>NC_091684.1:11168750-11800000 GCF_041296265.1 Equus caballus
AAAGCCCCTCGCCGTGCCCGGGACAGGCCACCCCGGCCGCGGCGTGGACGCCCCACGCGAGCAGCAAGGGGGAGTCCCAGCAGCTCTGGAGGAAGACCCCTTTGCCGCAGCCCAGGGACAACGATTCGGAGACCGATCGAGGCGTCCCCAAGTCTCTGCTCGGCGTCGAGCTCCAGCCCCAGGGCCCTCGCTGGCCCGCGGGCCTTCCGGGCCGCGGCCACCTGCCCTGCCCTACGTCCCGCCACACTTCTCCGCTGCTCTTCCTGCCCTCCCCAAGTCACAGGCGAGCCTCGAATCCTGTCCTCCGAGCCGGCTTCTGGCAGGACCCCAAGGCATGCACCCATCAAGGGGTCAGGGCGCTCCGCTGTCCAACCGCCCCCGCCAAAGCCGCGCGCCCCCACAAGGAAGCCCCAGAGAAAAGCGGGTGTGTGGACCGAGCGGTCGGCCCCGCCGAGAAGGCGGGGGCTCGCTTGGTCTGCCCACGCACGGCGCGGTGGACGCTCTCTGGGACCCACTGTGCGGTCATTGCTCCCGAGCAGTCCTGGTGCCTCACGGTTGGCCCAAGAGGGGAGGTCGAGCTGTAGCGGCCAGCTGCCCCCAGGAAACCGCGGGCGGCACAGGATCTCTGGGAGAGGCTGGGGTGGGGAGGGGCCCTGGAGTGGGACGTGCGGCCGTTCTCAGCAAACGTCCCGCCAGAAGGGGGTCCGGGGATCTCGGAGGCCCACCTGAGCAGACGACACCGGCATCCTCGTGGTGACCACAGTTGTGGTTGTTCCAGCCGTTGTGGGTGCAGCTCCACAGGTAGGACTCCTGGCCTGAGCAGCGCACGTTGTCCAGGACAATCGGCCCCGAGCCCTGACCGAAGCGGGCACTTCCCGGGGCCGACGTGGCCCAGCCACAGCCCAGCTGCCGGCACACCACGTTGGCATCGTTGGTGTCCCAGTCGTCGTCGCACACGGTGCCCCACGAGCCTCGGTACAGGACCTCCACCCGGCCCTGACACCGGTCACCTCCATTCACCAGCCTCAGGGCCAAACCCGATTCGGTCTCTAGAGTAAGACAAAGCATTCCTCCTGTAAGTTCCTAGTGAAAGACAAGGTCTCAGGTCTCTAAAGAATTAGTAATTTTTCCCATTGGATTAAGATCCTTGAGAGAGTCAGTGACTGGGTTTGATCCATAGCACTCCTTGAATTCGGGCGCTTCACCATTAAAAGTACAGTGATTGCTCTGCCAAAACCCAATCCACCACAGCTTCAGAAGGAAAACAATACCTCTCAGCTGGATCCTCGATGGGACCTGGAAACTATTCACAGGTTCCCTCACTGAGCACCCATTGGCAGAGCCCCAACTCGCTTGCACCTGTTAGTCAGGAATGCCCATGCTGAAGAGTAGTCTGATGCCCCAGGATGTCGTAGCAGGAGCTCTGACATTCATCTGAGGCTCTGAGGCTGGCTTACAGACCATTTCGCAACTGGTCCTCTTGGCCCCACAGCCGAGTCCTTCAGGCCACTTTGGCCAGGGTCAGCACAGAGCTGTGCAGATGGGAGAACTGGCACTTGTACAAGAGACGGATCCCACTGGACATCGACCCAATATAAAGTGATTCCTTGAGATCCCTTGTTCAGACTGACCATTTCCCATCTTCTGGTACATGGACCATGTAGGAGGCACCCACTCAAGCCAGGCTCTCTGGTTCACAAGGGATCTCCCTTTGCATAACATGCTTACAATACTCAGTCTCACCCCATCCCCTAAAAGTTGCCCTGAAGCCAGTGTCACACAATGGATGGATGGATGGATGGACAGATGGATGGATGGATGAGTGTGAGGTGAGAGAAGAAGGAAGGGGAATAAAAGATGGAACTGGCTGAGTGCTCATCTGGGATGCGCCTAGAGTCTTGGCACTCCTTGACCCTTCCCTCTCCATCCCTGCTTTCTGAAGGGCAGGCAGTTGCTCTGTGGCCAAGATTAAACTCAGCTTCAACTAGCCAACAGCAGCAGCGCAGAATTGGTGGACCCAGCCAATGAGCAAAACCCCGGGAAGACAAGGAAGGAGAAACATCTTACCATAGGCGGTAGTCTGGGGGTTCCATGGACCTAGAAAGAAACCAAACTCTTCTTAGATAGGAGGGTCTGCTGTTTGGAAATGATCTTCTACTGACGCTGGATAGAGCTTCACCTCACAGTCACGCCAGGGGGCGTAGTGGTTCGCTCTTGGGTTTGTGTGCCTCCAGTGTTCCTGCTAACAGTTTAGGGTTTTGCAATAGGATTTAAAAAGGTGGGTTGGATACGGGGTGCTCAATAATTTTACATGTAATAAAGTACACGTGTCTTTACCAGGCACTCTAACACGACAGTTTATAGTCCCAGGATGTAATCTGTGCTCAGAAATAAAGGCTGAACAAGAGAGGCAGGTTGAACAGGCGTCAAGGATTTCAGGGGGCTGTTGAATAACCCCAGAGTCTGAAATTTGAGTTGAGTCAGCATCGGGAACAGCCACTCCAAGCCTCCTAAATCAGGAAATATTTGAGTGTCAGATATCCCGTTCCTTCTGATACCCTGAGAAATTTTCACTCTATCTTGAAGAAACCCAAAATCTAGAGAACTCTGGATCTTTATCATCAGTGAGGCCACACTAAAGCTCTCCACGCCCCCATCACTTCAGGTTAACCCTCAGTGTACCGTCAGCTCCATCGGACTCAATTTTAGTTTTTTAGTTTCTTTTGTTGAGCAGGTCTGACTATATTTGTGAAGATTCATACATCATGAATTTTCTATATTTTGAAAGGTCTTCCGAAGTTCAAAGAGAATATTTATTCACCAAAGAATAGAATAAAACTCATTCCTTCTTACGGTCACTATATGGATCATTGGATCCTTGTGTAAATCCAAGATACATTATGAGTTCTCGGTGATCTCATTTTTCCTACATCTTGAAATGGGTATCTACCACGTCATTCAAGGAATTAGTTAATCTGTTTTTAATTCTACAGGTACTATTATTAAAAAGGTCTATATAATAAAAATAGGGAAGAATGGTGGCATTGCCTAGAAGGAAAATGAAATGGTGAAATAAACCATCATTCTTCAGTGCCCAAAATATTGTCTTTCAAGAAGGCATTTTTTTAAAGGCTGGAGACACTGTCTTTATACTGTGCTTTTAGCTTTCATTGAATGCAGTTAGGAATTCAGAATTTTTCATCGTCTATTCATAATGGCAGAGAAAGAAAACTGATGAAGGAAGATGTTTCACAATAATTAGTGAAGCAGAAGAGGAATGCAAAGCGACAGAGAGCAGCACCCTGGATGCTGACGATTATGGTGAAATTGATCATCCACCTGAAATCTCACACTATGAGGCTTCAGATGACAATATCTCAGATGACTTTCCTCAGATTCAAGGATCAAGGAGTCTGCAATATAATTCTAAGTGCAGAAATAAAACGTAGTGCTCTCACCCACCTCAATGCAAAGGATCTCATCCATGATATCAGGCAGCAAGAACTTAGACCATCAGCTTTTGCAGAAAGAACGTGCAATGGTATGCCTTCATCTTTTATGAGGCTCATGTACCAAAATCTCCTTAATGCAAAGAGATCTGCTATGTTTAAATTCTTACCAGAATTTCTAGGAAGGTTGCTTTCATAATCCTTTGTTTCTTGCTTCCTCACACAGGGAGGGCTAAGGCATCTGACAAACTTCTCAGCTGCTATTGAAATGCGAGACCAGCCAGGAGCAGCAGTCAACAGTCAGAGACCTGAATTTCTCTCACGGAACCACAGGCAGGTGGGGTACAGGCTGTCAGAGAATGCCACCCCCTGTCTCTGCACCCTGAATGTGGGGTCCACAATGGTCTCTTCCAGCTGCCCTGCTCCACACTGTTGATGGCCATAACATGGCCACTGAGGCCAGGTGGCTAACACATCCTGAACATGAAGAAGCAATTCATAACAGAAACAGACAGCCAGAATATTCTTTCAACAGAGGCCACAAAACTAGAAACATGTGCACCAGAACACCCCCTCCTCATTTCTGACACACCATCCCTGCTCCCACATTCAAGGACAAGCTGACAGGCTTGAGAGAGTCCTCCGTTCAAAACTCTGCTATTTGAACACAGTACAGATGACACCATGTGACTCCTATGGACAGGCTCCAGGCACCTGGCTTAGTCACAGGGCAGTCAGTGTGAGAATCTGCGTTGGATTCAGAAGCTATGAGCTCCCAGGTCTTGACAATACTCATACATAGGATCAAACAGAACCTTGAAGTTATCTCCCATTGTGCTGTGTCCATGCATTCTGAATAAACCCTTTTGCACACATTTACTGAGACCCACTTACACTCTTCCAATACTCAACCACACAGTTGTAGATGATGCTGGCTGCCATTTTGGGAATGGGGGTAAATCACCTGAAGAGAGAAGCTTCCACTTGTTTGTTTTCCAGAAAATGCAGACAGACTGCTCTCTGGCACTGAGGATCAGTGTCCAAGAGAGTTAAGCTGTCAGAGGGACCAACTAGGAAAAGCCACAAGAGATCTCTCAAGATACTCCACAAAGACCTAGTCCCTTTCCAGGGGAGCTGGCACCTTTCCATCTGGACTCAGCCATTGCCCCAAATCTCCCAAAGTACCCATGGTGTACATTTGGATATTCTGCACATTATCGCTGTAAGGGGGGAAAAACTGAAGAGTTTTGCATTTAAAAAAGCAGAGTATCATCAAACTAGCCCATATCTACCAGATGGGCCACTCCAGTGACTCTGGAAGAGAAGCCTAAGGAGATTGCGTCGTGGCTCCAACAGCGCTCTGGAAAGTGCTCTGGAACTGAAGCAAATGTCTACTGAAGAGTTATTGCATCTTCGTGGCTGGTGAAGAGAATCCCATGTCTTGCTATTTATATGCAAGGTCTCATTTAATCCTTCCCCCAACCCCATCCTCACTTACACCTGAGGACACTGAGGCACAGACGCTATAAAGGTAGCCCAAGGACACCCAGACCCCAACTCTACTGTCCATGCTGTTACCTATCATCCTGTGCTGCCTTTTGTCACAGCCGCTGCCTGCTACCAGCCACTCCTTGTAGTCCTTGCAAGGCAGGTGGTCCACGCTAATCTACTTTCCATAAACTCGCTAAATTCGGTTTTCAATGGGAAGTCACCTGGCGGCCTTCACTAAGACTCCAGCAGCGACAGTGACTCCCAGAGAAACACTCTTCCTTCCTGCTCTGTCTGGCTCACTCCCACACCGGCTCTGGACCTCAGTTCACCTGTGACGTTCTCGGGACTGCTCTCTCTGATGGCTGATCAACGGCTCCAGCACTGATCACAGCTCTGATTGTAACTGAGTGATCAGCTGATTAGTGTCTGTCTTTCCCTTAGACCCTAAGTCCCTGAAGGCAGGGAACGTGATCCCCTGAAACAGCACAGAGCGAGCCCATGCTGTGGTCTCTCCTGCTTAGAAGCGTCCTGGGAGGACTGGTTCTGCCAAATGAGGTGACAAGGAGATCAAGGCCATTGTGAAAGGCATGTCAAGGTTAGCAATGTACTTGTGGAAAAGCCTTTCTATGCACAAGTCAGACTTATGATGCAGTCGACAACCATTTGGGAAAATGGTGAAAACCTAAATGAGCTGGACATTAAATCAAATATAGGCATTAAGAAAAAGCGAGTAGAAGCGGGTAACACTTAAAATATATACACATATCTTCTGTCGCTTCCTTTGAAAGCTCTTGGCAAAGTCGTGCTTCCATAGTTATACTGCAAACACGAAAACTTCATTCAGTCCTGGGCCAGGCAGCACGGGTGCTCAATGAGAGGTCTACAGACCCTCCTGATTTTCGGTTGTATGAAAATGCAGATTCTCTAGTCCCACCTCCCCAGTCAGAGTCTCGGGAGGGGGCGACCTGAATTCCAAGGACCTGCATTCAAACACATGCCCTCCTTGATCCTGATATGGCCTGAAATTTGAGTCGAAGGCAAAATGAAATTGAGGACGACGTGCCTGTATAACCACATGGTGCATTTAGACTACGCCTTCAAGAAGTTTCTGTTGCCTTTGTATTTCTAGAAGGGACACAAATCATACTTTTATGCAGAACTCCCACTATTCATTAAAGTTGAGTGAGGCAGTGTTTACTCTGAACGTGAAAAATAGTTTATAAACCAAATACAAGATATTCTTTTCCAAGTACTTACCAGGTGTTGTGAGAAGATCTGATTCAGAAACTATAAAGGAATAAAAGAAAAATCAGACACGTGTGGGGTTCATCCACAGGGATCCCGAGCGAAATCCACCTTTGAACCATTGCCTTTCTGACACTTGACTCTGAAGTAGAGATGTAGCAACATCGGGTAGCTCAATGTCAACAGATCCGACATCTGTTCTTGAAATTTACTTCAAATTGATATGGACTTCTGGAGTCTCTCGTGCATGCACCGCAAAATGCTAAACTAGACCCAGGAAATGTGGCGATAAAAAAAAATGGCTATGGATGCCTTAAAAATAACTTCAATGAAATACTCCTCAAGAATTTGTCCATTTTTTTCTGCATATTTCGTGCTGCAGATGTCTTTTTTCATTAAGATAGAAACTAACCTTTCGTAACCACAGAAAAGCAAATGAGGCTTGTTCAAAAATGCAGGCTCGTTGCTTTTCTTACTTCTTTGAGAAAAGTTAGCATATGCAGCTTGTATTAATGGGCGTGAGGAGCTGAGGTGGAGGGCTTTGATTTAATTTACCAGTTCTCAACTAGCTGAAGGGAATGGCTAAAAGCACAGATTACTAACTATTTGGTCATTTAGTGCAAAAAGCTCAAGAGATTTTGTGCTGACAGAGACAGTGGGAGATGAAATGACTTTTTTCCCCATAAAATGACAGAGGTAGTCATTATTGAGACTTACCACCCTTCATAGAGTTATTTGGAGAATTAAATGAGAAGAATCTAGATGAAATGCTTATTGTACTGACTGGCGCATAGTCAGCACCCAACAAGTGTCAACTGCTACAGCAATAAGATTATGATGATGACTATGATTATTCACTCTCCATCACTCACTGTCGCAAATATTTCACCTACGTTATCTCATTTGGTCCTTGTGACAACCCATGATGGTAGGGTTCCCTTGTCTTACAGAGAAGTAAACGGAAGCACTTAGAGGAAAATAACTTATCCAAGGCACCACTGTTATTTCCATTTCCCGGAGGGAGAAACCAAGATTTGGAGGAGGACAGACCTCGTTACTATCGTGACTCGGCTCTGTGCTACATTCTTCGCATCATGTATAGGAGACCCACCTGAGCAGATGACGCTGGCGTCTTCCCCATGTCCGCAGTTGTGGCTGTTCCAGCCGTTGTGGGCGCAGCTCCACAAGTAGGACTCATATCCTGAGCAGCGCACGTCATCCAGGACGATCGGCCCCGAGCCCTGACCGAAACGGGCATTTCCTGGCGCTGACAGAGCTCGGCCACAGTCGAGCTGCCTGCACACCACGTTGGCGTCATTGATGTCCCAGCTGTCATCACACACGGTGCCCCACGAGCCTCGGTACAGGACCTCCACCCGGCCCTGACAACGGCCCCCTCCGTTCACCAGCCTCAGGGCCAAACCCGATTCAGTCCCTAGAGGAGAACACAGCATTTTCTTGCAGGTTCCTACTGAGAGACAGGGTCTCAGGCCCCTTAAGAATTCATAATTCTTCCCAGTAGACAAAGATCCCTGAGAGAATCACTACCAGGGGTGGACCCTTAACATGCCTAAGTTACAGTTCCTCCTATTATACGGACACTGACTGCTCTTCCATAACCTAATCCATGAGAGCTTCTGAATTAAAAATACACAGGTCCTGGTTTGCATCCTGGAGAGGACCTAGAAACTACTCACAGGTTCCTTCACTGAGCACACAGGGGCAGAGCCCCAAGTCCTTTGAACCTGTGACTCGTGAATGCTCATGCTGAAGAGTAGCCTGATGCCCCAGGATGTCATAGCAGGAGCTCTGACATTGGTCCGGGGCTCTGAGATTGCTTTGGAGAGCATTTCACAACTGGTTCTCCAGGCCCCACAGCTGGGTCTTCGAGGCCAGTATGGCCAGGGTCAGCACGGAGCTGTGCAGAGGGAGAACTGGCACTGTGGACATGACAGAGATCTCAGTGGACACTGACCCAAAACACACAGGTTCCTCAAGACCTCATGTTCAGACAGACTGCTTCCCTCTTTCTGGTACATGGACCAAGAAGGAGGCTCCCACTCAAGCCAGGCTCGCTGGTTCACATGGGATCTCCCTTTGCACAACATGTTCACAACACTCACTCTCACCCCATCCCCTAAAAGTTTCCCTGAATAAGAGTCACACCCTTAGTACACTTGGCATCATGACTTGCAGAGAAGGACCCATATGAAACTATTCATTACCTACTGCAGCCGGAGTCTCAGTGCTTGTTATAGTAGTCCCTGCATATACAGATTGTAGAAGGGGAAAGAAACAGAAGCGAAAAAGTGAGGACTCCTCTGAGGGACTCAAGGACTGAAAATAAAGTAGAATCTGCTAAGGAGATGTCATTCAGGGCTTGAATTTTATCTTGCTGGGTGACTTTGGAAATGTCAAGAAACCTGTTTAGCCTTGAGTTCCTCCACTCTAAAAGACTGTTTTTGGGGGCAATATCTCTGTGACAACCTATGGACCCTGATTCTGACCTTCCAACAGGGACCTATGCAGGTCTCCAGGGGTGGATGCAAAAGACTCTTCCCATCTCTATGCTTCTGATTGATTTCTCTTCTCTAGTCATTGGCTTGCACATCTGGTATTGACATGTGTACCATCAGGATTCCCAGTTGATGCATGCTGACTCCTGGGCAGGGACCTTGGTGTGGAGGCTGTCCTTCCTCTTGTCCTAGGGCCAAAGATTCCCCAGGAGATGGGCAGTGACTTTCCTTCCCAAAGCTGAGCTGCCAGAACCTCAGGCTATATTGACTGTACCTCCCAGCGCTCCCACTAGAGGACCCGGGGTGGTGCACGAGACCTCTGATACCCACAGGCTGAGGGACCATGGTTCCTCTATGTTGAGAAGGAACCAAGGTGGCCTAAGATGGGCTCAGGAAAGGGCACAGGCAAGGATGCTGCCCCAGCTGGTTTGCATCTGCCTTTCCAGGCCCTGCAGCCAGAGACCCAGCACCACAGCCTGGCCAGGGGTCAGCATGCATCATTCAGACCACAGGGCTGGGCACTGAGCATGGGCAACAGGACCTCCTTGGAGACAGGACTCCAACCTCCACCCTAGAGGTCCTTGGAGATGCCTCTGCAGCTTGATTCCTTCCCAACCTCAGGGACATTGTCCATGGAAAGGATACCCATTCAGGCCTGAGGCCTTGTTCAGAGGCTCCCCTTTGGGAGCTGAGTACTCCCACCTCTTACACCTTCAGCACCCCTTCTGGATCAGAGATCACCTATGGGTGAAGTGGAGTAATGAGCCCAACATGGATTCCGCAGAACAAACACTACCTTCCACAGTAGCTGTCAGGGGTACCTCTGTAGAAATCAAAGAACCTACAAAGTGAAGAAAAGAAGAGGTCACTCAATGCTGCCCCCCATTCGAGGAGCGCTGGCCCTCTGCTTCCTCAGCTCTGAAGTAAGAGGTTGGATACAGAGATCCAGAAGCCCCGCCCACTCCTACAAGCCTATGGTTCTTTCTTATGAAACAGAACTCATCTCTTGGTCATTTTGCCAGCCCTCGTTCAATGCTGAGATGCCACCAAGGACATTCTTGGCTCCTGTCATCATCCTCCCGCCTCCTCTGCTTTCACAGTCACCATCCAAAAACTCACCCCGTTGATTAACACCCTGCCTGATTCACAAGATTGGACTTCAAATACTAACTGCCTACTTCTGTGGCTCAAACACACCCCAAATGACAAACGTCTACTGTCACTGAGATATCCCTGAAAGGTTGTACCAACTAGGAAGGATGACAGTTTCCAAAAACGCAGCCTCAAATGCTGAATTAAACCTGCTCCAAGTGACAGCTTGGAGGGCCACATTCTCTTGGGAAGCCCATACTCCTGTGGTGGTTGGATTACCAGGGTCACATCCTGTGCATGGCAGCGTGTGCACAACCCAGGCCACATGGCAAATGCCAGAGGTTGCTCTAAAGATGGACAATTTAACTACAAACTACCCCTTGGGGCACACAACGGGCAGTATCCTCAGAGGTTTCTTTGTGGCTTTAAGGACCCCTTGGTGCCCGAGCACTGACAGGACTCTGTGAACCAGGGAGGAATGCGGCACTGGGATTTGCTTGGTTGAATCAGGGAGAATTTCTCTTTATCGCCGAATATGTAAATATCTATTACTTGTCATGTAATCCTCAGTATTGAGAACACACTGGTTACTCCTCATTCCAATTCTGGTATAGACTTAAGTGTTAAGGACCAGAAGTCCCCCATCCTTCTCCCCTGCCTTTAAAAGGAGGAGAAAGGGCCACTTAGGAAGGCATTGGGTCATCTCAGGACAGGGACGGCCATGATGCTGCTCATCGGAAGGTGTCCTCTGGGTGATTGTATCGGCAAGTTCTGAAGGGGACTGAGTTTGAAACCCGCCTCTACCACCTCCAGCTTTAGGAGTTCAGGCAAGTCACCTGCGCTCTCTGGGCCTCCATTGCTTTATCTGTGAAAAGGGACAGTAATACCTGCCCTCTAACCTCAAAGAAGACATGACTCAGAGTGGAGCATGTAAGCTGCAACCCCATTATGTGCATGTGCAGTGAGGATGAGGACAGCAGGAGCCCCTGTCCTCAGAGTGGCACAGGTGACAGCACGAGGCGATGCCTGCCCTACCTGAGCACACAACTCCAGCATCTTCTCTGTGGCCACATTCATGGTTGTACCACCCGCTGTGGGGGCAGCTTGACAGGTAAGGCTCCCATCCCGAGCAGTACACTGCGCCCAGGAGAATATTTCCTGAGCCCTGACCAAAGTGGGCCCCACCCAGGGCTGACACTGAAAGGCCACAGCCGAGCTGCCGACAGATGACATCTGCATCCTGGGCATCCCAGCTGTCATCACACACAGTGCCCCAGTAGCCTTGGTACAGGACCTCCACCCGGCCCTGACAGCGGTCGCCTCCATTCACCAGCCTCACAGGCAGACCTGCATCAAAACAGTGAAAAGCCCTTGTCTTCTTGGTCTCCATCCCTGGTTTTCGCCTCCTGGCGCTGTCTATTCTCCTCCTTTCTAGACCCCTGCCCCGTCTCCTTCACTGACTTTTCTCCTCTCTTGGGACCATACGTATGGCTGCTCTCCCAAGCACTGTCTCAGCCCTCTTCTTACTCTATCTTTTCCCACTAAAGGACCTCATGTACTCTGAGAGCTCTCCAGGAAGAGGACCCCAAATCCACATCTCCAGGGCTGATCAGCCCTGACAACCCCAGTCTTAACCTCTACACCAACATTGTCAACGGCCTCCTGGATACCCCACCCCACCACCCCATGCTCAACACAGACCCTCTCCTCCATTTCAGTCAATGACATCACTGTGCTCCCCTTCAACTGTGCTGGAAATTAGCTTGTCATCTTTGATTATTCCTTCTCCTCACCTCTTAGATCCAACCTATCCCCAAGGTCGTCTTTCCTTTTATTCCCACCACCATTTTACCAGGTTAGGCCTTCCTTCTCTTGAACTTGGTCTTCTCCAGGGGCCTCCCAGCTGATCTCCCTACCCTGGCCCCACCTTTCTCTAGTCCATTCACCTTCATTGATTCAACCAGCATTTGTGGAGGGCCTACTGGATGCCCATGCCCATGCTGAGATGATTTATCTGTCTCCCTCAGACTGACTCAAATTTTATCGTTAGAAAGTACAGATATGTTCCAGTCACTTTCCTGCCCCAAATGCCTCAATATACTCTCCACTCACATCAGGGTAAGCCAAAGATGACGTTCGTCCAAGACTGGGCCTTGACCTACCCTATCAACCCACCTGTAAGGGGCTTAGACATCCTGAGCTCCACCATGAAGATGACCACACCTAGGGAGTCAGCAGGTAACCTGTTCCTGTCTGACATGGTCCTGCTAAATCACCCTCACTGATTATGCAAGGAAAACAGGCAGCAGGTCCTGAGGGATCCAGCCCAACATCTTGACAGAAGGAGCCAAATCCTCGCTCTGGCTTTTCACCCGTTAGTTTGAGGGTACGAGAGATTTCTGCTCAGGGAGTGACCAGAGAGGTTGGAATGGGATGGAAGATAAGGGGGCAGGTGGTTGCTGTGTCTCTTGTAAGAGGAGGGGTCATGGAAGGAGGGAGAGTAGGTACCTTGGACTGTCTCTGGGGTATTCCCAAGGTGCATTTGGGTTTCCTCAGCCCTTCTTACTGTCCCTTTCTGGTCACTCCTGAGAATGCAGAAGAGCTCTCAGTTTCCCTGCCTCAGCCTGGCACTAGCTGGGTGTCAATCCCCAGAAAGCTGCCCCTCGAGTCTCTCCCGGGCAGGCTCTCAAGGCGTGCTCTGAAAGGGCAGGGTGTGGCGTCGACTCGTTGAGCCAAGAACTCTCTGGCAGGGTCAGCTGTGCTAAGTGAGCATGTAAAGGACCCCGACATGTCAAAGTTGGAGCGAATGTCACACACTCTCACAGCAGAGAAGGAGCAGAGACGGATACATTTAGTAAGAATCACGCACGAAGGCAAAGGCACCTTTTCTGGGTTCGAATCTCTACCCGGACACTTACCCACCGTGTGACCTTAGACATGTAACTATTGACAACTTACCTGACTGTGTCCCAGTTTCCCCATCTGCAAAATGGGGTCATAACACTACTCACATCAAAGTGCTGTTGGGAAGATTTCACGATAACAGCACTTCCTATGTGCATTAGTTGAGCCTTATGTGCCAGGCAGTGTTTTAAGTGCTTTTTAATACATTGATTCATTTGATATATGAAAATAATTTTGTGCAGGTTACACAGCAAGCCCTGGGAGGATGTCAGCTATCTTCAAGAAAACTGTCATTCACAGTGAGAAGAGGCACTGACTCTGCTAACTGAAGCCAATGTCATGCAAGGGATGGATGGTTGGATGAATAGATGGATGGATGGATGAATACATGGATGGATGGACGAATAGATGGATGAATGAATGGATGGATGAATGAATGGATGGATGAATGAATGGATGGATGAATGAATGGATGGATGAATGAATGGATGGATGAATGAATGGATGGATGGATGGATGAATAGATGGATGGATGGATGAATAGATGGATGGATGAATGAATAGATGGATGGATGGATGGATGGATGGGAGGTGACAGAAGAAGGAAGAAGAATGAAAGATGGGACTGGCTGAGTGTTTGTCTGGGATGTGCCTAGGCTCTTGGCACCCCTTGACCCCTCCCTTTCCATCCCTGCTTTCTAAAGGGTAGGCACTTGCTCTGTGGCCAAGACTACACTAAGCCTCAACTAGCCAACAGCAGCAGCAGCAGAACTGGTGGACCCAGCCAACGAGCAAAACCCCGGGAAGACAAGGAAGGAGAAAGGTCTTACCATAGGCGGGAGTCTGGGGGTTCCACAGACCTAGAAAGAAACAAAACTCATCTTGGATAGGAGTGTCCACTATTGGTAAATGATCTACTGATACTGACTAGAGCTTCACCTCACAATCATGCCAGGTGGTGCTGTGGTTTGATCTTGGGTTTGTGTGCCTCCAGTGTTCTTGCTAAGGGTTTGGGGTTTTGCAATACGAGATTAAAACAAGTGGGTTGGATACAAGATGCTCAATAATTTTAGATGTAATAGAGTACATGTGTCCATACCAGCCCCTCTAACACTACAGTTTATAGTCACAGGACGCAATCTATGCTCAGAAAGAAAGGCTGGACAAGACAGGCAGCTCAAGCGGGGGTCAGGGATTTTGGGGGGCTGTTGAATCACCCTCGAGTCTGAAATTTGAGTAGAGTCAGCATCGGGAACAGTCACTCCAAGGCCGCTTAAATAAGTTAATATTCGGATGTTAGATATCCTGTTCCTTCTGATCCATACCCTGAGAAATTTTCACTCTATCTTGAAGAAACCCAAAATCTAGAGAACTCTGATCTTTACGATCAGTGAGGCCACACTAAAGCTCTCCACGCCTCCTTCTCTTCAGGTTAACCCTCAGTGTTCTGTCATGTCTGTCAGACTCAATTTTAGTTTTTGAGTTTCTTTTTTTAAGCAGCTCTAACTATATTTGTGAAGATTGATAGTTCATGACTTTTACATATTTTGAAAGGTCTTACAAAGTTCAAAAAGAATATTTATTCAGGGGCCAGCCCCGTGGTCGAGTGGTTAAGTTCGCGTGCTCTGCTGCAGGCAGCCCAGCGTTTCGTCGGTTTGAATCCTGGGTGCAGACATGGCACTGCTCATCAAGCCACGCTGAGGCAGCGTCCCACATGCCACAACTAGAAGGACCCACAACTAAGAACATACAACTATGTACGGGGGACTTTGGGGAGAAAAAGGAAAAAAATAAAATCTTTAAAAACACCTACTCTAAAAAAAAAAAAAGAATATTTATTCATTAAAAACTGGAATGAAACTCATTCTATCTTACAGTCACTATATGGATTCATTGGATCCTTGTGTAAATCCAAGATACATTATGAGTTCTCAGTGATCTCATTTTCCTGTATCTTGAAACGTGCTTCTACTTCGTCATTCAAGGAAATAACTCATCTGTTATTAATTCATCAATTACTATTATTAAAAAAAATATGATAAGAATATGGAAGAATGGGGGCATCGCATAGAAGGAATATGAAATGGTGAAATAAACCATCATTCTTCAATGCCCAAAATATTGCATTACCTTTCAAGAAGGTATTTTTTTAAAGGCTGGAGAAATTGTCATTATAGTGTGCTTTTAGCTGTCATGAATGCAGTTAGGAATTCAGAATTTTTCATTGTCTGTTCACAATGGCAGAGAGAAGAAAATTGATGAAGCAAGATGTTTCACAATAGTTAGTGAAGCAGAAGAGGAATGCAAAGCGACAGAGAGCAGCACCCTGGATGCTGATGATAATGGTGAAATTGACTGTACACCTGAAATCTCACACTACGAAGCTTCAGATGACAATATCTCAGATGAATTTCCTCAGATCTAAGAATCAAGGAATCAGTAATATAATTCTAAGTGCAGAAATAAAACGTAGTGCTCTCACCCACCTCAATGCAAAGGATCTCATCCATGATATTTGGCAGCATGAATGTGGACCACCGCATTTTGCTAAGGGACGTGCAATGGTTCACTTTCATCTTTTATGATGCTCATGTAGGGCAATCTCCTTAATGCAAAGAGATCTGCTATGTTTAAATTCTTACGGGAATTTCTAGGAAGGTTGCTTTCATAATCCTTTGTTTCTTGCTTCCTCACACAGGGAGGGCTAAGGCATCTGAGAAACTTCTCAGCTACTATTGAAATGCAAGGCCAGCCAGGATCAGCAGTCAGCGGTCAGAGACCTGAATTTCTCTCACGGAACCACAGGCCAGTGGGGTACTGGCTGTCAGAGAACTCCATCCCCTGTCTCTGCACCCTGAACGTGGGGTCCACAATGGACTCTTCCAGCTGCCCTGCTCCACGCTGTTGATGGCCATAAGAGGGCCATGGAGGCCAGGTGACTACACACCCTGAACATGAAGAAGCAATTCATAACAGAAACAGACAGCCAGGATATTCTTTCCATAGAGGCCACAAAACTGGAAACATCTGCACCAAAACACCCCCTCCTCATTTCTGATACACCATCCCCGCTCCCAGATTCAAGGACAAGCTGACAGACAGGCCTGAGAGAGTCCTCCATTCAAAACTCTGCTATTTGAACACAGTACAGATGACACCATGCGACTCCCACTGACAGGCTCCAGGCATCTTGCTTAGTCACAGGGAAGTCAGTGTCAGAATCTGCATCAGATTCAGAAGCTTTGAGCTCCTGGGTCTTGACAATACTCATCCATAACACTAAACAGAACATTGAAATTGTCTCCGGTTGTGCTATGTCCATGCATTCAGAATAAACTCTTTTGCACAGATTTAGTGAGACCCACTTGCACTCTTCCAATAATCAACCACATAGTTGTAGATGACACTGGCTGCCATTTGGGGAATGGGGGTAAATCACCTGGAGAAAGAAGCTTCCACTTGTTTGTTTTCCAGAAAATGGAAAGAGACTCTTCTCTGGCACTGGGGATCAGTGTCCAAGAGAGTCAAGCTGTCAGAGGGACCAACTAGGAAAAGCCACAAGAGATCTCTCAAGGTACTCCACAAAGACCTAGTCCCTTTCCAGGGGAGCTGGCACCTTTCCATCTGGACTCAGCCATTGCCCCAAATCTCCCAAAGCACCTATTGTGCACATTTGGACATGGTGCACCTTAGGGCTCTATTGGGGTAAGACTGAAGAGCTTTGCATTAAAAAAAAAGCAGAGTGGGGCTGGCCCAGTGGCACAGCCGTTATGTTTGCACGTTCTGCTTCTCAGCAGCCTGGGCTTTGCCGGTTCAGATCCCGGGTGCGGCACTGCATGGCACAGCATGCTGTGGCAGGCATCCCACATATAAAGTAGAGGAAGATGGGCACGGATGTTAGCTCAGGGCCAGCCTTCCTCAAAAAAAAGAGCAAGATTGGCAGATGTTAGCTCAAGGCTAATCTTCCTCCAAAAAAAAAAAAAAAAAAAAGCAAAAGCAGAGTATCATCAACCTAACCAATATTTACTAGATGGGCCACTCCAGTTGTTCTGGAAGAGAAGCCTAAGAAGATCATGTAGTGACTCCAACAGCGCTCTGGAAAGTGCTCTGGAACTGAAGCAAATGTCTACTGAAGAGTTATTGCATCTTCGTGGCTGGTGAAGAGAATCCCATGTCTTGCTATTTATATGCAAGGTCTCATTTAATCCTTCCCCCAACCCCATCCTCACTTACACCTGAGGACACTGAGGCACAGACACTATAAAGGTAGCCCAAGGACACCCAGACCCCAACTCTACTGTCCATGCTGTTACCTATCATCCAGTGCTGCGTTTTGTCACAGCCGCTGCCTGCTACCAGCCACTCCTTGTAGTCCTTGCAAGGCAGGTGGTCCACGCTAATCTACTTTCCATAAACTCGCTAAATTCGGTTTTCAATGGGAAGTCACCTGGCGGCCTTCACTAAGACTCCAGCAGCGACAGTGACTCCCAGAGAAACACTCTTCCTTCCTGCTCTGTCTGGCTCACTCCCACACCGGCTCTGGACCTCAGTTCACCTGTGACGTTCTCGGGACTGCTCTCTCTGATGGCTGATCAACGGCTCCAGCACTGATCACAGCTCTGATTGTAACTGAGTGATCAGCTGATTAGTGTCTGTCTTTCCCTTAGACCCTAAGTCCCTGAAGGCAGGGAACGTGATCCCCTGAAACAGCACAGAGCGAGCCCATGCTGTGGTCTCTCCTGCTTAGAAGCGTCCTGGGAGGACTGGTTCTGCCAAATGAGGTGACAAGGAGATCAAGGCCATTGTGAAAGGCATGTCAAGGTTAGCAATGTACTTGTGGAAAAGCCTTTCTATCGACAAGTCTGAGCTACAATGTAGCCAAGAACCATTTGGGAAAATGTGAAAAACGTAAATTCAGTTGACATTGAGGCAAATATAGGCATTAAGAAAAAATAAGTAACAGCAAGTAGCTCTTAAAATATATGCACATATCTTCTGTCACTTCCTTTGGAAACTCTTGGCAAAGTCGTGCTTCCATAGTTACATCACAAACATGAAACCTGCATTCAGTCCGGGGCCAGGCAGCTCGGGTGGTCAATGTGTGGTCTACAGAGCGTCCTTATTCTCAGTTATGTGAAAATGCAGATTCCTGAGCCCCACCTCAGCCCTCCCAATCAGCGTCTCTGGAGGGGGATGAGGAGAATTCCAAGGACTTGCATTCAAACAAATGCCCTAGCTGATTCTGATGAGCACTCAACGTTGAGTCAGTGGGGCAGCCTCGGGGGCAGAGATCTTAGGAAAGACATGTGGCTGGGCAGAGGCTGGCATGGAGGCCCCGGACCTGTCTTCTGGTCAGCATGGACTTTCATAAGGAAGGGGCTGAGGGCCCAGGTGGACCCCGTCAGAGGAGGTCCTTCCTGTCCTATATCCAAAACCCAGAGGATACTCTGCAGCAGCCCCTCCTGAGTCCTTGGGGGTGGCCTTGGGTCCCACAACCTCCCAGTCCCAGAGTTTAGTTACCAGTTGGCGTCTGTGTCTCCCTGGAAGTGGTTCCCATGGTGTTTCCCACTGTTACTGAAAATACAAAGAAAAAGAAGCCAAATGAGAGCTCCTCTGAAAACAAGCAGGAATCTGACCCCCTGCTGATTTGAACAAAGGAGGGGCTCCTCACACTGCACCTTGGAGCGTTCGCTGGGCCTGTCCCTCATTAAGTAACTCTTGCAGCAAATATGGACCCATCTCTGACCACATGGCAGGCGCTGCACTCAGAGTCCGGCAGAAGAAGGGACCCGCCACAGGGGGAAGGCTCAGTCCTCCAGAGCTCAGAGCCACTCAGCACTGGACTTGGTCACCCACCTCCGAGGAGCCCAGAGAAAAGGGAGAGGAGGACTCTCGGAGCGAGCACTTGTGGGCAGGAGGGGCCCAGAGGGGAGAGGAGGTTTCATCTAGGCTTGGAAGAAGGTAGAGACGTGTCAGGAAAAACGGGTTGAAAGTATGGTTGCCAGATAAAATTCAGAACACGCAGTTAAATTTGAATTTCAGATGAATGACTACTTCTTCACTATAAATATATTGCAAATATTATGTGTGATATACTTAAGAAAACAACATTTTTATCTGAAATTCAAATTTAATTGAGTGTATTGCATTTTTTCAAGTATTTTTTAAATTTTATTTTATTATTATTTTTTATTTTTATTTTTTGATGAGGAAGATTGGCTCTGAGCTAACATCTGTTGCCAATCTTTCTCTTTTTGCTTGAGGAAGATTATCACGGAGCTAATATCTACGGCAACCTTCCTCTATTTTGTATGTGGGACACTGCCACAGCAGGGCTTGATGAGCAGTATGTAGGTCCACGCCCGGGATCCGAACCTGTGAATCCCAGGCCACCAAAGCACAGCATGTGAACTTAAGCACTCTGCCACCGGGCTGGCCCCTGTATTGCATTTTTATTAGCAATGTCTGCCTACACTGGATGAGAGGCATCCCAGAGGTGGCAGCAGACAGGAAGTTCTCTTGACTGACCTTTACGTATGCCCCTGGCCAGATGGACCAGGGCTCTCCATCCTCTCTGTAAACCCCTGAATCCTGGGGCTCGTAGGCTAATTTCTAACGTGCTCAGCAACTTCTGCTCCAACCAACTAAGCTGTGTGATCAACTGGAGGCAGATATGAGTCCCAAACCTGTTTACACCAGTTGTACTTGGCTTTAAATTAAATAAAATATTAAATTGATGAAATATGGGTACAAGAAGAAAGACACTTTTCTATGAAAGTAAGGCCTAATGCTTTGGAAATAAAATCAAGATGTTAAAAAGAACTCAGGTGAGTGAGACAGCAAAAAGTAGAAGAAAGACGTAAAACAAATAGGGGAACTTCTGCGCTCACACTTCTTTGCAAGCGTCTTTCACTTCATGCTCCACTTTAGAGAAACTGAAATTAGAAATTAGAGATACGCAAAATCGTGTGGTTTGTGCGAGAAAGACATTGCAGACCTACTGAAGACCCCACTGAGATAGAGCCGCCGGCCACACGTCGGCGAGTCACAGCACGCTGACGTTTTAAGTTAAAACAACGCGTATGTATCATACTTTATGGTTCCTCATTTTAAACGACATTTTGAGTAAGCGGCCAACAGCCTGTCCCAGTCACATAAGAAAGGAGCTCCTTTAGAGCAACGGTTCTCAAAGCGGCTTCCATGCCCAGCAGCGCCAGCCCACACCTGGGAACTTGTGGAAAAGGCCCATTTTTAGGCCTTCCACGGACACAAGTCAGGAACTCAGGAGGTGGTGCCGACAATGTGTGTTTTCACAAGCGCTCCAGACGATTCTGATACAAACTAAAGTGTGAAAACTGCTGTCCCGCAGCCCGTGTACAGGAAAAGTAACAGCAGTTCCGAGAGAGCGGGAAGGAACAGCTCCTTCCGCCCGTTCCTGAGCACCTACTGGGTGCCCGACTCCACCCGGCAGGGGACAGCGAGATCACGTGACGCCCCACTGTCCTGGGGAAATTCGCTCCAGTGGGTGAGTCATCCGAGTCAGCAGGTAGAGGACAGTGGATGAAGGGCTCCAGTGAGGGGTGTCCAGGAGTCCAGCAGGGGACCCCATGTGAGGTCCTGGCATCACACCAGATGGGAGCCGGCAGAGGGGAAGATGTGGGTTAACACAGGCTCTGAGGAAGCAGAGACACTGTGGATGAAGCTCTCCTTCAAAATATTCTAACAGGAATAAAAATACCAACTCTATACAAAGCTTCCTGGCCGCCTCCTGGCAGATGAGGAGATGAACCAGGTGTCTGGACGGAAGGACTGAATATGGAAATGTCAGTCGCCCTAAACAAATTCACAGCTTTAATATAATTCCCATTGCAAAGCTTTTCTTTGATTGGTTGCTTCTTTAAAAAGTGATTTTAGGGGCTGGCCCAGTGGCATAATGGTTAATTTCAGCACACTCCACTTCAGTGGCCCCAGGTTTGCAGATTCAGATCCCAGGCACAGACCTATCAACGCTCATCAAGCCAGGCTGTGGCGACATCCCACATCCAAAATAGAGGAAGATGGGCACGGATGTTAGCTCAGCGACAATCTTCCTCAAGCAAAAAGAGGAAGACTGGCAACAGATGTTAGCTCAGGACCAATCTTCCTCACAGCAAAAAAAAAAAAAAAAGATTTTACAGTAGTCACCATTCAAAAAGTTAGTATTAGCCTCAAAATATTACAAATAAAGCTGTAAAAATTAAAATATAGAAATAAATTTTTAGATATTTACATCACACCAGAAAGCAAAATAATTTTCAGAAACAAAGAATTAGATATCTTTTTTAAACACACAGAAATAAAAAAAACTAGTTAAATGTTTATCCAGTTTCTATAAGAAGTTTCTAGAGTTAAAATCCACTAAGGAAAACAGCAATAAATTTAATTTCGTGAAAATATAAAATATTTATGTGGAAAAATTCAAAATCCAAATTAAAAGGCAAACAACAAACTGGGAAAATACTTGTCATCAATATAATGAGCAAAGTACTAATATCCAAATTATAGAGAGAGTTTACATAAATCAACAAGGAAGACACTAACCTTTCAAACAAATGGGACAAAGGATACAAACAGACAATTGAAAAGACAAAGGAACAAATTGAACAGACAAGGAAAAGGAATATAAGTGGCTTAAGATGTTCACTCTCATTATAAGCAAAGAAATGCAAATTAAAATAACTGGGTGCCATTTTTCATCCAGCAATTCAGCCAAGATTTTTGAACAATAATATTAGGAACTGGAGAAGGTGTAGAAAATTGCCACTCTTGTTTTTTACTGAGAATGGAAAGAACTGGCACGTTTCTGGAAAATCATTTATCAGTGTATTTTAAAAGCCTTAAAAATGATCAACTCTTTAACTCAGTAATTCCACTTCTAAGAATCTAGCGAAAGGAAATAATTTCTAGAATGTGAGCAAAGATGCACGGGCAGGGATGGTCTTCACGGTAACCTCCATATAGAAAGAACCTGAAACGGGGTGGAGGAAATGGGGAGAGGTTGGTCTAAGGACACCAACTTCCAGCAATGAGGTGAATAAGCTCTCGGGATCTAGCGCAAAACACGGTGACTGTGCTCGACAACATTGTACTGGACAATTGAAATGTGCTAAGAGAGCAGAACTTAAACGTTCGCATTAAAAACAGATAAATATGTGAGGTGCTGCATGTGTTAATTACTGGGATGTGTACTTACAGCACAGTGTGTACGTATCTCAAATCACCATGACGTATGCTTTAAACAGCTTACGATTTTGCTGATTATATCTCAATAAAGTGAAATTTTTTTAAAAAAAAAGAAGAAAACCTGAGACAACTTCAATATCCAAAAATTGTGAATGGCATGCTAAAATGTTCAGAATATAAAGATAAATTAGAGGAAAACTGTATATTTAATGATACCACTCACGTACATATAACTTGAAAGAAACACATAGTTGAACAACGGCAGTCTCACGTGATAGGAGGGCGGGTGTTTGGATTTTCTCTGCATTTTTCTCCAGCTCCTACCTTTCCTCCGCTAACCGTGCAGTGACAGCGTGGTTTGAAGCTGAAGGTGGGAGGTGGCGTTGGGGGTGGTGTAGGAGGCAGATTCTTTCAGGGTGGGGAGGAATGTTGCTTGTAGGCTCAAGGAAAAGAATAAGGGGAAAGGGAACCAGAAGATAAAGAAAGAGAAGGAAGCTAGTGGTAGAGAAAGCAGAGAGCGAGAAGAGGAGGGAGAGAGGAGAAGGTGGGGGGAGGAACCGGTATTTTTGATTAATTACCACTTTCCAGGCTTTGAGCCAAGTGCTTGACCGGTCCTGTCTTATTTAATCTTCATAAAATGCTTTATGGTAGAATTATTACTCACATCTATTTTATGGACGAGAAACCCAAAGGTTAGAGGGGTGGGACAACTTGTCAAAGGTCACACAGTCACTAAGTAATGAGGCTCACATCTGAGGTCAGGTGCGCTGACCCCACAGCAGCTGTGGGACGCAGCTCCACCACGCGGGCTCCCAAATTCAAGTTAAAACAAGGAGATTCCATTTCAACTTGTCAAAAAAGCAAACCATTTTGGAATAATGACATGCAGTGATGGAGAGGATGTGGTTGACATTGTTCCTGATAATGTGTTTACCTCCCCATAAACTATACACTGCCGCACGTCACCTAACGGCAGGGATACGTCCAGAGAAATGCCAGGTTAGGGGATTTTGTCTGGGTGTGAACATCATCGAGTGGACGTACACACACCTGGATGGTATAGCCTACTGCACACCTGGGTTCTATGGTGCTAATCTTATGGGACCACAGTCCCATACCTGGTCCATCATAGATGGAAATGTCACACGGCACCGGGGAGGGCTCACACCCTCTCTCCTGCCCTGGAAGGGGGGCACTGGGGGGTTCAGGCTGCTGCATTAAATTCAGTGTGAGCCAGGGCCCCTGTTAGGCTCTTAGCCATGCAAGGTGTTGTACTGGGTATTGAGTGAGCAAGTCATGGTCCCTGCCCTCCAGGCACGCCCAGCACAGCAGGATCGCTAGAAAAATCCACAGACAGTTTGGTGCAGGAGTTAAGGTGCTGTGTTAAGGAATTATGACACTATGTGTGTGTCTGTGTGTATTTGTGTGTGTCTCTGTGTGTATGGATGTGTCTGTGTATGTGTGTGTCTGTGTGTGTGTTGAGAATATACGTCAGGGACAAATTCCTGGATGGATCAGTATCCCTGGTATTTAACAATAGCAGCTGGGGGCTGGCCTTTGGCTGAGTGGTTAAGTTCTTGGGCTCCTCTTCAGCAGCCTGCCCTGGGTTCACCGGTTAGGATCCTGTGCGTGGACCTACACGGTGCTCACCGAACCATGCTGAGGCAGCATTCCACATAGAAGAGCTAGAATGATCTATGACTGGGATATACAACTATGTACTGGGGCTTTGGGGAGAAAAAAAAGAGGAAGATTGGCAACGGATGTTAGCTCAGGGCCAATCTTCCTCACCCAAAAGCACAAAAAAGATAAAAACAGCAGCCGGATTTAGCCAGGTGAAGTGGGGGGAGGCGAAGACTGAGCTCCAGGCAGAGGGCGCAGTGCGCACAGTTCCCACGGCCAGAGGCGAGGTTTGGAGCACCTGAGGTTGCTGTGTGCTGCAAGATAGTGAGCTGCAAGGTGTCCCGGGAAACAGGCAGAACCAATAAAACCCCAGGGTGGAGAGCAGCATGGGACACGGGGGGAATGATCCCAGGCGGGTGTGCACGGCAGGGTGTGGAGAGAGCCGCGGCCGCAGAAGACGGGCGGGTGGGGCCTCGGGGCAGGGTGCCAGGCTGCGCGCAGGGCCTGAACCCGAGTCTGCTCCACCGCCTTTCTCCTCCTCCCTGCCATTCCGCACCTAGCGACTGACTTACGTAACGCGGGGGGAGTTTGCGCAATAACGAGCAGTTCAAGGAGAGATCAGAAGTCTGTGTGGACCCGTCACTTAAGGGAATCAGAGGCGCGCCCTCAATCCAAATGTCACCCCAGTAAAGACGTTCTCACACTGCCCAAGTCCCTCCATTAGATTTTCTCCTTTATTTTAAGGCACTAGTCATGGCCAAAACCCCTGATAAACTGTGGGAAGGGTAATGTTGAGGATGACCAGTATGCTAGGAATTCGTTTGTAAGCAATTATTACTTTCTCATCTTGCAAAACATTGGCCTTGAAGAAACTGGACCGAGGGAAGTCAAGTTAGAAACTCTTTTAGAATAACTTTATAGTTATAACTTGCAGAGTGAGTACTAAACCTCAGAGAGTCCCCGAATACCCCTCCCCAGTTTCCCCGAATGTTAATGTCTCACATTACCGTGGGGCATTTGTCACGACTACCAAACCAATACTGGTACATTCCCACTAACTAAACCCCAGGCTTTGTTTGATTTCACCAGTTTTTCCTTTTTCTGTTCCAGGGTCTAATCCAAGATACCAGTTTGCATTTAGGAAGTTGTGTTAGGATAAGACATCGGGAAAGTGCCTAGAAGAGGAACAATGGCCTGTTGGTGGGCACCCACTATGTGCCAGACGCTGCCTGGGTGACCTCATTTCTACACGACCCTATGAGGTTGGAACACAAGCCCATTTTACAAACGAGTAAACTGAGGCTTGCAGAGGCCCCAGAGCTGATAAGCGGCAGAGCCGAAGACACAGCTAGGAGCAGCAGGAGTTCCACCGCCCCGCCCGCCCCGCACAGGCCTGGGCGCACTGACTTTTCTGAAGAGTCTGTGCAGAGACCAGAGCTGAGAAGCGTGCCTGCTGCCGCGGTTCTCCCAGCACGAAGCTCCCCGGGCTCCAGTGCTGAGCTAAACGCCACAGTTCATCCCCTCGGCTCTCTGCAAGGAACAGCGAGGGTTAAAGGCCGTAACTGCTCCCGAATGCCAGCCGACCTCCAGCTTCAAGTCCTGGCCCAGCTGCTCACCAGCTGCTGACCTTGGACAAGGCACGTAACCTTCTGAGCCTCAGTTTCCTCATCTGCAATGTGGAAATAATGATACCTAACTCTGGGTTGTTAGCAGATCTAGACAAGAGACTGTAGGCCCGCGTCGGGCTGAGTACCCAATACCCACGAAGCACTTTGCACAGGGCTGATTCCCACCTCCACACGGCACATTCAGGCACACGTGCGTGTGTGTGCGTGTCTGTGCATGTGCACGCACAGAGCATCACAGTGAAACCTCAAGGTCCCTCAACACAGGCACCGTTGCCTTGAGCCCCTTTGCAGACGAGGACGGGGCAGTCCCTGTGCTTTAGGGACTGACAGGAATCCCAGGTCACCTAGAGCCAGTGCAAGGCCAGGGACTAACTTTCTAAAGCTGGAGCCAAGAACACTGCCTCTCGTTGTCAAATATTTTGATGGAGACACAATCTCCAGCCCCCAGACCGCCCAGCCTGTACCCGCTGACATCCTCCTGACAAGGAAGGAAGGTGGGCGACATCTGCCAGCTGGCCCCCTGGTGTCACCATGATGCACACGCCTAACACACAGTGCAGGCCTGCTCCCCATCACCAGGGCCGCGAGGGTTGGGTTTGGCGTGCTGCTTCCATGAAAGCAATTTCCCAAACAAACTTTTATCTTCAGAGCTTCCCCTACAAAGAAGCCTGGGGGTCGGAGTGAGAGGTCTGAAAGTTATCTGGAAATTAGGATACTTCCACCCTGTCTTCCAGAATTCGTGAATGTAGCAAAAGATGACACCAAAGAAAAGGTTTGGGTGAGTGGAAGAGAAGAAGGAGGGAAGAGATGAATAAAGGAAAGGAGGGAGGGAGGGAGGGAGAGAAAGAAGGAGGGGAAGGAAGAAAAAAGGAGGGACAGAGGGAGAGAGACGGGGAGGAAGGGAAGGAGGGAAAGAGATGCTGGAGGCCAGACAGATGAGAGACAGAAAATCAGACAGAGATAGAGAGAGACCTAGGCCCACTGGCCAATCGTCCTGTTCATTTGGTATCTCGGTAAAAGACACTGAGATTCAACAGTCGCACTGATTAGCCTATGGCTCTTTCATGTACATTTTATCCCTTGACACTCTAGGAACACAAGGACATGGTTGAGTTACTGAGCTCCAAATGGTTTGTCTAAAGCAGCGAGTGACAGACGCAGACTTGGAACTCTTATGGTCTTGTCTGTGATCAGCTACTTGACCTGATTTTCGTCAGTAAATATTAATTATCAAGCCAGACACACCTGCAGAAAAAAGTCACATAATGAGCATTTACTGGGGCTCTTTCCTGCTCATTTTTACAGTACGCAAACTATGCGCTTAACCAATTATGGCAAAGTTTTAGAGCCTCATAATAATATACACAAACTTTCCTTTAACTTCAAGAATTTTTCTAAGACCAATCAATCATTTCTTTAGTTGAGTGACTCACTGACAACACTGACATAATGATTGGCTTTTTCTAACTACACCTGTTGTACTTCTCAGCCAGAAACAAAATAAAAAAGAGCCATTCCTTGTAAATCCTTGCAATTACAATTATCAGCAAAGAATTGCCTCTTCTTGATGCAAAACCCCCCTTGGAATAGAATGTCTAGAACCAAGGAACAATTAGACATGATCTGAAATTAATGAATATAATAATTAGACATAGTACCTGTAGATAGAACTTGACCCAACAAAAGACAAATTTCAAGGATGTCTGTGGAGATCCCCATTTTGCTGGGTTCTTCTCAATCTGAGTAAAAACACCTTGACATTTATAGTTTCCTAGCTGGAAGGAGGCGTGTTCTCTGGGTGAGGTGGTATATTTCCATTGCTGCCATAAATCAATATAAAGGAAGTGAGAGATCTTGCTAACAATTGATGGCTAATCTGTGGGAACAGCTTAGGTGTGTTTGAATGGTTGTCTTATGAACCATCTGGCTAGTCCCCAACAGCAAAAGCACTGCCATTAGTGATACAATTTCCAGCTTCCTTCTAGGTGAACCTCGAAGACTCACAAGTGCTCCCTGAATACTGGCTTGATTTTAATGTTGGAGAATTTGAATTACCTTGTGGGAAATCAGCCCCAAGGTTGGGGGCAGAGCAGGATGTGGGCTGCTGAGCAAATACAGGACATGGTGCCAAGGGGAACGGCATCTCTGTGGAATGACTTGTCCTGGCAGGGCATGCTCTCGTTGGCCCCTGGCCTTGGAGAAACGAGGATGGCATTAGTGCAGGCATGACTGGAGAGTAGAAGCCATGAGGGAGAAGGCCATGGGTTCCATGGGCCTGTTCTAACTTTGGCCCCATCTTCTGGAACTCACACTACTTCCATAGCACAGGAGCTGAGAAACACGTGACCTCAAACCGAACCACCTCCAACCATTTCACAGGCTCTGATTTCTTGCCCGAAGCATTCACATTGTATGACACTGGGAGCTTGGCAAAGCCACAAATCCTGCCCCCGACCTCCTCCTACCTTGCACACAAGCCCTCTCCTTGGGTTTGTTCTGTAGATATCACTTTGCCCTTTGGGACCCCTGTCTCTATCACCAGACTCTGGCAAACCCCCCACAATCTACCAAGAAGGTTGCCTGTCCTTTCCCTTTATCCAGCTGCTCTCGGTGGTTGGTAACTTGTGGTTAGAAGCATACGGCTCTGCAGGACTTGCCTCTGTTGTCCTGGCCTGGATGAGCGAGGTGTCTGGCCTCTCAGCTGAGACACCCAGGCAACAGATGACACCTGGGCTTCCTTGCCATGGGCTATTAACCCGTAGTCTCCTGGTGCTTCATTCTGGAAGGATGGCATGAACCCAGGCCTTGTCTCAGCCACCAACCAGGATTTAGGGCTGGACATCTGCAACTGTCTTCATCCAGATGAAAGCTACATGCAACCTTGGATTTCTTTTTCAATCCTACAAGTCTTTCTGTTGTTCCCATGTTGCTCTTCTCCCCTTGGTGAGATCAGGCACGTTTCCGCAGGAGAGCCCCATTGTTTTCAGTCTCCTACTGTCAGTCCAACGACTGATAAGTATCAGGGGACAAGAGGACAGGGATACCCGTCTGCTGGGGAGTGCCTAGGACAGAGCACACACTGATTCCTCTTATGGGGGGTTGTGATTGTTTGGTTCCTGCAGTGCTGGGCTCAGAATGATTATGAAGCTGACCTGGGATCATCAAAAAGAGTGCCATGATAGATTAGTAATGTCTGCCTTGGGCACAGCAGGGAAAAGTAGGGGTAAGAATACTAAATACCTGCCAGGAAGAAGAGGGTAAAAAGTGTCCTTCACCCTAGGAAGCACCCTGCCGAGTCTTGAGACAAACCTGCATGATGACAATCACGACAGGGGGTACTAAGTATTAATCCAAGTTGCTGTGGGAACATACAGAAAAAGCATCTAAATCAGATGGCACACGCAGGTTGCCAGAGAAGGTGACACCTAAACAGAGCCTTGAAATATAAGCAGGAGTTACCGGGTATCGCAGTGGGAAGCCCGGATGAGGATCGAGGAGCGACTTTCCAGGGCTGCGCAAGGAGGGAGGCAGGGAGCCTGCCTGCCAGGAGACCGCGGGTCAAGCCCCACCGACAGCTCCGCTCAGCTCAGCCCAGGAACATCCTTCTGGAGACCTCGGGGAGACCTCCCAAGGGCACAGCTTCTCCACTTTTGTCATTTTGGTGACCTGGTCTTCCCACTGTGGTCAGCAGCAAAGATCCTAACACAAGGGCTTGTGAGCGTTTTGTTCAGAAGACACCAGGAGGAAGGAAGTGGAAAGAACCCAGCTGTCATTTCAAAGCCTCCTGAGAGGCATTCCAGGTGGGAAAATGGGTGATGTCAGAGAAGCAGGAAGGAGGTGCGGGTCCTGGACATGTGGGACGGACACAATGGGGCCGAGGGCCGCCTGCCACCACGTGTGCGTCCTTCATCACCCGAAACTCAACCTTGTCCCAGTGCCCTTGTGTGGTTGACAAGGCCCTGTTCAGAGAGGTCTTCATCCTGTGGAGAGGTGGGCTCTGCGGGACCCCCATCCCACCCAGCAGCATCTGCTCCCTCTCAGAGGACCCACCTTTCCCTGGCCCACTGGCTAGAAGCATCTGTGTCAACAGCACGTCTGGGTGGAAGACCAGAGCTCCAGAGCTCCATTGACTAACAAAAAACTGCCATTCAGAACAAGGGGAAGAAGGAAAAGCCTGTTAAGGCGCCTAGGCTTGGCCGCATTTCTGAAGGCCCTGCTGACCACCAGCTCTTGCAAACTCCAGGAGGCAGAGCCCTGCGCTGGATCTCGGCCCCGGAGGCACAGCCTTCACTGGGGAGAAACTCATACAGGGTTGCACGTGGCTTTGTTTTAAGCAGCCAGAACCCTTTCTTAAACTGAAATTCACCAGGAAGCACCAAACATCAAAGGTCAGCGGAGCCCCTCTGATTGTGGCCGGGGGTCCCCTGCCTGCTCAGCCAGCTCTTCCTCCTTTCTGTCCCCATCATCCTCTGGCTCCCCCCATGCCCCCAGCATCCCCTGAGGGCAGCCTGTGGCAGAGCTGAGAATTCCCTGATGGAGGCCAGCCCCACCTGTGCAGAACGGGGAACGGAGAGGCCCAGCGAGGCTCCTGGGGTCGCCAGGGGCTCTGCCCCGATGTTGAGCTGGTATCCCAGGCAGACTCCCCAGAGCAGGCAAATGCCCTCGACTTAGCTCGTCTCACCCCTGTTTCCAGACGTTGGCTCTGCCCACAGCCAAGAGCCCTGCCTGCCACCCTGGGAGGCTGAGCAACACAGGCCTCCACCACTGCGGTGTCTCTGGTCTCTGAGCCCCGGAGCCCGGGACCTGGGATAGATCAGGGCATTGAGCTGAGGGGGCGAGAGAGAGGACTGGGAGCCTCGGTGGGAAGGGTCGGGGGGCTGCGGCCTCTCCAGGCATCACCGTTTCCTTCGGGGCACTGGGTCCCAGAAGTCTGTGTGACCACAGCTCCTCTTCAGGTGTCGGGTTGACCCCCAAAATCTGCTCTGACCCTCGTTGATTAGCACACATTACTTGTTACCACTGTAACAACCCTTTAGGCTCTGTGTACATGATGCTCACAATGCCACTCGGCTTTGCCCTCAGAGCCTGACTGCCCAGCCAGCTTACAGGGACCCCCCCCACCACCACCACCTCCACCCCAGCCCCGCCATGATTTGAGGACCAAGCTGAGTCTCGTCATTTCCTGCTGCTTGTCTCTCTTCACAGGCGCTCAGCAGGCATTGGCTGTTGAAGGTGGGCGTCAAGAGCAACCCCCTGCTTCTGCTCTGCAGGGTCACCAACATGCAGCCTCAAGCTGGGGACACTGAGGTCCAGAGAGGGGAAGTGACACACCGAGTCACCCAGTGTCCAGGACAGCACTCACAGCTGAAACTGCCTCCCATCAGAAGGATGGAGAGCAGGGGGGCTGACACAGCTCGCTAATCATCAGGTGCAGTCCAACTGCAAACCTTCCCGCAACAGACACAGCACTCTAATGACCCTTGCAAAACAGAATTCTGATCACGGTCCTCTCATCTGTCTCAGAGTAACACTGAACGCCCTCACCATGGTTTACAAGGCCCCACACACTCAGCCCCCATGGCCTCTCTCCCAGCCCACTCCAGCAATAGACCAGCCTCAGGGCCTTGCGCGTGTTGTTTCCTCTGCCTGGGAGATTTCCCCCAGAAATCTGCAAGTTCGGTCCCTCCCCTTCAGATTTTTTGTGATGTATCATCTCCTCGGTGCAGCCTTTCTGGACCATCCCTCCCCAGCACTCCCTAGCCCCTGGCTTGTCCATCATTCTCCAAAGTGCTTCTCACCATCCGGCCTCCTTCTGTTTCCCTTTATTCTTTTGCCTGTCCGCCCCCACAAAAATGCAAGCTCTACAAGGCCAGTATTTGCATCTATTTTGTTCACTGCTGTATCCCAGAATCTAGTACAATGCTTAGCTCATGGTAGGTGCTCAAGAAATACTTGCAGACGAAAGTGACTGGATGAGTGTGAGCAGGTCTGAAGACGAGGAGCAGGCCTCTGCACAGACAGTTCCAGTGAGTTCTGCAGTAACCAGGTGCCAAGCACATGCTGAGGACGATGCTCTTCATTCATCTGTTCCCTCAGCAGATACATGCTGAGCACCTGCGATGTGCCGGGTGCTGTTCCACGCAGTGGGGCTGAAGCCCAAGCAGCCAGACGCCATCCCGCCCTCGTGAGTTTACAAACCAGAGACACACAGACAGCAGACAAGAAGTAGATACGTGGGGAGAAGCATTTCAGAGTGTGATAAGAATTATGAAGGAAACGAACAAGAAGCTAGAATAGAGAGTTTCCGTGGTTGGGAGGGCTGCTTTGGATAGAGTGGTCAAAACATCACATTAACTTAGGAAGTGCTTCAGGAATGAGGAATCTGAGGCTCAGAGAGGGTATGTAACTTACTCAAAGTCACACAGCTAGAAAGTAGCAGAGCCAGAGCTTGAACCGAAGTCTGCCTCCAAAGCCTGGTGTTTCTCCACCAGACCCTAAGTCTTCCCCTTCCCTCCAAAAGACTATGTTTGCATTCAACTGGTGGGCCTTGGGTTTGAGCGCCCTCCACCAAAGGATGTCTTGCTAATCAGAAGCATCTAAAGGAAGGGGTAGAGAAGGAAAACTGGCACTGAGGTCATCAGAACAGTGAAGAATTTTTTTTGACGTACGCCCTACAAAAGATGCTTAGCAGCCTGTCCCTGACAGAGTGAAGGGAGAACTGTTCAAACCAACACTAGATCTGGACCAAAGCAGGTGGAAGTCAGACAGGCCGCCTGCGGCCCAGAGTTGTTTGCAGCCAAGGGGAGATGAAAGATCGGAGCTGGGGTTCCCCAGCCCCTCTCTGCTCTGCTCCTCTCCCTCTCTCCTCACCCTCAGACACCCAGGAGTCCTTTCTCCATCACCAGCACACACCATCCTCCCGAGTGATTTATGACACCTTCCCATTAAGGCACATGAGGTTAGTGAGGGCCTCTGCACTGCCTCTCAGGTGGGGGAGGGAGATGAGGCCGGGGCAGTGTTGTAACTGAGCAGGGACCTCCGAGAGCAAAGGTCAACGGCAAAGTGACGGCAGCACAGGGCGGGGGACAGAGGGAGTAGCCTCAAGTGAGGATGGGGGTCATGGAGTGACAGCCTTTTCCTGTCCAATTCACCCCAGGGCAATCAGGTCCTAGGAAGTGCGTTACACTAATTATGCTCACAAGACACTAATTGGTAAGTCAAGAGGCCAATTCACTCATTTACAGCAGGAGTGTTCTTTGGCTCCAGAATGAGTCTGCTTGAGAAAGCAAATTATACACCAGCAGTTTGCTTGGGGAGCAGAGAATGTGAACAAGGAAACTGGATGGTGTCCAAAAGAAACCCTTATCAAGACAATGGAGCCTGTCACTGTCCTTTCTTGGGATGTCTCTGGTAAAGAACTGTTCTGGGCACCTCTAATGCTTGTCGTCATGCCTGCCCTTCCAAATCCCAGACGCTGGGCCCTGGTATGTAAGAGACACAGGACACTGCCCCAGGCCTCCTCCAACCAGAGCACGGGGAACCGGCCACAGCCGGTTCGGTTCCTTTCATAATTGTTCGTGTTCAGTTCAAGTTGCTTCAGAAGGGTGGCGTTTGGTGGTCTTCTTGCTAAATTAAGAGACTGGAGCTCAGTGACTTTAGGAGAAGTCTTGTGGTCCAAAGAGGGCTGACGAGGGGTCAGTGTGTACCCAGAGGGCGTCCAGATCTGTAGGACAGCCTCTCATCCCCGCCTTCGCCCATGACTGGGAAACAGCATGGAGGGAGGGATGAGCAGAAACCAAAATGCCACCAGTAGGCACGTGGCATTAAGTAAATACCTACTGAAGTCAACTGCCCCAGTCCTGGATGGTGGGGGCGGGGGTGGTTTTCACTGAGCACGTGTAAACACAACTGCGGGGTCAGAATTGACCAGACACCTAATAGGAGTCCAGGGGAATAAGGTGCCACCAAAAGTGAACGGATCTAAGGGTGACTTTATTGCTGCCCGGGACCCTGAGTGAGGAAGGACCCACTTCCCTCTGGATGGACCAGACCATGCCTTGAGTACGGGCTCAGGTTCATCCGGTCATTTGATGCGCTAAACCAGTGGTTCTCAAAGTGTGGTCCCTGGACCACCAGCATCAGCATCACCGGAGAACTTGTCAGAACTGCAAAACCTGAGGCTGCGGAGTGGGTCCCTGCAATGTGAGTTTTAACACGCCCTCCAGGTTTCCCTGAGGCTCACTCAGCACAGAGGATGTCTGCGCTAAACGGACCTGCAAGGAGCACAGCCTACATGTGGGGCCCACTTCCCCATCCGGGGACACACAGATCCTTGAGGGCCAGCACTGCTCTGCAGGAGAGAAGCCAAGCCAGCAAGAGTGGGGAAGGAGATTTCAGAGATGACAGTAACTGAGGGCAGGAAGGTAAGCTGGGGACGTCTGGACGTCGGGGGAGTAGGAACAAAGGAGACGGAGGAGCCTAGAAGGACCAGTTCTTTGGGCCTCCAACTGGAGGAGCCACCACACAAGACAGGGAACCCAGGAGGAAGGGTGGGCATGGGGGACACTGGGTGCTTTCCTGGGCTCCGCCACAGCCCACTTCTCGTCCTCCTGCTGACGCACTCCGTCTACCCCCACGGCTTCATGGACCTTGACACTGACCCAATCTCTCTGCGCAGCTCCTGCTTCCCCCTCAGTCTTCTAACCGCCTGCTGGTCGTTTCCACCTGCACCAAACCTTAACCTGCACGCCCTGTCGATTTAGCCCTGGAGGGGATGGGAGACGGGCCCTGACAAAGGATACGTTGAAGGACTAGCAAGCAGCCAGCGGTGGCTGAGATTGGGTCACAAGTAAGAGGGGCCCAGGCCCACTGGCCTGTGGTGTCCCCTCCACCCGGGGTAGGGTGGAGGGACTGTCGGGGGGTTCCGGGGGGCTCTGGAAGCCGGGTGAAACAGAGCGGCATGGGCGTGATGAAAGGAGAGAAGTGAAGCTGGGGGTGGGGGTGACTGTAAACCAGGGCGGTGGGGACAGAGGCTCCAGGGAAATGAGGTCTGGATCTGTCACCATGCGCGTGGAGGCAACAAGGAGGGGAAAGGGTGGGGGCTCCGAGCTGAGAGTGGGCTCTGGCAGCAACAATCAGGCTGAGGTTCTGGAAGTTTCTAAGGTCCAGGGTGTGGCCATGGGGAATAGAGGGACAGTCACTGGGCAGAAGGGCTCTGAGAACCGAGAGGCTCTGCTGGACTCCACACTTCGGGCGTGACGTGGACCTCTTGCGTCCAAACATTTGGTTTTACAGACCCATCGATTTTCAGATAAAGCTTATTTGGGGGAGTGACACTAGGCTGCCATCTTTTATTTGGTGAATAAAGATGTTTTTAAAGCCCAGTTTTCATCACCACCATTTCATAAACTAAGGGACATTTAAACAAAAAGAGGTGGGAGTGACATGAGTTCAGATTCAAGGACAGTCCTTCCTGAAAAGGGGCCTTGTGTTCTCGTTCTGCCACAGGCCGGTCCATCTTCACCCTAGTGGCACGTCCATGAGCCAGCAGCTGGGTGTTAGTGGCAGAGACCAACGGGGGCATCCCCAGCTAAGAGGGGCCAGGGCCATGGCTTGAAGGGGCACTTCTCTCCACTGCTCAGCCCCAGGGCCATTTCCCCACCCAAGCCTGGCCTGGCCCCGAAGCCCCTTGCCCCCCTCCACTCTTTATCCACACAGAGCTAGAGCGAGCTTTAAAAACGCTGAACAGATCCCGTTGTTCTCCTGCTGACAGCCTCCAGCAGCAATCCCAGAGTCCTACCCATAAAGACCACGCTCCACAGCAGAGCCTCTGAGGAGGGACCATGTGTCCAGTTGTCCTGGGACAGCCCCACTTCTTCTCCCAGGGCCATGACTGCTGCAACACCCTTCCACCTACACCAGTGTCCTGGCTGAGATGATATGATGTGGTCACCTCGCCAAAGACCATTCCCTGTGCACATCTGGCCCCGCTCACTGGCCTCCAGCCTGGCTGGCCATCCCTTCTCTCCTCAGCTGCACCGTGCTTCCTTTCTCCTCAGGGTCTAGAACTCTCTGCCCACCTTTCTCTCTCACCCTCAACAAGGAACAGGGGCTTTCAAGTCACTGAAACAACACCAGAGCAGGAGGGGAAAACAGAGCAGAGAGAAAAGCAGTGAGGTCGTCACAGGAATGGGTGATGCTGGAGAGAAATGTTGTAATTGATCCGGATTCAAACCCAGTCCTACCCTCCCGGTGCTGTGGATTGTCACACTTCACTGTACCTCAGGACTGGAGGAAACACAGGAGGGGAGCCAGCTCTTGGCAGGCCCAAGCCACCACTCCCCAGTCTTGGAGACGCCACCTCTGCCCAGCCCCTCGTTCTGACTCCGAGGACGAAGGCAGTGGTTCCAAACTCCAGGCAAAGTGGGCCAAGTGGAGCAGCCCGAAGGACACCCGTCACCCAGAAGGAAAGCTTTTTATTCCATAAGGGGGGTCAACTGTTGCCCACATTGGCCGAAGAGCCTGCTATAGTCCCCAAGTGAGCCCAGGTGGCAGGTGTGGCCCTGGGGACCTGGAAGGCGTCCCCATGGCCCCTCCAGTCTGGAGAGCTGGTTCACATGGGGTTTACGGAAGTGGTTCAGATCCACTGCTTTGCTCATCAACAACCACCAAGGAGTCCTGGTTGTGGCCTGGATGGGTGGTGTTGAAAACCACAACAAATACTATAACTCACAGGAAACTGGAACAAAGGAGGAGTCATAAACGCATACGGGGCAATGACAAGCACGCAACACTCAGCCAAACCAAAGAAAACAAAAGTGCCACTGGTGTCACCAGAGTTTAAGAGCAGTGCACCCATAATGGACTTCTTGTGCATGACCAGTGAAGGGGGAAACCGCGATTGATGGCCTCCACAAAGCTGTCGCTGACTCTCCAGCTAGTTCCTTGAGCGAGAAATGTTTTGCTCAGATTTCCTTCTTCCTTGTTACAACACGGGGCCCTGGGAGCCAGTGCACGTGTGTGTGTATGTGTGTGTGTGTGTGTGTGTGCGCGTGCGCGCGTGCACACATGCACTATGTTCCGCAGGAGACGCTTGACCTACCGTTTGTGTGGATATAATCAGATGAACACGTTTTTTCATCACCTTAAAGGGTGCTTTTGATCAGGCCGAGAGATTAGCACCAGGGGGTCCAGCCCAGCGGGGAGCTGGCCCCAGGCCAAGAGAGCCAACCTCGTGGGAGGATGGGAGGAGCTGCTCTTGCCCAGGGTTGGGGTGGAGCAGCCAAGCCCTCCACCACCTCTGGGGTCACTCCCAAGACACTGGCAGCTCGGGCTGTGCGGAGGGCTCCCGACTGGCCAGCGGTCCACCCTTTCCTCATGCCAGAGGGCCAGGGCATGGGGCGGGCTTTAACCCTTTCTCGTTCAGCCACAAGAGACCCACTCAGAGTTCTCTTCCCTTCTCTGCCGTGGCTGCACCCATCTCTGCAAACTGGATTAATCCCTCTTGCCTCCTTCCGCAACATCTTCTCCCTCTGATGGCCACAGCCAGCCCATGGGGTCACCCCACGCACCCTCGGTCTTCCTCTAGCTCACATGCCATGTTGGGCTGGGTCCTAATTATTTCATGCACCATCATCGTGGGTCCTCCGTGTGGCATCAGGGACCACCGCTTCTATTCCCCTAGGGCTTCACGCCCAGCAAGCTCTCACACAGCCCTCGAGGACGATTGTAGAAACTGCCGTACACTCAGCCCTGTACCGACAGCAGGGCAACTTCCCTTCAGGGGCGACTCGGTTGTAGCAGCACAGCCATTACTGTCGCCACTTTACAGGGGAAGAAAACGAGGCTCACTGGGTGAAGCACTTCCTCCCGAGGTCATGGTTAAAGCGTGAGAAGGGCTCAGGACGCAAACCCGTGGCTGCCTGGCTCAGATCCCAAAGCTCCCTGCTGATACTGACGGCTCTTCCTGGCTGAGAGTCCATGATGGGATGCAATATTTTTCTCATAACCTGTTTGCACCTTGTCTTGCTCCAAAACAATTTGATGCAGTTTTCAAAACCACATACAATGTGACAACAAAGAAAGAAACATCTAGCAAGACCATGTAAATGGAAAACTACTGCTAGGCTGGGGAAACAAAGCCAGGGTAAGTTACAACACAAACTTGAGGAATACCATAACGCCCTCCACTAGAGGACCTTAGGTACTGGAGATCAACTGGAATTGTGGCTCTAAGCGTCCTAGCAGCCAAAGCAAAAAAGGAACCAAGACCACTATGAAATTGAACCCATTTGTTGTTCTTAGAGGCATTACTTTTCTTGTTTTCAAGACCTGAGAACAATGTCCCTCACATAGTCTCATGGAGGGATTATCTGGGTGAAGGACAGCAGTTTTCAATCCACATTCCACATCCCTGAGGAGCTGAGGCTGTGATGAAAGGAGGGTGAGGGGCTGGGCTCTGCTCCTGCACCTTCCTCCTCCCCACCAGCCTCCGCTCCAGCAGAGCAGCTCCTCTTTCTGGGTCATGCAGAATGCCATGCGGGCCTGTGCAGCCCAGAGATAGGCGGCTGCCGCGTTTCAATTCATGGCAGAAGGAATTTCGACTTTGACTTTCCTAAAATCTTCCATCCTAGTCTATTTTCTAGCACCCAGAACTCCCAGGAGCCTGTCACTTTTCCACGCAAACACACATACAAGAATCCCCCATCACATACAGCAAGCCCCACATCTGGTCCCCTTACCTGGGCTAACACACCACCCGGGAGTAGCTTTCCTACTAATGTTGTTACCCTCTCGATTCTCCTGTCGGCTTTGTCTCTTCTCTCCTCTGAAAGCAAGGAGAAGAGAAGCTGCACACTCAACAGAATGAAAAAGGCTGTGTCCCCTACATGAAAATATATATACACACACAGAACGCCCTTGATTATAGTTTGTCGTGGATTATGTATGTCTTGCATTTGGATTAATAACCACGTTGAGAGTGGAAGGAGGAAGAAACAACACATTGAGAGCGTGTCTCAGTTGCAAGACAATTCCCAATTTCAGGAATTTAACACACATGCTAGAATCGACAAATAGATTTTATTAGGGACGACTGTTTTCGGATATATCTTCCCAACACAAAAGGAGAATTTAGAGGTCACCTAATCAACGCTCCTTATGTTCCAAGGAGGAAATTGAGCCCAAAAATGTCATGTATTTTGCCCAAGCGTCCCCGTCTGGAACCCAGTCTCTTGACCCCTCCAGTCAAAGGTCTTCCGGTTCCACCTGCGGCCTCCTTGGGGTTGCTAATGGTTTACACCTTTCACCTCCTCGATAATGCACTGCTGATATGGAACCCGAAGTGAGTTTGCTCACCTGTTGTGCAACAAGCCAATCTCTGACACCGGGTGTGGTGGAAGAAAGTAGGAATTTTATTTTTGCACATTGCTGAGCAAGGAGAGAGGGCAGCTAACGCTGAAATCCCAAACTCCCCGAAAACCTAAAAGGAAGGGTTTTTATTTGGGGTTTCAGGTAGGGGAGGGGGAGCATATGGCCTTGCTGGTCGGAGCTTTCCCACCAGCCCGTATCTCTTTGCAGGAGGAGATAATCCAGGTGCTTGTCCTTAGTGGTGTCTGTCTCCATGGAGGATAGTGGATTCTGGAGCCAGGAAGCCAGAGAATAAGCAGGGAATGAGTGTTTTGGTTTTAACCCCATAAATGCTGGGTTTAATGTGGGGAAACTGATATCAGGGTCGATAACGCACTGCTTTTCCCGTAACAAGCTGCAAAGAAATCTGCGAAGTAAGCAGAGATAAGAGAACCAGACTGTTCAAAGTTGGCTTCCTGATTGAGCCAGGAATCACTTTGCCTCCCATTGCCCTTGGCCCAAAGGTGAGGAGGGCCCTCCCTGGGGATGGAGAGACAGAAGCTGCCTCCTCCAGGTGCCCCTGGAAGCTGCCTTCACTGAACCACGGAAGCTCACACAGCTCAGGGGTCATTAAATGTCCGCTTTGTTCCTCACTAGAGCTACACGCAGAAGGCTGATGAGGCTGCTCCTGAGAGATTCCAAAATCAGAGGCCCTGAATTGCGCGGGGTGGTGTGGCATCAGCAGGGGGCACCAGTTTAACATACAGCCAGGGCCCCCACCCTGAGGCTCCGATACACTAAGCTTGGCGCTGAGCCTGGAGATTCTTCTGTTTAAACTTCCCAGGTGATTTTGACGCACACCCAGCTGTGGGAACTGAGAGAGACCCATGTTGAGTGTGGCCTCCGGCTGCAAACCCGGCAGGAAATTCAGACTGGTGCAGCGGTCATTGGGTCATTGGGAATGGCGGAAGCTGGTTCGGACCGCAGGTGGGGTCTTAAATAGCTCACGGGGGACTCTGTATTTAATTCATGGGGAAACGGGGAGCGCTGGCAGGGTTTTGAGGAGGAAAATGGTGAGAGATGAGTTTTATAAAGACAGACGAGAGAACAAGAAATGACAGCGCGTCTGTATTGGGAGGCCTGGAGGCACACACGTAGTTACTGAACACAGTACACCCGACGCACTGGAAAGCTGCTCAGAAGGATAAAATAGTTCCCACCTGAAGGAACTTACAATCCAGCTGGAGAGAAAAGTCACTGGCACCGCAGAAAACATCCGATGAAAACCACTCGGCCCCTTTAAGACCTCTGAGTCAGAACCAATGCTAGAGATGGTACTAAGGGCCTCAGAAGACGCTGGGCTCTAAGAAGAAAGACAGTTGAAACCAAAGACCTTTTATAAGCTTGAATCTGGGGAACAGATAAGAGTTGGATGGATAATAGTGAAAGATTTGTGAGATGGTCCCTGGCAGAGCCTCGATATAAATAAGTTCGAATCTTTGTCTATATTATATATCACTTTTTATAACTAGAAAATCACCGATTGTTTTTGGATTATTATTTACATAAATATTTTTTATTTAAAAGGTAAAGATGACACACAGGCCGTCCGTGTTGTGCTGGGGGACGGCTACGAGCGAGGTGGCTCTGCAGAAGCCAGCCTTGCAGGGGCTCGAGGGGCCGCCGGGACTCAGCACAGATTAGGGCTTCAGCTGGACCTGCAGCTGCTGTCGAGGAGACCATGACATTTCTGGGAGACAAATGCCCAGATCCGGTGAGCGTCTGATGACAACCACTTCAGAACATTCTAGTCTACTGACAGAACAGCAGCCAGAGTGAGTTAAAATAAGCTACAGTGTGAGTCATGAGTTATTTGTGCTTAGATTTAAAACGGTCTCATCAACAAATTGCTGCAACAAGGGGTCAAAACTTAATTTCCTGGTCGTTTTTAATTTTATTATGGAAGAAAACGTCCACTTTTCAAAAAAAGGATAAAATGTTTCATTTCATTAAAAAGGGGGAAATGAAGATAAACTCTCCTTTTACATTTGTGTAAAATACACCTTCCAAATAAATGTTTTTAGGAAGGAAAATACATTTGTTTCTTTGTCACAAGCAATGATGATAAATTGCCCCACAATACTCGGAAGAAATTCCACATTAGTTTTTCTTTACACAACAGGACTGCTCTTGAAGCTTCACAAACAACATTGTGTGACTGGAACCCAACTTGTCCGGGCACTAGGGGAACCGGCTATTTAAAGGAATCCATCCGCACCCGTCCTCTACGTTGAAAAATCCTTTACTGGTGATTTGGGGAGTTAATTAGGCTTCTTAAGCATCAGGTTACTCAAAGGTTTACTTTACTTTTCTTTTCTTTTCTAGTTTAGTTCAACTTCTCTTTCCTTTTGGCTGGGAAATGGAAATGAAAGACGCAAATTGGTTGGTCTTCCATCAGGAGAGCAGGAACCCCCAGTCTTAAACCCGTAGGAAGGCCCGTCTCCCTCGAGGTTTCAAGACCCCTTCCTGCTTGGAAACTGCTGCACCAGGTCAAGGTTCCCTTAGTCACGGGACCCTGGAACCAGCACGGACCTCAGCGAACATCCACATCCAGTCCTCCTTCTCCTTCCCCCCATTTTACAGATGAGAAAATAGAACTTTGGGAGGTCAAACCACGCGCCCAAATTCGAAGGAGTGGATGCAACCCCTCCTGCCTCCACTGTCGCTCTGCCTCGGAAAGGCCTCCCGCGGACGAGGCTGCTGCAGGCCGGGGCAGAGACGTGCTTGTCTGCCAGAAGGTTCAGCTGGGGACGCGGGCGACGGGAAGGGGAGGACACGCAGGCGCACTGTGTGGAGGGGAGCACCTCACGCAGCTGCTGAGCTGCGCAGGCGCCGTCCGCGTGTTGCGGCAGAAGGACTGAGCAAACTGTTCCTGAGCATCCCCTGCGGCCCCCACCACACCCCGGAGGCCCCGTACACGGAACAGATGATCTCAGCGCTCTTTGTGTGCAGTGACTGTGGCAGAGGTTGCCGAGGAGTCGGGGGGCAGCTTCCTGTTCGTGCTGCCAACACACATTGCCCAACTCCCTCTGTCACTTCAGCTCTGTCACCTCCCACAGTCAGTGCCACAGCCTGTTTTTCCACGCTGCGGGGCCTCGATCTTTTCCAACCCCTTCCCGGTCCGTCTCCCTCTCTCTTTTTGACTGCTGTTCCGGAGCCAATGCCGCAGATCTCCAAGCCTCCCGTTGCCTGGCTTGCTTTCGGGGCCTGCGTCCTCACCCTCTCTACCAGCTCACTCCACGTCTGGGCAGCCCCATCTCAGAAGCCAGACTTGCTCCTGCCAAAGAGCCTTGGGCTTCTTGTCCCTGGCATGGCTGCCAGGCCTGAGACCCAGGCAGTGGGACCTGCCTGTCTCCATCCTTATCACTTTCCTGCTGTCAGCTGCGTGGAGCAGGAGTCCCTCCCCGAGGTCTCTTTCACAGCCTTCCTGTGTGGCTCCCACCCTGTTGTTCTTTGCCTCAGGATGTGTCCAGAGTGTTGTAGCCATCTGTCATCATGAGCTTGTGAATTAACACTCAAAACTTCAGGGTGTGCATTTAGGTGCCCTCTGTTAGGGGCTCGCTGGCCATGTTCATCATCATAACACATATATGTAATGTTTGGGGATCCCTGGACACGAAGGGACTCGCTAAGAAGTGCAGCTTACCCATCCCTCAGTCCTCAGGTTAGAATAGCTCTTTGAACCACCCTCAGATGGTGAAAACTGCATGTTTGAAAGATATTCAAAAAAAAAGGCCCACTATCTTAGTCACCCTCTCTCCTGGGAGATAAAGCCCATAATAAGATAAAAGCCGTGAGAATAAAAGTTGTTAAACATTGCTCAAAATAAGGAAGGGAAAACACCCGTCTCCCTCTGCCCCCGCACGGCCAGGGCAGTGTTCCCCTTGTCTTCCTTGGGAACCTGCCGAAACAGGAATGGGCTGGACTGGCCCATGTTCATGCTTCTCCACCTGTTACCTGGCTGAGACGCACCCTCTGCCATAAATGAGCACTAATGCACACGTGTGTGTGCGCAAGCGTGCAGAGAGAGCACAAAGACGTTCAGGTGGAAGCCGGATGTTAAATTACGCCAGTCAGTCAGAAGTTTTTCAAAATTCATTTTGAATATTATATTTTACACAGTGTCATCTCTCAGGTTCACGTTATATGAATTTACCTCCTACCACTTAACATATTTCATGGATCCTTTCCTCGGTCTAAATGGACCTCTTCCAGGGAATTTAAAGAATAACTCTATCTTATCGTTTCCTCCTTCCTGATTTCATAACCTTTTCTCCATCCTCCCTCCAGCTTCATCTTTCTATTCCAAAGTTTCTTCCTTTGACTTTTGTCAGATGGTGGCATATCTGTGTGTATGGAGATCTTAATTTCTTGACGACACCCAGTTCCACTCTCCTTGAAAGGCAGTGATTAGAATTCTGAAAGTCCCTTTTTCAGTTCCTTACGGGAAAGTGGAAATCACTTGTACTTTAAGCACAAAGGGGATTTTCCTCTCTAAGGGCGGTGTGCTCCATTTGATCGCCTAGGCTCTCTGCTTGCTCACACAGCGTCCAGAGAATTTCTTGTCCTTTCTCCTGTCCCCTTTCCTGAAGAGCCAAGTGTCATTCAGTCTTTTGCCTTTTGGAAGGTTGCGTTGTTTCCTTCATTCTCGTCCACTGTGGATGGAGGAATAGTGCTGATAGTGCTCATGCTACACACGAGCCACCACAGTGTCTGTGGCTGGAGAGGACAAGCCCTCTTGTTTCCGTTCCCATTCAAACAAATGGGGAAGGACTCTGATTGGCCTAATTTGAGTCTGATGTTCACCCCTGAGACAATCAACTCAGGACAGTTGCTGGGGTCTCTAAGAACATGGTAACTCCCACTCAAATGGATGAAGCAGTTTCCAGAAGCAAAAGGAAAACTATCCTCAAAAGAATTGAAGACAAAGTACTCAAAACAATGGATACCATGATGAAGTCTTTGTAAGTCTGCGTGTAGGTGTAGTGAGCTACGTATGATAACATCACTGCCTGAAGACATGTTTACACATAATAAATACATTGAGCAGAAGTTGTCAAAATGCCAATAGCTATTATGTTATGATGATAGACTATAGATATTGAATAACTTCATATTTTTCTAGGAAAAAGTTAGAGTTAAATATTAAGTTTAGAAATTTAAAGGTAAGAATTAAAGTAAGAAATGCATAATTTCTAGCTTCCCCATCAGCAAAGGAAAAAAAGGGAAATATATAGAAAATTTCATCAATCTGAGTGAAGGCAAGATGGCAAAAAAATGCAAATAAAAAGGATGGAGGGCACAAAAGAAGATGTTTAAAATAAATTCAATTATATAAGAAATCACAATAAATGTAAAGAGATTATATTCATTTTTTAAAAGAAACAGACTATTTGTATTTTTAAAAAATCAAGCTATGTCCTAACTATAAAAGTCATGCCTAAAACAAAATGATGTAGAAATATTGAAAAAGATGTGCCGTGTAAGCGCTAAACCAAAGTTTGCATGGTGATGTTAATTTATAGTAAAATGTGATACACTTATAGTGAAAATCATTATTTGAGATAAAGAGGAATGCTATATAGTACTAAAAGAAACATTCCACCAAAACTTAGTTGTGTCTATCAAAATAATCTTGAAACATGTTAAGCAAAATCTGATACAATTGCTAAAAGAAATTAATAAAACCACAACTGTAGAGAAGCATTTTAGCAGATCTTTCTCAAACACTTACAGATCAAGCTGGCATAAAATTATTAAGAATATAGAAGAGTTGTATATGAAAGGGAGCTATTAATCACCAAACCATGATAAAAAAAAATCCAACCACTAGTGCAATTTCTCGTAAGTCATAACAGGCAGAAGTTTACACACTGTAATAATCAATATCCTTTCTCTTATCAGCTTGAAAATCATTTACCCATAAGTAACATGACTGAAAAGTTATTGCTACTGGGAAATGATTAAATAACCTGGAAGACAAGACACATTTATAAAACTTGCCAAAGGGTGCAATTTCATAAAACGAGAGCAAAGCAGTCCTTGACTTTTTATCATTTCATCACTTTGAAAAAAATGCCGTCAAGCTTGGATCAAGAAGACCACTACTATCTTCCATGGTCTCTGCCCTAAGACCTGCTACCTACTGACCAGTGGCCTGGTCACCTCTCAGGAAGTCTTTCTAGGGCAGAGCTTCCATCTAGAGTTTTGGCAGGAAGTTGGAGAATAAAAGGCTCAAAACAACACTAAAGATTTAAACAGAATTTTCGTGCTGTCTATAAAAGCCTCCACAGTTAGTGTGACGTTCCCCCTGATCACGATTTAGCACCATATCTCTGATCAGAAACCTTTATTGCCCTGACTGTATTCTCTTAAATGTTCACATCCACACCACCTGTGACTCACTTTCACGCTAAGCCCCTTCTCTCCCTTGAAGTAAGATCAGGGAAAGAGCACCTCACTTCAAATGCCCTGCTTAGTTCCATGAGCCTATGACCAACACCGCCATAACAAAATGTACATTTTATCAAAACAAAAATGTATTTTAAGTGTTTATCCCACTCTACTGACCCTTCTTGAGCAGAGTTCATAACACATTGAAGTTCCACAGCCCAACACTTGAGAACCACGGTCCTAGGGTCTCACAAGACTTACATCCTGGAGGTTTTCCCTTATAATATTTTGCTTTAGTTTGTCATTTCCTGGGAGAGAACAACGAATGCACCCAGGAGAAGTCAAATTTATGAGGGGACCTTTTTTTACTGTATAAACTTTGGCGTTGTTTGGATCTATTACACATGCGTGAAACATTTTGTTGTTAATGCCATCAGGTTGATTCTGACTCCTAGCAGCCCCGTGTACAGCAGAGCAGAGCCCTGCCCGGTGTTTTTGCGCCATCCTCTCACCTTCAGCGCTGTATTAGACAATGTTCCACTGCTATTCATGGAGTTTTCATGGCCAATTTCTTTGGAAGTGGGTGGCCAGGTCCTTCTTCCTAGTCTGTCTTAGTCTGGAAGCTCTGCTGAAACCTGTCCCACATGGGTGACCCTGCTGGTACTTGAAATACTGATGGCATAGCTTCCAGCCTCACAGCAACATACAGCCTCCACAGCATGACAACCGACAGATGGGCGGTGTGGTTCCCTGACGAGGAATGAACCCAGGCCACAGCAGTGAGAGCACCGAATCCTAAGCACTAGACCACCAGGCTGACTACATTAAATATATCACCATAAATACAAGTATTAAAGTTTTAAATGCAAAACGACCAAGAAGTTTATAAAAAAACAATGTCGTAGTTGAACACAGTTGTGTTCTTGGCCAAAAAATCAACAACAAATTAATCATAGATTCAGCAAATGTTACTAAAGCAAAGTTGACCATAATAACCACAAAGGAAACATTTTAATTAGCATTAACTGTGTCAGCCTTGTTACAGTTTATAAGGACTTGCGGAAAGACGTATTGGATGGCTCAGCGCTCTATAGGAACCTTCGATTTTCCTCTCAATACATTTTTCTACAGCAAAGAGAGAAGTGAAAATCGTTTCATGGATCTTAGGTCCTTCAAACACACCCATGGAAGCACTTCTGCCAGTTGATGGTGGAGGTTCTGCCAGTTTGAGAATCAGGGTCATCATCTATTCCACAAATATTTACTGCATCTGTGCCAGGCACTGTGCAGTGAGCAAAGAACGCAGGGCCCTGCCCTCCTGGGGCTTCCAGGCTAGAGGAGAACAATAAGCAAGCAAACACGCGGTAGAGAGGGACCGAACCGACATCTCTGCCCTTTACCCGCTCCTGTTTTATTTAGTCACTCAAGTGACTTATTTAGATGTACTTAATGATCACCAGAAAAGGAGAGTGTAATCCGCCCAGGATTTGCCCCATCCCTCCCCACAGGGGTCTATTGGGGTAGCTTGCTTGCGCTTGACCGCAGAACTACTTCTCACATGAGTTCAGAGGCATAAGGCAGTTCTTGGTATGGGGATTCCAATGTGAGCATCCAGACCTTTCCCTGGAAAGCTGAGGGGGGCTCCCTCCACTGAGGACCCAGATTCTGACTGTGACTGAATTTGCGATTCAAGGAAGAAGACTGAGGTCAGCCCACTGGACACTCGGCTTCAAAAGAGAAAGGGGCTGCTGAGGAGGAGCTGCCAGCACCACTTCACATCCTGCCAGACTCCAAGTTCAGTGCATTCTAAGTGCTCCATAGCCTGTCATCATTAATTTCCTTTGAGCCAGGGCTTCTACAACCTGGTCCCACGGATCTATGGGCTTGAGGGCCCCATGGACGCTTAACGTGCAGGGTGTGGGTGCATTTTCCAGGGTATAGCGTTCACGGCTTTCACCCAATTCTCAGAAGAGTCTGAGCTTCAGAGGTTGATGTTCTTATCTAACCAGCCATTATGAACCCAGAGTGCAGGCAGCAGAGTGGTGAATTCATGTTCTGCCGTCGTGGTCACCCACAGGAGGGCACCAGCCTGCTTTGGTAGACCAGACAACAAAGACAGCAATGGCTTCAATCGGCTCTGCGCATTGTGCCAAGTACCTAAGCTGCGGTATCTCGTTGATCCTCCCATTGCTTGTAAGACCAGCCCTGGTGGTGTAGTGGGTAAGATTCGGCACTCTCACTGCTGTGACTCAGGTTTGTTTCCTGCTCAGGGACCCACACCACCCGTCTGTTTGTTGTCATACTGTGGCAGCTGGGTGTTGCTGTGATGCTGAAAGCTATACCACCAGTATTTCAAGTACCAGCAGGGTCACCCATGGTGGACAGGTTTCAGCGGAGCTTCCAGATTGAGACAGATGAGGAAGAAGGACCTGGCCACCCGTGTTCAGAATATGGCCGTGAACCCCCTGTGAATAAGGGTGGAGCATGGCCTGATACAGTGATGAGGGTGAGAGGATGGCGCAGAAAGACCGGGCAGGGTCCTGCTCTGCTGTCCAGGGTCACTAGGGGTCAGAATGAATTCGACAGCACTGACAACAATAATATATTATCACATCCCTCTATAGATGAGGAGATGAGGAGCTGAGGCTGGGGAAAGTTGAGTAAGTTGTCTATCACCACAAGTAATAGGTGATAGCACTGGGACTCCGTCCCGGGTCTCAGTGGTCCCAAGCCTGCTGCTCAACCACTGCCTTCTGTTTGTTCTTCCCTGGTCAGAAGCACTTGGATCTCCTTGGGAACCACAGAGCACTGTGATTACAAAGAGCCCCCAGCCATCCCCTTTGCTGCTAAAATCAAGTCCAAAGCCTGACACCAGTAGACCCCAAAGGTGTCACCAGCAAAATCAGACCTAAAAAACAAAAAAAAGGGAAATCCACACAGGTTCCCAAGATCCCACAGTGCTAGGAGCTCTGACACCCGCTGCATGCGTATTTCAAGGAACCATTGTACACGTTAATGACAGGTAATAGATGGACAGAATCGTCTCTGTTGACTCTTTTCGGGTCTAGCCATTTAATTATAGTCTGCTATTAGGTTTGCCTCCAAAGCCTGGCCTCCTTCCCGCTGGCTCCTGCTGCAAACCCTTTGCTGTAACGTGCATGCGCTCTCCGGTTTATCTGTTCTATATCCTTGGTCTTCCAAGGAGCATATTCAAAATGCTAGTTTTTAAAATGCAGTCTAATTCTGGATTTGAACCATGCAACATGGATCCGTGATCCAGGAGCAGTTGAGGCCTACGTGCTGACCTTCCTTTTCAACGTCATTTTTGAGAAGTCTACCATTCGCCATTTTCCATTCGTTTATTACAAGCAGCTCATACCTTCGACCACAAGCCAGGGACTGGTGCTCCGGGAGCCCAGCTCTTCGGGAGCTGCTAACACTAGCTGATCACTCAGGTTTCCTCTGCAGGAAAATGAGCCTGAGAAATTGCACCAGCCTCCTAGCGCCCCATGCAGGGACACCATCCAGTGGTCCACCTTTACCCTGCAGTTAATCACTCACAGCATTTCTTCACAGCTTAGGCAGTGCCGGTGATGTACAGCGTGAAAATTATCTGCCAGAAAAATGATGGGGTAACAGCAGTAGGCTTTTTATTGCTCCATTATGTTATAAAACAATCAAATTGCTGACATTTAGGTTATCAAGCACTTAGACTGGAGGATAACACCTTGTCCCAGGAGTGGCTTTATCATTATGATTAACTCTGATGCACAAAAGTTTTCCAGGCCAAGTGCACCATCCTGTCTTTTTCAAACATCAGGCTTCTAAGAGCCGCATATCATGCTATCAGGTAGTAGACTGATTTCATGTGACGTGTTGAACAGGTAGAATAATAAATTTTCATTTAGCAAAACTGATGTACGCTGGAGATGCCATAAAAAGCCTACTGTTGTTACCCCTAATAATTGTTAATAGAGGGCAATTATAAAATATCTTTTACCCAGATTGTTCTGAACTCTATAAAACCTGAAAGGAAAATCAATCACCAGAATTAATTGGTCCAACCAGGAGTACTTCGTTCCCCAAACTTCATGCTGAGTAAATTCATAAAATTGCTAAGATTGTTGATATTTTGAAAAAGTTTTGTTTGATAAACAGAAAAGTCACCCTGTTCTCAAATCTTAGGTAACATCAGAATGCGGGGGGGCGAGGGGCTCAGACACCGTGATGTGGGCTCAGGTAATTCTGATACAGGTGATCTTCGAGAACTGCACATTAAAGGGTGTAGTTGACCTGTCTGGGTACAGGGCGCTCCCCTCCCCTGGCAGGATGCCCATCAGCAATGTCCTGGGGCTGCCCCACACCCTGGTGGAGGGAGCAGAGATATGACCGTTCCAGTCCTTGCTCTCCACTATTCTTTTCAAAGGTGAGGGCTATGGTATGAGGATAAAGGGCAGCGTAACCTTGGGGAACATGGCTGGGTTGTTTACCCAGCAATTCAAAGGCAGGGACACGTGGCTGTAAGTTACAGAGGCAGGCGTGATGAGAGTCCTCTATGGAGTGCTTCCTCATTCCAGCCCCTCCCAGCCCCCGACCTCTGCAGTCCTCACCTGCTTCCTCCCTCCATCCTCTTGCCAGCTCCCCCTGGCCTCCTTATCCTTGTTCTTTGTCATCTGGAGTTAAATTACATTTAAAGAAACTTTTATTTTCACTGCTACTCATTTAAAAGTCAGAGGACCCCTGTTTCTAGCTTCATTGATAACATCTTACTAAATTTGTGTTTTCTTTTGCGTTGTCCCATTTGATTTCTTCGCATGATGGGGACCCTCAGGCACTAGCTGGTTATTACTCATCTCTTTCTTGCAAGGTTTGGAGCTGGAACCTCTAACAATGCAAAGATTTTAGTTGTGGTCTTCCTGAGGGCAGACACGTGTTTTACTCGTGTCTGTGTTGCTTTCCACAGACGCACTACACTCAAAAACACAGCGAGTGCTCAAAATATAGCTACTGAATTCAGTGGTTCCCGGCTTCAGAAACCTACCTCCCGGCTGGGGAGCTGGAAATAGGTGTAGGAAAAAGAAATCACAGCACAGACTGTATTAGTTTCTTACTGTTCCTTTTAATAAATTGCCACAAACTGGATAGTTTAAAACAATACAAATTTGTTATCTGGCGGTCCTGGAGGTCAGAAGTACAAAACGAGTTTCACTGGGCTAAAGTCAGGGCGTGGGCAGGGCTGCGCTCCTCCTGGACGCTCTGCGGGAGAATCTGCTTCTCTGCCTTTTCTAGTTTCTCGAGGCCCCGCGCTATCTTGGGCTCACGGCCCCTTTCTCCATCTTCCAAGGGCTTCGCTCCCACTTCTGCTTCTGTAGTCACGTCTCCTTTCTCTCCTTCTGGCCCTCCTGCCTCCCTCTTATGATTACACTAGGTGCACCAGCTGGTCCAGGATCATCTCCACATCTCAAGATCCTTACTTTAATCACATCTGCAAAGTCCCTTTAGCCAATGAGGTGACGTATTCACAGGCTCCAGATAAGGATGAGGACACCTGCGGGGAGGAGCATTATTGGGCCTGCCTCAGAGGAGCACGGATCTAGGAATCCAGGGAGCAGGGTTGGGGGCGGGGCGCCCCGCCCCTCAGGTGGGGGTGGTCAGGATTGGCTTTCTAGAAGAAAAGGCTTTCCAGCTGAGCCGGGAAGGATAGGTCAAGTTGACAGGTAAGAGCACGAGTTTTGGACTCAGGCAAACCTGAAGTCTCAGTTTCCCTGTGTGGAGATCCGTATAGCGTCTATGCCACAGGGCTACGGGAAGATTAAATACGACACTGTATGTAAGGCGCCTGGTGCGTGGTCAGTATGCCACGTGACTGATATGAAGGACACAGAAAGACAGAGGACTTTGGAAACAGAGATGACGCCCAACGCAACTGCTCATCACAGACTATTCCCCCCAGGCTGAAAGGACACAGCACAAGAGAAATTATCACTGAAAAAGGTAACACCCCGAGTGACCAGGAAAACATCTTATGGTGCCTCTTTCCTTCCCAGAATTATGTTCCACATCCAGTGGTCAAGGTTTCCCGCCAAATTTCTTGGCTTTTCCATCCAGAATAAAAAGAAGTTGGGAATATGGTCAAGCCAAAGGAAATGCCCAGGGCTCCAATCCAGAAGCTGTTTCCATGGCAACCCTGCGGCCATCTTGGGCTGTGCTTGAGGTGCTAGCTTTTGTCCTCGCCCCCTTCGAGGGAAATGCTCCCTCCTGGGGTTTCTTTTAAAACACTTGGTTGAGTGTGTGAGACAAGTAGGCCTGATAGGGACTGCTGGGGATGATCCTGGTGGTGGGAGGCTGACCCTATCAGGCCGTTTGGCAGCTGCTTCCTAATGCAAGTGCAAGGCTGGTGAGTTGGGGTTTGGCTCCAACCAGGAAGAGCAGGGAAGCTTGCATTCTCCCTGTCTGCATGCCAGAACCCTGCTCAGGGAGGAATACGACCACCGGAACAGGAAAGTCACAGGTAGACACCCAACGCCCTCTGGATGCACTATGGAGGTGACAGCAGAACACGGGAGGGAAATTGGACAGCAGAGGTGGCACCTCATGAAGGGCTGAGAAACCAGATGTCAGGGGCCTGTGCATCCTCCAGTCCTTCAGCTGTGTAGTCACCCAGGCCTCTAATATTTAATATAAGAGGCTCACAGTCCCAAGCCACCTACTGAGGGCATCAGCACAGTCCCCTCCATTTCTGTAACTCACACTCAAAATCACCATCGGCTCCAGCTTCCAGCGCCCCCTGAGCTCTGCGGCTGGTCTCACCAAGGTCCCACCACTTCATCCGTTTGCTCCTCTCTGCCCAGCATTGACCTAAAGTTTCAGCAAATCTTTTCCCAAGTTTGGGGGCAATGAAGGGAGTTTACAGAAGAGCAAGAACTTCAAGTTAAGGATAGACATCTCCCTCAGCTCTTCCCACCTTCGAGAACCTCCCATTCACTTCCTGTCATGTTCGGTGCCTCTTCACCCCTCTGCCCTTGTTTTTCCTGGGCCTGTTAACCTCTCTCTCTCAGGGCTCCCCGGGAGAAATCCAAATTCCTCTCTTCTTCGATGAAGCGGTTCAGCCATCTCCTCCTCCTGCCTTCTCCCTCGAGATCAAGAGATGGCCTCAGTTGGAGCCTTCTTTTTTTCAACCCCAAAGGCTTCCAAAGTCTCCCCAAAACAAAGAGCCATCTGCTGTGGAGCGAGTTAGGCCCCTCCTCCTCGGGGTGCACAGCCGCAACAGCTCTAGATTCAAACAGCAGTGTCCTCTCTTCCCACCAGAGCTGTAAAACCCCACTTGTTCTGAGGCACCAGTGTCATTTTAAAGAGCATGCACCTGCACTTCTGAGCCAGCCTCCTTCTGGTTGAACAGAGCCTCCTAGAAGAAGGTAAACGTGTGTCTCATGGACCCTGGGGTCAGAAAAGACCCGGAGTCACCTCCCGGCTCAACTAGCAGCACATCCTAGGACAAGCTAGTTGGCATATCTGAGCCTCACTTGGCTCATCTCTGAAATAGATGACAACACATACACTGCAGGATGTTAGAGGATTAAATAGGAGAGTTGACACACTTCTATCTTCAGCAAATGGTAGCCATTCTTGTCATTATATTCTACTTGGCAAAAACTCTTTCATCCATTTTTTTTATTTCATCCTCTCAAAATTCTGAGATAGGTGGGCCCAGGATTCATTAGACCCATGAAAACACACACAGAGTTAAAGGGTCCCCTGGCCAGGGAGACCCAGCTCACAAGTGGCTGAGCTCAGGCCAGAACCAAGGTGCCCCTCCTCCTCCCGGCAGAGCTGCTTATTCCCGCTGCCTCCCGTTGCACCGGGCGGCCGGAAGTGGGGCAGGGAGGGGGTGGACTTCCTTCTCAGGTAACTCGATTTTCCCGGCAACTGGGTGAGACTGATGTGGAAGCCACCCTGACATCAGCGCATTTCCTAGAGCCTTGGGCTGGACAGTTCTCTTCGTTGAGTGAACTCCAAGATCAGTTACAAGCACAGGTGTGTCCCATCTGTGAGCCACTTGCCTTCTCTCTGGACCAGGTGGAGTAGTGGAATGGGATCCCTAACAAAGTCCAGTTTGATGCTTTTAACAGGGAGTTTCCTCTTTCACCCCTACACTTGACTGATTCCAGTGCTGTGCCCTACTGCCTTCCAAGGCAATAGAGGTGGCTTAGGGGAAAAAAACTATTACAAAAGTGGCCATGTGAGGACACCAGACTAGAGGCCACAGGGAGAGGAGCCACAGGGAGCAGGTGTGACTCTGGACTGGGTCAGATGGCCAGTTTTGGCAATGGAGTTGGCTTGGCTCCATGTTTACATGAATCAAGACTCTTGTGGTTGCAAGAAACAGAAACTTAACTGGAACCAGCTCACACAAAAAGAGAGATTCCTTATGAGCATCCAGGCTGTCTTGTGGCCTCTGTAGGGGAGGAAGAACTATTCCTCTACCCTCCAGGTTCTTCTGATGGGTGTACGAATTAAATTGACATGAGCTAGGCTAACAGGAGAAAGTCAAACAAATTTCATAACATGTATACGTGGGAGAAACCCAGGAAAACTGAGTAACTCATCAAAATGGCCAAAGCCACCACCTTGAATGCCATCTTCAGCTAAAGACCAAGGAGGCTGTTGGGGGTAGTGGTTTGGGACTTCAAAGGGGAGGAAGGCAATTCACATGGAGATGGAAAAGCAAGTGATTGGTAAACCAATGTTTGCCTGCCCTTGACGAGACAATGGGACATGGGGAGGACTCTGATCAAATGGGCCTTGCTGGGTTCCTCCCTGTCTACCACACCAAGCTCGTACTGTACTCTAGTTATCTACAGTAATAGCTCCTTCCTGGAACAGGCCTTCTGTCTTAAATTCTTCCAGTCACTTGGGAGGAAGGTCAAAGTTTCTTGCTGAGTCTTTTGTTCTTAAAAATAGTCAAGCCACAGAGACACATTTTGGGCTGGCAAATTCTGATTCTCTACATCTCCAAGGGCCAGTACACAGCTGGTCCGCAAAGTGGATGGGAAACAAGGGCGTGGACTCCTCAAGACTCTCTCTCCTTCCCTCACCGCTCCTCCATCAGTGCCCTCTCCCTCTCCTCTTTCTCTCACTCTCTCTTCCCTTCTCTCTTGCAGGATTTTCTCTGCTTCTCGAGAAAACCTCAGGCTGCCAGCAGCTTGCTAATTTCTGTCTGCTTCTTTAAGGAGATTCACAACCTTGAGCTAGAATCTCTTAGTTCCAACCTAAAAGGCCAACAAGTGAGGAAGCAGTGCTTGACACTGCAATGAAATGAAATTCACCTGAGGTTGAAAGTCAATTTTTCTACATCAAAGAATGGGGACCACATGCAACATAGGTTAGAGGACTGGGGAAGGAGGGGTGTGGAGGCCTTAGGCACTTCTCAGAGCTGCTAGTGTCCTGGTCCCCTCCCTGTGCCAGGAGACAGGGCCACACTGTTTAAATGATTGCCTGGGTGCCCATTGCAGTTTCCATGTGAACTGAATGAAGGGTGAGTTCCGAGAAAAGTTGTGTTGGGGAGAGGGCCCTGGGCAGAAGAGCCAGGAGATGCTTAGTACAACGCCGTTTGTACTTAAGGCAGAAAGCATCCTCACAGGGTACCACATTCTCATTTCTGGTGTATGCTGCTGTCCCAAACATTTCAGCAGGAACCCAACACAACCAGGAATTTACCACCTGTGACTGGGAACAGGAGCCCATGAAGAGGATGACTGGCATGGCGAGGGAAGGGAGGACACATCCTGCGAAGGCTGCATTTCCTTTTTGAACTGTGGATGTCTAGAGGATGAAAGACAGGAGGAGGGGTGGGCATGCCTCCTGCCCTTAAATATGCCACTGTGGTGCCAGAGGGGTGGGGTGGCTTCTGTACGACCCAGCAGGCAGAACCGGGGAAAAAAGTGGAACTCAGCGGGACACAGATTTTTGACGCAATATAAGACCAAACCGCCTTTGGGGATAGGAGATGCCCCCCTCCTGGAGGTGTGCACGCAGGGTGGATGGCCACACAGTACCTCATGGAGGAAATGGAGTTAGAGGACTCCTACAACTTCTTCGAATATTAAAGTGGAGCCCCCAGTGCTGACCCTGGTCACTGCGTCACAAGCCCTCCTTCTATGGGGCCAACCTGAAAGGCTGCCATCACTGGACATCGGGGAAGACACTGGACACAGCGTGTCCTACACCAGCACTCATCCCAGGTGCTGGAAATCTGCTCCCTGTGGCGGGTCTCGAGAAGGTTCTGTGGCCAAGTGCCTTGTGAGGTACCTTCGCCTGTGGCCCCTCACACAGCTCCGCAAAGTGTGGGGAAACTATGATGATTCCCGCTTGACAGCTCAAGGCACTGAACCCCGAACCGAAAAGGTCCACCACTCAGGACACAGGAAAATTAACTGTGGCATGTTCACAGGATGGGATACTAAATGCAGCAAAATATAAATCTGTATGTGTATATCCATACATATATCTGCAGGCTAGAATTCAAAAACAAAGTTGAGTGAAAAAACAGAGCTGTAGAATAATACACACTAAGATATCTTAATGAAATTCTTAAAGCCCACATAAACCAATGCATATTGCCACAGACATATATGCAATATATAAATGTATGAAAAAATGACACAAATTAATAACAACTGGAGTGAGGAGGCGGAAGAATGGGATTGGGTGAAAGTGCTCGAAGGGAAGTTCAGACATATTCGTAGCACATTTCTTTTTTATTTATAAAAAAGCAAATATAGCAACGTGTGAACAACTGTTGAATCTGGTTAGAGGGAAGATAGGTGTTTGCTGTACTGAGAGGCAGAGACGGGAACAAAGTGAGGCCCCAGTCAGTTGAAAAGCTTGTCCAGAGTCACCTGGGATACCAGCTAAGATGCACTCTCCAGGCCGTACACCCAGCGGCGAGTGGATCCTGACCCAGTTCTGCTCACTCCTGCCTCTGCCTCACGCTGACCTGGAACCACTGTGCTTGACGGCCCCTCGCCCTCACTCACCCTCATCTCTCCCTCCACCCATTGCCTGGACCCCAGCAGCCTTGGCCTTTAACAACAGGGAAGCTCAAGAGGTCCAGAGAGGGTGAACCGCCTGCTCACCAGCCCCGAAAGGATTGATCAGCTCGCTTCCAAGCCTGAGGAAGCATTGGGGATGGAAGAGCCCTGGGTCCCAGAGGGGGGTGGGAACAGAGGAAGGCAGAAATAACGGCTGTAAATAAATGTTCTGGGCTGACAATTTGCCACTCTGGAGAAGCCCGAGTTGTCCCCTTGGCTCCCAGCATTTCTGGCTGGGAGGGAGAGGCCAGCATGATGGAAACAGATCTGATCTCCCCAGGCAGGGGGCTCAGCTGGCGAGCCTGTGAGCAGGCGGGTCCCTGGGGTCAGGAATCCAGCGTGAAGGGGATCCTCACACCAGGGGTGTCCCCATGAACAAATACACAGTGGTTTAAACCAGACCCCAGCCCAGTGCCACAGGGGAGACTAAATCTTGTGAATCTTCAAAAATGGGAGAAACGCTCAGCACGTAAAGAGAGCTACAAGCAGAGAAGACAAATACAGCAGGAGAGGAAACCAGCCACCCAAATCAAAGACCTAAGAGGTGCTCCCAGTCCTAACGGGTGCTCCCCTGCCCCTTAGGTCCTAAAATAGTCCCGGATTGCAAAGCGCAGGAAGCCAGAGGCAGGAGGAAGCCTCCCCTGGAGCAGGCGGGCCCCTGCAGATCCCTGAGGACGTGCAGACGTTTCTCTACAGCCTTCAGCCCTTTCTGGACCCTTCGCTTCCTGCGACACCCCACACCCGCCACCCGGCATTGTCCGCGGCGCGGGAGAGGCTGTGCGGACGTTCCGGCTGTCACAGGGCTTACATTTCAGCGGGAGAAACAAGCGATAAACCGGCACACAAGTGAAGTGGGTCAGTGTGTCCCGTCAGAGAAGGCGGCTGGAGTGGCGGGGCATAGAAGGGCAGCAGAGGGCGAGGCCGTGGGCTGCGAACCCCTCCTCGGGCCTGGCGGTGCGTCCCCACCCTCGGGTGGACGAGGCAGCCCCGTCCACCCGCAGGCTCGCACGTGGGTCCTCTGCCTTCTCTCAGGTTGCTTCCTCCAGGCATCCTGCCCTTTCACGTCCAAGTCCCCGACATCTCCCGGGAGTTTCATGAGGTCAGTTCACCCCCTAGTGGACACACCTGCACCATCAGCACAGCCCCAAGGTTTAACGGGACCTCTCCTTCTCTCCTAGCCCAACAACAAATGGTTTACTGCTCTGGAGCTCAGATGCAATATGCCAGCGCCACAGATAAAGAGGAGGTTATAAAATGAACCTGCGGAGCAGAGGGGCCCCGTGTGAGCAGGGACCAGGTGGTCCCAGACCTTGTAGCCCAGCACTGCTGAGGGGCTTGGTGGAGGGAACAGAGCACGTGAGCCAGGCAGGTGCACCTGGGGTGGGGGGGACAGTGGCTTCATGGAGAAGCAGCAGCTCTGGGCATCCAAAGCCTCCTTCATTCTGCCTGGGCCCTGAGGGATTTTGTCACAGGGCAGGTCACAGCCACAGGAAAGGGGTCTGCACCCAGGGCGTAGAAACACACACAAAGGTGGCCCGCCTGGAGTGCCACACCATGCCACACGGGCCCAAGGCACAGCGCCCCAGGCCTCATTGGTCAAGAACAGATTTTCTTCCATCAAAACATGTGTTTCTGTCATGGGAAAACGGTGGGTCGGGAAGCACTGGCGGGACAGGTTTCAGGGATGGGGGCCTGGAGTCACGTGGGAGCCCCGAGGGAACCAGCTGCCACAGTTCAAACAATTGCAATTGAGTTTTTGATTTTTATTTCAGGGTTAAGTCTGCCAGCTTGAACCTGCTGGCAGAGTCTCTCCCCTTGGGAAGTTCTTCTCTAAAGAACTCTCTCCTCTCAGGTTCGCCCGGAACACCTGTCTCAGATCTGCAGTCTGGACCAAAGGAGGCAGAATGTGGCCACTGCTGGAGGCCATCACGGGTGAGCGGACTCTGAAGTCTTCATCCGGGTCAGACAGGTGCTCTCTTTGGCTCTAGGCTTGATTGTGAGCCTCCTATTGTTCAGAAGTTTGTTTTTTAATTTTAATTAATAGGCTTTATTTTTCAGAGCAGTTTTAGGTTCATAGCAAAACTGAGCAAAAAGTACAGAGTTCCCGTGTGCTTCTGTCCCCCAACCTACAGCCTCCCCCCGTTATCAGCATCCCCCAGTAGAGTGGTACATTTGTTACAATTGGTGAACCAACATCGACACATCATTATCCCCCAGAGTCCATCGCTTCCTTACGGTTCACTCTTGGTGTTGTACGTCCTGTGGGTTTGGACAAATGAACATACGTATCATACGGTATCACATAGAATAGTTTCACCGCCCTAAAAAATCCTCTGTGCTCCACCGATCCCTCCCTCTCCCTCCCTAACTCCTGGCAGCCCCTGATTTTCTTTTACCATCTCCGTAGTTTTGCCTTTTCCAGAATGTCACATACTTGGATTCACACAGTATGTAGCTTTTACAAATTTGCTTCTTTCACTTAGTAATATGTATTTTTAAGTTCTTCCATGTCTTTTTGTGCCTTGATCTCTCATTTCTTTTTAGCACTGGATAATATTCCATTGTCTAAATGTACCACAGTTTACCTACCCGTTCAGCTCCCGAAAGACATCTTGGTTGCTTGCAAGTTTCCGCCGTTACGAACAAAGCTGCTATAAACATCTGTGCGCAGGTTTTTGTGTGGACATAAGTTTTCTTTCCAGATGCTTTTAAGTGTTTTTATTCTTTGTGGATTTTCAGTTCAACATACATTCAAGTAATTTTTGCTTGTGAGAAAACTGTGGCTGACAAATGTTTACCCCTTTTGCCACCCAAACCCAGGACAGGGACCAGGCCTGGGGCTCCAGACCCCTTAGCCAGCCAGGACAAGCCTTTGCTCACGCCACTTGAAGGATGCACTGTGGCCGCTGCAGGGGGACCAGTGCAAGGGGTTCGGGAGGCAGGCAGCCCAGTTTGGACCCTCTGCTCTGACTTCAGTCACCGTTCGTTGTTGAACAAGAAAAGCCACCCCTCTGAGCTTCAGTTCCTGCCCTAAAAGGAGGGGAAGGAATGGTGGCTAAGGCACCGTCAGAATTCCCCGGGGTGGTGGCTGTAAAGCTTTAGCACGGCACTGGGCACAGAACCAGCACTGCATGCCCAGGAACTGGTGTGTGACCAAGAGTGAAAGTAGAGACTGATGTGACGAGCCCCAAACTCAGCTCCTGTATCTTGAGAGCATTCTCTAGAACTCTCCATCCACTTTGGTCTACTTTCATTAATACAAGAGATCAGCTCATAGTCTTTCATATCGACTCCGCCTTCCTCATTTTCCATCATTAAATGTCAGTGCAATCAATTTATGAGGGAAAGGGCAAAGATAATAAGCCTGAAAATAGCTTGAAAAGTTGAAGATTCTTGATTGTCGGGATTTCTGAGGAAGTTTGAGTCCTAAATGATTTATGAACCTTCTCTTCCTTGAGGTTTCTAGAACACATTGTTTATGTTCAGTGTCAGTGCAAGGCCCTCGACGGTGAAGCCCATTTTTAACCCTGGATGTCATTTCAGACTTTGTGTTCCAGATCCAATGACTCATCAGGAGACAGCATGATGGAAAAGGAACTAGGACAGACAGGCCAGCTGGGAGCTCACGGAGCCTGGGCAGTCTGTGAACTAACGGGAGACAGGCATCCTCCAGGCTCTCTCTTACTGCCCACGCATCCGTGACCTTTCACAGGTGGCGATGGCCATGAAACAGAGTGTGAGCTTTCTAGTCTTGCAAAGTCATTCTCACAAACCAGCCACTGCGCCTGTGTCCAGCCGACTTTCCTTTCCTGCTTCAGGGATGGGCCAATGGAAAATTATACCACCGTAGAAACGTGGGCCTTCAGTTACAAATGTCACTGAGCATCGTCAGTGAAAGGGGATAAAGGCCTAGCAGATAGCTCTCTGAAGGCAGACTCCTGAGTTCCAATGCATCAGCTCTACCTTCTTCCTTGCTGTGTGACTTCAGGCTGGTTACTCAACTGCTCTGTGCCTCGATGGCCTCATCTGTAGAATGGGGATCCTATGATGGTGGTGGATGAGGTGAGAGAGGATCAGGCAGTTCACGTACGAAAGCTTACTGACCCAGTGAGACACGTTTAACAGAAAACTACTTCCATAAAGCATCTGAATTTTTATTTTTATTTTTTTTTAACTAAAAAGCATTTGTTAGTGTTTATTTCATTTGATCTTTGCTGATTCTTCACAGGCACCACACTGAGGCAATTGCTTTTAAAAGTTCTAAATTAAAAAACTGCTGAATGGCAGAAAGGCCTCTGCTCTGTGCCTGCTCCATGCCTGCTCCACCCACATTTTGATGGAAGCACCAGGGGGCCTTGGCCCCTGGGTGGGAGTGGGCATGGACAGCAGTGAGTCAGCCCAGCTGAGACTCAGACGCAAGACCCAGATGGGGTCAGTGGCCCAGGTGGCTCCTGCAGAAGCAGACCCAGCACCCTGCATAGGCTGGGGCCTTCCACTCTGTGCTTCCCACATGCGGGCATCGTTTGATTCCCAGAACCGGCCTCATGCGTGGCAGTCGATTCCTTTCTGTGAGCCGTGGCTGAGTGCATCCTCGCGGGGGCAGGGGCAAGGGGACACTCTGCAATGTCACCAACGACACATGTCTCAAAACGGGGATAGCTCTCCAAGCGAGCGTCCTGATGCTCCTCTCAGATCCAGGTGGCAAAGTCATAACTCTTGAGCCCGTTCTAGTGACAATCTTTAGAACCATGGGGTCCGTGCAGGGGAGCTGGGGAGCGGCATGTGGCGGGAAGAGAGAGCTGCAGGAGGCACTGTGGAGCGGCAGAGAGTCAGGCCAGACATTGATTCTCTTTTAAAACGCCTTTGCACTGAGTCTCACAAGTTGCTCGGCCCGGTGCTCCAGACAGTGCCTGCCAACCGCTCAGCGTGGGGAGGACACAACAGAAACCTATAAGCCACCCTGGCACAAAGCCACTCTGATGCAGTCACACCTCCAGCCTCACCTCTGCCCACCATCAGAAGAGAAAGCAGCTTCACAGGAACCTTGGACATGGACTGGCCCATTCGCCCAGACATACACCCACTTCCGCACAGCCTCAGCAAGGCTGGCCGTGACTTCAGCGGCATCTGCCAAAATGGGCCTGGCACCCTTGCCGGCCAATCACAACGCCACCATCCGAGGCTCAGGCCTGTCCAATATGTTAGCCGGGCCGAGTCAAGCACCTCACAAGTTCTAACGAAAACACGTGCAGCTCTTCCCCACAGCCCAGACACGCGCATTCTTCCAAATGTTCAGATGGGGACACGGAGCCAGAAAAGAGCAGGACCCTGTGGAGAGCTGCCCAGCATGGCACCCACTCAGCTGGGCACCAGGGCCTCGCTCCTGGCCCGTGAAAATGCTCCAGAAAAGCCTCTGGCTGGCTTGATGAGGCCAGTGGAGCGATGCAAATGTGCTGGTGAAACCCAGCCCCTGTGACTGGTGTCACTTGAAGTTGTGCACAAGCTAGAGGCAGAGGACTGGAGCCGGGGCAGCCGAGACGGTGAGGGGCCTGGGGCAGCAGGAGGGAGCGCTGTGGGGGCAGAGGAGAGGGCGGTCACTGATCACCAGCCAGCGGGGAACCACGAACCGAGCAGGGGGCTGAGTCTGCAGGAGTGAGATGACCACCTTCTAGAAGTGGAGATGGACCCAGGCTGGTGCCGAGACGAAAGGACCAGGAGTCTTGGTCCTCAGAAGGTAAAGATGGGCCGGCGGCACCATGCAGAGGCCGTGGGCTCAGAGCTCCTGGGCTTAAGCGGCGGCTCCCCACTTATGAGCTCTGTGACTTGAGCAAGAGGCTTATTTTCTGAGCGCCAATTTCTTCACCTGTCAAAAGGGATAAACACAGCATCCAGGGCTGATCTGAGAATTGAACTAGTCACAAATGTAAAATGCTCAGACCCAACAGATGTTAGCTATTGTGACTGTCCTTAAAGACAAGAACAACGGCAGGCTAACAACAGAAACAACAGCAGCTGTATTCATCTAGCAGCGCCATTGTGGTTAATCCTCACAGCTCCAGTGCAAAGGGGACATTATTAGTAGTCCCCATTTTACGCAGGGGGAAACTGAGGCTCAAGGACACTCGTTAACATATGTGTTGCTAGTAGTTATTGAGTGCTTACTGTGTGATGTGTATTAATTCATTCAATCCCCACAACCGCCTCAGGAATACTATTATTATCCCCATTTTACAGATGGGAAACAGGCACAGAGATGTTAAGTAACTTGCTCAAAGGTCACACAGCTAGTAAGATGCAGACAGTAGAGTTGAATCCAAGTCCATCTAGCTCCAAACGCCGTGCTTTTTCAATTCAGCTCTGCCTCCTGGGCTCTAAGGCTAATCTGTGTCGCAAAACACGCCCTCACAGCCCAAAGTAGGAGGAAGAAACATCTGTCCTGAGAGGTCCCATGGAAGCCTGCAAGGATGGGTGTAGAGTGCTGGCAGGAGCAGCCGCCACAGGACACAGGGTCCCACAGCTCAGTGCAGCCACGTAACCAAACGTGAGATGTGACAACAGCAGGCTGAACTGCCATCTCTACATCCATGTCACTGCACACGTAGGCAAAACTCCGACCCACCCAGAGCCCTGTGGACCTTTGGGAGAGGTTGCTAAGTGTTTACAGAGGACTCAGGCCTGTCGGTCGCCAGGCTGACTCCTTCCAGCAGAACCATCTGTGATCTCCAGAAAGCGGATGACAGGCTGAAGACAGATGGGCTCAGGCCGGGGCCGGCTCTGACCTCAGCAGCACCCAGCACATCCTCCCTGCCTGTGGCATCACCTCCGCCCTGGGGACCACCCAGAGGAGCAGACCCACAGGCAACAGATCTGAGGACGAACCCCTGAAGCCACAGGCCGTTCTCTGAGTCATCACCTTTGATGGAGGGGGAGGGAACACAAAACCCATGCCAGGAGCGAAGGGACATCCTGGCTCCTTCCTGACGCTACAAGGTCATCTAGGCAGAGAGCAAAGGGACACAGCAGGGTTCCAAGAACCACAGGCCGCTCAGCTGCCTGGTGTCACTCTTGACGAGGGCTTTGCTTAACTGGATCACTCCTACACTCCACTTGGGCCTCCGGCCTCCCACTGCCTCTCCAGTTAGGAAGTGAACTTAGAGAGCAGTTGGTGGACAGAGGACTCGGCTCTCAGTGTAGAGAACAGAGCCTCCATCCTGTCCAGGGCCCCCCTTTGGACCGCTGACACTTAGAAAGCCTTTTGCCCTTTGCTCTTGGCATAAACAGCCTCCTCTCTGGTGTGTGCTTCCCCCAGGGACTCGGCCTGTGTTGGCTTCCAAGCTAGTTTTTGCAACAGTCTTCTTGGGTCCAGCTTCCCAGATTCCTGGAAGCTTTCGTGGAGATAGAGGTGTCTACAGCTGCTTAACCCTGCACCTGTTTGAGGACCCATCAAGGGGAGCCCTGCTCCAAACCCCAGCAGACTTGAGGTCCAGTTCTCATCAGGACCACTGGAATCAGCTTCAGCCTGCGCTTTCTGGGACTCAGGACAGGGCAGTTCTTGAGGCACATGGTGGTCTCCTGAACTGTCTCCCTTTCAGAAAGAGACCCGGTTTCCAGATTGAAGCTCTGGGGAGGGAGGGGCGGGGGCCGTCCTGCCCTGCATTCCCCCCCAACCCACTGCTACACTTAGCACTGCGGCTGGCACAGAGCAGAGGCCCAGGAAATATATGTTGACTGACTGCATGATGTATGGGGTTGACAGACCCCCTTTAGTCTGAAAAGCTCCAGATGCATGTGTAACTATCCTGAAATCCTATTTATGAAGCCAGGGTGGCCAAGCACAGTTGTTAATAACACCAGTAAATCCCATAGGATGATTTTGAAATAGCTGGTAAGACCTCCAGCTCAACCTTGCATGGACGATGTGGTTTCATGAGGACCCACTGACACTACAATCATTTGAGAGAGACTGCAGCCAGCTGCTCCTGGGAAAGGAAAAGAAGCACACCAGAAAGCAAACATGAAGAAGAATTTTAATAGCTCACACTCAAAATCACTGTGCTCCCAGTTCTGAAGAGATTCCTAAAAGAGGCAACTCTGGCCATTTGGAAGCTGACGCCCACCCTTGCGTGGTCTCCGGCCTCGGCCTCCGCTGGGTGCTGACTCGAAGGGAAGGATAAACACGCCCAGCGCCATTCTGGCCCCCACGGCACCTTCCTCTTATCTATGCGTTATATCAACTGCGTTAGGTGGACTAAGATGATGACTCAGTTAAAGGAGGAGAGAACCGTTGACTGTCTAAGCAGGAACAGCCCAAGCTGGCGAGAAAAAGCACGCTGCGTACATAGGATACAGAAGGACGAGCTTCTGCCTGCGGGTCTATCACATTACATCTGTTTTGCCTGCAAACTATCAAGAAGGATTCTGTTGGCCAGGGTGTTCTGCTGAACAAGCAACATGGCAGTCAAAAGTCTCAGGTGTCCTGCGCCACCAGCCCAGAGTCATCGTGCGTCGTCCACTGGAGCGTCTTTGAGGGAAACATGAAGTCCAGCTCATGCCTCTGCCTACGGGTCGATTTCTTCGGGAATCACCGTAATCATAATGTCTTCATTGCCCCTGCGGACAACCATGTTCAGGGTGCTCTCCTTTTTAATGACGTCGCTGACGTCATTGGCGGAGACCACCGACTGTCCGTTGATGCTGATTATGACGTCATTTTCCTTGAGTCCACCACTGCAACACAAAAGGAAAGAGAACTGTCACGTTTCCATTCCTCCTGGTCTAACTACCATGAAAGGTGATCAGCTTTACATGACAGAGGCACAGTGTAGAACCTAAAAGCCCAGGACAAATGGGGGTGGTGGCAGTGAACTTATAGGCTTACTCCACCAATGGGGTGCATTATTTCCTTTTGAGATTTTTTAGGCCGAATCATCAATCATGTCCATTGCAGAGATGCCTACCAGCACTCGTATGATCTTAGGAGAGACTGACCCCGGAGGATGTACCATATACCATCTACCGTGTATCTTGCCCATAGCCAACTTTCTTGGAATGGGTGTCACAACTCAGAGAGCAGTTCCCACAGGGATGGACGGAAGGGTTCTATCACGAGACACTTCCTTTGCGTTAACGCTTCTGTAACTTTAGCTCTTATGTATCACGGCATCAAATAAGATGCTATGGTCCAAGCGGAGAGGTCAGCAAACTTTTTCCATAAACAGACAGATGGGAAATATTTTAGACTTTGCAGGCCACACTCTCTCTGTCACAATTACTCAACTCTGCCATGGTAGCCCAAAAGCCACCATAATAGACAGACAGTATGTAATCTACTGGGCATGGCTGTGCTCCAGTCAAACTTCATTTATGGACACTGAAGTTTGAATTTCATATAATTTCCATGTGTCATCAAATACTATTCTTACTTCAAATTTTTTCAAACATTTAAAAATGCAAAATCTATTCTTAGCTCACAGGTCATACAAAAGCAGGCAGCAAGCCAGAGCCGGCCCCCAGGGAACAGACTGCTGGCCTCTGGTCTCACAGTTCTCTCTGGATATTACATCAACACAAGAAATAAACTCTGTTCATCAAGCTCCTTCTTTTCATGTTACTTTGATGCTACCTGGGTTATTCTTCCAGAGGTGTGGACGGGGGTGGCCTGACTGACAGACATAATTAGAGAGGGCTTCATGAGGAGACGCATCCGGAAGCCTAGGATGATGGGACCACTGCCCGAGGGCTCAGGGACACTGCTCCCTAAAGCCTCTCTCCCCAGCCAGGCCTGTCCCAGAGACTCATAACGAGCCCAATGTTGCTCCTCTCATCTGGATGGCCCCCATGAAGTGAGGACTTTCGAAGACAGGAAGCATCCTTTGGTTGATGCATCCTGAGCTGAAGCGGGGTGGAAGGCCTGACTGGCAGAATGTCTGACCAGTTCACAGGGATTGTCACAATCACCTGAGCGGATGTGGAAAGAACACTGCCCCCTCCCCTCACCCCCAGGAAGCACAGGGATATTAGGAAAAGGGAAAATGATTGCAACTCACGCTTCTGCTGGGGTATCAGGAATTACTTCAATGATATACGCCCCTGACAGCACATCCGGGAAGTCTCGGTGGCGATCCTTCAGCTCTTTGGCTTTGCTGCTTGGGAGAAAAAGCACCTGGGTTAACAGCAAGTATCAACGTCCTCCCTCAGCTGAGACTCGGCTCTCATCCGGCTTCACCTCCTGTCCCTGATGCTAACCCAAATTCCTCTGGGAGTTTTGATTCTGCTTTAAATTGCCTGTCTACCAGGGTCAAAGATTTACTGGGTAATAGCAAGGAAAGTGCTTCATCATCATTATTATTAATTTCATTAATTCGTTGATAGTAGCTACCACTTAAGGAGTCAATACAGTACAGTCAGGCATCGCTTGCTGACGGGGATACCTTCTGAGAAATGCGTCGTTAGGCGATTTGGTGGTTGTGCGAACATCACAACGTGCATGCACTTACACAGACCTAGAAGGTAGAGCCGACTACACCCGTACGCCATATGGTACTAATCTTACGGGACCACTGTCATATATGCGGTCCGTCACTGGTTAAAACGTCATTATGTGGTGCAGGACTATAGAGCAGTTGGCCTGGTCTGGGGCCCGAGCTCCACCCCTGTCTGACTGCGTGATCTTGGGCATTTGCTTAACCTCTCTGTACCTCAGCTTGCTCACCTGCAGAATAGGGATCATGACAGGACTCTATGACACGGGGTTGCTGTGAGGATTAGACGAGGTCATCTAGGGATGGCACTCAGCCCAGGGCCCGGCACAGGGTCAGCAGGTGAGAAACAGCAGCTGCCGTCACTGTGGCTAGTGATCGTTGCCACCAACCATCCAAGCCTGACAACATTAACTCACTCGGTCCTGCCACACCCCCAAAACGCCTGCACTGCTATCCTCACCCTGGAGAGGAGGGAACTGAGGCACTCAGAGGTCAAGTCATTGCCCAGGTCACAAGCCAGGAAGCAGCAGAGCTGGGACGAGAACCCCAGAAGCTGGACCCCAGGGCTGATACTCTTTCCCTATACCTCCATCTCCCACAGTTCCAAGACAAGGAACTGATGCACATTTTAGTCTTGGCAAATCAGGCCATATTCTGGAGTGCTAAGAAAGGTGCCACTAGGCCAGCCCCAGTAGCCCAGTGGTTAAGTTCAGTGCACTCTGCTTCAGTGGCCTGGATTCCTGGGCACAGACTTCCACAGCTCATCTATCAGTGGCCATGCTGTGATGGCAGCTCACAGATAAAATAAAGGAAGACTGGCAGTGGATATTAGTTCAGGGCAAATCTTCCTCAGCAAAAAGAGGAAGACTGGCAACAGATGTTAGTTCAGGGTCACTCTTCCTCAGCAAAAAAAAGAGAAAGGTACCAACATTCATTATATGTATCTAAACTATAGTAATGTGTTCACAATTAACTACTAGTTAATTAATTATAATAATATATTAATGTCTACATTAATATGTTCTGCCCTTTGCCGACCTTACCTAGAACAGTTTCAACCATGCCCTTGGTTACCAGGACTCATGCGATTATGCCACATTTTTCCATCAAGGTTAGAACTCCAGTATGTTATGAGCCGGGCAGCCGCACACCGCAACTTCCACCAGCTCGGGAAAACAAGCCCATCAGTCATGCTGGGCCTGACCCGCATTCCGGGAGCCACAGCCCACATGCGGCAGAGCTCACGAAAGGCAGGGCGCTCCCGGGCCGAGGGAGGTGCCTGGGGCACTCCTGGAATGTGTGTTTCAAAAGAGCAAGTGGTGAAAGGAAGGCACGAGGGAGAGTGACCAACACCCCCTGCTGTTCAGGCCTGCCTTAAAGAGGAGGGCAGAATCTTCTAGAAGGAAAGATCTGCTCAGAACACAAAAACAAAAATGAAAGATAAAACAAGAGGCCAAGACTAACGGCCCCTCCTCTCTTTCCTAATGTTACTTAATTTTAACCAGAAGCTGAGATGTCTTAAGACAGTCTAAGTGTTCTATTTCAGGGGAACCAGGGAGAGCTGTATGAACTTCAGGTTTATTTAAATTTAAGACAGACGCAGACGTCCTGCTACCCACCTGGATGTGAGTGACATCATTCGGATGCCAATATACTTCTTCTTGGTGATGGCTTTGCCTGGGGTGACAGCAAAAAGACAACAGAAGGTCAGCCCAGGTGGCAGCTGTGCTGGGGACACCAGGAAGCCGTGAGGTCCAGCCCCCAGTTGCAGTGTAAAGTGGGGCCATAGGGGGATACGCTGAGGTTGTGGTTCAAATCCTGGCTCGGACCCCTACCTGCCGTGGGACCTTGGAGAGTCCTGTCATTTCAGTTAACAGCCAGAAACCTCGGAGTGGTCCTGGATTCCTCTTTGCCTCATCCTAACATCTGATGAGGTTTCTATCCCTTATGTAAATCCAGACTGTGACCCTTGTACTCCACCCTGGTCGAGATGACCGGGAGAGCCTCTGAACTGGTCTCCCAACTTCCATCCACCCTCCTCCCAGCCATGAGAGTGACCTTTCAGATACATCAAACAGACCATCAACTTCCCTGTTCTCAATGAGGTTAAAATGCAACGCAAGCCCCCCTCCATGGCCTACTGTGACCCTGGCTCACTTCTTTCCACATCCGTCTGTGACTCCACATGTTCACAGCAATCCAGCCGCATGGCCCCGTCGTGGGCCCTGTGCTCGCTATGCTACGCCCACAGCAGAGGCCTGGAATCCACTGGTCCTCTGTCTAGAACGCTCTCCCTGCCTGCTGGCTCCTTCTCCTTCAGGTCTCGGCTCGGGAGGCGTCTCCCAGCCACACCGTCTCCATAAGCCGCCCCTCCCGTCATCCAAGCCCACCATCCCACTTCAATGTCTGGGAAGCACTTGTTGCCCTCTGAAATGATCTTCTGTGTTTGTCTACTGTCATCCTTCCCTCTCCCCCAGGGAGAACGTAAGCGTCACACCTGTAAGGGACTCTGTTGAGCCATGGAACCCCCAGCCTGATCCCGAGCCGACGAATCAATAAACGTTTGTGGGATAAATGATCTCCCTGATCTCAGTTTTCTCATCAGTAAAATGGGACTAAGAATTGCCCCCTGATGGGGCAAAGGAATTAAATGACACAAGTGAACAAGGATGTAAATGACACATAGAAATCACCTAGGATCGTGCCTGGTACACATTAGATTAAACCATAGAAAACGTCGATGATCATAGGTCAAAAATGGCCAAACAGCTCTGACCTAGTCCCAGGGCCTTAACGACCTGCGTTCCTTTTCCCTCCTGGGTACAGAGCTTGGCTGATCCTCAGGTGTGTGGCTTCCCCCAAGGCCCGAGGAGCAGCCAAGCCTCAGGCCTGACTACCCCGGGCTGTCTGGGCTTCACTTTACCTTTGGCCTGTCGGTCATGGGACTCCGTTAGGAACTTTTTAATCTTATCAGATGGGATTGCAAAGGAGATTCCAGCTGTCACTTTCAGGGTATTGATTCCAATCACTTCACCGTCCTGAAAAGCAAGATGGACACGGCTTACTGAGTCCATGAAGGTGTCCCTGAAGACACGCACCAAAAGAGAACAGAGAACGCGTCCGGAGGAAATCTCCAAGCTACTTCAGAGAACGAGTGGGGTGGAGGGAGCCGGAGGGAGGGCGTTCCGGGGTGGTAGGGGCTGAGCCACACTTGGGCAGCGTGAGCCATGCTCAACAATGGAAGACTCCAGACTGTACTCAGTGATCACCGCGCGCTAAGCCCAGCAGCCAACAGATCTTTTCAAAACGCTCATTTGCTCCTTCCACGGGGAATACGTTTCCCAAACCTCTGAGTCCTTTAGGTTCCGTCCACACCTTTCTGCTCCTCCATCTCCCATGATCTTAAGATTGCTCTGCTGACATCAGGGAGAAACCCTTAGCGCTTAGGGCACCAGGCTTCCTTACCAGGAAAATGCGGTCTCATCTCAGACCGCAGCCGTGGGGGCACAGCGGGGGCTCGGGGGAGACAGAGGGCGAGCCACTGCGCCCATTTCCTCTGCTCCTTGCAGACTAGCTTTACATCGTAGAGGAAGCCAGCCTACAGGGTGCGCTTCGATGCAAGATAAATTCACAGTTCAGCGAGTGCTACACCACAGGAAACAATCCCCGAGTAACAGGCTCACCTCACGCCATTCAACCATTATTCTGAATGCTATTGTTAAACACTTTGTTCCACTCAGGCTTTAGAAGGGAAAACTGCCAGGAGAGTATAAATCACGCCTCACACACTCCTGTAGCACTGAGAATTCAGTCCCGACTCCAAGGGACCATCCAGGAGGCACGGCCATCCTGGGCCTTGCTAAAGACGGCCTTGACTTCATCACCTGTAGATGAGAGTTGAGCGGGGTGAGCCCTGAGCTGCGCCCTGGCTCTGACAGTCTGACTTGAAGGCTTCCCTTTGGATGCTCATGTATTATAACATAGCCTTGGTGACATCTTTGTGAGCGGGCTAACTCCTCATTCCAGCCAGGTCTTCAGGGAGGGCTCCCGGCCAAGATAAAGACGGCAGACGAGCCAAGCCAGCTCCTTCAGCAGCCTGGAGACTTCATTTGAAGGAGGTGCCTCTAGGGGACAGGCCAGAACTGCTGACACCTTCAGAATAAAGGCCTGCTCCTTTAACTACGCCTGGGTTGGACCTGAACTCGAGGGCGTTTACTTGTAACTTTGAAACACAAGCGTGTCCGCCGGCATAACACTTCCAGCGCTCAACTCCAGATGCCTTACTCTTTCCAGAAAAGATAAGAAGGGTAATTTGCAAGGATACAGTACATTCACGAATTTCACTTTAAAAGAATTAGATACTGTGCTGTGGAAAGTTCATGTCTAAAAATAAAGCAAAAAAAAAAAAAAAAAAAACCAGCACATACATAGATTTTAAAAAGGTCTTACCAGGTTTACTAATGGGCCTCCAGAGTTTCCATACTGAAATTAAGCAAAAATTAAAAGGTTATGTTTATGTCATTACACAGTCCAATCTACTTCCCCGCCTGGCAGGTTCCTGAGTGTAGATTCTTTCCCGAGATTTGTTCCTGTCAACTTAGTATTTTGCTGGAAGAAAAGAAGAACCTTAACAATTTTCAGAAAGTCTTAGATGTGCCACAAATGGGAGAGATGTGTTTTTGCTGCAAAGCCCAGAGGCCACCTGTGACCCCCAGAATACCCAAGACAACTTCCTTCTCTTTCGAATAGGCTGGCTGCCCACTTGCTCCAGTATCACAGTATTTCAAATCTGCATAGCCCCCCACCTGTGTGACCCCAACTTTGCTGCTGGGGCTGGAAATCCACAGTTTGTTCTATTTTCATTACTTCATGCAGATCACAAGAAAGCCTGGGAAGAAAATCCATCAAAGCAGCAAGGGCACAAACCTGCTGTGTTTCTTATTTATTAGACAGATGTAGGGGGAAAACATTGCTTTTTAGAAACGTCAATCCTATAGGGAGACAGCTGAAGTGGAAAAATGTGATTTAAAAAAGATTCCCTTTAGGAGATTGTGTGGCGCAATCCCTGGCCTCATTAGACCTCGAATAGTGTAGGGGTAACGCTCAGACTGTGCCCCAAGGCAGAGCAAATACTTCCTGGGGGCCGCCGAGCCTGTGCCAGGGCGAGTGTCCTGCCTGCCACAAAGTTGCAAAAGCAGCTTCACTGAGGGGCCACTGACCCTTGGGGCGGATGGGGGCTCCTCCGTGCTGCAGACCTTGGCAAAGCTACAGTGCCCTTCGCAGGAGTCCCTGGAGGTGGCTAAGGGGCTGAGGACCAGCCCTCCGCCTCATCTGCTCTAGGGGTTCAAAGGGAAGCCCTTGGACAGCTCCTTGAGGAGCCTGCCTCCACCCTGGTCCCTAAGCCCGGCTTTCCAAAACCCGCCCGATCCCAGCCGACAGGGCTCACGTTGATGATGGCATCCGTCTGGATGTAGTCCATGTCCGAGTTCCGGAGCCCCAGCTCTTTGCCGCCGCGCTGGGTGGTGCTGACGATCCCGGTGGTGACTGTGTTTTGAAGGGAAAACGGGCTTCCGATGGCAACCACGAACTCTCCCGGCCGCAGCTCCGAGGAGCGGCCAAGCAGCAGGACAGGCAGGTTTCCCTGGAACCACAAGGTGGTCAGGGCTTCATTTGGTTAAGATCACAGGACAGATAAATGCACAGATGTCATGGAACCCCGAGCAGCGGCGGGCCACTCGTATCCACCAGACCTTGCAGGAAACCATCCCTTCCGGGGCCAAGGGCGGCACTTCCCTCCCACCTACAGCAATCACCATGTGCTGAGCTGTCGCAGGGCACAGCCCAGGAACACGTGGGAACATTACTGGAGGCCATCTCAGGGTCTTACCACATCTTGACACTATCGGCACAGACGCTCTGAAACCTTGAGACCAGGAGACAGAGGAGACAAATCTGGGATTTGGGGCAAGACTGCCTGGGGGTTCTTAGGGAGCAAAGTCCCAAAGAAAGATCCTGAGCCCACACACCCCCGGGGTGGAAGGGAAAGGGGCTCCGCCCCCACTTATCATAGGCACATGCGCCGGAGTCCTGGAGAACCGGGAGCACCGAGGGTGGCACTGACTGCTCACTTAGACTCTGTGCTAAGTCCTCAGCAATTCTGGGGAGGGGCCAGGATGGGCTTGGTGCAGGAGGCATCCAGGACCCCAGACGCCAAGACCCAAGAGGTGGGCTCTCTCCTCACCTGAAAAGGCCCTCCACCAACCAAGCGCCTCTGCTCCCCGGCCCGGGGGGGCTCATTAACCCAACAGGTCCTATCCCCACGCCCTGTGAAGGCTGGGCCGAGTCAGGAGCCCCAAACAACTCTTCAAACTAAAACCAGACACAGGAAAGCCAGCTCGAGTCCCCAGGGCTGGGGAGAGCTGGGCCTCCATCAGCGGCTGGCCTGAACAACGTGGACCAGGCCCAGAAGGCAAAGCCCAGCCCAGGCCTCATGCTAACCCCAACTCACACTTGTCCACCTTGAAAAAGAAAGAAAGAGGCAAGGGGGCCAGGAGGGTGGGGTGGATAGAACCAGCAGTTACTGCAGTATCTCCTCTGCCAGGGATGGAGCAGAGACCAACGGATGAGGTGGGCTGATCGCTGGACCCAGTTAACAGCTGAAGAAACTGAGGCTCCAAGCAACTGGGCGACTTGAGATACAGCAGGGAGTTAAACCTGGGACTGCGAGCCCAAACCCAGACCTTCTTAACTGCTCCACAGCACGATGCCGCAAAGACCCCCTCTCCACCCCGAATAAGGAAGGTGCTGCTCAAGAAAGTCCATGGAGGAAGAAGGAATGTCGAAGAAATCATCTAAGACCTAAAACTGACTTTAAGAGACCACATGAGAAGGAATGCCCATCAGATCGTAGACACTGGGAGGCCCAGTAGAGTACTGTGGTCAAGAGCTCAGACCCTGGACCAGGCTGCCTGATTAGGTCCCGGCCTGAGCTTACAACCACTTGAGTCCTCAGTGTTCTCATCTGGAAAATGGGAACAACGTAGCACACTTATCTCATGGGTTAGTTGTGAGAATTAAGTAACTTAAGACCTGAGCAGCTCTTTGAATAGCACCTGGCTCATGGTAAGCATCATGTGAGTGGGACACGTAAGCATCATAAGCGTTAAGGGTTATTGTTATTAGTACTGGGGTCTGTGCAGACCCAGTGGAGGAAACCCCACCCACGAACCTCCCACCGGCTAGTCTGAGTCACCCAGCCCTCCACCCAGGAGAAGGCTGGTGGTGCAGGTCCACCCTGACAGTGACCCTTTGCCCTTGGGGTCACCTGAGGCCAGAGAGCATGGTGCTGCCCTGGAGGGGGCAGGCCTGCAGCCCCATACTCCCCGAGCTCATCAGCGTCCAGCAGAACACCAGCAAGCTCAGCACGGCCTGTTTACCCTGGGCCCGCGCCAGCTGCCCCTGCCAGGAATGACTTCATCCAGCAGTCGCAGGGGTGGGTGGGCGGGAGGCAGGGCCGGTGGTGTGTGCTCGGCCACTCTGGGGGAGGCCTGCCAGGGACAGTATGGTTCCTTCGGGGCCCAGGAATGGCTTTCAGGGCTGGGCTTATGGATGGGCAAGAGGACACAGTGGCAAAGCCTCCTGGGCCTGAGGCTGCCTGGCTGCCCAAGATAACTGGCTTTTCACCAACTGCAAGGCAAGAGACCAAGTTCAAACACAGAGAGGTGGGCCCAGCCCCATCAAGTCAGCCACAAACTGGAAACCACATCAGGAAGTGACATGGCAGGACTCACTGGGAGGTCTTCATTAGCATCTGCTCATCCGCCACCCCTGCCACCCCACCTCCACCTCCAGCAAGGGGCCAGACCCAGGCGCCCAGGTCTCAGGGGGCTTACAAGGCACAGGGGCCTAAAGACAGTACTCCGTCAAGCTCTTCTCTTCCAAATCTGAGCTCAGGCCTAGAGGACGTGGGAAGGAGGCAAACGCTTTTGGGGAAGCAGAAGCTGTGAGGACAGAAAGGAAAGACCCCCCCCCCCCCGATGGGAGGAGAAACCAGTGGCCTGCATGCTGCTCAGCTGTGCCCACTGGGAAGGGCCAGGTCTCCAGGGGACACCGCCTGCCACCCATAACAGGCCCAGAGAGCCCCACGGACAAGCATGGCTCCAGCATAGCGAAGTCGTCCACACTCAGGTGACCGCATGGGCTTGAGCAAGTGGACACGGGCCATAGGAGCCCAGAATCTCCCTGAGAACCAATCCTCACTCGAACACAGGAGGAGGAAATGCAGATCACAAGAGCCGTTTATCAACCCTGCACCAATAGGCAACACCTCTGCCACGTTACGTTCTTATCCCTCAAACGTTTCATAGATTAGGAAGGACAATCCTAAAACAGAAAAAAGTAAGCAGATTACATATGGCAGGGTACACTATGAAGGCTGAATTGGTGTCATGACAGTCAATTCAGGTGACAAAGCACTTTCATGACCACCTTGGGAGTTAGCACAGATTTGCCCCCATTTTACAGATAATAGAAACTGAGGCTCAGAGATGGTCTGACTTCTCACAGCTGATGAGCAGCCTCACAAAGAAACAGGCTTCCCAACTCTCAGACCTGCACCTGGTACGTGTTAACCCAGAATTCTAACTATCAGGCTGAAATCTTTGCAAGGGTGTGACATGGGACAGCGACGTGGGCCAGGCCAGATTTACAGTTCTTGTGAAGTCGAAATGCCCTTTGGGGGCCATTTTGGGGGCCAGCTGGCCCCATGAGCATCAGGCTTTCCAGTCAGTTCCAGATCCAAGTGAAGCTCATTCTCAGCCTCGATCCTCACCTCGGGCCTGGCTGCTCGGCGCAGCTATACCTCTGCTGGCCAAATTCCTACTCAGTGATTGAGCATTTTACTCCATAGCTGTCTAGACACACGCTCCATGGGAGGACCTAGGGGAGATGAATTGCAGATATGGCTGGAAGCTCAAAGCTACCCTTCGGCCTTGACCTGCAGACGTGAAACCAGAGTCCGCCCACCCTGGTCTAGTCCCACGCTGCTGTCCGAAGGCTGGTTCCCACGCCTCCCACATCAAAGCCGTCTCCGGGCTCCCCGCTGCAGACACTGTGTCTGAGTCTCCCTCTAAAGCGGCCCCAGCCACAGGCCATCTGGGAGATGCCAGCCCCTCTCCTAATAGCCACTTCCCCCCTCTCACCATCTCGCTGGAGCCTTGCAGCATGCCTACCAAGTCAGAGCGCAGACATCCCTCCTCCACTCGGCAGAGCAAAGAGGAGATGAGGAAGAACGAGGCCCGCAGATCCCACCCTCACGGCAGTCTCCAACCACGGGGGATGAAAATGCAAGTGGGGTGTGCACACAAAAGCAGAGAGGCGGGAGAGCTCGAAGTGGCAAAAGCAAAACTCTGAGGCTCCACCTCAGAGCCCTCGGGCCCCACCTGGAGAGCCTGCAGCTCAAATTTGGCCCACGTCCTTTTAGAACGAGGGACATCCCAAAGTGAATCCATCGCACTGCCAGTTCTCAAGGTCACGCTCCTGCTCATAATGGGGAGCGGCCTGGGAAGCCAGCAGAAAAGAGGTGGCATCTAGGTTGAAATGCACAGCCGCCGGCAGTCTGCAGGTGACCCACTAATGCTGAATGACGTCCTCACCACAGAGCCAACAAGAAGGACTTTAAGAAAATCCCCCTAACACCCGAGTTGTTGGCCCATGCCACCCAGGTCGATGTAGAAACAGCCCAGGTGAGGGTGTCAGAAGTCCCGGGTGTGGCCTCCAGACTCACCACGTCAATGTGAAATCACTAAATCCCAGCCGTAGGCAGGATAATAATTGTGTGGTAGATTTAATGCTGAAACTTGGAAGAGGCTGGTGCATTGCATGGTTAAAGAAGGCCCTACCGTTCATTCAGACTACAACAAACAAACACCCACCAGCAGAGCTGGCAGCGCTACATCCATGCAACAGCCAACACGAAAGAGAACTTTCTCAACAAGCATTCACTGAGCGTCTCCCACGTGCCTGGCGCGGTGAACACAAGAGATCAATGAAATCCACCGTGCCCTCCAGTGACATCCACTGTCTGATGGGTGGAGATACAGACAAGCCACCAGGACACACAGCAGCAGAAAGTGAGAGTCCTTCTCCCTCCCTATGGTCAGCTCAGCCTAGAATCTTCCATAAGGGCTAAATATAGATCAACGCTAAAAATGATTTGAGTGCATCAAGTAGGGTTTCTTCAGCTACGAGTAACAGAAAATCCAATGCAAAATGGAATCAATATCCACCTGTTCAAGGGCAGGGTGGTGGCGGGGCTGATGACCTCAAATTCTCAAAGGACGACATCGAGAAGGGCTCCTTCCTTCTTTCTGTCTGATCAACTTCAGCCTGTTCTCACAGTCACAAAACCACCACTGCCAGCCCAAGCATGACATAAAGATGTGACAATGCCCCGGGGAAGTAAAGGGATCTTTTCTCTCTGATCTCTGGATTCTTTATCTCTGGATTCTTTCTGAGAATCCAGAAGGGCCCAGCATATTAGCTCATCAGCCAGCATCTGGTCATAAGGTTACCCTCAAGCACCCTTTGGTGAGGGGAATGTGCTCCCATGAGTTAGCCCCTCAGGATCTGCCTGAGTTAGGAATGGAGTGGGTCGGGTAAACTGAAGACCAGCCCCGGGTTCCATCAGCAGGGAGGCGGAGGGCTGGGGAGTGCGCAGTCATGAGAGGCCACCGAAGCCTCATTTTAGAGTGGTCATCCTAACACCTATAACATTTGGAAAGGGCTCTACTACTATATGCTCCTTCATGCAGGGTTGTTTGGGGCCTGGGGCAAGAGGAGACGTCGGCTTCAAAGGAAAGCAATGGTCAGCACAAGATACAAGCGGTCCGAGCAGAGCCTGGCCAGTGCCCCGTGCTCTGCCAGTCCCTCGGCCTCCGAAACCTCCGCTCTGTGGGACAGATAGGACAGGCATCATACCCATCCACTCACCAGCACACTGACGGTCCCACAGCGAGGTGGGGGCAGTACCGGGACTGGAGTCCCTGCCATCTTCAGTCCAGGTGTACTTCTCGCCAGCCCATTCTGCCCAGAGGCTCAGGGCACACAGCCGGCCAGCAAGAAAGAGCTGTCTTGTGCCTGGACTGTGTCACAAGGGCAGGCAGCAGGAGCAGAAGTGACACGCAACAGGACGATGGGGACGTCGAAGAAAAATCAGAATAGAGGCCAGCCAGAGGAGCCGAGCTCATGTGTCCTCAGGGTGAGGGCCCAGGCCGTGCTGTTTCTCCAATGGTAGGAGCCCAGATTATCCTCAGACAGCCCGGGCTGGGGCCTGTGTGGCCCGCCTGCTTCGTGGGCTCTACATGTGGCCTGGGCTCCCGGTGAAGATGAGTCACAACTGCCAGATTCTCCCAGGGAGGAACAGCTGGGTCTGTGCTGAGTAATGCCCCCCGGGCCGAGGGCTTGCTTCGGGCTTATTCTCCAGCATTAACCAAGGGTGGTACAGAAGTGAAGACTTAGACAAAATGCACATATGCGTGCACACACACACAGACACACGCACACGCACACTCAGTGCTACCTCGGCCTCCACACACCCTGGGAGCACACTGTCCCACGCAGCAGGACATCTGGGTTTGGTCTTGGTCCTGTACTGACTCACTCCATGACCTTGGGCCACTTGATTGACTTCTCTGGGTCTTGGTTTCACCGCTTCTAAAATAAGGGAATTGAGCTGGTGACGTCCAAGGTCATTCCAGCTGACAATTAGGGCTCTTTCCAGAAGGCCTGGTAGAGTTCCAAAAAACCTATTATCAGACAACGGTTAAATTAGTAAGATCAAAACAGGTATCAGAGCCCTTCAAATCTCTGTGCACACAACTCCCCAAGGGGGTCAGCTAATCCCTGCCAACTCCTACAGCCGCAAGGGGAGGGGGGATTCCTGGAATTTTCCGGATGCTGGCTCAGCCACTAATCAGCCAGAGAGGACCCAAAAGCAATAACCCACCAGCATTTCAGCTTCTGGCCGCACTGAGTTTTGCCGAACAGCCCCTGAGTGCTCATTTCACTGCAACCTCATTCCCTGAAGCTTGGAGAAAAGGGCAATAAGATGAACCAATTATACTAAAGGAAAAATGGGCAAATTTTTTTTAACTTAATGAGACTAGTCAACTACGTCTTTCTCTTTCTTGAAAAGTATAAACCATTCCTGTTACAAAAATGGTTTTTCTGCTGAATCTGCAGAAGCCACCGCATCCACCAGCTGCCCGGCACACTCGTGCTCCAGGGGCTGGGGCTTCCAGCCTGGTCCTGGGAGTCGGCTGAAGTTTGCTTCAAAAGCCAATATTGCACCAACTGGCTGTGACTCAACTGAGTGATTCAATGTGCCTCTGGAAACAGTTATGCTAACCTTTCATTTTCTTTAAAAAATATACAGTGGGGAAAATAGCACATCCCCCATCCCCAGCAAGAGGCAGTGCCAGGGAGCTCACAGGCCTAAGAAGAAACCAGGCCGCAGAGGCGTTCCGGGGGGTGTCAGCATCTGAGATGCGCCTGAGACAGTGACCCAGCCTGAGTCAGGAGGGACGTGAGCCCCCGAGGGGGTGAGGGACAGTAGCCTGTGGACCCAGATGAACCAGATTTGCTAGAGTTGAGTTACTAGGGACAGGACCAGCTACATAATTTGTGAGGCCCAAGGAAAAAGAAAAATGCAAACCTCTTGTTCAGAAAGTGCGTAAAAAGTGCCGTTCAAGGTACTAAAACATAAAGCTTTTTCTTTTCTTCCACATTCTCTCTCTCGACCTGTCATGATGTTTCATATTTGCTATTTAGTGTCACACTCCCTGGGACACAAAGATACTCACCAGGTTGAGTCTGACACTCAGGGCCTCAGGCTCAGTGCTCTGCCCACCAGCTACCAGATGGACCCACACATTGTGCTGGCTAGGGGTGGGGAAGTCGAGCCAGGCATCACCCCACCCCAAGGGCCCATCGCCCAACCCAAGGAGGATGAACGATCCCCAAGGGCATTGAAACTTCCTTCCAAGCAGGATGCACTAGGTACCTGGACGGAGTGGAAGAGGCCTGGCCCTGCCTAGTTGCGACAGAACACCCCATGGGGTCGTCCACCTGAGCCCTGCCACCACTCGCTGCCCCCAGATTCCATGGCATGTGCAGACCCCCTGGGGGACAGAGGATGGCAGTGATTGCTTCCTGTGGCCAGGGGTCCAGGGGACAGGAGAGCAGGGAGCTGAGACCCCGTCCTGGGGAGGTGCAGAGGTGGCAGGAGGAAGACCAGTGTGTGAGTCAAGGCTCCAAGCCCCTGGCACACACTCCACTGACTCCACTGGATTTCACTTACACAACACAAATTCCAAGATGAAATTAAGATATCAACCCCAGAGCATAAACCCCCCAACTATGGGGCCCTTTTGAGCACAAGGCCCGTGCCCGCACACGACACACACCCATAAAGCAGCCATGCCAGGGGAGGAGGTGGAGCAAGAGCAAGATGCTTGGGATGCAGACTAGAGAGGGTGGAGGTCAAGGGATGGCCAAGGGAGGGTAGCTGCAGAGGGTGAGACCACAGGGCAGAGAGGCCAGGGCAGGCAGGACCTGCTCCATGGCACTGAGGTCACCAACACACACAGAACTCAGAAGAACGGGGTCATCAAGGCGCCCACCATCCATTTCCCACTTGACATACTGTTGTTGCTGAATAGGGACAGCAGAGGTGGAAGAGGTGGGACGAATGGGAGGGTGGCAGGGGGGTAGAAGGTCAAGGGGGAGAGAGAAGAGAAGTAGAGAGATGGAGGAGAAAGAACGAGAAAAAGAATAGAAGATGGTTATGCAAAAACAAAGAGAGAGAGAGAAAGAGGAAACGAAAAACAAAACAGCCTCGCTCCTCGCTGTTTATGAACACCACCATAATATTTAGTCTCCTTTAAGTATATCACGAAATGCTGGCATTTCAAATGTTCCCTTATTCTTGTTGTTTAAACCACAAAATGTCAACAGCTGTGTGCGGGAGCCCAACGGCTCCCACAGATTGTACATATTCTGTGGCATCCAGAGGAGGAAAAACAGCGTCTCCGTCAAGTGTAACTCTTGCCTTCTCCACACGTCAGCCGCTCATCCTTCCACTTGCATCCACTGACTTCAACTCGACCAATGCTGCTACCACAGTGTGGCCAACAGTGTTTGGAAAATAAGTATTTATGAAAATCAATGAATGTGAAAGTAAATAAATGAAAGAATGAACAAAGCAGATCTTAAAAGATCCATCAGTCATGGTACACATGTGCCTGACGGCAATTAGACTTTGAGAGGTGACCACAATGTACTCTACACAGAAATCAAAATAGAATAATGTACACCAGAAATCTATATAACGTTATAAACCAATGTTACTTCAATTAAAAAAAAAAAAAGATCTATCGGGATCTTAAAATTGGGGTTAGCCTAATAAGTGGGGTTAGCCAAGGCCTGGCGTTTCAGTCTGGGTAACTGACTCTGGATGAAGCCTGGTTTTCAGCTGTCTGTAAGGTTGCAGGCTTGGGGCTCAGGGAGGCAAAGGGAGCAGCTTATACCCATCAGCTCCCCAAAGGGAAGGGCTGTGGTCTCATTCTGTTCGGTAGACTCAGCACCCAGCACAGAGCCGCCACTCAGCGTCTGTTGAACTGAACCAAAGGCACACTGGTCCTCATTACCCATGACCACTTAGCACTGTGCGGCCCCATATACGCAGAAGTTGCCCAAAATATATCATTTCTTTCAAATTTATTTTTAAAATTTTTAAAAGATGTATAACCTCCTCTATATAGACATAATTTGAGATGGTCAATGACACCAGGCATATTATAAGTTCATTAATATATATTCATGACGTAAAATGGAGGCATAGAGAATTATCTAACCACAGGGCCAATGACTTCTATGAGATGCCTCGTAGCCAAAGCAAAGAGGGAAATACGATGACTCACACATTCCCATTATCAGATTCTGGTGCCTTAATTAACAAAAGTGACTTGTTAATTAGCACTTTTATTAGAATAATCAGTCCTCAATTCATCAGAATGTCTATTTCTCCCTTGCCATCCAAAGTGCTCTGGATGGTTTTAGGAAACCAGTTTTGGGAAACTGCATCCATGAATGAGGGGTGACCGGCTCAGTATGAATCCTTTGCACGTTTAGACTCTCACGAGATGGACTACATAAGAAATTGGAGCTTTCCAGAGGATGACCAGGAACCCCAAAGAACCAAGGCCAATAAGAGACACAGACCATATGCAGAGGAACCAGCTAACCAGAAACATTGGCTTGTGTTCTGGAGGACTCTCATAAATTCTGGGAAATAAGTTTGCACTTGGTCCAAGGTCCGGGTCCTCCAGGCTGGGCAGAAAAGGAGAACTAAGCAACGCTGGGCCGCCCACTCTTCCCCTGGGCTGGCTCTATCTGTCCTTCCCATCTCAACGTGGATGTCACTTCCTCAGGTAAGTTTCCCTGTCTACACTGAGCATAGAGGTCTCCCAGCCTCCAGTGCCTTCTATATCTTGCTCTCTTTGTTCCTTCTTTGTACTTATCACCAGATTTCTTCAAGTATCCCACACTAGACGATCAGCTCCACGGCTCTCGCCCATCGCTGAGACAGCCGCAGCACCTAACACATGTCTGGCCAGGACAGATGCTCAATAAATATTTATAGTCAATGAATAAGGAATAACTGAACGAATGAACAAACCAGAGCTTAAGAGATCATTAGGATTTAAAACTGGATAATAATTTGCAAATTATCTTGGAATTCATGTAAATTCCTCTCTACTGATATTACAAGAAATGGGCAAAAAAAAAAAAGGCCTCTCTCTGCTGAATCCAGCAAGACCTAAGCATCATCGTCAGCAAAGAAGCACAATCCCCTCCAAGAGAAGGAACAAACGAAATCAGCGTCCCTGTCCTTCCGCTTTTGCTCACCTAGCGTTTCACCTTGCTTGGCTCTCATGAGCATATTTAGCTCCCAGCACATTCAGCTCCTCTAGGACAAGGTGTTAATCATCTCACACTGGGGTTGGAAAACTTTTTTCTGTGAAAGGCCAAAAAGTAAATACTTTTGGCTTCAAGTGCCATCTGGTCTCCATCCCAACTACTCAACTCTGCTGTTGTAAGGTAAAAGCAGCCACAGACTCTATGTAAAGGAATGGGCACGGCTGCGTTTCAATAAAACTTTATTTACAAAAACAGATCGAGGGCCAGGTTTGGACTGCAGGCCACAGGTGGTCAACGATGGACTCTAACACAGTGTTACACACTCACTGAACTCAAAGGGAACAAGTGAAGGGCACAGGAGACATTCCGGATGGGGCATCTACAGACTCAGCCCCAACACCCTGGGAGTTGCTTTGTCAGAACCATAAATAATAGTCTTAATCCAGTTCCCTGAAGAGAGAGCGCCAAAGAGAAAAAAGGCATTACCATATTAAGAGAAAAACACAGCCAAAGAATTTCCTCAACAATCATCTAAGTTCTTGAAACTGGGCCAGAGAACACACAAGGGCTCTGGGTTTGATGGTCTGGGGAACTGAAACATTTTCACATTCCAGAAGGAGCTGCAATCAGAACAATAAGGAGCCATGTCCTCATCAGCCTCTGGACAAAGGCTGGCACAGAGGAACAACTGCCGCTTCCACTCTGCCGTCTGCACTTACATCACCTAATGAAATATTGATTCCCACCCCCTAAAAATGGTAAAAATCAATACGATAATAGGAGCCACACAACATCAGCAGGGTCTGTGGCCTCTTCAGCAAATGCGATGGCGGCCCTCTAAGTTCAGGGAGAGAAAGGAGACCACAAAAAGGCCAGTGAGGAGGGAGTGGGGAGAAAGACTCCAAAATGGAAAAACACAGAAACAAATTGAGAGGGTAACTATGGTGGCGCAGTCCGCATTCCAGGCTCCCAGTGCTTTATGAGCTTGAGTGACAGACTCCAGAAGATGGGAAGCCGCTCCAGCACGGGCTCTGTGTTATCTGATGCACTTTTGGACAAGCTCCGGCGGCTTAGTCAGCGCTTCTGACAAGCGGGTTGCCTGAGGAGAACCGGCTGCCGGCAGGCGGGGGGTCATGAGTCACACCCAGCGCCTGGCCACGCCTGGCCCCCGCCCCCCCCCCCCACCCCGCCACCGCCCCCGGGGGCCACCGGGACCCTCCTCACTCAGAACTCAGAGCAGATTCACCACACACTCGGCCCGATGCTGAGAGAGGCCTGGAGCAGACGCAGCCAGCTCAGCGGCTCCCAGGACGTGTGCATGGAAGGCCCCAGGCCCCTCAGTCCCCTCCCGGAGCGACCCAATATCTGAACCTCATGGAGATCATTGGTTCAGCCAGCTCAGCAGTAAAAGGTCCCTCTGAAAACAAAGCAGCCCCGAGCCCAGAGGTCTCCCTCTTCAGCCACTTCAAACAGGTCTGAAGGTGGCATCTGGCCCGAAGGTGGCCAGGGACGGATGTAGGCCGGGGTGGGGGGTAGGGAAGAAAACCACCTCATAAGCCTCCACAAGGCGACTTCCAAATATTGCCCTGCCTGCTGGCGTCAGGGGAAAGCGCCCACAGGAAACCTCACCAGCGCCTTGAGCTCCCAGAGACCACAGAGCTACCGCAGCCCCGCAGAGCCACCCGCCCATCTAGACCCAGTCAGCCCTTGGGATCAGATGAGGGCTGGCCGGGAGTCTGGGACAGAGAGGGCTCTGCAGCCAGCCTGTGGCAGGCTCATCTCCCCATCTGAGAGGAGAGAGGAGCTCACAGCACCAGGCCCCAGAGCCTCCCCGCCCAGCACCCACAGAGCAGGGGGCTCTGAGACTCATCCTCGGGGTGGGGTTGTCGAGCATCTCCTACCTGAGAAGTGACTAAGACAGGCGTGTCCCTCACACTCCAGAAGCAGAGATAAACTTAAATCAACAAATAAATAAGACAATTGTAAATTATGTAAAGAGAGGAGGAGGGAAAAATGATCAGCACAAGGTGATCATCTCTGGGGTGATGTGTCCCCAGAATGATGGGCAGAGGGGGTACTGGGACATGGGGAGCTACCTTGGGTAGTGGGTCAGGGAAGGGCTGTCTAAGGCAGAATTTAACCCGAGCCCCAAAGGATGGGAGAGTCAACTCCGGAGGAGCTGGAGTAAGATATGCCAGGGGAGGGGATGGCCAAGACCCTCAGGAGAACAGCCCTGGTTTATGGGAGGCAATGGGAGGGTGGGGGGTGGCTAGGCGGAGTGGGTGAGGGGCAGAGGGAGGAGATGAGTTTAGGGAGGGAGGGAGGGGGTGCCCCATCAGGCTGGGCCTTCAAGGCCCTGGTAAGGAGTTAAGATCTCCTTGTACGTGGTGGGAAATGTGTAACAGGTTTTATGCAGGGTACACAAGACATGATCTGCAAGTTGCAATCATCAAGGGGGGGCAGATGCTTTTCTCCTGCATGTTTCCTAATCAACACAGCTGGAAAAACAGCTGCATCCAAAGGACCTTGCGCCTCTTACCTTCTTCATACATCCCCAGTATTCCTACCCTGTACTCTGGCCTAAAGGAAACCAAATCACTCTCTTTTTACCTCTCTCTCTCCCTCTCCCTTTCTCTCTCTCTCTTTGTGAACAACTCAGGAAAAAACTGCATGGACAAAATGCTGTCTTTGGATAAAAATTTTAAATGTTCTGCAAACAAGGCCAGTGTCATATTAAACACATTTGGAAACAGTTTGTATCTGAAGCTGAACTAGTTTGCCCTCAAAGCTGCTTTCTATTAAAATGTTTGCATGTACACTGCCTGTCCCTGCTTCCTGCAGCTGGCATTCCCTCTCCAGGCAAGTGTGGAACGCCGGCGCAGCCATGGCAAGGGGAGCTGCAAATCCTAGGACAGAAGCACAGGAAGGGATGCCCGGCCACGGCTGGAGGGGACAGGCCTGCATGGGGACACCCTCCTCCTCCAGCTTGGTGCGGGGGCAGCAGACCAAGCAAGACATAGCTGCTCGGCTCTTGTGTGCTTTCTTCCAAAAGTTCTCCCCGTCTCGAAACTCAGCAGGGAAAGTGAGTGCACATGTGTCTGCTCAGCAGCGAGAAGCAAAAAAAAAAAAAAAAAATGGTTTTTGGTTGCAAGCCCAGAAATGTCTCTGGCAACTTCAAGCCAGGAGGGGTTTACTGGAGATGTGAGGGGAGCTCCAAGAAGGGAAGGAAAAGTAGACAAATCAGGCTCAGAAAGGGCAGGAACTCAGACAGGGGGGTCTGAGCAGCAGGGGCTACACCAGCTTCAGCCATGTAGCTTTTCTGGGGGTGACATCCAGCTGCCGCTCCAGGGGGAGGACCTGCTTGGTCTAACAGGGCACGTGTCCACCTCTTGACCCCAGAGGCAGTGGGGCCCCTCCAGCTCCCCACAGTGTCCAGTGGGAGAGAAGCAGACCCCAAAGGAAATGCTGGCTGCTGGCCTCAGAAGAAGGGGGGCTGGATGATGAGCAGGCAATGACAACCCATGTCCATGGTAATTTCCATTCATTAAAAGTGGCTCGAAAACCATGCTCGGGAAGGACGATAGCTGTCCTTAAGCAATGGAGAAGACTTCAACTGAAATCATGATGCGGGAGAGGAAATGGGGCCAGATTATGAGCCACCAACTTAGCCACTGGGCCATGAACGTGGTGGGTGGTCACATCAGTTTCATTGGGATTTGACAATGGCTCTGGGAAGGCCAGGCCCTGGCCTCACACGGCAAGCACCGTTTGGAACAGTTTTCGATCCTCAAGCTCAGTTTTTCTTGGTTCTGTTCTGCCTCCTCTGAATATTCCTACTGGTTCTTTTTCATTGTTCCTGAGAGCGACATTGCAAGGCCAGCTCACACCCCACCCACCGCCTGCACGTCCATTAAATCGTGTCGGGGCCGGCCCCATGGCCGAGTGGTTGAGTTCTCACGCTCCACTTCGGTGGCCCAGGGTTTCGCTGGTTCGGATCCTAGGCGCGGACATGGCACTGCTCATCAAGCCATGCTGAGGCGGCATCCCACATGGCACAACTAGAAAGACCCACAACTAAAAATACACAACTATGTACTGGTGGCATTTGGGGAGAAAAGGGAAAAATTTTTAAAATCTCAAAAAAAAAAATCGTGTGCTGGCCTGAATTCGCATTTGCCAAGGTGAGAGGCTTCTTCCAAACCGAGGCTCTCTAGAAGCCAGCCTCAGCCCCCTCCTAAATCATCATCAGACTGCGGGAATGAGAGGGAAAGAGCCAGAAGAGACGCTTTGACTCTCTCCACTTTCAACTACTATCAGCAAAAAAAGCAGTGTAGTCAGTGGAAACCAGTCTTTTGTGTGGGTGTCTGCAATTTAATATCCTTTCATTTCCGATTCCATTTTGAAAAGCCACATAAGTTCCACTTTAAATTTTCAAGCCCCTTTCTCTTGGGCTAGAAACACATCTCAGATAGCAGACTGCTGGCGGCAGGGCTAGGCTCCCAGGCACAGCAAGAGTCAGGTCAGAAACACTCCGCAAAGCTGGTCTGTCGAGATCTTTCACATCCTGCCTGGACATGCCAGGGGTGACACCAGGATATACTCTCCACCTTGGCTCCAAATCGGAGAAGAATATCCCCAGGCCAGGAGTAGTTGCATGGTGTGCACCACGCATTCCAAAGGCGGAATTACTCAGCGGGGGCAGCTGAGGCAGCGTCAGATCAGCGCCCTGCCTGCAGAGAGTCCCCACAGCTGGCTGCCTTCCAAGGGCTTGGTGCAGCTGAAAAGTCCTGCATGTGGCCACAGGAAGTACTATTCTGGCCGGCCTCCTTCCGGTGAGACTACCACATCCTGGACACCTTTCTAGCAGCATGTTCCTAAACAGGGATGCACTAGCCTTCCCGTGAGCTATTTAAAGTCCAGCCATCCCATCACACCAAAAGGTCAGGCTCCATCCTTGCAGTAAGGGCCACAGGCTTGGGCACTCAGGGAGCAGCAGCCTGGCTGGCTTAGGAGGCTATAATGTCACCACAGTGTAGCTGTGTGGCCTTGGGCAGCTTCCTTAAGCTCTCTGAGCTCCTGTTTCTTCCTCTATAAAATGGGGATAATACAGCTATCTTGCAGATCAGGTGAAAGTTACAAATGAAGGCAGAACCTGGCCCAGCATTGAGCCTATCTCATAGAAGTTATCATTATACTGTGACCAATAAACACATTTTGAAAGATTCGTTGTTGCTTAGAAGTTCCACAGTAACCTAATAGAAATAACATGCAATTGCAACCTCGCTAAAGGCCAGTTACCTACACCAGGCACAGAGCCTGTTTCTGCCCCAGTAAACAGCACAGACAAAAACAGCTTGTGCATCACCACACCGGCCTGACTTCACAGCCCACATCCAGGTAAAGTCACGCAGAGAGCTGGAAAAGCAGGTCCCTTCTAACTCTCCATCTATGATCTTTTCCCGGGCCAGCAACAAGATTCCGACCTACCCAGGTTCTTCCTTCCATATGGAGTCTGGAAAATTACAAGGGCGTGAAGAAACCAGAAAACGTAATGTCAGTGCACACGCTACACAGCCAACCAAACCTCCGAAATCAAGGCACCGACAAGTGGGAATTTTTTGATGGTCTAGTAAGAACTGGATTTATTTCAGGTATGAAGCCTGCTTAAAGAAATCAAGAGAGCAAAAATGACTGCCAGGAGAATATTTAAATAAAAACAAACCATTTTCAAACACAGAATTTCCCAAATTGAGCTCAATATGTCTCAGTTTTGGAAAAAAAAAAAATCTATCCTCAGACCATCATAATTTGGAGTCTACCCCCTTTTGCAGGAAAGTCACGTGCACATTAGCATATTAAAGCTCTGGGAAGTTCTGTAAAGAAGAATCCATTAGCTTTGTTTTAATTCAAGGTTTCCAAAACTTTTTTGAGTATGGAGTATTGTTTTAAAGCACATTTAGTAACCCTGCAAAAACCCAGTTTGGGAGTCCTGGTTTTTTCAAAATCTGGGGAACACACAAATGAATACAACTCTGTAACAGCAGACGACTGGGGGTCAGGAACAGAAGGGAGACTCAGTTTTCACTGCTTACCTACTAAGTTCTTTACAAACCTATTGCTTTCCTTTATAAAAAGGTAAAATACTATGTTTACAACTCTCTGATCTTCCAGCCTGCTTACTAAAGGAGCCCCTCCCCTCCCCTCCCCACCCTCTCCCCCTCCCCTCCCCACCCTCTCCCCCTCCCCTCCCCACCCTCTCCCCCTCCCCCTCCCCCGCCTCAGGCCTCGTTCAGCATCTCCTAACTGCTCCCCTTTGGTCCACACCTGACAGGCTGAGCCCAGCTTCAGGGCTCTCCCTGGGAATCTCATGAAATCAGGGAGCTCTGGGGCCTTGTGAGCTCTCCAGGTTTTGCCCAGTTTAGCCAGGGCACCTGAGAACTCAGCTCTGCAGCTGGGGAACACCCTTACCTCGTGGTCAATTTTAATAAGTGCAATGTCCGCCTTCTCATCCACATCCTTGATTTTGGCTTCGTAGGTGGCGCCATTCTTCAGCTCAACTTTGACCCGGTGCTTGTTGGTCACTACGTGGGCATTTGTCACAATCAGTCCATCTTCGGATACGATAAACCCAGAGCCACTGGCCACGGGTACCTCCCTCTTGGAAAAAGGAAGCCTAGAACCCAAAGGAGTACCTCATTAAGCTTAAAATGGCTTAAAATCAGCTCTTCAACACGTTGATGAATTGGTTCTGCAACAGCAACATACATCTAGCAATTGTTACTTTACACGCTGGGTTTATTTAACATTAAAAAATGGAATATTAGGCTGACTTTTACACGCATTAAAAAACTCTACTTAGGTTACCAGAGGGGAAGGGGGTAGGGAAGAGGGCAATAGGGGTGATTAGGCACATGTGTGTGGTGATGGACGGTCATTAGTCTTTGGGTGGTGAGCCTGACGTAATTAACACAGAAATCGAAATATATAACAATGTACACCTGAAATTATATACTGTTAAAAACCACGGTTACTGCAATAAAAAAATTAAAAATAAATTTTTTTTTTAAATTCCACTTAGAAAATATTCTTAGGGAATCTTCAGAGCCAGAGGTTCTTGAAACATCCAGAAGGGTCAAGAATTTTTATAGTCAAACAGGAAAAACATCTTTAGGGAGAAACGTTATCTTCCTGTAGGAATATATTCGGTGACACTTTGACACTTTAAAGTGTCTCAAAAATAGCTCTGATGTTTTGCTAATGGCAGCATTTATGGGTGGAAGCTTCAGAGGTTGCAGGAAAAAAAAAAAAAGAAGGCCCTCTTTACTTGCGAAACAATTCGATGTGAACGACAGCAGGAGCGATCTTCTCCACCACGTCGGCAATAAAGTTGTATTTATGGCGCAAACTGTTGGGATCTTCCTGCCCTGAGAACAGAAGCAAAGACAAGATGCTTAATGATAACTGCCTTGTGCTGTGGCCGCCTGGAGAAGGACATGGGTCAGAGGGAGCCAAGTGACATGCTCAGAGTTCTTAAGAAACCTGAAGCGGGGCTAGGACAAGACCCCCGACCCGGGCTCAGTTGTAAAGATCCTTCTGGCTCTCGAGGAAATAAATACCCACTCAGATAAGACAGCAAAGTCTATCCGAAGACGACCTCTTTGCTCAGCTTCTTCCCTCTCAAGAGTTTCACCATGAAAATGGCGAGTGAGAGGCACCCGCCAATCCCTGGACTTCCTCCCAGCTGTCCTAAAAGGCTGGTCGTCCAAGGGTCACCTTGACATGGCATCATCCTCCACCAGTGTCCCTTCCCCCACTCCCACAGCACCACAAGGAAGCAACCCTCCTCAGCACACCGCCCCAGGGAGGGGGCTGAGGCTGGTTTTGACGAGATGCCCATCAGACATTACAGATTTAAAAGACTACTGTGAAAAAGCATTAAGGCACAGATGCAGATCTTGTCTTTCCCACCGATACCACAAGGCCAGCGGAGGCCACCATCTGTCCCCAGAGCAGTTTCCCACCACACCTTAACCATTCCTTCCAACCTCCTGGGACATCCCAGGCCAAAAGGCACAAGAGGTGCCTTGATACTGTTGGAAAAAAAGAGAGAGAAGAGTCAGATGACCATAATTTTCTATATAAACATCTACACTATAATTAGTGAACCCCCACAAGGTGGGCATTTTCAAAGCTACTTTCAGACGAAGCTGTCACGCATCCCAGTGTAGGGCTCCCAGCAAGGCAAAAGCTGGTTTCCACCAACCAGTTGCTCATACCCACGGCCTCTGATGCAGAGCACCCACTCTGCCGGCACACGTGGCAGCAGAGGGAGCATGGCCCCAAAAGGGCAACCTGAGCCTGTTACTCTGGCCCCAAATCCGTGCCACCTGCTAAGATCCCTCCACAAGTCTCTCTCCGTTTAAACAGGCTAGTGGGGTCTAGCTGGTCTGCAGCTAAGAACCCAGAGCCCCCTCCTTTCTCTCTCCTCATCTCCCCCACCAGTCTAGCTCAGCGCTGCGCACAGCATGCTCCAGGGACCACTCGGCTCCCCACCACCACAGAAACTGATGGAAGCTTTCAGGAACCTTCACAGCTGTGTGACAGGGTAATCTGATGCCCACTGCATCTAAAAATTTAAAATTGGGACTTGCATTTTGTGTCTTTTTTATTGCATTTCTGTAGTAATTCATTTTTAAGCATACTGTACAAAGTATTGATATGATGGATAGAAGATAAAAGGAAAAGAAGTCTAGGGGCCAGCCCAGTGACATAGTGGTTAAGTTCATGTGCTCCACTTCAGCAGATCAGGGTTCACAAGTTCAGATCCCAGGCAGGGACCTATGCACCACCCATCAAGCCATGCTGTGGTGGTGTCCCACATACCAAATAGAGGAAGACTGGCACAGATGTTAGCTCAGGACCAATCTTCCTCACCCAAAAAAAAAAAAAAAAAGGAAAAGAAACCTGTCCCTTCACCACAGATGGTTTAAGAAGCACTGGTCTATCCCCCTCACCTTCCACTCCCCATCACAGCTCACTCAGCACGATTCGCAACACAAGCCTGCAGTTTAAAAAGAAACCACTGCCAGCAAAACAGCCCCTTATTTCCCAAAGGGCTTATGTGCCCTGCCCCCAACACACACTCACACGCAAACACACACTCACACAAACACACAAGAATATGTACACACACTCAAACACAAGCCCACGTCCACACTTACACACTCAAACATACATGCTCACACAGACTCACAAACACACGTGCTCTCACACCCATCACACCCATGAGCATGCACATACACACATGTACACACACAGAAACACATACATACACACTCATACAGACCCCTTCTGACTCTCACACAAACACACACTCCCATGCACTCTCACTCACAAACATACATACACACACTACACTCATACACACATACATACACTCATACACACACATACAATTACTAGAATCTTCCACTAAGGATCATTAACTACTTCTTCTTTCTGACTTCCCAAATAGGCATGGGAGAATTTGCCCACAGAGGGTGAAAATGAGCATGGGTGTTTCATACACATACACACATGCCTCCCTCCAGCAAGGGCTGCAGCACTCCCCAGGTTCTGGGCTGTCCGTGAGAGCTGTGACACCTTCATGTCCTCCCAGCTCTCTGAGCTGCACATCCACAGGCTTCCCCAGGGCCCCACAGCATCCTTTCCTCAGACTGTTTCCTCGGTCCCTGCCATAGCTCTGTGTCCCTACCAGGGACTTCAGTAACCCAACTCAATACCACCGGGCACAGGGACATCTGGGGGACCAGCCTGCCTCTCCAGCTTTCCTTCTTGGAAGTGAGAGACCATCAATGAACAAAGTCTGCTCTCGGTCCTGCCTACCGGGCTCTGAGCTGCGTTATTTCAGGGCTGGAATCTGCCCTCTTTTTGCACAGAATGATTTTCTAAGGTACAGAAAACGATCTGCAACTCCCAGGCAAGATAAACTAATTCAACAAATTCGTGGTACCATCATTCCATTATTTTTGCTTTCAAAATTCTTTCATATGGTACCTTATTCTTATTTTCCCCACCTTCCTGCGGAATAGGAAAATCAGATACTGTTCCGCTATTATATTCAGGGAAACCAAGGCTCATAGACTTTAAATGACTTCTCCATAGACACTAAATTTCCTTGATAGAGTGTAAATTAACAGGAAAATCTGACCACATCCATAGTTTTTCCACTTAATGCTGGCCCCATTCCTGCCTGCTACCCTCCAGGTTTCCAAGTGGTTGCAATTAATCGGTGTGTCTCCCTGAGTTCTCCAATGGGAGATACAAATAAGGGGATAGAAACGTTCCTTCCAACGCGGAACCTGGCGAACATCACCCAGAGACAGCTGTAAACAAACGCATCTGGGCTTCCTCAGACCAGCTTCCTGGGAAAGGCCAGAAGGAGGTTTAAGTCCAACAAGGCCAGCAGCCCCCAGGGAAGTGCGGAGTCTCTGAGTCCCTCCCAAGAAGGAGGATTAGTAGAGTCTTGCCCGTAAGGATCATTAACTCGCTTCCTCTTTCCAATCTCCCAAATAGACGTGGGAGAATTTGCCCACATCAGGGGTGAAAATGAGCATGGGTGTTTCCAGCTAAAATGAGAACCAGTTGCTTTCTCACACAAACTAGAGACAGTGGCTCCTGGGCCTGTCCACCATGGAAAAGCAACAGTTGAGAGCAAGGAGGATGCTGGCCTGGACACTAGAAGGCCTGGGTTCCATCCTCACTTGGCTGGGTGGCCTCCATTTCTCCACGTGTAAAATGGGACCAAGTGCCTCTGGGAGGAGCTGTGGAGTCTACTCCAGCTCCAACACTCTATGATCTGATCCCTATCTCCCCCTCTCACCCCAACATGCTACAGCAAGACAAAGAGCTTGTGGGATTTGAAATTGGGCACAGGACTCTCCTATTTCTGCAGACAGTAAACAGAAAGGAGGAGCAGCGGGAGCACAGACCATACTGAAAAGCCCAGCTGACAGGCCTTCATTGTGCAGCTTAGATGAGAAAGCAACCAGTGACCTCCATAACCATCACTTGGTGGACTGGTGTCAACAGGAAAATTAAATAGAGCAGAAACAAGTGAACATAAGGAACATCAACTAATTGTTCAAAGACGGGCAAAATGTCAAACCAAAGAAGAAGGGTTTGGCTCCTCCAAGTGCAATTTCAGAATGAGGAATAAAAGTGTCTCTAAGAGCAGCTTGGCTCAGTGTTAGAGTCCTGTTCCGCTTAAAAGATGGTCCATCAATCTAGAGGAAGTTGCTGCGGCCTCATGGTTTTTAGAAACCCTGGCTGGCCCCATCTGTTCTGATCTCAACTGCGGGTCACCTGTCATCCTTCCGGAGGGATCAATCCAGGTGGAGAATTCCCAGAGAAGGACTCAGGCTGGCTCTGCCACAACCCACTCTCCGAGCGGTGCAGATGGATGGAGGGCTGGGGTGTGCAGGCCACTCAGCGTGGGGAGAAAGGGTAAGAGCACAGGCTTTGTTCTTAGATGGATCAGTGTGATACTCGGAGCAGCACTTACTTGCTGTGTGACCTTAGGTATGTCACCTACTCCTCCAAGTCTTATTCCCTTGTCCATAAACTGTGATGATAACACCCACCTCAGCGTGTTTTCGATGATTTTATGAGCTACTGTATATGAAATGCCTAACCAAGTCATGGCATACAGTTTAAAAGAACGGGTAAAGGTCCCACTCTGGGCAGCTCTAGGCAGCTATGAGCACCACACACCTCAGTGGTGCAGCAGAGAGGTAAAGGGAGAAGTGAAGGTGTCCAGAGAACCACTCTCCCCACCTTGGCAAATCCATGTAGGTCCTGGAGGCTGCTCCTAACAAGGCCATCACGGCCACCACTGCAGAGGCAGAGATCCAGGGGAAGCTGGGTGGCAGGCCGGTTTATCCAGCTTTGACGTGTACCTCTGTTCCCCAGTTTACAAGACTACCCCACAGCCACTGCAGAAGGCAGACAGGCAGCTGGGTCAGGAGAATCATCTAGGCTCAACTAAGACTCAGCTGCCCTCTCAAACTCCCACGGAGCATCCAACCTGCACCAGGAAAAGACAGACACAATGCCCTCTGTGAAGTCAGGGCCTCGTTTAGTTAGGCCGGAACTGGCATGGCAGAAGGTAACGAGGATGGGAAGCCTCATGCAGGGTCAAGGCTCCATTACTTCTAATGGCTCCATTACTGTCCAGAAAGCTGGAATTGGCTGGTGTTCAGTAATGGCGTTCATTTACAGAAAGCTAGCCATTCAAAATTCAGATAAGTGAAAGTAAGGTATTTCCTGATATTCCTGATTAATGAAAAAAGAGAAAAAACAAAAATGACCAATATCGGGAATCAAAGAGGAAGCATCATGACATATCCTAAGGACATAAAAAGTAGGAAAAGAGAATGTGATGAACAAATTTCTGCAAGTAAGTTCTATCACTTAGATGAAATGGACAGGTTTCTTTAAAAGACATAAGTTACCAAAGCTCACTCAAGAAGATATAGATAACGTGAACAATCCTATATCCACTAATGAAATTGCATTTGTACTTAAAAACCTTCCTACAAAGAAAATTTCAGGCCCTCATGGCTTCATTGGTGAATTCTACCAAACATTTAAGAAAGGAACAATATTAACACTTCACAAACTTTCCCTCAAAACAGAAGCGGGGAAACACTGCCCAACTTACTCTATGAACTCACCATTACCCTAATATAAAAGGCAGACAAAAGACACTATAAAAACTATAGACTAATATCCAGCATGAACACAGACCAAATGTCCTTAAATTTTTTAGCAAATAGAAATCAGCAATATAATAAAAAGAATAACATATCATGGCCAGGTGGGGTTTATGCCAGGAAAGAATAAGCAAGGTTAGTTTAACATTCAAAAATCAAACAATGTAATTCACTATATTAACATTCTAAAAAAGAAAACCCAAATGATCATCTCAACAGATGCAAAAAGAAGATCTGACAAAACTGAACACCCATTCATGATAAAAACACTTGGCGAACTAGAAAACAGAAGAGAATTTCCTCAACCTGATAAAAGGGATCAACAAAAAAACCTCAGACTAACATCAGACCTAATGGTGAAAGAGTGAATGCCTCTCCTCTAGAAATAGGGACGAGGCAGGACATCTACTTACACCACTTTCATTCGACATTTTACTGAAGTCCTAGACAGAATAATTAGGCTAGAAAAAGTAATTACAGGCATAGAGATAGGAAAGGAGAACATAAAACTGTCTTTATTTGCAGATGACAGTAGGGTTCACATAGAAAAAGCTTAAGAATCTATAAATATACTACCTAGAAGTGAGTTTATCAATGCCACAGGATAACAGGTCAATATACACGATCAAGTGTATTCCTATGCACTAGCAATAAACAATTGAAAACTGAAATTTTAAAAATACCAATTATAACAGCATCAAAAATATTAAATACTTAGGGAGATATTTAACAAAATATGTGCATGACCCATACACTGAAAGCTACAAAATTCTGCGGAAATAGATTAAAGACCTAAACAAATAGAGTGAGATCTCACACCGACAGGTCAGAAGACTCCCTATTGATAAGCTATCAATTCTCCCAAAATTGATCTACAGATTCAACGTACTCCCAATGAAAATCCCAGCAGGAGTGTTTGTAGAAATTGGTAAGCTATTTCTAAAATTTATGTGGAAAGCAAAGAACCTAGAATACTCAAACTATTTCTCAAAAAGAGAAAATTGCATGAATGACTTCTAGAAAGTGATTTTATTTTAAACAAAAATTCTGAATAACTAGGATTAGTAGAATGATGTCACAACATTCTACAGAGACAGACCTTTCCGCTTACCTAATAAATATTTATTATTACTGATTTTTAACACAACAAATGACCCATTAAGAGTTGCCAACATTGCCTTAATTTTATGAGTTTTTAAACTGCCAGGATTCCATCAGAAGATAATAAATGATTCATCTTTACAACTACTTTTTTTATAAACTACTAGTCAAGCACACAACGCCACAAATGTTGCTGCCTGGGAACCCAGCATCCCTGGAGTTTTACAGATAATACTTCTTAACTACTTTCCACAACTTCCTTATAGGAGGAAAGAGAGACACACACCCAGTGTTGGTAAGTTTCAATAATTATTATCAAAATTAGATTAACAGACACTTCCATTATTAAATGTTTACTGAAAAGCACCAGGCACTAAGTTAAGTACTGGACATACATTATCACATAGAACGAAATCTGTTGCCGTAAAAATGAAAATCACAAGGAGGGGACTATGAATCAGATAAGACTTTTATCTGTGTTTCTCTCAAAAGATTTAGCACAAAATCGGACATGTGCTAAACAGCACTTTAAATCGTACATCGAAATGTGTATTTCATTCATCTTGAACGCAAAGATGTCAGGTAAAGATTAGATGTGAGGCAGGAAGAAGAAAGAAGGAAGTCTTTACAGTCTTAATGCCATGGTTCTCAAACTCTGCCCCAAGCCACCCCAGGGTGCCACAGTGAACTCATGGGATAGTTCATCTTTTCTGGGGAAACACAGTGATACTTGATATCTATTGGACACCTTGAGAACTAGCTCAGAGCAGTTCACACTTTCAAAATCAGATTGCACCACATTCCTTTTGATGATTCCACATCTTTATGAATTTGGATTTCTGGTGGTCGCTAGTATTAAAAGCAAGTACCATACAAAAATCAATGAAGAATCAACGTTGAACAGGACACAGGGTGGCAGCACCCAATCGGATTCCAAGATTTGAGAGGGCTTACGGCAGCCAACAGGTGCACAGAGCCCAGTCGTAAGTCAGTGTTTACTGAATAATGAAATTAAAATATCACTTTCTCTTTTATTTTTCTATCAAACGACTACTATGTTGTAAGGACACAAATACTTATTAAGTTATTGGGGCCTAATTACTTGATGAATGAAACTGTTGGGTATGTCTTTTGGCCTAGGGGCGCCACGAAAACATTACTGAGACACTAAGGTGCCATAAACCACGAAAGTTTGGGAACCCCCGCCTGACATCTCTTGGGCTCTCTGCAGCGGGTAACCCTGGATCCCTGCACAGCTGCAATCACTCAGAGCAGAAGTGGATTCACAGGGGAGTCAAAGCTTCAGCCTAGAGCCCTCCACTTGCCCCGCGAGGAACCCAAGGAAAGCATTCAGCTGTCAAATGCTTTGGGAAAATTTGTAGAAGTAAAATATTTAAACTATAGTTGATTGAAGCCGTGGTCTCCTTCCCTGTCACACATCTCCTGTGCTGTCAGAGTGGCTGATATTTGGGGGTAAATGTGGGCATTTAGGGGAAGAAGTATTTTCAAATATTCAAAGGTGAAGGTGTACCTGGCAGTTAACAACATCGTAACATTTTTCTGGGTTTTGTGGAGTTTGTCCACTTTTTAAAAAAATTTTTTTTAAAGGTATGCTTTTTTTGGTGAGGAAGGTTGGCCCTGAGCTAACATCTATTGCCAACCTTCCTCTTCTTTTTTCTCTCCCCAGAGCCCCAGTACATAGCTGTCTATCCTAGTTGTAGCTCCTTCTAGTTCCATGTGGGACGCCGCCACAGCATGGCCTGATGAGCGGTGTGTAGGTCCACACCCAGGATCTGAACCGGTGAACCCCAGGCCACCGAAGTAGAGCACGCAAACTTAACCATTCAGCCATGGGCCAGCCTCATTTTTTAAAACACGTAATTTGTGGTAGTTTATTTTTTCAATCTAAATAAAGAATCATTTTCATGCCTAATGTTATACTTATTCATAATTTTGAATTTTTTCTCTTAAAGAGGGTCCTCTTAATTGGACAAGTTTCAGATCCCATAAAACCTGGACTTGCCAGGGGAGAGGTGGGAGTGCCCATTCCTGCCCAGGTAGCAAGGCCAGGTCCCATCCCTCCCGGCTCCCTGGCCCCTTGGAGCACACAGCTGGCTCGCAGTGTAAGGAGTCACCTGAGCCAAGCCAGCAGGACACCTGAGCTACACCTAGAGGACATGCCACTTTGGTCAGCTGGCTTCTCAATCACTGACCAGTCACTGTGGCCAGTGGCGGGGGATCTGCTTTAGAAGGACTGACAGAGCCCCCAGGCACTCCCTGGCAGTCCCAGGGAGCTGCAGGGCGGTCCCCTCCCCGCACCAGTCAGCAGCTACCCAGACCTGGCCCCGGGGGTCCCAGCATCAGGTCCTGGATGCTCTGCCTGTTCTCGGCTCCGTCCCTTGTCCCTTCTCCATGCAGAGCTGCCGGCCCTCTCTCACCTTGGCACGGCAGCTCCGGTTCACAAGCTCAGAGTGTCTGGGATAGACAGGAGTGCCAATCTGAACTCCAATCTCAGTATTTCCTCGCGGGGTCAAGGAGGCTGAGAAAGGTCACAAGGCTCCATGTGAATCCCAGAATGACTTCAGAGCCAGACCTAGCCTCAAATCCCGCTTCTGCCCCTTACAGCTGTGTTACTTCAGGCAGTGGCTTTCCCTGCCCAAGCCTCAGTCTCCCATTCTGCCACATGGAGATAATACCATCTACTCCTGGCGGGTCGGGGTGCTAAGTGAGAGTGTGCACAGAAAACACTAAATCTTAAGCTGGTCTCCAGCCGTGAGTGGCTTATCATCTCCCAGGGACATTTCAACGCCTCCAAGTGGCTCCTCCCACACTTACAGAACTTCTAAGAATCCCACTTCTACCTTCTAACTCAGGCAGGTCTGGCCTGTTTTCAGAGCCTCCCCTTAACTAATAATTGCTACTTGGGGAGCATGAACTTCCTGCAGGATCCCACAGCCACCTCCTGTCTGACACCCAGAGCTCCCTGTATTACGTGGCTTTGATTCCCCAACTCCATCTCCCAGGACTCCTTAATGCACACTCTCCACTCCCACAAACCTCTCACCGGACCTCCAGAAATACTGGGCTCCACGCCCCCTCCTTGCCTTCACACCTATTTTTCTTCCTGCCTAGAGCACTTATTCTCCTTCTCCATAGCTCCCCAACCTTCGATATGGGCAATAAAATAAGACCACCAACAGGAATAGTAACAGTCTCATTTATTCAGCATCCACTCTGGGTCGAGCACAATGCTCGGCACTGAATAAACGTCATCTCTAATCATTCCTGCAAACCTGCAGGGCGATCTTATCCCCAGTCTACAGAGAGATGGAAAAACGGAGGATCAGAGAAGTAAAGCACGTTGCTGGAAGCCTCGGAGCTGGCCAGTGGCAGAGGCGGGGGTGCTAACCCCATCTGTCTAGCCCCCAAGCTGGAGCTCTTGGCTCTGCATCTGGGGCCTCCCTTCCAGGTCCCAGCCCTTCTCCCCCACCGGCCTCCAGCCCCCTGCAGCCCACGCGGTTGTGGGAACATGCTTCCCACTTCCGGGCCTGAGAACTCAGGGCCAGGATTTAGGATTAACAACCCAACCTTCGCTTCCAGCAAGAACAATCGCGCTTTCCAATTTCTCCACAGAGTTGATAAGCAGAGCTAATTTGGAAAACAGAACGCACTGTATTCGAGGGAAAAGAAATGAATCCTCCTTTATTCAGAGGGAACAGCATGTTCCCAAAATTCAGATCAGCTGCAAGAGCAGATTGATCAAATCACTAGCATTTTAATGCACTGTCCTACATTCAGGACTGGCTAGATCATTTGCAGAGCCCAGTGCAAAATGAAAATGTGGGGGCCCCTTGTTGCAAAACTAAGAATTCCGAATGGTCACAACAAAGGTCTGGGGCCCTCTGAGTGTGGGGCCCAGTGGGACTACGCAGGTTGCACACCCTCAAAGCCGGCCCTGCCTGCATTCCAAATTCATTTGACTTAAAACCCAAAGTGCAGACGAAGTACTGAGAAGCATCACACTTGCTCAGGAGCTGATTGAGATGCTGCCTTAAGCTGGTGCAGCCGACTCCAGGGGCTCACAGAGCACTCCACGTGCTGGGAGGTAGGCACCCATCATCTGTTATCCGAGATGCCAGGCACAGCTCACACACCGGAGAGGCAAGCTCCTCGTGCTAAAGCTTCCTCAACTTTAAAATAAGGAGGCCCTGGGCCAGCCCGGTGGCATAGTGGTTAAGTTCACACGCTCCACTTCGGCAGCACGGGGTTCACAGGTTTGGATCCCAGGCACAGACCTACACACCACTCATCAAGCCATGCTGTGGTGGCATCCCACATACAAAACAGAGGAAGACTGGCACAGATGTTAGCTCAGGGCCAATTTTCCTCACAAATAAATAAATAAATAAAATAACATAAGGAGGCTCAACCTGGTGGCTTCCAAGGTGTCTCAGGCTCTCATGAAGAAAGGGAGGGAATCACTTGTGATTTTTCACCTAAGTTCTTCAGCTTTAAATGCCAGCAAAGGTATTGGTACTTTAAAGACTACAGATCATAGCGTAGCCCAGTTCCAACAATTGGCAGGATTCAGGGGAAGGATGAAATGTGAAGAAATTCAGCCAAAACGACGGCTGGGCCAGGGACAGCTCACCCTCCGGTACTCGCCTCGGTCTCCTCTTCCTTCTGTCGCGTGGGCCTGGGCACAAGTGACAAAAGAAATAAGGCTCTTTCAAAGGGCACAAAATGCATTGTACAGAGGCGGGACATGAAGGCCGGTGGGAAACATGTTCCCATGTTCACTTGAAGGGCCGGGAGACCCCTCCTGACTACGTAACCGCCAGGAGAAGTAATTACCCCTGAGACGCCAGCTTGGGCCCACCACATCCAAGTCCACTGCTCTAGAATCAAAGTCTTTGGGAAATTTCGCCTGGTCACCAGCAGACACACAGCCAGCCAGGCCGGCACTGGCTCAGAAACTGTAAATAAGGAAGCAACCAAAGCAGGCCCCCAGTGGGGTGTCATGATGATTTAAAATAGTCTTTGGGAATGGTTCAGTTGCTTAACACTCCTCAGCTGTCATCAGCCACCCCCCACAGCCCCAGCTCCCTCAGCAGGAGTCCCCCATATGAGGCCCAGTCTCTGGAGCCCCATCCTCCAAGGACTGGCCTAGACTCAGACCTAGAATCCAGTGACTCCCAAGAATTTATTGCTGTGGGGGTGTATGCAGGAGGCTGTCCTCCTCCCCATCTTTAGATGGTCCGAGGGTCACATCTGGACATTCCTTTGTCCCCAGCATGGCTAGATGAAAAGCAACTACAAAGAAGCCACTTGCTGGGTAAATAAATGCAGGTCCAGATCCAGGGGGGACCCCAGGAGGAAACTACCCTCCAGACCCAGCATCTGCACACACGGTGGGCCTGCTCTCACCCGCTCTGCTCCACTCACAGCTTGGCACCTCTGCAGAGAGGCCAAGCGGCGCCTGATGAGGCAGGGGGAAGCGAATGCAGTCAGGGCTGGATCCAAAGGTGGTCCCTCCAGCTCGCCTCCACCTCCCCAGCACCGTATCACCATCAGCCAAAGGGCCCCCACACTTCTGATGGGGATAACAGACAAAACAGAGAGGATGAGAGGGCCACAGGCCAAGGCCAACTGATGCTAGTGCCTGCAAGGGCCAGGCGCTGGCACGGCGGGAAGAGAAGACCTGGCGTACTGAGCTCTACGCTGAACGAGGGCTCCCCGCCATATCAGGACTTTGATTTTGGAATTGGAATTTGGGCTCCACAAGTCTGGCCAAGCACAGGCACCTGAGGCCCGAGTAGGACACCTGTCCCCCGTGGGCAGGGCATGGAGACGGGCCCAGGAGGCAGGCGGTTAACTAACCTGACACCGCGCAGCTGGGAGAGGGGCTGGTCAGGGCAGGCAAGGGAGATGATTTTTCACTAAGAAAAGCTCTCTTTGTGAGGCTGCATGATGAATTCAAGAAGTACCTGAGAGGCACAGGAGGAAAAGGCCAGACCAGCGGAGGGGGAGAAAAAGAGCCAGCCTGGCTGCATTTAAAGGAGCCAGAATGGCAGAGAAACACAGGAGCTCCCTCCTCTGCCCAGGAACTTTGACTGCTTTCTCCCTGAGGGTCAGGAGAGAAATCAATCTAAACAGGTTCCTAATGACTAATGAAGCATGAAGTACACAGGGGATGGGGCCTCGTGTTTGCATGAGTGGTTGCCTGGGGGAGAAACAGGAAAGCATAGCCCAGTCTGTGCAGCAGAGATGCCCCGAAAGACTCATTTGCTCCACGTTTTCAGTCGGAGTGACTGCATTGTGTCTGATCTACTGCATTAAATTCCAAGGAAACTTGTCAGCAACAGCTCCGACCCAGAGTCTGGCCTAGCGCTAGTCTGGGGAGTGAAGGCAGCAGAAACAGGAGCGAGACTGCACATTCCGGGAAACCAGACCCCTATTGTAATGGGTGCTGCGGCTGCAAATTCCAGGGCGCTGGGGGCCTGGGCACAGAGGGGCCCATGCAATTAGGTTTCCTGGAACCTTGCAGGGAAAAGGCACAGGAAGGAAAGGGGCATCACTTGGCTGTGGCCAAGACAGCAGACGGAGGTCTAAAATAAACCTGAAAATCCTGTGCATCATCAGTGGCACCGTCCGCATCTAAGGAAGGATGAAATGACAGGGCTGTGAAGACACAGTTTTGGCATCAAGCTTGCCACGGCCAAAGGCTCTCGGACCTATTCTCGTTAAAATAAACTGAATTCACAAGTAGCAACTGTTAACTGTTTTTTGAAGGTTCAAAATTGGATGACAAACTACTATACTCTCTGTCTTTTACATAGAAATAAAACTCAGAAGCGTTCCGTGTGACCCCTTTCTTTCTTCATCACGAATAAAGGAGGAAGGGGAGGCGGAGCCTGGGAGCCTGGCCTCGGTCTCCAGCCCACACTGGCACTTCCAAGCGCTGGCAGACCCTCTTTCCGGTGCAGTCTCCCAGACGGCTCAGAGTGGGAAAAGCTCGCCCGACGCCAGACCTCAGACTGCAAATCCATCCCCCACATCCATGGTGCCCTGAGCGAGTAACTTTGCAGGGGCCGGGCCAAGGCTGCAGCAGATGGTGCTGGAAGAGTGGGCAGGTGAAGGAGCAGAAAGACCCACCCCAACAAGTCTAAGACAGTCTCCCCAGATCAGCAACAAGCTTTCGGGGGCACCTCGCCAGTTGGCTGCAAACGCCTAAACGGGCTGTCAGTCACACGCACAGCCCAGTTCTGCAGCTTCAACTCTACTAGTAAACGGTGCCTTTTCCAGAACAATGTGTCTATGTTTAAAGGCGCCTGTCACTGACAATCACTTTTTAGTCTCATTGGCAAAAAAAAAAAAAAAAAAGTCCTAGCTTTGCACACCATGGTGGATGCTTGGGTTTGGTCAATATTGTTGCATTTAACAGTCTCTTCTGACCCATTTTATGTATTAGAAAAAAGTTTCCAATCAATTCCACCACACGATTTTTTTTCAGAAGTCTCCCGCACGCCCGCCATGATGTGTCTATTATTGTCTTCAGGGAAAGGGCTGACGACTCAGTTCTCGAAAACACCATTAACTTTCCTCTTGATAAGCATCTGGCTCCCGTCTTGACTTTCCCAGATTTCTCAACTGAGTTCTCTTCCTGCTCCGACTGCTCCTGGTTGTTACGTCTGGAGGGGCCAAGGCAGTTCGGGCTCCTGAACCCTCCAGCCGCCAGCAGCAGACTGGGAGGCAATGGTTCAATTGATTAAGGGGTCTGTCATCAGCCACCCTCCCACAGCCCCCGGTGGAGGAGGGTGGAGGGAGGGATGTGGTGTGACAGTGAACTGAAGCCCTCTGTCCAGGAAGGGGACGGTTATTCTCGAGAAGCACCCTGTGCCCATTTGCTGACGAGCACTGTCCTTGAGATACGAGGAAGAGAATGAGAGGAACTGGTAAAACTGAGACGGAAGCCAGGAGGAATCTTTGGCTCAAGTAAGAAGTGAAAAGTGGACCCCGAGACCCAAGATGAGCCACTTCCCCTCTCTGGGCCTCACTTACCTCACCAGTAAGATGAGGGGGTAGGCTAGACCGTTTCCGACATCCTTTCCAGCTCCAAAAAAGTTGTATGATCTAATAAATCCATAAACTCCGTTTTCTCATCTTTTCCTTTCAACACATAATTCCCATCCATATAGAATATTCTTATTTTCAACACTGCTTCCTGGGTCATGTGCTCCAGTTTCTTCCAATACAAGAAGTCAGAGCCTTCTCGGCAATTTAGACTTTTAAAGTGACTTTTGGGCCTGGGATTTGGGCTCCCCATGAGAGCGAGAAAATAAAAGTCTGGCCTTCCTATATTCACATAACAATATTATTTGGTTATAAAATGGAATGAAGTGCTGATACATGCTACAACATGGATGAACCTTGAAAACACAATGCTAAGTGAAAGAAGCAGTTACAAAGCACCACATGCTGTGTGATTCCATTTACATGAAACGTCCAGAATAGGCAGATCCACAGAGACAGAAAGCTGATCAGCGGCTGCCTGGGGCTGGGCAGGGGGGAAGTATGGGGTGACTGCTAATGGGTACTCAGTTTCTTTCTAGAGTGATGAAAATGTTCTAGCATTAGAACACAGATAATGATGACAGTTGCACAACTCTGAATATATAAAAACTCTGAACTGTACACTTTAAAAGGATGAATTTTATGGTGTGTGAATTCTCTCAATAAAATTGCAATAAAAAAGGAAAACATTAATGTCACCTGTTTCTTTTTATTTTTTTAAGGTGGCTACTAGACAACTGGATTTTATCTATGTGGCTCACGTTATATTTCTATGTGTACAAAACATGTGAATCAACATATTCTTCACTTTTCAAAACAAACACAGTCTGGGCTCCTCCTGCATCCTGGACAGAGCTGGCATCCGGGAGGCTCCGGGCAGGGAGCCCTGGGCTGGGCATCCAGGGACTCAGGCTCTCTGTCATATCCTGGTTTGTGACCTTGAGCCTTCACGTCTCCTCGCTGGTCCCAGTTCCTCACTGAAAACATGAGTTTTGGACCAGATGACCTGACGATCACATGACCCCTTCCAGGTGAGACGGTCTGTGATCACAACTCCATCCCCAGGTAAAAACAACTTTTAAAAGTGCTCAAGCTACCCCAAACCTTGCTTAGCTCTTGAAATTGATCAATCTGAGAATAAAAGTAACTCAAAGACAGACCAGGCGATTTACCAACAGCAGAATGACCGGTTTGGTACTGTTCTATTCCATTTCTCCGGAAGAATCTCTTTCAGGGGAATTTCTTTTTGGCTGCCCCAGCCTTCAGTGACTTGAGAGGTTGATAATTCCATAGCTGATGGCAATGAATATGGATACAACCCTCCTGAAAAATAATTTGGCAATATATACCCAGGGCCATGAAAAATCCATATCCTTCCGTCCTGTCATGGCACTTCTTAGTATCCATCCCAAGGGAATAACTCTAGATACAGAAACAGCTGTGAATATGACAATGTTCGTTTTAATACTGTTTGCTAGAGCAGCCACGGCCCAGATGAACACAAAGTGGAAAACAGTCAACCAGATGGTGCTGATGCTCCAGACAGAAACGATGAAGCTGCTAGAATGATGGCAGAATCATGGACCTTTTTTCTTCCTTTCTTCATCTTTGATGTGATTAAACTATTTATAATTTTAAAAAACTGGTAGAGTACAATATGTCATCAAATGTATGAACGCATTTCCCAGGATGTCTAAACAGTATGGTGAAAAGAAATTAAAAAGAGCCTTTATGCAAAGAAGGGAGAAACTCGGTATAGTCATCCCAAAGAAAATCGAACCACAGCTTAAAAGACATGGGAGCATCTCAGTCCTGACGTTTCTGGCATATTCACCATGATATTCATACTGATTTTCTTTTCCCTTCAGCAAGAGCACTGTAATTACGGTTCAAGGGCATTAATATGTACTTAGAACTCTTGAGGGGAGAAATCAGTCATTGTATGGATAGCTTTTGGGTCATCTTCCAACCCAAGGAGATTATCTCGGGGGGGGGGGGGGCGGTTTCCTTAGCATCATTTTGTAACAGAAGACTAAATGAAAGTACCCAGTGTTTCTCAGCTTCACAGGAAAATCCCACGGGTGGACCCTGGCCTCTCCCGTCCCAGCAGGAAGGTGCGGCTGAGGTGGGGAGGGCTTAAGAGCTCTACCTTGGGCCTCAGGACAGAGTCCACACTGGACCCCCACTAACGAGCTGGGCAGCTTATGAGAGTTGTGTAACCTTTGGGTGCCTCAGTTTCCCCATCTATAAAGTGAAGGGTTGGGCAATAGGACCTGCAAGGACTTCCACACTCAGGCTTCAAGCTGTGGGATTCTGTCCTCTTTAGAAGCCAGCTGATGGCTTTGGCCAGCTACCAGTGTGTCTGCAGGAAAGGAGGTGTCCTTGTTCTTACGCACAAGATCCCAGAAAACATGAAAATGGGGACTGATGTGGTTAGAGATGGGTTGTGGAAGGTGAGAGCACAACGATATTTTCCAGAGGATACAGCATTATATGGTTGGCCAATGATGGGCATTGCGAGGGAACAGACTGGATGAGAAGTAGTATAGAACACCACGCGGGCCGGCCCCGTGGCCGAGTGGTTAAGTTCGTGTGGTCTGCTTCAGCGGCCCAGGGTTTTGCAGGTTCGGATCCTGGGCACGGACCTAGCACTGCTCATCAAGCTGTGCTGAGGTGGCGTCCCATGTGCCACAACTAGAAGGACCCATAACTAAAAATATATACAACTATGTACCAGGGGGCTTTGGGGAGAAGAAGGAAAAATAAAATCTTTAAAAAAAAAACCCGCTACTTTAAAAAAAGACCACCACAGACAGAAAGGTATTAGTGTACATGGTCCTTTCTAGATTGTCTCAAATTCCTGCCCTTCCTCCTGGACCTTCCGTGAGGTTATCAGACTTTTCCTACTGGGTTTTTTCCAATGAAGGCTGAACCATACTGGACTACATTTTTCAGAGGCAAAAATGTCAAATTGGTGGAGAAATGTCAAGCTTAGGATCAAAGGAACCTCAACTCAGGCCATTTCTTGACCAGCAAAGTCAGCCTGAGAAGAACAGTAGAGGGCACATCACGGGCTCCCCGGTAAGCAGCAGGTACTCTCTCTGACCTGGACACAAGAGATGGTCATGTGCTCTGTATAAGAGCTGGGGTGCTGGTGTTTTCAACCAGAGCCTTCTGACCTTGCTGATGATGGTGGTGAGCTCTGCCTGTAGCTTTCCTGAAACAGGGTCAGTGCCCCAGGGCAATTCAGTCACTTTGGCCAAGAGCTGCCATGTCTCAGTGGGACAAGAGGCCCAGAGGAGACCTATGTCTTGACACCCAGGAAGCACATTACTTTTTCCATCCTTCCGGCTCCACTCTTTGGTGCCTAGAGTCCCGGAAGACTAAGGTTGGCAGGCAGAAGGCAGGCAGAAAATCAGTAAGGGTATAGTTGACCTGAACAGCACAATCAATCTGCTAGACTTAACCGACATTTATAGAATACTCCATCCGACGACAGCAGAATATTCTGCTGTTCACATGGAACACTCACCAAGAGAGACCACATTCTAGACCAGAAAACATACCCTAACAAATTCAAAACAACAAAATTCATACAAAGCCTGTTCTCAGCCCACAATGGAACGGAACTAGAAATCAACAAGAGAAGGACAGCCAGAAACTCCCCAAATATTTGGGTATTATACAACACCCTTCTACATAATGCTGAGTCGAAGAAGTCTCAAGAATAGTTGGAGAGTGAGACAGACTTGGGTTCAAATCCTGGCTCTGCCTTCTCCCACTGGGTGGCCTTGGACAATGATAATTCACCTCTGGGAGCCTCATGGATTTCCTCAGCTGGGGAACGGGGACAACGGCTCCTCCCTCTCTGGGTGGAGATGAGGGAAGAGCAAGACTAGCCCAGAACACAAGGAGCACAGCGCCCAGCTCCCAGGGAGCACTCAGTGCTCTCAGGTCATTGTTCTGTCCACTGTTGTTTCCTCCCACGTGGCCATCCTGGAGAAGGTGGCCCCCCATCCCCCAGGCTAGCTCACTGTGTGCCAGAGGAGAGCAGATGTGACTGCTGACTGCTTTCTCTCCACTGTATCCAGTGACAGCCATCTGCCTGGGCAACCCCAACTGGCAAAACTCTCTGTGTCCATCCATCCCTACCAAGCGGTGACTGCCACTTGGAATACTGGCCCCAGAGAGAGGGCTCTCCTAGTCACGGGGTGCAAGATGACTCAACAGCTGGATGATCCGGTAAAATGTCTCCGGAGACTCTGTGAAAGGGAACTCTACTGCAAGTCTCACCAAACCCTGAGGAAAAACACAGCTCGCCACACAGACGGGCCTACTGTCTTCTCGAGATCTGATTGCACAACTAAAGAAAAAGATGTTTCCTGAGGTTTGAAAATACTGCACGAGGCTCTGACTCATTAACGCAGGGCTTACTCAAATTTGAAAACTATCAGAAATCCCAGCCACAACAATAGGCCCAAGGAGACAGGATTATCTCCTGGTGAGGGACCAGCTGCTATCACACAACGTGGTGGAGGATTGTTTTTATGAAATATGCTGACTCAACAATTTGTTCTAGGAATAATACCCTAAAATAATAGGGTATCTGTGGACTCTCAAACTTTTATTTTCCTTAAGATGTGAGCAACCTACCCTTGTGAGGATCTTCCAAAGCATGGAAGCCAAAGCAAGCATCGTTCAAGAAGGTCCCAGGGCTGCTATAAACCGCCATCTCCTGAGTGTCACAGACTCCAGGGAGGGTTAACGAGATGACATTTGTAAAACCCCAGGTGTTCCAGACACGCAGCTCTTTGCTCAGGAGAAGTCACACACTTCTCAGATGATACAGACAACCACGGGGGGTTTCAGAGGGTGACAGGCAAGGCGCTGTCTGAGTCCCTCTGCCCGGGGAAACTCTCCTAACATACTTCTTGGCAAATTCCAAGTCAGCCTCCAGGACACACGTCCCACATCACCTTCCTTCTCTAACCCACCACCCACCTTATCCCGGGGGAGACAGGATCAGTACAGCACCTCCCGCTCCGAGCTGACTCCTTGTTAGCTGTTTCGATGATATGACGATCATTATCATTCTTATAGCTCTCATTGATTGAGTTCTAGCAATGCCTCAGGCACAGCGCTAAGCACTTCATATAATTAGCTGCTTCTTTCCTCCAACAATCCTATGAGGTATGTACGTATGCACTATTATTTTTATTATTAATTTACTGGTGAGGAAACTGAGACTTAGGGAGATTCAGTCACATACGAGAAGTCACACATTTAGAAAGTGGTGAACTGACTCCAGAAGCCCAGTCCCTAAGCCGGATGCTACATGATTAACTATGAACTCATGGGCCACTGAGCCTTACTCACCGCTGACTCCCTATATCTAGACACTTCTGAGTACACCGTAGGTACTCAAAAAATGCTCTGAATGAATTTAGAACTCAGAGATCTCATGTCACTGATTCCAAAAGCTGAACTCTGCGTGCTCCCAACAGTGATAGACACGCCTCTTCACTGCCACTCATTTCCGTCCTGCAGCGTGTTGTGCTGGCTGGTGTCCATCGGCGGTTCTAGACACACGTCACCCAGCAGCACAGAGTCACCCAACTTCCCTGCCACTCCTGGGAACCTTTTAGAAAAGCATATGCAATGGCTACACTTCTCAGTTTCTCTGTTGATATTAATTTTCTTTCTTCTTCTTTTTTAATGGCAGAGAAGGTGGGGCAGGAAAAATGAAATGGCTCAGGAGGGACCTCACTCCAGAGGACCCATGGCAGCCTGGCCTTGGGGTCCCCGGGAAGGAGTGAGGGATCTAGGCTCACTGGAGCTCAACTCTTGGGAGTGGGTGTGTCACCACAGAGGTCATCCAGGGACCCTCAGCAGCCGACACAAAGCTGAAGTATAGGCAACCAGGCCCGAGACGGGCCACATGCATTCAATGCCAACCTTGGCTTTCACCATCAATAATTTAAGAAAAAGAAACAACTCTTTAAAAAGCCAGCCCAGCCTTTAAAATAGGGATGAGATAATCACAATTCTTCAGAGATTGGTTTTCTTACAAGAATCACAGATCAGTCCCACCAGACGGGACCTCAGAGATCAGGTGGCCCAATCCTCGCTTTGCTGAGGCTCTGAGAGGTCAGGGGCCGGCCACCTGGCCAGGTAGTAGCCTACGAGGGGCCAGAACCAGTGGTCAACCTGCAGCCCCTCCACCCCAGCCAGCCTTCCAAGGAACCCTCAACCACTGCCAAGCCTGATTTCTTCTTCAAACTAAGCCTGACCTGAGCTATTTATTCACTTGAAAGACAAGCTCATGGAAAGTCTGATTTCTCAATCCAAGGCACGGAACTGCATCCAGGATCACACAACTCCAAATGGACGCAGAATTCAGCCCCGCAGCCCAAAGGCTGTCGGGTGTCTGACCATGGTTAGCTCACAGCCCCCGCCACAATCGCTTACTGAATACAGTTATTTTAAGCTCTAAAGCAACCTATTTAGAGCTCTTCTGGATGGAACAAAAGTTACTCAAATGCCTGGCTTTTGATACCGTTAACTTACGAATTTTATGAAACCTTAATACGTTAACTCTTTAGCAAAACCAACACAGCAAGAAAAGAAGATAACCAACGAGAGTGAGCAAAGCCTTATAAACTGCTCAGAAGACACTGGGGCCCACGGTTCTTCCCCAGGAATGTGGGGCCGCCCTCCACCTCCAGAGGCCCCTCCTTGTCTGTTCCGGGGCGAGACCAGGACAGGGAGTTCCTGGATCCCCACTGCAGCTTGTAGGTCTCCGGGCTACTCTGGCTGCTGTTTGGGTCCCTCCGGCTCCCGGGGTGTGTGCTAGGAGGAGAAACGGACCAGGCCTCCAAGGTTGAGGGGGTCTTTCTCAGGGCTCTCTCCTGGCTTCTTGTCCATTTTTCAGCAGAGCTCTGCAGCACTGCACACCCTGGCTGGTCTTCTGGAATGTCTGGGAATCCGGAGGGGCCTTTCCCTCCCCACAGGCAGCTCGGGGCCCAGGGCTCTGGTTTGCAAACATCTTCACTACAGCCCCTTCAGCTCTTTCGTTTTCCTTCCAAGAGGGCCGCAATGATGGCCACCAGAGGCCACGCTGTCCTCCGACTCCCGTGCCTGTGGCGTGAGAGTTGTAATGCGTCCTCTGCTTCAGCTCCAGGCCACGGCCATCTGGAGCACTGTTTATTCCAGCTCTGAGCTGCAGCTTAGCTGGGGTTGGCTGATAATCCCAGCTTCTCTGTCAACAGCATAACACGCTGATTAGGAACGGGCTCTGGATCAGAGGCACAGGTTCAAGTCCCGGGCAAGGTGCTGCTCTGCTCTGTGACTCAGTCTCCCGGCTGCAACACACGAGCATGACAGCTCTCCCCTCGGAGGACTGCTGGAGGGTCAGTGGGTTCCCATGGGCCTGGCACAGAATAAGCACTAAATACAGGTCAGCCCCTATTGTTTGCTATTTGTCATTGCAATTTCTTTTTTTGTAATCTCCTGATCAGTAGAGAGTTTTTGCTTTAAACTAATCCAAACCGTTACCGGAGCAAGACGACAGATCCTGGTTCTCCAGTATAACTGCACACTCGCCCACCCAAACCCTGACAGCACCACTGCCTTCTGAAATAGATGATTTGCCCTCATTTCCAGAGCAGTGAGTAGAAATATTCTCTGAAGTCTCCGTTAAACAGCTTACAGATAATAGCACCATCTTTTGAATGGTGACACGGTCCACCAGCCAAAGACCCTACCACGATTCCCAGCGCGGCTCGCCTACCCGGGGACCTCGGGTCTGACAGCGTTTCCTGCCTGCCTCGCCCGCCCTCTCTGCTCCAGACGAACCCTTGTTATGCTCCTGGAAGCTGTGGAGCCCGCGCCATCTCTGGAGCTCCTTCCCCACGTGTTCACAGGGCTGGCTCCAACTTCAGGCCTCCAGTCACACGGCAGCTCCTCCAAAGGCCTACCCTGTCCACCCCAGCTGAAACAGCACTCCCGCCAACCCTCTCCGCCAGCACAGGCAGCCAGTTTACCTCATTTAACAAGGACACCAAGTGACCTGCTCGCGGGCAGGGCTGCGACTGAATGAAGCCTGCTGGCTCCCGGGCTCCTGTCCTCAGAGATACCTCCGGGGAAGGCAAGGGCAGAGTGTCAGATGAGGGGTGGCAAAAGCAAAGACTTGCATTAAGCAAAGACTGGATGGCCCTGGACCTCAAGCAACTCTTGTTTCTACATTCATTCATTCATTCATTCATTCATTCATCATCCACCCACCAGGTGCCTCATATGTGCCAGGCAGACAGACAAACAGACAAGCAGTGCTGGACACACTGCAGAGCTCAATAAATATTTGCAGAAAGAAGAGAGAAGGATGAGATCAGCCTGCACCCGCTGTGTCTCTCCCTCCTTCCAAGGCCGCCACGCTCATCCTTCTGTGCCTGTCCCCTCACTAGCTCTCCTGGGAGCCTGCTTTGGGCCACATGGCCCGTAGGAGGGGACCTGTTTCCCTCCACATGGTGAGTGTCAATGATTCTGCCAACTCCAGAGCTTGCTAAGTGACTCCACCTCAAAGGCAATAAATCGGGTGCTCAAACGGTGCCAGTTACCCAGGACCCCATGCAGCGAGACTACAAACAGTAACAGCTGGCTTGTTTTTGACAAAAATAAGCAATATGCTTTTTTAAAGTCATCACCTCATACCCAGACTACTGCAGCAACCCTAACTCCGCACTCCAGGGCATTCTGCACCCCACCGCTAAGTCAGTCCCACGCCAGGCTTTCTTTGAGCTGCGGGGTTCAAAAACATCTGAGTACACAGCACAGCTCTCCTTTTCCGCCCTGAGACTCTGTGCCACCAGCCTTGGTCACTCCTGCTGCCCGCCCCTAATGTCCCCAGCCGTACCAATCTATTCACCAGCTCCCAAAGAAGGCTTTGCTCAGGCTGTTCCCCGCTCCACCTGGCATGCACTTCCCAGCCCTCTGGAAACTTCTTTTACCCTGCTTGACCTCTCTTCCTCAGCCTTGGAATTAAGCATTGAGTAGGCCCTGCTAAGGCTGTCTGGATTCAAATTCCAGCATAGTGGTCCTGGGCAATTAATTCAACCTCAGTTCCTCTTTCTGTAAAATGGGAATGACAGCAGAGGCTCCCTCCTCATGGGGCTGTGAAGACTGACTGGGTGCAGTCATACCCGTAACACCCCTGGCACACAGACTGGGGCATGCAGTGGGCACTCAACAGGTGCGTGTCCATGCCCACTCCTGAGGCTCCGTGGGATCACTTCTCTCCTGGATAATTCTCCTCCCCCCTCTCACTAGGCTGTGTCCCCAGGGTGGAGACTCGGTTCCATGCTCCCATGTTAGTGGAATACACAATCTTGGATTTCTCTTCCACTGCTCTGGCACCTTCTTCTCCATTTGAGCCAAACTGTGCCAGGCCCTAGTTAGGCATGCTGGACCAAACTCCTGCAAAGAAAATCTAGACCAGCCCCTTGCCCCAGGCTCCCCTCTCCCCCTCTCCGTGCACTGCCTGCGGTGAGGAGGCAGAGCAGAGCGTGGCTGCAGCCAAGGGCACTGCCAAGCACGGCTGGCGGGTCGCTCGGCCGCTGGATTGGCCGCAGCTGAACTCGGAATTGTTTTTCCACATGGTCTCTCTGACTGGAGAGGAGAAGCATCCTTCTGCAAGGTCCCGCGAGAGAGTTAGACGATTACTCCACCCCTCACCCCATCACCACCACCTCGCCTGCCAGGAAGGGTCTTGCTAATACAGAAAAGATGCGGAAGGAGGGAGAAGGGGTACGCTTCTTCCTCGTTCCTAACGCGGCCCCCCTCTGCCTCTGCCGATTTCCTGATCCAAAGCCCTGTTCAGCTTATTCAAAAAGAGCCACTTTCATTTTCGCAGAGTTGGCCCAAAACACGGGAAGCAAGGCAGGCAGCGACGCCGCCGCAGCGTCTGCGGTCCCAAACCGGTGCCCGGCCAGGGAGACCATCCGGAGAAGTGAGGAGCGGATGGGCAACAACTGTTCCTTCCAAATAAAAAATTAAGAGAAGTTTCCACGGGCAGGATCCATAAGAAAATGAATGCATGGTTAATTTTAAAGGGGGATACTAAGAGGAGAAACGCAGAGAAGCAGAAGGGAAAGCGACAGAAATGAGTCCTTGTGGTCCCAACACCTCCAGCTCGCTCCGCGCGAGACACCTTTCCCAGACCCGAACTTTCTCCTCCCTTTATGCCCACAGTCCTCGTTTGTCCTCCAGCCCCTGGCGCGGTGTGATTCCACGCGGGGCACCCAGCAGCCGGCCACCGGGCGGGACGCCCCGTCACCCTGACTCCGGGCTGCCAGACAGAGCGTGCCGGGCACCTGCTGGGCGTGGAACCGACCCCGGGCTGGGCGCAAAGCCTAGTTTCGAGGGAGCCCGCGGAACGCTGCCACCCCAGGGGCCGGTGCCCTCCTCTCCCAGCCAGTAGGTGCCTAGAACACCCTGCAGCGTCTCGCTGCCCCTTGGCTAGCCCGTCCTTCCCGCGGGGACAAGTCAGGGCTAGGATGGCGCGACTGGGGAGCTCCCCGGAGCGCAGCGCGCCGCGGGGCAGGGGTCGCCGCCCGCAGGTACCTTGGCCGCAGGCGCCGCGCTGCAGGACGATGACCGGCGGCTGGTGCAGCCTCTCGGAGCGGCGGCTAGCGGCGCGCAGCTGGCACGGGTTGGCGTAGGTCTTGGCGTCGCTGCCGCACACCGGCTCGCTGCTCGCGCACACGCAGAGGCCGGCCTGCGAGCGCCGCCGCACGGTGGCCGAGGCGGGGACCCCGAAGGACACCACACACTGCAGTCCCTCGCCGCACGGGCCCTCCTGCAGGCCGCACTCAGCCCCCTCGGGAGCGCCGCACACCTCGCAGCAGCCGCACGCGTCGCGGACGCGGCCGCCCTCGCAGTGTGCCGGCGGCGGGGCGCAGCGCGAGGGCTCGCAGCGCTCGGGACACCCGGCGGCGGGCACCGAGCGGCCGGCGCGGGCCGACTGCGCCGAGACAGGCGGCGCGAGCAGCGGCAGCAGCAGCAGCAGCAGCGGGAGCGGGAGGAAGGAGGCGCGCGGGCGCTGCATGGCGGCTCCGACGGCGGCGGCTCGAGCAAGGGCCAGAGAGCAGCGCCGGCGAGAGCGCGGGAGGGACTCCGGGGGAGCAGTTGGGAGTGCGCGCGGCCGCGCGGCCCAGCCCATTGGCCTCGCGGCGGTGACGAGCTGCCTTGGGGACGGGCACGGCGCCCGGGAGGGGGGCCGGCCGGATGGCGGGAGGGAGGGCGGGCGGGCGGCTGGACCCGGGACCGCCCGCCGCGGGGGCAGGGCGGGCGCGCTCGGGCACGCCGGGGCTCGCGGGGCGCGGGCGGGGCGGCGCGCGGGTCCGCCCCCTCGCGGGGCTTAGTCTCCCGGTCTACGCGTCCCGCTTAGCCGCCTTTCGCGTGTTCTCTCACCGCGACCTTAAAGCTAAAAGGAGACTCTGCAAGTGGGAACCTGCGGCGGCCCCGCGCGCGAGAACCCAGGAAAGTTCCCGCAAATTGCCGAGGTGGGCAACGGCCAATCGGGAAAGGGGCCGCTGCCCAAACCTGCGGTTAAGTGAAAAAAGCAAAGAGCAGAAGTAGTTAAAATATCATCAATCGCGCCTGACTCTTTTTAAAAGTTGTCGTGGGTGGGATGCGTGCTGGTACGTGCACAGAAGAGCTCCCAAGGAGACTCGAGAAGCTGGGAACGGACGGGGTGGGGGAGTCTTGGGTGGGAGAGGGGCTCTGTACTGTTTGAATCTTGACCACGTGCATGATTACTTCAAATATTGCTATTAAATAGAGCTCGCCTTTCATCTCCCACGTAAGAGTCTTCGGTGCATCTTTTGGGAGAGAGGCGAGTCTAGGCATCGCCAGGAGGGACAAGGGCGACCTGACATGTGGGTCCTCGTGTCCTGGCCTTGTCAGCCTGCGGGCGGCAGCCACCAGGCCAACACGGAGCAGATGGGCAAGGCTTGCCCCCCAGGTCCTGGGGGGAGGCGGGTTCGCGCTGACCCTGGCCGGGCAGACGGGTCCGAGGCCGGGTGGGCAGGGAGCGCTGACCTTGGGGTGGGGTAGGTGTGGGAAGGGCGCAGGAAGCTCAGGGATTTTGCGCTATTCTTCTGTATTTGGGTCGTTGCCCTGTCCACACAATACTTTCCCAACAAAAATAGTTTAAAAGAGTAAAATACAAATATTTATAACCCTGCTCAAGCACTTTTCAAATGTGAGCAGTGTTAGCATCCAGGGACCAGAGGGGCCCCTTGGACCAGGAGCTGGGATGCAGAAGGTCCGGCAGCCTGGGGCGTGAGAAGGACGTTGGGGTCCCCAGCCTGCGTCACTAGACCCCACTACAATTTTTCTTAAAGCCAGCCCCTCATCCTTGTGGGAAGGGGGGCCTTGACCTAGAATTCACTCAGCCCCAAATACCAGAGCGGGTGTGGATTCCTCTGCTGATTAGAGGCCCTGAGTGGGTGCCCAGCTGTGATTACTCAAAAAGAGGGTGAGGTGGGGAGTAATTATCAAAATCATCAGCAAATAAAAAGACTCTCCCCACAGCAGTCCACTGCGCAGATGGAATAAACAGGGCCAGTGGTGGTGAATAAATGGGTGAAAACTTCTCTTCGTCCAATATTCTTATCTTACAGATGAGAAAACTGAGGGCCAGAAAGGATAAATGCCACCCCCACCCCACCCCCAGTGTCACACCCCAGGTTAAGAATGATGGAGGCAGGACACCTTCTAAATGATTTCTGTGCCTGCAAAACCCCGTCTTCCACCCTCCAGCCAGGTGGCCAGACTGTAGGGGGAACTAGCTGGTTAAAAACAAAATGCGACTACAGCTTCCCCACTGCCTACTGGCTGGGTCTCCAAGCTCCTTCACTGTCAGAGAATAAGTCACAGAGGGTCCCGCTGAGTCCCCATCACCCCCTCACCCCATTCTCCACCCATCCCCCCACCGTACATACTTTACTCAGCCAGTGCTGAATGATTTGCATTTTCTGGAACACACCATCCTGTTTAAAGTGTCTAGGCCTTTGCTGACGCTCTTCCCTCCACCTGAAATGCTCTTCCTCTCTTCCAGCGTGGGTTGGTGACCTAGTGAAGCAGGCAGGAGCCATGTTATCTGATGGGCTGGGATTCCAAATCCCACTTCTGGCTCTTAATTCTGACTTTTGACAAGTTGTTTAAGAACCTCAGGGACCTTCACCAGGAAAATGGTGGTGGCTGCACGGCTCCCTGGAGTGACTAACCTAAGGGTGTTGGTGGCAGTGGAACCACTCTAGTGGTGGTTCACAACTAGTAGAGGTGTTTGTGACAGTGATGATGGGAGAGTGCGGGCCGCGGAGGCCGCGTGGCTGTTCTGCTAGGGAAGGAAGGTGGCCCCACCCTGCCGTTGGGAGCCGTCCCGTGATTTCATCAGGAGGAGTCCACAAAGGGAGGAATGGAAAACGGAACAGTACCCTGGAAGCAGAATTCGCAGTGCCCGAAGTTTTAGAGAGACCGTGGTCGCGTCATGATCATCTCCCAGGTGTGAGTGCAGTTCACCCACCATCCAACAAGTCCTTCGACTGGGAGCTAAGAAATATAAATCAACAGAAACCTGGCGTCCGGGGCCCCTCCCTGAGCTCCCCCTGGTTCCAACATCTCCGTCTCCGAAGCAGTGCTTTTGATCTGAAGGCACTGCTCTTTCTCTCTTCTATTCTTCTCCCCTGATGCCATTTATAAAGACAGTTTCTTAAAAGATGCATTTTTTTGATACATCACGAAAACTCATTTCTCACTCACTAGGTCTTGGCACAGATTCCTGCAGAGGATTTTTCCAGAAAAAAGGGGGCAGTTGTGAATCCACACAGGCGAGTTCCCTGACATCCTCTCTGTGGCCCAAAATTGCTTTAATTTTGAACAAAGTTCAAATTTAAGCTTTAATTTTGAACAAAGTCAAGTCTATTCATGAATAATGAACAATGGAACACCGTGGCTGCCAAAGCCTTCATTAGGAAATGAGGCTTCTGAACCAGAACAGAACAACCCCGTCTGCGCTGCCCAGAAGGAGAAAGTTCTCCCATTTGGGGCCTCTGTCCTCCCAACTGTGTGAAGGACCCAGACTGGTCGAGGACCTGAATCCGCAGGACCTAAAACCTAAGAAGCTATGGGAATAGTTTTGACTCTTCCTGCAATCTTATCACTACTCACCTTCTCGATAATTTCCAGGGGCTCTCAATCCCAGTAAAATGAAGTCTAAACTTCTTAACCTGACATCCAGAGTCCTCCACTCTCTCTCCCAAACCACCCTCCAGCCTGCTGTCCTCTAGTTCCAGGGCCACAGACATCCCTAGCTGCCCCTAGCCTCCACACCAACCTTCACCATAAGAACAGAACCCTGGCTGGGGACACGCCATCCAGATGGAACGTGACTTCTGAGCCCGTTTTGGCTCCCTTTCCTCTGAGCACCAGCACACACCCATCACCTTCCACCATCCCACCATTGGAAGCTCATAACCTCCTTTGGCAATAGGCACACCTGGTCCTGCTTCTCTGAAGACAGCCCCATGTCGGTTCAGTTTGGTCTAGTTTGAGAGAAACTTCTTTAGCATCTGCTGTGTGGTGGACTCTGGAGATGGAGCATTGAACAACTGAGCCCCTGCCCCTAAGGAGCTCAAAGTCTAGGATTTTCTGCAAGGATGAAAATGCTCTAACTGTGCTGTCCAAGATGGTAGCCAGTAACTATTTGTGACTACTGAGCATTTGAAATGGTCGCAAGTGCAACTGAGGAACTGAATTTTGTTTTTATTTCTTTTTTTTATACTTAGATTTTTTTTTTCATTTTTCTCCCAAAGCCCCCCAGTACATAGCTGTATATCTTTAGTTGTGGGTCCTTCTAGTTGTGGCATGTGGGATGCTGCCTCAGCACGGCCTGACAAGCAGTGCCATGTTTGCGCCCAGGATTCGAACCGGTGAAACCCTGGGCTGCCACAGCAGAGCGCGCAAACTTAACTGCTCTGCCACGGGGCTGGCCCCTATTTCTATTTTTTTTTTTAAAGACTTTATTTCTCCTTTTTCTCCACAAAGCCCCCCAGTACATAATTGTATATTTTTAGTTGTCGGTCCTTCTAGTTGTGGCATGTGGGACGCCACATCATCATGGCCTGATGAGCTGTACCATGTCCGTGCCCAGGATACAAACAGGCAAAACCCTGGGCCACTGAAGTGGAGCGTGAACTTACCCACTAGGTGACGGGGCCGGCCCATTTTTTTATTTCATTTTAATTCATTTAAGTGTAAGTAGCCACATGAGTGCAGCCCATGAGCTTTGTGAAGCTAGTGCCTATCACAAGGGAGAGAGAGGGATCTGAAACAAATGCAGGTTGACAGAAGGGACTTCCATGAAGGGAGGAATCAAGACGTTAGAGGAGGTGCCAATTGAGCTACATCCTGAGGGCCAGGGACGTTTTCACCAGGAGGACAGGAGAGGGAAGCACGCAGTTGTGAGTCCATATTATGAGTCCACCCAGCTGGGGAGATGCCAAGCTGTCCAGTGTGGCTGTGGGCAGGAGAGGGGTCCCCGCAGGCAGAAGAGGCAGCTCGAGGGGAGGACCAGGTTGTGAAGGGCTCCGGCTGTCCTCCTAAGGAACTTGGGCCTTCCTCGGGTGCGAATGCGACACTCCAGGAGGCTTTTAAGGAGATGTGTTTTGGCAGAATCACCTTGCTGCAGTATGGATGGTAGATTGAAAAAAATGGATTCAGTCACATGTGTTTTTAAATATAGATACATCATTAGATTTTAGGTTAAGGAGCACTTTAAATTAAATGGAAGGTATAGTTAATGCAACCCAATAGAATAAGAAGAGATTCCATTAGCTTTGTAATCATTCATTGATTTCGGCATGACCTCCTCAGTGCAAACCCCTCCTTCAAAAACAGTGCAAACGGCAAGGATGTTGAAAATATTTCTGAGAACTTTGGAAGCGCTTTAGAAATACTAGCATTTCTAATATCAAATCACAAAGCATTCATGTCTATTAATTATAGAAGAAGCCCCATAAACCAGGCCCAGGCCTGGCCGCTGTTCTGTATTTCCTTTCAAGCCGTCACGATCTATAATTCAGATCTTTCATTAATTTAGATGAACCTGTCTCCTAAGTCAACTGCAGAAGATCAACAGTCCGTGTTTGCATTAATTGGTTCCTTCCAACGTATTTGCTTTAGAAAATTAAAAGTGCATGGCATGCAATGAAATTTCTCCACCCCCAAGGACCAAATATCAGAAGACACAAGTTCCAGTAGAACCATAGGCAGCCACCAGAGTGTAATGAGAGACAGCTTGTCAATTTTCTGTTATTCAGGAGCAGCATGAAAAGCTGAACAAGGTCATACATAGAACATGCAGCCTTTTAGGCAAGATTGTTTGATTTTTTTTTTGAGGGGACAAAGAGAACAAGCATTTATTGATCACCAGCAGGTTGCAAGTAATTTAAATATACAAGCTTTACAACAACCCTGTAATATAGGTATTATTATCATAGCCTTGTTTTTTATTTTTATTTTTTTTCAGAAAGACTAGCCCTGAGCTAACATCTGTTGCCAATCTTCCTGTTTTTATTGAGGAAGACGGGCCCTGAGCTAACATCCGTGCCCACCTTCCTCTAGTTTATATGTGGGACACCTACCACAGCATGGCTTGCCAAGCGGTGCCATGTGCGCACCTGGGATCCGAACCAGCGAACCCCGGGCCGCTGAATCGGAACATGCGCGCTTAACCGCTGCACCACTGGGCCGGCCCCCATAACCTTGTTTTTTAAATCAGGAAACTGAGGCTCGGATAAACCAAGTAAATTATCGAGGTCACACAGCTCATAAGTATTGGAGGTGAGGTTGGTACTCAGGTCATTCTCTGTCTTCCCACTTGTGTGTGATAAACTCTTCCTGGCCAAGTTGAAACAAACTTCTTAGAGGAAGTGACACTTGAAGTCGGCACAAGAAGGATGTCTAAAGGCACGGAATTATGGCAAGGCTGCCGAAAGAGCAACAAGGAGCTCTTTTTGTCTGGACAGGTAGGAAATAGGAATAGGAAGGAATTTTGGTACAAGACTGTGCAAGTCTTCGTAGGTCTTGCTGAGGAATTCTGGTGAGTCAACGCAAACCAGCCCCATGTCATAGAAAACAACCCCAAAGGCAAACCCCACTGATGATGGCGTGATGATATCATCTTTAGGTAGAGAAGGCAGCATCCTGCTGCCCCCTGGGCTTAGTCACAAGATGTACCCTGGAAAATGTAATTCAGAAAGCAGTTGGAAAAAAATAGTTACTGGAAAAAAAACCTGCCTTCAGAAAAGAGGGGTTTTTTTAAGAACATATTTTTTAATACTTAAGAATTTTTTTAGAATATATAGGAGTTTCTTTGGGTTTTTGTTTCTTTTTTTAGGAGATTTCATATTTTTATTATTTATTTTGGCCATCAGGTACAGAGGATTGAGTAAATCATACTTCTTATATTTTTCCATTCAAGGCCCTCTCTTGTTTTACATATTTATTTATTCTCATTTATTCACATATCCATCTCGCCATGCCCTCCCCACGGTCAATCATTCTAATGGTTCGGTGTGTATCTGTTTATTTGTATGTATTAATGCAAATGGATATTGTTTTGTATCCATGTATTTTTATTGAGGTGTAATTGACATATGACATTATATTAGTTTCGGGTGTACAACATAATGATTCAATATCTGTATATGATGTGAAATGATCACCACAATGTCTAGTTAACATCTATCTGTCACCATCCATAGTTACAAAAATTTTTTTTCTTGTGATGAGAACTTTTAAGATCTACTGTGTCAGCAACTTTCAAATATGCAATACGGTATTATCAGCTATGGTCACCAGGCTGTGCATCACATCCCCAGGACTCATTTATTTCATAGCTGGAAGTTTGTACCTTTCGACTCTCTTCACCCACATGTGAACCATGGGACCCCAGTGACTTGTATGTGAACAAGGTCACGCATAGAACGTGCTGTCTTCTAGGTAAGATTGTTTGACTTTGAATCAAGGAAATTATGAGCTAAAATTTTAAATGTGCTGGTAAAAAGATGTTTTTTAAAAGGTGGAAGGGGTTTTCAATCTTGGAGTTATTTCATCTTCTAGTTATACAGGCACTAAAGTACACAGAAAGCACCAATTTTATAAGCATTAAAAAGCATTTACTGGGGCTGGCCCCGTGGCCGAGTGGTTGAGTTCGCGCGCTCCGCTGCGGGCGGCCCAGTGTTTCTTTGGTTCGAATCCTGGACGCGGACACGGCACTGCTCATCAGACCACGCTGAGGCAGCGTCCCACATGCCACAACTAGAAGGACCCACAACGAAGAATATACAACTATGTACTGGGGGGCTTTGGGGAGAAAAAGAAAAAAAATTAAATCTTAAAAAAAAAAAGCATTTACTAAGTTTATTTATCAACAGGATTTCTGTGGTGCTCAGATGTCAAAGTTTTAAACCAGCTTGACCTACAAAGCCCAGATCCTTTCTCTACAAACTTGCATTGTTATTTTCCTATGTATACAGCCAAGTGGTATTTTTTTTAACCCCTAAACTAATAGGAACAATGAGAAATGTAAAGCTGTGAGAACAGAGGAGAATGGTGCAGTTTTCCTGATGACTGCCCTAAAAACCTGGACCAGAAGCCGCTGATGGCTGAGGTCTCCGCTTCCATCAGTGTAACCCCAAACCCAGCCCGCCAGGTCAAGGACGGCACAGACAGCCTCCTATGAGCTCTGGGTTTCCCTCTGGTTTCCCAGTCACATTCGCCCACCTAGTGCACTTTGCCTGGCACAGAGCAGGTGCACTGGAACTATTTGTTGATCTTGATTCACCAGCTGGCAGGAGAGAAGAGGACCAGGGAAATAGTGGTCTGCAGGGATTTCAGCATCTGGGCTCATGGAGGGCAACACAGAAACAGTTTGCCCCTCTGCCTGTACCCAGCTCCCTCTCCTCCCACTCTAGTGTCAAGCTCAGACTCTCCAAGGACAGAAAGGCAGGGCACACGCCCCACTAAGCAGAACAGACTCACCGTCCCAGGCCCCCAGGAGCCCGGCTTTCCTCTCCCTCTCCTGAGCCACAGTCAGTCTCAGAAGGAGAATGTGCCATGTGCTAGGGGGCAGGGGGCATGACACAATGACACAGGTGCTGTCCCCTCACCAGGGGGTCGCCCATCTGGCTCAGCTCCAGGAGAAGTGTCTTTTCCTATGTCACACATAGGTGCCCCCAGGGGTGGGGACCCTGAAAACTTGGCCCTAAATTGCTGATGATCTCAGAAGGGCATTCTCCTTCCTGGCTTTCACAGTCCCCCTCTGCAAGAGGAGGTGACAGAGACCCCAGGGGTCCATTAGAATCACCTGTGGAGCTTTTTTAAAATGCTGATGCCAAGGAATTTGGCAAAACTCAAACTCAGTAAATTATAGTATTGAGTCAGTGTTGATTTTCTGATTTTATCATTTTACTGTGGTTGCATAAGAGAATTGTTTTTTAAAAGAAAATACACACACATTTTAGAGGTAAGAGGCCTTCATGTCTGCAACTTACTCTTAAACGTTTCAGCGATCCGGAATGATTAAGCCAGTATGGTTAACATTTGGGGAATCTAGGTTAAGGGTAAGTGAGAGTTTTACACTATTTTTACAACTTTTCTCTAAACCTAAAACTATTTCAAAATAAAAACTTTTTAAAAGGAAAAGTAATACCCTGATCAATTGAATCAAAAACTCTAGAGGCGCCAATAAGCACATGAAAAGATGCTCAGCATCTTTAGACATAACGAATCAACAAATCGAAACCACAATGAGGTACCACTCCATAACCACTACAATGGCTAACATCAGCAATCAGATGATAACAAGAGTGGGTGAGGATGTGGGGAAATGGGAACCCTCGCACACTGCTGGTGGGAATGGAAATGGTGTAGTGCTTAGAAAAACAGTCTGGCCATTCCTCATATAATTAAACACAGAGTTACCATATGATCCAGCAATTCCCCCTGCAGGTATATACCCAAGAGAAATGAAAGCCTATTTCCACACACAAACTTGTACATGAACGTCCATAGCAGCATTATTCATAATAGCCAAAAGGTGGAAATAACCCAAATGGCCAACTGATATGCCATATCCGTACAATGGAATATTATCCAGCCACAAAAAAGAACAAAATACTGATACATGCTATGACATGGATGAACCTTGAAAACATTACCCTAAATGAAAGAAGCCGGTCACATAAGACCACAGATTGTATGATTTCACTCATATGAAATGTCTAGGGCAAGGGAATCTACAGAGATGAAAAATAGATTGGTGATTGCTTAGGGCTGCCAGGAGGCTGAGGAGATAGAGAGGTAATCCCTGCAGGGGTACAGGGCTCCTTTTTGAAAATGTCCTAAAATTGACTGTGGTGATGGTTGTACATATCTGTGCATATACTTAAAACCATTGGATTGTACGCTTTTAAATGATGGATTGTATGGTATTTGAATTATATCTTGGTACAGCTATTTTTTTAAAAACCCTCTAGAGGGTGTCGTTGAGCATCTCTGGTGTCTAGTTTTCAGAGCCCCCCCAGGGACTCCAATAGCCGCAGGGATGAGACCCCCAACAGACCATTTCTCTGTGTTGACACTATGTGAATATATGTTTAAACCATCCAGTTATTCTATAGTCGGGTAATGTCCTTAGAGATCCAGAATTCAGTGGCACTGGAAATTCCATTTGTCTAAATCACAGCCCTTTTTGAATCAGCCGATCTGTGTTCAGAGGGGCCCCTGCATCACCCTCCCCCAGCAGGCTGGGAGTTGCCTGGAACGGGAAGCCTGACTTGCCCATTGTGCCAGACAGTACCAGGCACACAGCAGACACTGGCCTCATGTTGGTTGGGTTAGACAGATGGTTGAGCAGAAGCCAGGTCCAGCACTGAAGTAATATATTTTTATCTTGATTTTCATTTACTTTCTTCCCTTAAACCTGGTTCCATTTTTGATGTGGCCTCCAGCTGTCAGCCGTTGGCACTCCTGGACGGCGATGGCACGGCCCCAGCAGAGCTTTATCCCCGATGAATCACAGCGAGGTACTTTTCCACTGGGCCAGCAGCCACAGCCCCTTCTCCATCCTTCCTTAGGGCTCTGTCGCCTCGCATTGTGGAGACCCATGTCTCTCTCTCCCACGGGACTCCATTTCTTGGGGGCAGTTTCCGGGCGCTCCAGCCTAGCCCAGTGCCTGGCATCCCGTAATTAAATTAACTCTATTCCTTTAAAAAAGAATAATCACCAGTTTTAGAAATCAGGCCTGAAAGCTAAGTCTCCTGCGTTTGCACCAGGCTTCCTGTCACGAAGACCTGCGGCTTGATAGGAAGGGAGGGAGAAATAACCTGAGCTCTCAAGCTCAGGAAGACCCAGCCCAACCACTGCGATCATTCAAAGGAAATGAGGAAATCCTCACTAATGACCCAACTCCTCTGGTTTGAGATTCGAAAGGAAACAAACTTACTGACCCACGGGGTTACTTACACACGAAGCAAGAAATGCAGGATATAAAACTATGCTTGCTGTTTGCTCCGATTGTTTCAGAAAGTGATCCTCAGGCTGAAACCTGGATAGCACGAAGCCTGAGGTTACTTCTGGGTGGAGGGGTGAGGGCGGAGATGGGTGATGTTTTCTGCTTCTTTCTCTGTTCTGTACTGATCATTAATACTGGGAGAGATAGGGAAAGACAGTGGAAGGAGGAGAGGGGAGGAAGACTGAGCCCTGGGGTGGGGGCGCCAGCTCCCTGCACTGCGGAACGCACTCCTTGAAGCCAGGGCTCCCTCTCTGAGGCTCCCCAACACTGAGCCGAGCACCTGCCCGTGGTCACTCCTTGTCCCTCAGGCACTTCAAGCCCAGCCTGTTCCACCTCCAAGCTCGGCGTCTGCTCCAGTTCCTTCATAAACTCCACCCACGACTGCCCTCTGCGTATCGGGCACATCAAGAGTGCGCACCAAGTGCTTAGCACCGAAAATGCAAAACGTGATAGATCGTTCCAAATCTATGTTTTCTGACATTTTAAAATGAGGATGCTTTTCCCTGCTTTTCAATCCACCAGGACAATTATATACCTTTTTTTAAAAAAGAAACTTTAAGTCTGTAGAAGAGCTCTTTTGGCATTTGGACGTGGCTTATTCACTCCCTGTCTGTCTTCTCAGTGTCACTGTCTCCATCGCTGAGGGCCAGGGCTCTGCTTCCGGGCACGAGGGAACGGCCGTGCCAACTCTGTAGAGGTGCCAACTCCCAGGAGACCTTTGAAGACGGTGCTTAGATATCACAACGTAAACTGACAGTAATCAGGACAGTCGAGTATCAGCACGCAGATAAACAAATCGATCAGTGGGGTGAGCCCACCTCAGACACACACATACAGACGGCTGATTCAACCAAGGTGTGACTGCAATGAAGCAGCCTTTTCAGCAAATGGCACTGCATCAATTGGCTGTTCATATGGGGAAAGAAATGAACCCAGGTCCCATACACATATCAAACATAAAAGTGAATTCAAAGTGGATCATAGACCTAAATTTGAAAAGTAAAAACAATAGAGTCTAGGAGAACAGGGTCCAGATAGGAAAATACCTTTATGATCTTGGGGTAGGCAGAGATTTCATAAACAGGACACAAAAATCACTAACTATTAGAAAAATTGGAAAATATGATTCAGTTAAAACAAAGAATTTCTGTTCGTCAAAAATGAAAAGACAAACCGTGAACTGGGAGAAGATATTTACAATATCTGTATCGAACCAAGGACTTATATTCAGAATATGCAACTCAAAAATAAAAAGACAAACAAAAAAGATCTGAGCCCAAGATTTCAGAAAGAAAGATATACAAATGGCCAATGACGTCAGGAAAACGGATTAAAACAACAATGAGACACACCCACAAGAATGGCTAAAGTTAGAGACTCACAACCCCAAGGCGGGAAGAATTTTGGGACCTCCAAGCCTTCCACCCGCTGGCGTACATGCCCCGTATAATCGCCTCCCCTGGAGTAGGGGCAGGCCCCATAGGGGTGGAGGTCACTTCTGTGATTAGATTATGTTATATTCGGAAGATGGAGGGATTTTGCAGATGTAATTAACGTCTCTAATCAGTGTAACTTTGAGCTGACCAAAAGGGAATGTGCCCTGGGTGGGCCTGCCGTAACCAGGAGCACTCTCTAAAGAGGACTTAGGCCTGCCCTGAGCTCAGAGAGTCTCCTGCTGGCCTTGAAGTAGCCGCCAGCATTCTACAGCCCCATGGAAATGAATTTCACCGACATCCACGTGAGCTTAAAAGAGGACCCCAAGCTCGAAAACCTCCCCAGGTCCCCCCGACCCCCCATCTCTAAATCATCTGGGCCTGATGGTGGAGGAGGAACTAGGATTCAGCTCCCTGAGGATAGGCACCTTGTCTGTCCATCTGTCTGTTTCACTGCCCTATCCCAGTACCACCCACAGAGACTGGCACATTGCAAGAACTCAGACCATTTTTTTTTTAAAGATTGGCCCTGAGCTAACATCTGTTCATCTGTTGCCAACCTTTTTTTTTTTTCTTTTTCTTCTGCTCCCGAAAGCCCTCAGTACATAGTTGTATATTCTAGTTGTAGGTCCTTCTGGTTGTGCTATGTGGGACACCACCTCAGCAGGGCCTGATGAGCAGTGCTAGGTCAGCACCCAGGAGCCAAACCGGTGAAACTCTGGGCCTCAGAAGCGGAGCGCACAAACTTAACCAATCAGCCACGGGGCCGGCCCCTCAGCACATTTAAAATTAACTTAGTGAGACATGCTCCTAAAGCTGGAATCCAAATCCAACAAAAGTTTTATGAAACATCCTGCACTTTCATTATCCTGTTCTACAGGTGGAAGGGTTGGTTGTACATGTCCCTCTCAAGTGAAAGGCAGGATTTAGGTAATTTTAATCATTTTTTACTTAAAAAATGGCAGTCTCATATGATTCAACCTCATACTTCCCTGCCCCTTTGATGTCAGACCCAACCACGTCATTTTCTCTGGCCGACAAAATGTGAGCTTTGGTGGTGTGTGTCACTTCTGGGCAAAGTTTTAGGAGTGACTGCACGATTGGCCAGCATATCCTTTTTTTTTTTTTGAGGAAGACTAGCCCTGAGCTAACTGAGCCAATCATCCTCTTTTTGCTGCGGAAGACTGGCCCTGAGCTAATATCCATGCCCATCTTCCTCTACTTTATATGTGGGATGCCTGCCACAGCATGGCATGCCAAGCAGTGGCATGTCTGCACCCGGGATCCAAACCAACGAACCCCAGGCAGACAAAGTAGAATGTGCACACTTAACCACTGCACCACCAGCCAGCCCTGGCCAGCATATCTTTTCCCTCTGCCATGACCACCATTTTCCAGATAGAGGCTCCTCAGTTCACTTGGGTCCCAGGGTGAAAGTGCACGAGCAGAGCTGTAGCCAACCCACAATGGATGTATAGCTTAGCTGATCAATAAACCTTTATGGCTATAGACCTCTGAGATTTTTGTTACTGCACAATAACCTAGTATATTCTATCAGATACGCTCTCTTAGTTTGCTTTGTAATAGAGGTAACTTTTGTGTGCCTGCCTCATGTATTTTTTTCATTTTTTTTTTTAAGATTGGCGCCTAAACTAATCTGTTGCCCATCTTCTTCTTTTTTCTTCTTCTCCCCAAAGCCCCCCAGTACATAGTTGTATATTCCAGTTGTAGGTCCTTCTGGTTGTGCTATGTGGGACGCCACCTCAGCATGGCTTGATGAGCAGTGCCATGTCCACACCCAGGATGCGAACCGGCAAAACCCTGGGCTGCCAAAGTGGAGAGCGCGAACTTAACCACTTGGCCACGGAGGGCCCCCAACCTCACTTATTTCTTATACCCCAGCGTCCAGCAAAATTTCTTGTTCATAGGAAGCCCTTGAAAAATATGGATTGAATTTAATTAAACAGAGTATTTCTTCTGCTGGGGGAAAAAAAAAACTGGCTGAGCACAATCAAAGACATTTCGTGGCATTCATTAATGCCTGTTCTACTTTTGAGCCTAAGGACAAGAATCAGACATGAGCCAAGCTGTGTCAGGTCAGCAAAACCCGAGAACAATTAAGGCTCCTTTAAAGCTGGAATGGAGCTGTTTCCAGAGTCCAAACGCAACCTAGTTTTCGGCATGTGCGTGCTAGCTTCTCTTCCGGGGGCCCTCCTGTTATGCTAAGGATGTGATGCCCCCTCTAGCACTGACGCCAAACCCAAGGCAGAAGGAAGTTGCAGCAAGCTCCGACTAGATGGCACAGGGCCCTCGGAGACCTTGGGATATGGCTATTGTTTTAAGAACAATGGAAAACTATCAAAGGTTTTTACTCAGGAGAGTGACAATCTGATATCTTAAATGTTTTGAGAATCAATTGTAGGGCGACAAGAGTAGAAACAGTGAACAGGAGTGGATTAAAAGTTTTCTCAGAAATCATAAATTCACCAAGATTGACAAAAGAAAAAAATCTTAAATAAATCAGTATCTATGGAAAAAAGACATATTTGTCAAAAACAAAAATCACCTCTGGACAAATTCTTGAGGCCAAATGGTTTCAGGGTTGAATTCTTTGAAACTTTAAATAAATGGGTAATTTCATGTTCTTTAAACGGATGTAGAGCATGGGCGAAAAATGAAAAACTTCCCAGCTGATTTTGCGAAGCAAGCACGTGCCAATGGTAAAACTTGACAAAGGGAGCAGCCCTCCCCCACCCAACCTCGTCAAAAAAGTCTACGAGTCAGCATCATTTATGCGTCCACATATAGAGCTACTACCTATAACAGAAGCGAATCAATCTGGCATCATATTAAAGAACTAAATAAGAATGAAAGAATGGTATAGTATTAAGAATTGTATTAACGTAATTTATCACATCATCTCAGTAAATTCTCAAATCCCAAAAAACATCTAATAAAATTTCATATCCATTCCTGAGAAGAAATCTTCCTTTTTTTTTAGTAAACTAAAAATATGAGGAACTTATTTTACATGATAAAGAATATCTCAAGTCAACAGCCAGCATTGTACATAATAATAATAAAATACCAGACACATTCCTATTAATATCTGGACTAAAACAAGCGTGCCTAGCACTAGAAATTCAGGCTAATTCAGTAAGAAAAGAAATGCCAAGAGTAGGAATTCGGAGGAAGAAGTTAAAAGATCATTTGTCGCAGCTGACGTTATTGTTATTCCTGAAAACACGAGCCAGTCGGCTAGGAACACATAAGCCCCAAGGCGATGGTGTTAGGAGATGGGCCTTTGGGTGGTGATTAGGGCATGAGGGCTCCACCATCACCCTTATAAAAGAGGCCCCAGAGGGCTCCCTCGGCCCCTCCACCACATGAGGTCAGAGCAAGAAGACAGCGGTCCATGACCAGCAAGAGGATGCTCAGCAGACGCCCTCAGCCAGCGCCTGGATCTTGGACTTCCGGCCTCCAGAAATGGAGAGATAAATCTCTGTTGTTTGGGGCCAGCCAGCCCAGTGGCACAGTGGTTAAATGCGCACGTTCCACCTCTCCGTGGCCCGGGGTTCACAGGTTCAGACCCTGGGTGCAGACCTGGCACTGCTTGGCATGCCATGCTGTGGTAGGTGTCCCACATATAAACTACAGGAAGATGGGCACAGATGTTAGCTCAGGGCTAATCTTCCTCAAAAAAAAAAAAAAACAAATCTCTGTTGTTTATAAGCCACTCAGTCTATGGTGTTCTGTGATAGCAGCCTGAACTGACAAGGACACTGATAGAAGTAGCATTTTGAATCAGTGGGAGGAAATAGATTTTTTAAATTAATAGCACAGAGAAAACTGGCTAAACTCCTGTGTTGGAGTGGAGTGGTGGAATATATTAGATCTTTATACTGTTTGCCAAAATTAATTCCAGACGTATTTAACTTTTAGAAGCAAAACATTAAAATAAATGTCTTGAGAGATATTGTAGGTATATATGTAATATCTGTGTGGAAAATTACTTAATAGGCGTGATAGCAAAGGCAAAATCCATGAAGAAGAAAAAAAGACACCCATAAATAAAAGAAAAACGAGAAACAAGGATAATATTTAAACATAGGACAAAGATTAGTAGTTTATATATAAAGAATTTTTAGAAATAAATAAGAAACATTCAAACAGCAATGGAATAATAGATAAGGATAAAAATATGCAATCCACAAAAAGGACAAATAGAAATGGCCAATTAACATTTAAAAAAATATAACTTCCAGTAGTTTTCAAAGAAACATAAATAAAAATCACAGGATACCATTTTTTCCAATCTGATTGCCAAAAATTGAGAATATTGATGAAACTCGACCTTTCCCAGGATGGGAGGAAATGGGAGCTCTCATGCATTGTTGGTGGGAGCACAAATTAATACATCATTCCTACAAGATCATTGGACAATATCGAGATGTGAAATACGCATACCTCTGAGACCAGTGCACCTGCGAGCAGGGATGCCCCAGGATGGGGGCAAGCACATGGCCTGCAGTTATTGTCAGAATAGTGAAAAGATGGAAGCAATCAGAATTCCACAAAGGAATGGATAGAGAATTTCTCATAGATACACACGAGGAAAGACTAAAGGTTTACACCTTTACAGGTAGTGGTGCTGACACATATTTATCGATATGGGAAGGTGTCCACAATATTTTGCTGCACAGAGAAAAGGCTACAAGGCAGAATGTTACACATGGTCCCAAACATGTAAACCTGGCTATGTACTGTGCAGACAACACAAAGGGGCGTCCAGGTCAAAGTTAAGTGGTGGGAGGTCAGGCGATTTTACCTTATTGTTTTGGGAAAGGGGACACACGTGTCTGTGATAATGGGCTTGTTTGCAAAGACCACAGGACATTTTTACACACACACAAAATAAAGCTGTTTCCATCCACATGCAATAAAAGACTGAAATGTTCACGCGGGTTATTTCTTGGCCATGAGATTACAAGTCACTTTCACTTCTTTTTGCTTACGTTTGTGTTCTACTATAATGTGTTCACTTTAAAATCAGAAAAAAAAACCTGAAGGCTATTCTCTTTTAAACAATAAAACAAAGATCCTCGGTTTGAGGAACTCTTAGTCTTGCAAAAGAAAAAAATGTAAACAAAATAAAGTACAACAATGGCCAAGGTGGGTGTATGTTTCCTGGAGAGTAGAGTGTTCTGGAAGCACTAGCCGCGGAAGGGTCAGGGAAGGCTTCTGAGATGTTGTGTGACATTCTGAGCCATGGAAGGTTACGTGGAGTTTCCAAAATGGACAGAAAGTGAGGTAAATGGTGTTCGAGACGGAGGGAACTCATTTCCACAGAATTACGCTAACTGGATTATCCTTGGTTCTAAGGGTGAATATGGAAAACCACCAAAGGAATTTTCCATCTTCTGCAAACTGCCATTAAGGACATTGGTCTCACGTTATTCAGTGTCCCTTGTATCACAATCCACATGACAAAAGCTTGTGAGCATTTAATGCTAAGAAGATTCCTCTTGCTCAAAAAAGGTAAACCTGCTTCTTTCCAGAAAACAACAAAGGCTACTAGAGAACTCAAAGAGTGTCTTTTCCAGTGCCAGGAGGCTCAGAGTTAGACTGGTGTTTATGTGTGGTAAGCACCTTTCCTAGATTCCTGATAAAATTCTGTCTGTATAGAAGATATCAAATAAAGAAACTTTTTGTTCCAAACTGAGTTTAATCTGTCAGAGCAGGTTGATGCACGCAGCCTTTCCCCATGGGGCTCCTCATCAGAACCACAGAACACAGACGATGGTTCGGGGGACTATTTTCTCAGCTCTCCTAAGGATGGTGTATAAGCAGGGCCATTCTAGATGGATTGGAGAGAAGTTAATTCATTACATGCAATGGATGCTTTAGGGCAGTCGGTCTCAAACTCTAATGGGCATCAGAATCACCTGGAAGGCTTGTTAAAACAGATTGCTGGCCCCATCCCCAGAGATTCTGATTCAGTAGCACTGGGCGTGATAATTTGCATTTCCAGCAAGTTCTTAGGTGAGGCTGATGTTGTTGGTTTCGGGACCACACTTTGAGAGCCCTTGCTTTAGGGGATTAGAGTTTCTCTTGCTGCAGGCTTAGAGGAACCACAGGGTGATTATGAGCCGCTGAAATTAAACGTTACATTGAAAGTGCAAGCGCACGCAGGGGCCCATGACCCTCCCACAGCTGTGGGCAGCACCGGACAGCGCTCCTGCAGAGCGGCCATCACTACCAGGATCAGTTTGAATTTTGCTTCCTGTCTTATTTGCTTCTCTTTTGGGCCAATCTCATCAACAAAGAGCTAGATTTGGGCTGTTTCCCTTTTCTAACCTCTTCCAAATTTTGAAGTCGTTGGCTTTTAAAAGGGGACTGCAGTGGAGAGAGGGAGGCTCCTTAGCCCAGAGTTTAAGAGCAAAAGCTTAAATGGAATTCCAGGTCCCATTGACTGAATTGAATGTTGGCATGGGAAGGGACAGGGAATCAGGTATTTTGGGGTCATCATGGCTTGTGTTGTGAAGGAGATGAGAAAGCAATTCCAACACCTCAAGGAGAAAGTTGCATCTTAGAATTGAAGGATGGGTGGAATTAAAAGGCAAAGATGGTCAGGAAGGTGGCATTTAGGTGGAAGGAACAGCAAGAATAATGACAGGGAGGTGGGAAAACCAGGAAACAAAGAATGGTTCAGTTGAACTGGAGGGTAGGATATACCAGAAGCACTGTGTGAGAAGGTGGAAGTGGAGGGGCCTTGAACATAAGCTAAGAAGTTTCAACACTGTTCCAAGGGCAGTGTTTCTCAAGTAGGGAACTTACACTTGTTCTCCAGGGATCACACATTCTTTATGAGAAACTACACATTTCACACTTGAACTTAATTTTTTTTGCTGAGGAAGATTTGCCCTGAGCTAACATCTGTGCCAGTCTTCCTCTCTTTTTTTGTACAAGGGACACCTCCACAGTGTGGTTGGTGAGTGGAGTAGGTCTGGGCCCGGGATCCAACCCCACGAATCTGGGCTGCTGAAGCGGAGCACGCAGAACTTTAACAAGTCGGCCTTGGGCCGGGCCCTCACACTTGAGTTTTAATTTTTAGGATTCATAGGATTGCTTTGGATGGCCTCCTTATACCTGAATACTTCCACTTGGCTCTGGTGTCCATGCCTGTGTTTGCAGTCACCTTGGTGCCAGGTAAAAACCAGATGCTATCACAACTTGCCAGATAAAGTCTTCACATTCGTTCATATATTTTGAGTTGAAGACAAAGTGAGTTCCTGCACTGTATATTTTGCTCAGCTCCATGCAGATACATTTGAAAAACTTAGAATGTATAATTTCCTAGGAATACAATTTATCAGAACCCATTCCATAAAAGATAGAAAACCCGAGCACATAGAGTTTCATAGAGGAAATGAGAAAGTTGTCACATGCACCCTCAAAAGGGCCCAGAGGGTTTCACAGGGAAAGTCCATCCACTCTTTAGAGTAATAATTCCAATTCTTTTTAAGCTGTTCCAGAACACCTTAAAAGAAGAAAATCTTCCAAGTTCTCTCTATGAAACTAATATAACACCACAAAATCTTTAAAGACTTAAGCCACACAAAAGAAAAATACAGACCAATGTCACTTATATTTATGCAACAGTCTCAAACAAAATAATAGCAAACAGAATCAAGCAGCATATTTAAAAAATAACATCCTGGGGCCGGCCCATGGCCGAGTGGTTAAGTTCGCGCGCTCTGCTTCAGCAGCCCAGGGTTTTGCCAGTTCGGATCCTGGGCGTGGACACCGCACCGCTCATGAGGCCATGGTGAGGTGGTGTCCCACATAGCACAACCAGAGGTACTCACAACTAGAATATACAACTATGTACTTGGGGGGCTTCGGGGAGAAGAAAACAAAAGAAAAAAAAGATTGGCAACAGTTGTTAGCTCGGGTGCCAATCTTGAAAAAAAAAAATAATTAAAAAAATACATCCTGAGGGGCTGGCCCCGTGGCCGAGTGGTTAAGTTCGCGCGCTCCGCTGCAGGCGGCCCAGTGTTTCGTTGGTTCGAATCCTGGGCGCGGACATGGACATGGCACTGCTCATCAAACCACGCTGAGGCAGCGTCCCACATGCCACAACTAGAAGGACCCACAACGAAGAATATACAGCTATGTACCTGGGGGCTTTGGGGAGAAAAAGGAAAAAAATAAAATCTTTAAAAAAAAAAATACATCCTGACCATGTGGCATTTATTTCAGAAATGTAATGATAGCTAAATATTAGGAAATGGATTAATATTATTCACCAAATTAATCAATATAAGGAGTGAAAAAAGATTATTTCCATAGATACTGAAGATACTTGACAAAATTCAACCACCATTCTTTTTTTTTTTTTTTGAGGAAGATTATCCCTGAGCTAAATACTGCCAATCCTCCTCTTTTTGCTGAGGAAGACTGGCCCTGAGCTAACATCCGTGCTCATCTTGCTCCACTTTATATGTGGGAAGCCTGCCACAGCATGGCTTGCCAAGCGATGCCATGTCCGCACACGGGATCCAAGCCCGCGAACCCCGGGCTGCCGGAGCGGAACGTGCGAACTTAACCGCTGCGCCACTGGGCCGGCCCCCCAACCACCGTTCTTTATTTTTTTAAAAATCCCTCAATAAAATATGAATAGTCGAATACTTCTTTAACCTGATAAAATATTTCTCTCTCAGCCCAACAGGCAGCATCATGCTTAATGGGAACCACTAGAGACCTTTCCACTCGAGTCGGAAGCATGACGAAAATGACTGTGATTATCTGCTATTTAACACTGTAATTCATGACCACAGAGCTCAAGTGGGCTCTCAGTGCCCAGGACAGCCTGTATTTTCCTTCCTTCTGTATGTCCACTCCCTCTTCACAATCCAAGACAATTTCACACCTTCTACTCTCCTTGAACGTCTAACTCCTCTTCCCCATCTCACTCACCGTTGAGGATTCTGTTTCCAAATTTGCAGACTTTCAGAGACCGACTTCCTCCACGTGTACCCACCTAACCAGCAGTGCACCCACATACTACGTACGCCCTCCTACTACAGACAAACATCTATGCTCTTACATGAAGCCAAGCCTTCCACTCTTGCTCTAGATTCCATCCCGTCTCACCTAGTCAAGGACTCAGTTCTCCCCATCTCCTACATCATCGACCCTTCTCTTGCTGTTGGGTCATCCTACCAACAAAATGCCAGTTGTTCTCCTATCTTAAAAAAACACAAAAAAACAAAAAAACGACTTGACTCCGCTTTTGCTACCAGCAGCCATCCCACTGCTTCCCCATTGGAGCAAAACTCCTCAGATAGCTCTATTTGCCCTCACCGCTTCACCCAAACTGCTCCAGTTAAGACCACCAATGACCTCCACACTGCCAAACCCAATGGCCAATTCTGTCTGCCTCTTACTTGACCTAGGGGCAGCATTTGACACATTTGATCACCCCCTCTTCCTTGATTCATTTTCTTCACTTGGTTTCCAAGAGACCACATAATCTTGCTATCCTGTTGACTCGGTAGCCACACCTCATTCTCTATGGCCAGTTCCTCTTCCAGAACTCTGAATGTCGGAGTGCCCTAGGTTCATTCCTTGGTCCTCTTTTCTTCTTTCTCTCTCTAATTCAGTCTCATGGCTTCAAATAACATCTATGTTGAAGACCTCCCAATTTTTATCTCCAATAAAGATTTGTCTTAATTCCAAATTCGTATATCCAACCGCCTTCCTAACATTTCTACCTGGATGTCGAATAGTCGTCACAAACCATCACCTTCAATACTGCAATCACAATCTTCTCGCTAAAACCTGCTCTGCCTGCACTCTTCGCCACCTCAGCCTCTCTGTTCTAAGTGTCCAGGCCGAATGCAATTGCCATTATTCTTGATGCCTCGCTTCCTTTCACTCACCACATCTAATCCATTAGGATATCTTCCACCTTCAAAATACAGACAGGCAAGGAGAGTGAGAAGATAATGAGCATAAAGTATGTGAAAATCATAAAGGCACAGATGTCACTGGCACCAAAGGCCCCTATTAGGAAATAACAGTAAATAAGTTTCCACAGGGAATAAGTTAAGCTCACATTATGAAAGGACCAGAGCCAGGCAAAAATGGCCTTTGATGTGGTAAGTTCCTAAATAGTGAAAACTTCCCCACATTTCCCACCCACTCATCCTCTCTCCACCATGCTACAGGAAACTAGTGTGACTAGAATAAGTACCATAGTTTGGAAGGGAGAAAGAGGCAATGAAACTTTAAGAGAATGACTTAAGTTTCATGTACCAGTTTGGACCCTTCCAATTCTAAATTAACACTCATAAATTTATTGTCATGTCACGTAATTTTTAAGAACCTTTTTCTCTCCTGGGATCTTTTAAAAGCCCCTCCACCACAATGGTTCCCTTACCACCCACTCCATCACTCATTGCCCATCTGTCTCCTGATGTGCAGTTTTCCATGCTTGACTTTATCACACATTGCACTTTGTATTTCTTTTGGAAATTCTGTGTGCATGTCATCATCGCCTTCTTAGGTCTCCTCTGCACTGTGTGTGGTACACTGAAGACACCAATTTGATCCAAGCTTTCATCAGGTCAAGTTTCCTCCCACGAAAAACAGCTCACCCTTACCCTATACCCAGTGATTATAACCAGTCCCTACAACGATTCCAGTGCAAGAATTTGGCACCCTAAAGCTTTTTTATTTTATAATCCTTATTTCATGTGCCTTGTTAATTTACATAATGCCAAATGTCAGAGCTTAAAGTCTCTCAGGGAGGTTATGATCGGGATACTTCTCTCTCACTGATTTTCAAATGCTAAGTTAAATTTAAATGTGTGTATAAATCAATACATCATTTGGGGGCCAGCCCCCAGTGGCACAGTGGTTAAGTTCGCACATGCCGCTTCGGTGGCCCAGGGTTCGCTGGCTCGGATCCCGGGTGCGGACTTACGCACCACCTATCAAGCTATGCTGTGGTAGGCGTCCCACATATAAAATAGAGGAAGATGGCTACGGACGTTAGCTCAGAGCTAATCGTCCTCAAAAATAAATAAACACATCATTTGAAATATTATGGTTCTGAACATGTTGAAAATAGATTGAATGAAAATTAAATTCACCTAATAATCTGGAGATAGTACAATATAAACAAAGAGTAAATTTTAAGACTTCTACTGAGGCAATAATACCATAATGGTTGAGTCCAGACTTCAGTATCAAAAGGATTGGATTTTGGGGCCAGCCCCAAGAAGTTAAGTTCAAGTGCTCTGCTTTGGTGGCCTAGGGTTTCACCGGTTCAGATCCTGGGTGCGGACATGGCACCACTCATCGGGCCATGCTGAGGCGGCATCCCACATGCCACAACTAGAAGGACCCACAACTAGAGTACATAACTATGTACTGGGGGGCCTTTGCAGAAAAAGAAGAGAAACAAATAAGATTGGCAACAGATGTTGGCTCAGGTGCCAATCTTTTTTTTTAACAAAAGATTTGATTTTAAACCTAATGTGATTTTGAACAAGTGCCTAAGTTTATTTCCAAACCTGTAAAATGGGAGGTGGCTCTAACTATAAAAGGGCAACAATGAGGGAGCCTTATGATGGTGGAATTGTTCTTTATCTTGACTGTATCAGTGTCCATATCCTGCTTACAATATTTTACAACACTTTCCAATGTTATCACTGGGAGAAACGGAGTAAAGGGTACATAGGAGCTCTGTATTATTTCCTACAACATGTGAATCTACAATTATCTCCAAATAAAAAGTTTAACTAGTCATTGAAAATCTTGACTTAAATTGTATATTAATTTCAAAACTATCCCAGGCAATTAGATATCTTCTCTAATTTTCTATGATGAGTGAAATAAAGTGAAATAGACTCCAGATTACTTTATTTTAAATTTAGCGATGACAGAACCAGAAGGTGGCGCTATTACCACACGAATACACCATGGTAAGGCACCATTCACTTTAAATGTCGTAAAAGTGGAGTTATAGGACTTTATCAAATTTGTAAACGCTAACCTCAATTCAGCAATATTTTCAATACATGTCTTACGTGAGGTTTGAAAAAATACAACTTTCATAAATCATTGAAAAGTGACATATACAATCAATCAATTTTGGATCTATATAACATGGAAGATTACAAATGGAAAATACAAACCCATCTAACTAAGTGTATTCTTCATCATGTCCTATGTGGGCTGTCAAACCCTTCCAAAGACAAGAAAGATTCTTACAAATCTGGTATTAGCTGTTACATCATTGTACTTCTGATACAAATATTTCCTGCCTCACCAACTGTTCACAGGACTTTTGACAATGGTGTGAGCACCACTTAAAATTCCTGAACTGCAACTAGGAGTAAAAAGCAAGCTGAGAAAGGGATCTCTTTCGTTATGAAAGCAACAAAGTTTTTAGAACACTCTCATTTTGGGTTTTTAAAAATAAAAACATTAAAAATACTTTTCAGGGAAAGAAAATTAAGTTGCACCAATTAATAAAAATTACCGAGACAGATCTCCTTTACCCAATTCCTTCACCATCAGATACACAGCAGGCGTAGACTATTTGTTACTGGCAGCGGGTGTGCGCGCACTGGGCTCTAATGCTTGATGGCAAGCTTGGACGAGTGCATGTCAACAGCCCCTCTGGGGGTCAGGAGCCCTCTGCACTCAGCCTTCCTCATGTCATGTCCAGTCTAACAATAACCAAGCAGTGCAAAAGCAGCCGGGCAATTCAAACTACGCTCTGAAGCCAATATATTTAATTTGGCTTTTGAGAATACGTTTTTTAATTAAACAAAATAAGCAAGCTCTTTTTCCCAGGAAGATTCATCTTTCCTTGTGCAATTTCATATCAAGTTAGGCCTTTCAAAGGTTACCAAATAATTAGTCTGTCCTTCAATATGCAAATTCAAGTCAATCAACCAAACAGACTTTGTACTAGTTCCATTTACTTGTTCACCCAAGAGCTGAACCAAACCAAATGAGAAATAAGTTAGAATTAATTTTGAGCAGTTTATTCTCAAGTCATTACAGTGTTCAACCAGTCCGACATATAAAGATAACAGACACAGAAGTAAACATTGGGAAGCGCACGTACATTCCCATTCTGAAAGAAGACGTTATATATACAGAAGAAAATGCAGCAAATATTAAGGTGTTCAAAGTAAATTTTTGACAATTCAGATGTGACATATTTACAAGAAAAGTATAAGTTTTAAAATAATTAAATAATTTTCATAGAATTATAAAAGTATTGAGATAAATATTAAGAGACCCTGACAATCACAAGAACATTTTCCTATGCTATTGAATACAATGGTAGTTCTATAAAAAGTCCCAAAATAGAGCTAGTATTTTGCCACTATGAAATATATCAAATTATCAATACCAAAATATGTTAAAACGAACATGCAATGCAGTAGCTGTACCAAAGAAACAGCATCAGGCTCCTGAATATCTCAAACCATCTACACAAGATTTCTTAGGTGTGTTCATGAAAAAGGAACTTTCGAAAGAGCCGTTATAGGATATATCAGCAGAAAAGTGGTAACTACTTAAAACCTTTTCATTCTATCATTTTCAAATATAGCTGCAAAAAAGAAAAAATCTAAATGATTTTTTAAAATATTAGCTTATGCGTAAAAAAGTTGAAGTGGTGCATTCTTTATGCATTTGGATTTTTAAACTGATGCTATGATAATCCTAGTAGAATAGATAGTAACCTCTGGACCCCACTCTGTAGTAGGAAATCTCTCTCCTCCAACAAAAAGTCAGCTTAGAAAATGAAAAGGAGGAACAGTGACAAGTATGAATTCAAAACAAACAGTACTGTAAAATAGCAAAACATCATCAAAATAGCAGCATGTGAAATTCAAGACTATTTTCTTAAAGCAAATGTTTAAGACTGAACCGTAAAAATGGTACTTGCCCTACCTGGTCTGTTATTCAACACCAGAAATAAAAGACTTTTTAGAGAGGTGTAAATATCTATGATATCCCTGTGACTACACATATACTCAAATTTGTGTTTTAAAACATATTGCACAGGCAGCAGAAAGACAGCAGTCTGGTATCTCTAACATAAAATACCTTATTTAACACATTAAACTATGCCACTGAAAATTAATTTTATCCCAACATTTAAAACCAATCATGTAGGACTTTTGAGCTCATAACATCCCTAAAGAAGATGAAGAAATATAGGCACCTGAATACAGGTTATTAGTGACAAAAAGTAAAGGCTACCATCGCATGACTAAGGGCAGCATGTCTTCACATATAAACGTGAGGTTTCTCACTGATCCAAATATAGAAGAAAGAATTACTTACAAAACTTTGATAAGGAAACCAGATCTCTCAGAAATTTCACACCAAATAATTTTCATGGAATAAAGCAATGACTGCCGCCAAATCCTGATTAAGCGTTTCAAACAAATGTCCAAGATATGGTTGTTTGAACTCTAATTTTCCCCTTTTCTCCACCCTGGTACACTTACAACTCTCACTAATGGTCCAATACTATCCTCCATTCAAACTCACCACTCACCTCGAGATCCAGAGCATCGAAAATGGTTATTTCAAAACAGTCCACATCGTAGTATAAATTTTACAGCACCACAGACATCATGAGTTTAGATATCTTAGTCTGGCAATATTTCATTCAATAATATTAACCAGTAAGAATGTGTAAATATTGAACATCTAATAGGAAGTCATAGTAGCATTTTAAAAACAACCAAAATAATAAGCATTTTTAATGTTTTCAGTTGTTAAACATTTAAACTGTCAAATTCACTAAAAATATCACACACATTTTTATCACTCGAATGAGAACACAAAGCTTCAGACAGTTGATACTGAGACACTTAGGTTTTCTTTCTTTTTTTTTTTTTTTAAAGAAATTACGTTTAGTTTGGCCACTCCCTAGATTCTTGGTTTACCAGCTTATAAAGAGTACATCTCAGAGGCAGTATAATATACGCACTAAACCAGTCTACTCTTTGTCATCTTTGGCTAGAAGCCTCAGGAAAGGAAACGCAGCAGTTGCTGCGGCGGGGCAGGCTCTGCGCGCACCGCCTTACACATCGCTCACGGGAAGGCTCGCATCGTCCAAGTCCACGGGGTCACGGTCTTTTTCCTGAGGGCCATTTGTACTTTGAGGTTTTAGCAGAGCTTGTTCAGTCACTTTGGAAGCTGGTTCTCCTGGAGAGACAGTCTGGACCTTGAAGTTCCCTGGCTTGACCTTGGCAAGAGATTCGTAAAATCCTCGCTTCTCCACGGTAAAGCTTGAGACCAAAGAGTTGCTGCGAGAGGCTGCGGAATGTGAGGCGGCGGCTGCGCTGGCGGGGCGGAAAGCGTATTTGGATTCTGAAGGACAGCTGGAATGCTCCTGCAAAGAGGGGTGGCGGTCAGACACAGTCAATCATTAACGGCAGGGTTAGTAACTCAGTGAGAGACTTTATTCTCTGAAAAACAAACAGAACAACACACGCACGCAGAGCAGAAGCACAAGCCATGCAGCATACATGTGCAAGTTCCTTCCCAAAGCAATGCATTTTTAGGAGTGAGCTTAAAGCAATGAAGCCAACAACCATTTCCACTAAGAAACCAGTTCTGTCACCAAAGCCAAATTTGGCAGCTCTGACACTTTGAAGACTCAGTCAGCCTAAGCCGGAATACAGTGTTCCAACGGCAACTGAACTGGGTTTAAAAGGGGGCCGACCAGCTTTATAGTTTATTTAAGATTATATTCTCAATCTATACTAGGAATTATCCCACATATTTCAGAAAGATAAAAAACGAAAATGCAGACTGTAAAAATGAAAGGCCATATTTCTTTACTAAGCAGAATTCAACATTTTTCAAACCTATTATTTCATCTGGCAGTCTGACAAACTTAGTTTTCGCTTCAACATTTTTCAAACCTATTATTTCATGTGGCAGTCTGACAAACTTAGTTTTTGCTTCCCTGAATTTCACTGCAAACAATAATAGCATAGTTTTTTCACTTTTTATTTAATTGCATTTATTTAGTTTTGAGTATGGCATACATATGGCTTAAGATTTTAAAAGAAACAAAGGGAACATATTTAATCATTTACTAAAACTGTGGCAAAATAATTATCAGTTTGACTATTAATTTCAGTTTGCTTCTAACTAAATCAAATCTAAAGATATCCTTAAATATGACCATTCCAAATGCATTGCCATATGGTTCCTAGCATATTGTGTTCATTTATGATACTAGTGACTTTGAAAACAAAGTGCTACAAATTACCAGAACACTACAGATTCTCATTAGATGGCTAAATCTCAGCTGAGATTTAAAATGCCATGCAAACCATAGTAATGTAGTGTATCCAATGCATATGCATGCAGGAGTTCGCACATATCATTAGAACAAAGGTGCATTTCAAGTGGTGTACTATTAAAATTTTTCAAAATATAAAAAATATAGAAATTGAAACTCTTGTGTCAATTCAATAAATTAATTTTTAGAAGATAACAATATGAATTTTTCAATTAGTAAAGTTCTATTTTTTTCATTACTTATCTTTAAAAAAAAAATTTATATCCAACTTGATGACTGTAGTGAAATAGTTTGTGTTAGTGTTGACAGAGTCAGTTACGATAACTGCAAAGGCAGTTTGGTTAACTCAACTTTCTATGACCAGTTGTAAGTAGTGAGTAAGTCCGGCCCTCTAGTAAGAGGGCACGTTTGCGTGAGAGCCCACATACGTGCTGCAGTCCCCAGTTCTTGATGTATACCTCTGTATACAAGGATTCGACAGCCTTCTAGCCTGCCGCATCTGGAACACAGTGCAAAGCTAAGATTAGAGTTAACCCATCCTGGGGAGAGGGAGGAAAAGAGGAAGTTCTGCTGATAGGTACAGCTAGACGGTCCATTTGCCCCACCACAAAGCACAAAACGCAAACGCCCTTCTCCAGCTCTCCCTCTGCCCAACAGACATTGTTTATGCAGAGTCTCAGACTTGACTGCTGAAAAGGTCACATGAAGCAAGGCAGTTACAAAATTAACCCCTATCAAAGGGACTTCTGAGAGATTCCAAAAAGGATACAGGGAGAACAACTTAAGAAATGAGAAAGATGGATTTGTTTTTACTGATCTGTAGTTATTACTACCAGGAAACTATTAAAAGACAATATTACTATGAGGAAAATACCAAAAGTATAGAATATCCAGCATTTACAATGACTCTAGACAAGACAGGCTATCATGCTACATATATTAGACTACACTCTGCAGATGGAAGTGTTACATTTCAAGACACTTAAAAGTCTTTCATTTCTCAGTAGAATTTGTATTTTCTGATCAGAGACCAGTGACTGAAGTATTTTAAAGCCAAATCTCATTCCTATGATGTACCTGAACATGATAAATTAAAAATTAAAAACATTTTTCTTACTATTTCCAAGTATGTTTAACTGTTTCAATTTTATTATCACACTATCACAAAGACAATTATGATAGAAGCTGCAGCCTTTTAAATTAACCTACTAGAAAACGAGAATGAAAATATGAAACGGAAACTATGGACTGAGAGCACTGAATCATATTTAAGGTTGCAGCTGCTCAATGGTCTTATGGTACTATTAAGCTAAAAAGACCTTAACTGAAATGAAGGAAGTAAAGAGAAAACTGAGACGTTCACAAACTGCAACACTGCGACTCAAGGTGCCTTAGGTGATCAGGCCACACACCAGACTAAGAATTGGTCAAGTCACACCAAATCTAGACCTCCTGACAAGGAAGGACTCCTAAAACAAAGCAAGGAAACGTTCATTCTTTAGTTGCCCTGCTTGTGCATTTAAGACGATACAATGCACAGAAAGTTATGTATACATAACACTACAAGGAAGCATTAAATTAGAAATGCATTATTTTTTTGCAAGTCCAATTGGTATGAAAGTCAACATGCAAATAAATCTCAATACAGAAAGAAACGAGGAGAATTAGGGGGAGAGGAAGGAAAATAAACTGACAGAATGGGGGGACACAAGGGAGCAGCTCCCCGGAGAAGAGGAAACATACCGAAGACGCTGATCGGCCGGGTCCCCGCTGGGCCACAATGGCGCCCGAGACGGCTTTAATCCAACTGTGCATCTCTTCAGGGCTATCAGCCTAAAGGGAAGGACTCAGTCAGTCCATTTTTCTTCAAAATCAGTTCCTTCTTCTATAAATCCAACGTATTTGTTTCGGTTATTATAGTGACAACAACAAAATCATTCTAAGGCAATGGTTTCCAAAAGATTTTAGAAATCACTTGTTTTTTTTGTTTTTTTAAAGATTGGCACCTGGGCTAACAACTGTTGCCAACCTTTTTTTTTTTTTTTTTCTGCTTTATCTACCCAACCCCCCTTCCTCCCTGGTACATAGTTGTATATCTTAGTTGCAGGTCCTTCCAGTTGTGGGATGTGGGATGCCACCTCAACGTGGCCCGACGAGCAGTGCCATATCCCCGCCCAGGATCCGAACCCTGGGCCGCCGCAGCGGAGCACACGAATTTAACCACTCGGCCACAGAGCTGGCCCCAGAAATCACTTCTTTAAACCAGGTTTTGCTGGGTAAGTTATTACACTGACTCATAAGCAGGGCACTTAATGTTTTAAGATCAAATACATCAAAAAGCATTAATGTGAATACTTCTGGAGAGAAAACAAGGAGAGGAAGAAGTCAGAGAAAGATGTCATTTTGTTCTATCTACTGCTTTATTGTCTGGATCTGCTACAGGAATATTTATGTAATTGTGTGGTTAAAAAACCGTTTGGGGGAATGGCCCAGTGGCATAGCGAGTAAGTGCACATGTTCTGTTTTGGCAGCCCGGGGTTCACTGGTTCGGATCCCGGGTGCAGACATGGCACCGCTTGGCAAGCCATGTTGGGGTAAGCGTCCCACATATAAACTACAGGAAGATGGGCACGGATGTTAACTCAGAGCCAGTCTTCCTCAGCAAAAAGAGGAGGATTGGCAGCATATGTTAGCTCAGGGCTAATCTTACACACACAAAAACCATTTTGACATCATTTTACATATTATTTTTCTAGAAATAATTTCCAGTAGTACCCTAAATCCTAAAAGAAGTGTTGGCTGTCATATTCCAAAGTTATCATATTCCCTGACAGGACCTTCCCTTCCAAAGCGAATTAAAAACCTTACTATGACTTTAATCCAGTTTAAATAAGACCCAAAAAGGAGTATAAAGATACTGCCTTTTACTCCAAGATTCTAGAATCTAGAAGTTCAAAAGTGTTAAACCCCTTGATAATACTTTTGAACCAACGATACTAACGAGGACTTTTTAAAAGGAAAAACTCAAAGCAGGCAAAGGCAGGGTATACTTTCATTCACTGCAAAGAGGAGCACAAACCTAGAAATGGATTTGGCAAAATAAAAGGTTTAAAAAGGTTCGTGGGCTGACACTTATTTTTGACATAGAAATTTAACCTAAAGAAATAAAAAATTCAGGCAAATTTATGCACAAAAATGTTCACCACTACATTATTTATCACAGTAAATGTATGAAAACTATGTAAATGAATGATCAATGACAGAGTAGTGGAGAGAAAATTTAATAGTGGAACATTCATATAAGAATATGGTACAGTTCTAAAAGGTTTTCAGAGAATTTTTAATGGTGTGGAAAAAATGACCACAATATATTCAACAAATAGGGTATAACACTGTACTTCATATGACCCCATTTGTTGTTTAAAAACATGTATTAAAAAAGGCAGTAAAAAATAGGAATGGTTGCCTGAATGTGGGATTCTGTTTTATAAACCACCCTTTTCCTCCTATTTTTCTATTTTCCAAATTTTTTGCAATAAGCCTATGTAAGTTTTATAAGACAAAAACAAATGTTCTTTTAAAAAAACTTCCAATCTAAATAATTCAACGTGGTAAAAAGTGTATTTTAAACTTAAATATAGGATGCCTATCTACCATTAGTGATGTTATAAGATCTACTATTGATTTTTATTATGAGTATTTGAGCCCCCTTTTTATAAAATTACCAAAAACGATATAATAGAAATTTCAAAACATGTGCAAAAATCATCTACACTGAAAGTTAGCATCTAAGTTAAAATAGCATTTCCCTTCCTCCAAATACTACTTAATTTTATTTGACTAATTCATAGCAAAGAATACCCCTACTTGCTGAATATATGACCTACCAATAATCTCACACATAACATTTTTTTAAGTTGTGAATTACAGTTGTCATATTTTTTGCTTATTCCCATAAGCAACAAGTTTATTTATGCTTATTTAACCTCTAAAATTATTAACTTCTTGTTAGGAGGACCTATAATCTCCAAAGAAGTATCTTACCTGCACATAGAAAGTTCGAGATGATGTTACAATTTCAAAGAGGTTGTCCCTCATCATTATGTCACTGTCAACAAAAAAAATTTCCAACTGTACTTAAATAGCAATTGTTTGATATTTTTTCTTTCATTTGAACCAAATATATGTCCAGTACCAAATACATGTCAATAAGAAAATAAATAGTGGAGGTAAAATACCAATTTAACAAAACCAAATTATCTTTTTCAATTTATTTTTGCATTAAATTTTACATAGTTTATATAGTTATATATATTTTTAGAAAAGCTTCACAAAATAAGTTTAAAATTCAAAGTTTTCATCCATGAAGAAATCAGTTAGCTCAAAGAAACACTGGCACAGTTAACACATTTTCTTATAATGCCCTATTCTGCAGCAACCTCGAAATACTAAAATTAATAACACATCAATTTGTCAAATATCATAGAAGTTGTTCATATTGTATTTTTTCCTTTCCATTAATAAGCTTACAGATTGTTTCATAATTTTTAACTTTCAAATAAAACAAAAAAATCTCAGTACTTTAATCTGGGGATTTTGAAAGTTCTAGCATATCCCAACTATAAACAGTTAAAACTGAGTCTAAAAGTAACACAGGAAGTACCATCCGTAAGCACATGAATCAAATAAGGCCCTCCTGTGGGTCACCGAGCTGCGCAGGCGCCGAGCGGAAGCTGGTACTTACCTCTGCTTACACTCCTGGACTTTATGAACCTCTTTAAGTGGTATTACGCGCAGAGGTTCCTTTTCCTGGCAAAAAAGCAAACAGATACATGGGGCAAATTGTTAAGATCCTTTTAAGGGTTACTTGTCTTATTTGGAGATCTATGTGAAAAGTATGCTTCTTTCTTAAAGCACATCTAAGATAAATGTACCTTCTTGAACCGTCCAACATCAGAATAGCTCAAAGACTGTATCTAACTTTATACACACTGTGGTTTGAGACAAGGAAACTTGCCTATAACCCATATTCACATCACTTCTTGCCTTAATGACAACATAGCTTATTAAAAGCTACTAACCGCCAGACTGTTCCCCACTGGACCCCTACATACCCTGTAAGTGGAGTACTTCTTCTCTTGGAATGTTATTTTGATATGGAAGGCAACCAGAGTACTTAATACCCAGCTTATTTGAGCTAAATTTAAGAATATCACTTTTATATGAATACATTATTTTAACAAACAAAATTGAGTGAAATTTACTAATTGCCAAGGCACCTGCTAGGTTTTCAACGTGTTAGCTCACTTAAACCCTCCACAACCCTACAATAATGCACTATTGTTCACCTGAGGAAACAGGGATGATACATGTTAAGTACCTCACCTAAGGTTACAAAACTAGATATAAGACACAAATATAACTAGTTCCTAATAGCATAATATTCATACTATACATTGCATGACATACCATATACGGTATTTTACTGAATATGACACAGTGAGATTAAGACATACCATTATTTTATGAAGAACTAAGAAAAAATTTAACTGTGGCTGAACACTTTTTTTAAAACCACCAACTTTTCATTAAAGTTCTACAAAACAGTTCATTTTAAAATGATTTCAGATAAAAGACTTACAAAAATAGGACAAAGAATTTCTGTACACACTGCACCCTGTTTTCCAAGATGTTAATATTTACATTTGCTAATCCAGTGTGTGTGTACAGAGAGGTGAATATGGTGTGGCTACATATATTTTTCCTGAAATGCTTGAAGGCAAGTTGTAGATACGATGCACTTTACTACTATATACTTCAGGGGATACTTTCTAAAACAAAGATGTTCTCTATATAACCACAGTAGTTATGAAAACCAGGAATTCCACCATCATGCAACACTGCTCTCTGATCTGCAGACCAGATTCGGATTTCATTAACTGTCTCAGCAGTACCCTTTTCAGCAAAAGAAAAACTATGTATTTTTGGATCCACATCCAATCTGCAAGCATCCTTCTATTTAGTGTCATGTCTTAGTCTCCTTCACTGTCTAACAGTTCTGCAGTCTTTCTTTCCCTCTCAAGACCTTTAGAGTTTTAAAGAGTCTAGACCAGATATTTTGTAGAACATCCCTTAATTGGGGTTTGTCTGATGTCAATCTCGCTTACATTGAGGTTATACAGTTTGGGCAGGAAACCACAGACGTGATAATTTCTTCTCAGCGCACCATTCTCAGGGGGCACATGACAGTGGTTTGTCCCATTACTAGTGCGTTAACCCTGATCTCCTGCTCAAGGTCATGTTTGCCAGTGAGTATGAAGTTACTCTTTTCCCTTTCGTCATTATTAAGCATCCTGTGGGCAGATACTTGGAACCTTTATAGTCCCCAGTTTCCCATCATAATTTGGCTCACTGGTTTTATCAAACATTGAAGATTTTTGCCTGAAATCATCATTACTACCACGGTTGCTAATCGGTGATTTTTCTAACCCCATCAATTTATCTACATATATTAGCTGACATCTTACTCTAAGGAAATGCTTTTCCTTCTCCGTTTATTTATTCACGACCTGTTTTATGCTCTGGGTTATAATCCATTACTATCCTTATTTATTTTGGTGCTCAAATTGTCTGAGTTTTGGGCACTGCGAGCCCCCTTTGAGCTGGCTTATGCTTCCTTTTGACATGTCCTCCATTCTGCAAGCCACTTCCTTATTTTCTGTCACAACTAGATCTTTTGGGCTCAGCCTGTCCTTTCCCTGCCCTAGTCCTGAAATCGGCCACTTCTCCTGGGGGCCCTCCTTCCTTTGTTAGACAATGGCATTTATATTAAGTTGTCTTGGGGAGAGGCTTTGCCCATCTCTTCTCTTAGCAACAGCTTTCTCAGGATAGATGAGAAGTAATATTTCTGTGAAGTTTTAATTTGTTTCTCTAATTATGAGTGACACTGAATATCTTTTTAAATGTTTAAAGACCATTTTAATTTCTTTGTAAATAAATTGTCTATTCATGTCTTTTGCTTATTTTTCTACCAGATATTTTCCCTTAGGTTTTCTCTCTCTCTCTTTAAACTTTGAACCAACCACAAACTTAGACAAAGGTTGAAAACACAGCACAAAGAACTTTTTTTCCTCAACCATTCCACAGTGAGCTGCTGACCTAGCCCTGACTACCCTGGATATTTTAGTATGTTATTTCCTACAAAAACATCCTTTTAAATTATCACAATACAACCACCAAAATGAGGAAAGTGTCCCCCAAATGTCTTTTATTACAGGAAAAGAATTCAGTTCACAATCACAGACTGCATTTACTTGTCATATCTCTTTTCTTTCCTTGACTTCCACAATCTTGACTCTATTGAAGATTACAGGGCAGTTATTCTGCAGAATGTCCCTCATTTGGGTGTGTCTGATGTTTCCTTATTAGATTCAGGTTATGCATCCTTGGCAGGACCATCACAGAAGCGATATGCTGCTTTCTTCTCACACTATCCCAACAGGTGGCAAATGATTTTAACTCATCTCATCACCAATGAAGTTCACTTTAATCATCTGATCACCAGATGAAAGGGCTATCCGCCAGGCTGTAAAGTTACTTTTTCCCCCTTTGTACTTAATATGCTTTGTAGATAGGCACTTCGAAACTATGCAATCTCTCATTCCTCGTTCCTATGTACTTCCCTTCGCTCACTCAGTCATTCATATCTGTACAAGCTCACGGATTCCTGTTTTATTCAACAGGCAATAATCTGCTACCATCATTACTTATTTTGATACTCAAATTTCCCCAAACTTGGTAAGGGGGAATGTTTTCAAGTTGGATTCTGGGTCCTTCTGATATGTCCCTATCATTCTGTGAGCACTTCCTTGCTTTCTGAAACACGACATTCCAAGCTTGTTTTATATTTTTCTTCCTGTCTCAGCTTTGGAACTGTGCCATCTCTCCATGAAGTCTAGGTTTCTTTCAATGGAAAACGGTAGTTTTCTCAGTGCACAGAGCTAGCGAGTATCTTAGATGCATATAGATCTGTGTAAACACATGAATACGTTTACATCCATATTTATTTCTACATCTATCTGTATACGTTAAAAGTTCACATCAATACATACAATTCCAATCTAATACAAAAACTTTCTCCTTTTCTATATTTCTATTACTCCAACTTCTTTGACAGTGAGAAACTTGCCTTCTATTCTCCTTAATATATTTCCTTATTTTATCAATAAGTATATATGTATTCATTCTCCCATCTCTGCACCGCCCTCTCCCAACATGGATGCCCTCCCTCTTGTCCCTACTCCATGTTGGCCTAACCCAAGAGGACGGCCTCCTCACCCTGCTTAGGCTCTGACTGTCCACACTAGCCCACTCTAGCTCCTTCCACCCTTGCCCCACCACCATGGACGCCTACACTGCTTTGCCTCACCTGAAAAATTGAGGTCTGAGTTGTTTGTGACTGATGGGAGGAAAAGAGGGTAAAGAGGATGAGGAAGGATCCCCTCATTTTTTAAGATTCTTTATATATTAGGGATATTAATGTTTTATCTCTGACATATATTACAAATATTTTCTCCAGTTTTTCAGCTGTGCACTTAAATCTTTAAAATTACTGAAAAAATTGTTAAATCCTTATCTTTTAGAGACACATACTAACATAATTATAGATGAAATGTGTCGAGGATTTGCTTCAAAATACGAAGGGGGAAGTGGGTGTTGGTACATAAGAAACCAAACTAGCCATGTGTTAATAATTCTGAAATCCGGATGATGGGTATATAGGGGTTCAGAATACTATTCTATCTACTTACTTTATGTTTAAACTTTTCCATGATCAAAAGGTTTTATAAAGAAAGCCTTTTATACTTCAATCATCAATTTTCACCATCTATCATTCTTGAGTATATATAAAAATATACAAGCAAAATAAATTGGTTAAGGTTTCTTAAAACTTCACAGCCAGATTCCAGCTCTTCTGAATCACTTTTTGACTGGGAGCCATCACTGTCAGTTTTTCACTCCATATCATTTTCTGTGCCAAAAAGAGCACTGGTGATGAAGCATTTCTTAAGAATGTTCTACTGTGTCCCTGAGATTTTCTTCCAAGCTGTCAGCACCCTGTTCTATAGGTTTTGATGTTGCTGTCTTCTGGATCTTACCCAAAGATGCTGTGCACGCAAGCAACAACCACAGCACAGCTGCTACTGAACTGCCTTCACTGCAGCAGCTCCATGCCACTCCAAGATTGCAGAAATGGTAACATGTAGGGGGGAATAAGCAACTTGGTAACTGATAAAGGTCAATAATTATAAATATATTTAAAGTTTTCAGCTTTACTATCTGTTTTCTAAATACTTAACACATTCCTAAATACACATAGTATAATTTCCTTACCTACTATGAAAGTTTAGTTTCTTTCATCTCAGATTTTATAGCATAATGTCCACAAGTAGGTTTTCAAAATTTTTAACATAACAGTTCTTGTCTAATTATAATGACTGTAGGTGACAGGGAGACATGTCAGTTTCTCTGGCAAAACTGAGCTCCTGAAGGCCGGAACATCGCTGACTGCTCTCCTTATTCCCAGCTCCCAGAAGAGCACGCCAGGGCCACAGAGGGCTCAGCTCAACGAATGTCTGTTGCGTGAACGACTCTTCCCAAGAGTACTGGCATTAATTAAAAGCAATGAATCAACCTACCAACCAAGCAGAAGTATAACTGTCTGAGACACAAAGGCTGGTACTTTTTAAAACAAGTAACTACTACTTCCAATTGAGGTCCTTAGAATGTGAACTCTGAGAAAGGCCACCATGCTAAAATGGCTATCCTTAGCCATTCTGTTATGCCATTTTTCATTCATTCAAAAACACTTATTATCTACCAAGTCCCAGGTGCTAGGTTCATAAAAGGGTACAGAAGAGAATCTCTGCTCTCAAGAAGCTCGTGAAGTTAACTGGAATGACAAGCAGGCACACAATTCAATTACAAAACACAGTGGACAGTATTATGACAGAAGTGGGCATCGGGCACCATGGTGTGGAAAGAGAAGGCACTTAATTCAGAGTCCAAAAGCTCCGCAGAAGAACAGACACCTGAGATGAATCTTAAACTATCCCCTTTCTATTCTCTAGTACTCTGCTGTAGTAACCACTAGCTATGTGTAACTATTTAAATTTAAATTAACAAATATTAAATACAATCAGTTTTAATTTTAAAATTAAATAAAGTCAGGCTCTTCAGTCACACTAGCCATATTTCCAGCACTCAACAACCACAAGTAGCCAGTAGACTCGGCCACTGCAGACACAGAACATTTCCATCAATGTAGGAAGTTGTACTGGACAGTGCTGCTCTGGTGCCTTCATTCAAATAAAGTATATAGGCCACCCTCAAAAGTCCCAGAAAACAAGCAGAGGCAGAACAGACGTGTAAAGTATAGAATTGCATCCAATTTATCCAACAATCTATTGCGGAAGCGGGTCACATGATGAGAACATTTTAAATAAGGATGTTACTCAAGTCAAAGAGGGAATTTCAACCTTTGATTCTACGTTCAGAAAGGACAAAAATGTCTCATGTGAAGAAACTGAAAAGTCAATCTGAAATAGGAAAAGAAAATGTCAAGAGAGGGTAGGGAAGAGAAAGCAGAAATACAGAGTTAAATGTTGACTTTCAGAGACTTAACTCCTTCTACCACCTCCTCCAGTGCTCTTTAAAGGAAATTTGTAGACCGAGGGGTTCTGATATTCTTAATTCTTTCAAGGTGGAATGCCTTTGAAGATATGATCTTTTCATTTAAGATTTATTTAACAAAAACACCATTAACCAAAAGCATCACAAGAAAATAAACTGAACCATACATACTGCTCAAAACCAGATTTAATTATTTTAAAAATACAAAACAGGACAAGAAGTTATATACATATAATCACCACAGCGTAACACTTCTCAAACATTTTAAAGCAACATTTAGGAGACAGCAACATACCAGTTCAGATTTGAAGTAGCCTATTGTGTTTTCATCCAACTGAAAATATCTTCTCTTCCAGTTTTTCATCTACCAGAGATGAACACAGACGTAAGACTTCTGTTTCTAAGAATGCCAACTGTTAATAACCACTTAATTATTCCGATATGAACCCACAGTCAGCGATGTCAAGCACTGGAAAACCTCACCACCCTCCCTTAGTGAGGAGACACACGAAACTTCACCTCTTTTGCTATGCAAGCCTCGAACTCCTAATTCAACTTTGGTGGCCAGATTTTGGCTTTTATTATATGATTTTTAAATATAGTTTCATATTTTTACTTTTCTAAATGTTTAAAAAAAAAAAAAGCACTTCCCCATCCTCCCCCCCACAAAGTGAATGCTATCAGGAGTCCGAGAACAAGCACAGGAAATGTCACTAAACCACATCGAGTTCCTGCGTGAATCCTTCTGCAGGTACTTTATACTTAGGAGTAAGGCAACAAACATTTAATAAAGTGAACCTACTTTGTACAAATATTTTTTGTCAACGAAACAGACTTTTTGTGGAAATTTCAGTATCTCTAAGGGTTGGTATTTTGGTCTTAAAGAGTAAAACAAAAAGAAAGGAAATGCTCCTTAAAAGCCCTAACCAACACAGCATGGTGTCAGGGCCTGAGAATTCCGACTTGACCTGTAGGCGCGCTGGAGGGAGACACCCGCAGGCCTCCCCTCTGCTCCCCTCAGCCTAAGGAAGGTCAGGCAACTGGGGCTGAAAGAACCTTCCCTCAACCCACCTAAGCTAACTGGAGTTGCCAGAAAGTGACGTGAAGTCAAACAGAACTACCAGGAGAGCTCCAAGTTCTTCTTCACTCACAGCAATTCTTTTATTTTCAGATTTTAAAGTTTATCTTCTTATGAAATTCAAAGATTTAGTTCACATAGAAAGAACGGCAAGTTTTAGAAAGGTACTTTGGAACCTCAGAAATAGTGGCAAATTTCCTTGCTCTTCCCATAGCCCCCAGCCTAGATCTGGCTGAGGGGACCTGGGCTAACCCATAATGGCTCTTACTGAGGACCAGGTGTTGCGCTAACTACTCTCTTCATTTGCACCTTTCAAAACAACATCTGGATGGTGGGTTTTATAATACGATTTTCCTTAAAAAGAAACTGAAAGCCTGAGAGGTTAAGTAGTAGCCCAAGGTCACAGAGCTTTCTACTGAGGCCGGCCCAACACCAAACCAAGCAAGCGATCCTTCCACACCCCACACTGCTGCCCTTCTTTCCTGCCGTCTCCCTACTAGAACTCTTTCTCTGACCCACTCCCAAGGGGGGAGAAAGCAAAAGAAAAACTTTGAGCTGTGAGGAAAGCTCATTTAAAACTAAAGGTCAGGGGCCAGCCCGGTGGCACAGCGGTTAAGTGCGCACGTTCTGCTTCTTGGCGGCCCGGGGTTCACCGGTTCGGATCCCGGGGCAGACATGGCACCGCTTGGCACGCCATATTATGACAGGCGTCCCGCATATAAAGTGGAGGAAGATGGGCATGGACGTTAGCTTGGGGCCAGTCTTCCTCGGCAAAAAGGATTGGCAGTTAGCTCAGGTCTAATCTTCCTCAAAAAAAACCCAAAAAGAAAAACAAAAAAAAACTAAAGGTCAGTGGTAATAAGCATTAACTTGCCCAGCCGCCCACAGACCAAGAAAATAATAGCACTGAGTTATGAACACAGAATAACCCCTATGCCGCCATCTGCCTCCTCCTCAGCGTGCTGGTCTCTCACTTTGGGTCTTTCGCAAAACAAAGCAAACAATTTCTATGCTGAGATTTTGCTAACTCACACTAATTTTTCATTATCTCACATTATTTTGTTAAGCTACTCACCACTGCTCCTTGTTTCACACAATATCCAGCTTTGATAATTGCACTGTCTGAAGGTGGTTTAGGAGAAAAGTAAGGAAGATGGCTTTGGGACCGTTTCAAATTATTTCTGTCAATACTTTCACCACATTCGTTTACCTCTTCTTTCTAAAATGAAGCAAAATAAAGAAATTCTTTTCTTGCTGGTTTAGCTTCAAAGCATACCTGCATTTCACGTCGTTATCCTAGTAGAAAATCTTAAAATCGAATCTTAGTTCAGTTAGGAACAAGGACTCTGAAGTGAAGAGTTTTCTAATTAACTTGAGATATTTAGTTATAACTTTCATATCATTGATTAAACCACAGATTTCTACTTCTTTTGTTCTGCTGTCCTGCTACCAGTTTTTTTTTGTCGGGGGAAAAGGGTAGGGAGGTTTACTATTTCAAAATAATTAAATAGATTCACAGAAAGTTGTAAGAAAAAATGTACAGGAGGTCCTATGTTCCCTTCAAACGGTTCCCCCAGCAGGGAAACTGTGTAACTATAGTACATTATCAAAACTGACATTGGAACATTCCACAAAACTTATTCGGATTTCACCAATTTTACATGCACTCATTTGTCTCTGTGTATGTATCATTCTCTGCAATTTTATCACATGCAAATTTGTGTGACTGCCACCACCACCAACGTGCGGAAGCATTCATCACCACAAGGCTCCTGTGGACTAGCGCCTTAGAGACCCTGTCCCCACTCCCTTAGCAACCACTAATTTGTTCTCCATCTTTACTATTCTGACATTTAGAGAACACAAATGGAATCACACAGCAGATGACCTTTTGAGATTGGCATTTTTCACTCGGCATAATTCTCCAGAGATTCAGCCAGGTTGTTCCTTCTATCAGTAGCTCGCCCCTTCTTTTTTTTTTTTTTTAAGATTTTATTTTTTCCTTTTTCTCCCCAAAGCCCCCCCGGTACATAGTTGTGTATTCTTCGTTGTGGGTCCTTCTAGTTGTGGCATGTGGGATGCTGCCTCAGCGTGGTCTGATGAGCAGTGCCATGTCCGCGCCCAGGATTCGAACCAACGAAACACTGGGCCGCCTGCAGCGGAGCGCGCGAACTTAACCATTCGGCCACGGGGCCAGCCCCAGTAGCTCGCCCCTTCTTATTGCTCAGTAGAATCCCTAGTTTGGATGTACAACCAGTGGTTTAACCGTTCACCTGTTAAAGGGCACTGAGTTGTTTCCAGTTTTTGGCTATTAGGAATAAAGCTCCCATGAAAATTCATGTACAGGTTTTTGCAGGGACACAGTCTTCATTTCTCTAGGATAAATGCCTAGGAGTGCAAATGCTGGGTCACATGTAATTACAAGTTCACTTTTATAAACAAACTGCCAAACTGTGCTTCAGAGTGGCTGTACCGTTTTACATTTCCACCAGCACTGTACTAGTGACTCGGTTTCTCCTCACCCTTATCAGCATGTGTGGTACCATTTTTATCTGAGTCGTTCTGACAGGTGTGCAGGGATACCTCAGGTGGTCTTCATCTGCATTTCCCTACTAACAATGGCGAACATCCTTTCTGGTGCTCATTTGCTATCTGTATACCTTTTACCTCTTGGTGAAACGTCTCCTCATGAGTTCTACCCATTGTCTATTGGATCGTTTGGGTTTGTTACTGTTGAGTTTTGACAGTTCTTTATATATTCCAGAGACAAGTGCATGGTTGGCTACGTGGGTTGAAAATCTTTTCTCCCAGTGTGTAGCTCTTCTTTTCATCCTCTTAATAGGGTCCTTCACAGAGCAAACATTTTAAATTTTGATGAGGCCTAATTTATCAGTTTTTCCCTTTTATGTATTGTGCTTTTGATGTCAAGTCTAAAAACTCTTCACCGGAAGATTTTCTCCATTGCTCTTTTCTAAGAGTTTGTCTGTTTGGGTTTTTTTTAGACGTAAGTCCAGTGCTTTTAAAAACTAAGTATACTTAGGTTTTCATGCTCCCTAAAGCACTGGCTTCCTGTTTATTTATAGCACACAACAAGCTAGAATCTTACAAATCAACCAAAGGTATATTTTCAAGAACTTCTAAATTTCAAGAGAAAAACTAAGTACTTGAGCCATATCTTGAGGAATTTTCAACCTCTTCTATATTTAGATAGGTCAACAGCACTAATTACGTACTTAACTTGGTAAACTCAGCACTTAACTTGCCGCTAACCCAATAGTTACTGAATAAATTAATCATGCAAACAAGATTTATTTGACATTTTCTTGATATCTTTCAAATCCTTTTACATTGAGTAAATATTACTTCATAATTTAAAAACTACATTGCAAAATGATAAAGTGATAAAATACTTTGCAATCTTTTTAATACGGCACCTACCGTGAAATCTTAGAACCTACTGAATAATCTACACCAAAATTAAAACACAATAAAATCTTAATTCTATAAAAAATTGAAACAGCCACAGATACAACCTAGTACACTATCTTAATACAACTACAGACAAACTGTCTTACCCCTTATAGCAACATAAGACATAATACAGGTGAATAATCTAGCTATATCTTAACCAGAAGTCTTACAGGTTAAAATCATTACTTTTAAAAACAGTAAATGCATACATACACACAAAAAGTCCAAGCTTATTTTTTATCCAACTTTGGTGAAAAATGTAAGCTCCCACTAGAGCAGGGATTTTTGTTCATTAATATATCCTTTGCCCAGAATAAAGAAAGCACTGAATAATTAATTAATTAATGTGGTAAGAACTCTATTTCCACTAGTCACTCTCCCCTGACACAAGATCTGAAAAATATGGCCCCTAATTTGATTCAAAAGGTTTAATTGCCAAAGCCTTTTAAGCTCAAAAAGGCATAAAGGTAATGAAAATGCCCAACATTGGCAATACCAATTAATTACTTTAAAATTTTTGGTTTCTAAACTGCTAGTAATTTAATTTGCATTACAAATTCATTCACTCAATTCACACAAGAGATTTAAGCTCATACAAAAATTTTAATTTTATCAAAAATTTTTAATAAATTTATTTTTCATAACACCTAAATAAGATTTGACTTAGCATATCAGTACTTTTGACATAGAACTGAGTCAAAATTACAGCTTTGTTTGGCTCATCTAGGCCAGGTTGTAGAAAAACAGGTTTAAAAAATTACACATATTTGCAAGCTCTTTGACTTGGTAATTTTATTCCTAGGAGTTTATCCTTTAAAAAAATATTATTCATGTCTCTCAAGTTTATGCTACGAGAATGTTCATCATAGCATTTATGGGATAATAGAAAATATCTATATTGGTCTCTGCACCTGGTTCCTGGCATGAGCTCCTGAGACCCTTGTAATTTCCTAAGTGAGAAGAGCACTGGGAGCATCTCTTGCTCTCACAAGGTGACTCTAGATGAGCTCCTGGACAGGGGCTGGTCACCAGAAAGACTAAGCCATGATTAGAAGCTTGAGCCCCACCCTCCATTCTCTAGAGAGGGAAGAGGGGCCGGAAATGGAGTGACTGACCCATCATGCCTACATAAGGAGGCCTCCATAGAAAGCCCAAAAGTACAGGGTTCAGGAGCTTTAGGTTAGTGAACACATGGAGGTGCTGGGAGAGTGCCCAGAAAGGGCATGGAAGCTCTGTACCCCTTCCTACATACCCTGCCCTATGCATTTCTTCCATCTGGATGTTCATCTGTTAAGTGTTTATCTGTGATTTGCAAATTTTTTACAATAAATGCATACTTTTGAAATAGCAAATATAAAGTTTTTTTATGAACCGACTTTTATATTAATTCAGAATAAGGTATACTATTTTAGTTTGGATAACAATACGAAAAAGTCAACATACAGTAATTAAACCATGACACAATGGAAGAATTAATTTATTACCTGAGTTGGAGTAATGATGGGCACACCACCAACAATGTCGGTTCTGTAAGACACTTGCTTCTTCCCACACTCACCTTGGCGACTTAGGTTATCAGAATGAGGCTGTGAGTCTGACTGCTTTGGTACCTAAAACAAGAAGTCAAATGAACTTTGGCAACCAGCATTATATCTGAGACTCTCTTTTATCACAGAATTTCCATTTATATAATCATCCATTTAACTAATCACCCATTTACAGATAACTGACATATATATAAAAATATTTATACTGTGTATATATATATCCCTGTCAGTTCCCATCCTAATTTTTCTGTTACAGTGATACTTCATAACACCGTGATCATTTACTGAGTGCTTACTTGGGCAGGTACTGTTTCACACATTTTCCTATTTAATCCTATCAACCCTATGCAGAGGGACGATATCTCCACCGAAGCGTTAAGAAAACAGAGGCTCAGAGGCATTAGGGAATGCAGATTCAGATCCTGGCTATGCTGCATTCTAGCTAAGACTGCATGACTCTCTTCCACACTCAACCACTGTACTACAACCCGTGGATGAGAGCACCTGACACTGCACGGCAGCCCTGCGCAGTTACCCTTCCCTTTCCTCCATTCTTGCCCATGATTCTGCAATGTTCCCAGGACAGGGATCGTGGCATATTCATCATTACCAGCTTCAGGACAGAGTCTACTACTGAAAACACACTAAGTATTCAATAAATGCTGAAAGACTGACTCAGCGGATGAATCCAAAATCAGTAGGAAAAAGAATAAAATATTTAACATAAATTAAAAGTCAAAATGTTCAAAATAACTTAAAACTTATGAGGAATTTTAAAAAGGGATTCTAATACTTGTAGCAGTGACAAATCGCTCACACGTATAAACAATGACTGTGACTGCAGAATTTGATATAGTAACATTTCACTAAAGTAGAATCAAAGAATTAAAGGTGTCACAAATGTTTACAGCATGTTTTCACTTTTCTTCTGTGGCCTAAGGGAAACTGGCCAAGCAATATTTCTGTCAATAGATTGTTTCATGTAGTCTGAACGATAAATTTTTAAGGCTTTGACTAAAACATAGAAAGATATGCTCAGTACCAATTACGATGCTGAACGTGATATTTAACCTGTCTCCAGTGATTAACTTTGCCTGTCATGCAGTTAATCCCTGTTAACGGGGTACTGGCACAGCTGTAGGGGACACCATTCACAGTGCATTCAAAGACCCAAACCATTTATTAATATGATCCCAAAGCAGTGTGGTTTCTCAAGCTTTACTGTGCATGAAGTATCACCTGGGAAGATTATTAAAAACTTCACATTCCCAGGCTCCATACTCAGAAATTCTGATGAGAAAATCCACAGTGCAGTCCACAAACCTGCACTTGAAGCAAGAACAGCAGATGTTTTAGAGGCAGGCGGTTCATAAACCACACTTTTGCAATCACTGCTCCAAAGCCTGCGTGCTCTCTTTGATGAAGCTACTCTCACCAGCTTTGTGAGAAAGCAGGTATACAACGGTGTCTGCACATCAGGCTTTACAAAGAATCTTTTTGCAAAATATTGGGCAAACTTGGTCTGTGTGTGTATGAGAGGACGCTGAGCTGTAGGAGATTCCAATCTGCATAAATGTTATTTATGGATATAAATAACTTGTCTTCTTGGCGACTTCTAAAACTCCCTCTCCTCACTTTCCCTACATCATATCCCTTCAGATGCTTCCCCTGTATCCCCTTGAGATGCTTCCCCTCACGGCTTTCTCTCCAGGCCTCAAGCACAACCCTCCACCCTCACATTCCTATTTACACCACAATGCCAGTCACTGGCAGAAACAAGAGAGAGAGAGAAACAGGAAAGGAAGAAAAGAGAAATGAATTCTGAAGGAGAATGCCTCCTGAATTCTTCTAAGAGTTTTTTCTAAGAGGTTGTACATTTTCGAGTGCTTTTTAAAGGCAATATGATAATGGACAGAATTTTACTTGACAAGATTCGCATAAATATATGAGTGAAAGGGCTACAAAGGACAGTACACCCAGACACAATTCGCCAAGGAAGCCCATAGTGTTTTCTAATGAACAGCATCACGTATTCCAATGATCTTGATAGAGCAAATGTGTCCAAGTCACCCCATTAAGAACAGAAAACTCTAGCCATTGATACTCCCTTCAGGATTGGTTCCTCTACTACTGCTTTCATTTTTTTTTAAATAAGGGGGAAAAAATTTTCAATGGCAGCCACCAATACAGATTCACACAGACTTGAGGAAAGTAAGGAGAGCCACAGACTAGTGATGGAGGATAGTCCATTAAGATGGCACGGTGGCATAGTAGGAGTAGTTCGACTGTCACCACTCCCTTTACCCCCCACTCACTACCCACCCCTATTCTGGAACCACATACTTCCAAAACCTAATTTTGGATTTCCAAAAATTTTAAGTACGTATATCACATTTTACTCAGCAGACCACTAAACTACATAGTAGTTGACCAAAATGTCATTTGGAGTGATTCCATAGAAAGGTGAACTATACATATACTAAAATGTAAACTTTAATTTTTCAAAGAAATTGACATGTAAATCATCAGCAATTTCCATAGGAAAGTATGACAAATTAGAGATTTCACACCCTTCTAGATTTAAATGTCTAAAATGCATATGAAATTAAAACTGGTAAGATTTCTTAAAGAATAAAATTAACAAAAATGTATCTTTAATATTAAGGCATGGGAAATTCTTTCATTGCTATCCTGAATTAAATGTGTATCTACATAAAGTTGATTTTTATTAAGTGTTATCAATTCTACATTCACCCTACTATAGTTACTATAGTCTACTCTGTTAACAAGCTAAAGATTTCTGTATCTTATTTGTATTTATATTTTCTAAAGGTGAATTATAAAAACATGTATTATAAAAGCATGAATATCAACAGATTTATCCTAAAAACTACAAAAATTTCAACATATAAAATAAAGCTGCAAGACCACAAAAGCTAATTAAAAGTATGCATACTTTGAAACATTACCCAATCCCTAATAAGTTTACCAGTGTCATTTACATAAGATGGTTTCAGACCATTAATACATTAGATACAGCAATTCACGAACCTCCAAATGGTAAAAAGCCTGAGATCATTCACTCCTTTTTCTCTTTAAGCACTAAGAAACCAGTGCTGCTTATAATCGCAAACTGTAAAAAGTTAATTCAGTAAAGTTACTAGATCTTGTCTTTCTAAAGAAATTTTCCAGATAGGGAATATTTATTAAAAGAGTTAAAAACTATCAGTTAAAACCTTTTAAGAATACATACTTCTGAATCAGTCCAAAAACTGCCTTCCTGAAACTGCACAAACCTAAAATAACTTCTGCTTCATGCAGAGCTCAGATGCAGCGCGTGGGTGTTCTGTCATGTGGTAACAAGCTGTTCTGGTGCAAGACAAAAAATTCGACTTAACTCTGAGAACAGCTTTAGTTATGTTAACTCTTCACTGTGTTGTGATATAAATATGGAATCATTCATTTTAGATGGAAACTAACAAGAGACTAACATATGCTGACTTGCAGGGCATATGTTTTTTGAGAGTAAGTCGTGTAGGGTCAGTAAATAACTGCACTTTAGCAAGAACACACTTCAGTATACACAAACCTCACACAGACACTCCTGCCCAACCCTTTCCACGCGGGCCTACTATGCGTCTCTCTGCCAGCGAGGAAGGAGGCAAAGGTAAGGAGAAGTATAACCAGGGCGCAGAACTGATCTGCCTGCTCATCAGCAGCAGCAGCAAACGCTCTCAGAAAAGTTTGGTTTTTTGCTTTAGGAACAAAGAGTAAGGAGAAGGCTGTTTTTTCAGGAAGCAGTAAGGCACTGGGTTCCAGAATCACATAGACTGGGTTTGGCTCACAGCTGCACAACCTACCAGCTATAAGACCTGCACTTTTACTCAATCCTTCTGAGCCTCACTTTCCCAGGTAATTTAGGTAAAACCTTCAGTGCAAGGCCTCGCTCACTGTAAATAATCAATACATATAAATGTTCATCAGGAAATTAAAAAGAAGAGAAGCCCAGGCTGAAAGTGGGAAGCTGTGGCATGGAAGGAATTGCAAGGGTAGCAGATTCTGGAACTCAAGGGAGAAAAGCACAAGCGGCATGAAGGCATGAAGTTTAGCAGCTGAGACAACTCCCCAAGGGCAGCGGGGCAGGACCCTCTGGCTGCCACAGCTCCGCAGACCAGTGACCACCGCTGTGCCTCATTTCTCAACCCTTCACCCCTACTTCCTGCTCCTACCTTCAACTCCTGCCCTAACACCAGCCCCAGTCACGCTCTGAAGACGGGAATGCCTTCTCCCGTGACCCAGGCAGGTGGCAGGAAGCCTCTTAATCTACTCTGGAAGGAAAACACATCCTCGAGGCAGACCTCTATGTGCATTTTCCCCTAGAAAGACTGTAAGCAGTGGTTAAAATCTACAATATTATTATACCCTTATTAGGTATATAATGGGTTAGAAAGGCATTAATGAGCTGATTTTAAGGGTCAACAGTCACCATGTACAAGAAAATGTATTTACTTTATAAACACCTGTCTTTTAAAGAAACTTTGAATACACAACCTATTGGTAAGCTGGGCATTCAGTAGGTGTATTTCCAAAATGTAAAGATCACTTCCAGATACTAAAAATTTTTCACAAAAAATATAAATACTTACTGTAATTTTTATAGCTTTGTTCAACACATTTACCCATTCTACTAGGTCCTGCTGATCATTGGCTTGTAGGAAATATTTCCTCATCCCTGCATTCATAACTGTTGAGAGAAAAAATAAACTACAAAACACGAAATTTTGCACTTGTTACCTCTAAATTTATGTTGCAGCTAGCTTCAATATTGTGACTCCCTTGGATGTGACAATATGTTAGATCATATAAAATACTGCTTTCATCACTCATTAACACAGGGAAAACTCTTATTTCTAAGGGCCATGTTTTTAATTAAATGGAAATACCACAACATATTTAGCCAATCCCCTAATGGTGGACATTTAGCTTATTCCCAATTTTTGAAATTTAAAATATCTCAATGAAACATCACGTGCATATATTTCTCCATATTTGGGCTAGCATTTCTATAGGATAAACTTCTTAAGAGACTTGTTGGGTCAAAGGGAATTCACATTTAAAATTTTTACAGATACTGGCGAATTGTCTTCCCAAAAGGTTGAATCCGTCTTCATCCCTACCAATAGCATATGCAAAGTCCTATTGTGTCTAATACCCCACACCACTCCTGGTTATTAGCACCTGTGATCGTCAGCCACCTCTTGTTTTCAGCCCCAAGGTTCTGTGACACTGGGCTGGGAGTCTGCAAACAACATTTCCTGGACTTCCTTGCCAGCTCAGGTCACATTCTGCCAACGGGAGGTACTGATGGGAGACTGGAAGGTGGGAGGGAGACAGGGAGAGGGGACTCTCCTGCAGATTCCTGCTCTTGCTCACCTCCCTCCAGCAGCAGCAGCAGCAGCGCACAACCAGCTCCTGCTCCAGGCTCTCCTGCCTCTCCCTAGATGGCCCTGCAGTCCCCTCAGATACCAATCACTAGCTTCATGGTGGCCTCTTCTCCAAAGACCTAGGTTCTGGCAACACCATCTCTTCCCTGTGTCTGTCCAGCCCTGGCAGTGGCAGCTATTCTTGCAGTTTTTAATTTCTGCCTTACTTCAGCATTCCCTTTGTGGTTTTCAGCCTTCCAACAACTGGGTAACCAATCCCTGTAACAAATCCCCTCGTTGAAATACCTCATGTGCTATGTTTTCCTGACTGTGACAACCTAACTGGTGAATAATTATACCATGTTTAAATCTGAATTTGATTACTGAGGCAAATTAATATTGTATGTTTAGTGGTCATCTGTATCTGTTTTGTGAACCGTTTATTTTCTTTACCCATATTTCTTCCGAGTTGTTTATTTATTATTATTTTTGTGTGTGTGTGAGGAAGATTGTCCCTGAGCTAAAATCTGTGCCCATCTTCCTCTATTTTGTATGTGGGATGCCACCTCAACATGGGTTGATGAGTGGTGCACAGGTCCATACCCAGGATCCAAACCCACGAATCCCAGGCCACTGAAGAAGAGTACACGAACTTAACCACCACACCACCAGGCCAGCCCCATGTTTATTTCTCTCTCTTTTTTTTTTAAGATTTTATTTTTCCTTCTCCCCTAAGCCCCCTGGTACATAGTTGTATATCTTTAGTTGTGGGCCCTTCCAGCGTTGGCATGTGGGATGGCACCCCAGCACGGCCCAACGAGCAGTGCCATGTCTGCGCCCAGGATCTGAACCAGAAAAACCCCGGGCCGCTGAAGCAGAACGCGTGAACCCAACCACTCAGCCATGGGGCCAGCCCCTATTTTGTATTGATTTATAGGAACTTTTATATTAATCCTTTCTGTTTGATTTCAAGTACTTTTCTCAGTCTGTCATTTGTCTTTTCACTTTGTTCATAGTATTTTTAACCAAACAGAAATATTTTATCTTTTCCTTTTCCTTTAATGACTCTAGCTTTCATATTGTATTAGAAAACCTCTCCAACTCAAAATTATAAAAATAAATATCTTTATTTTTCTAGCACTTATGTATTTTCTTTGTATTTAAAATCTTAATAGATTTGGAACTTTTCGTGCAATTTAATTTATATATACCCCTTTAGTGAATATTTATTTGTATAAAGCAAAGCACACCTGCACATACAGCTGTCTACAGACTTCCATAGTCAACTCAAATTAAAACTTATTAATTGGGGGGGCTGGCCCCGTGGCCGAGCGGTTGAGTTTGCGCGCTCTGCTGCAGGCGGCCCAGTGTTTCGTTGGTTCGAATCCTGGGCGTCGACATAACACTGCTCATCAAACCACGCTGAGGCAGCGTCCCACATGCCACAACTAGAAGGACCCACAACGAAGAATATACAACTATGTACCGGAGGACTTTGGGGAGAAAAAGGAAAAAATTTAAAAAAAAAATCTTTAAAAAAAAAAAAAAAAAACTTATTAATTGGGGCCAGTCTGGTGGCACAGCGATTAAGTCCGCACGTTCTGCTTCTTGGTGGCCCGGGGTTCACCGGTTCGGATCCCAGATGTGGACATGGTAGCACTTGGCAAAGAGCTGTGGTAGGCGTCCCACATACAAAACAGAGAAAGATGGGCATGGATGTTAGCTCAGGGTCAGTCTTCCTCAGCAAAAAGAGGAAGATTGGCAGTAGTTAGCTCAGGGCTGATCTTCCTCAAAAACAAACAAACAAACACCTTATTAATTATAGGGGTTGGCCCAGTGGTGTAGTGGTTAAGTTCACACGCTCTGCTTCAGCAGCCCGGGGTTCACAGGTTGGATCCCTGGCATGGACCTACACTCTGCTCATCAAGCCAGTCTGTGCAGTATCCCACACATAAAATAGAGGAAGACTGGCACAGATGTTAGCTCAGCAACAATTTTCCTCAAGCAAAAAGAGGAAGATTGACAAGAGATGTTAGCCCAGGGCCAATCTCCCTGACCAAAAAAACAAAAACACAACACCACACATTAATTATACATTATGTGTACTTATTTTTAAAAACATAAACATTATTCTAGGAGCTAAGGCATCTGAAGAGCTACACTGTTGCAATTTTTGAAATACAAAAATAACTTCCCAAAGTCTCCATCAAAATTTTAAATGATATACTAGCATTCAGTTGAATATGACAAAAGGAAGGAGGAAATGAAAACCCTCAAGGAAAAAAGTTATTTCTCAAATGCTTAAGATTTTGAAATTGAGCCTGAGGCCAAAACACTCTAAACCAGAGCTTCATTGAATTGAGATGAGGGTCTTAGAAAGGAAGTCAAATCCCATCTTGTGAAGTGCTATAAAACAACTAGGCTGGAAACTAAAGAAATTTAACACACTGCAAATCACTCTTTTATATCTTACTAGAGACTGGAGAAATTATAAATGCGATAGATATAAATTAAGATAAATTAGTAACTCACTAGGATATCATATATGTCAACATATAGCTTTGATTTTTAATTTATAACAATCAGCAAAGCATACTTTCATAATCTTTTCCCAGCTTAGTCTGAAGTTGAGCTCGCCTCACAATGGCTTCTTCCCATCAATGTTGTTTACCAATCTAAGCCTAGAACATTGAAGAGTTTAAAAATCTAAGCACTTAGTAATACACTACACCTGTTATAAAGTGCTTAATACATATATTTTTGAATGAATAACATTTATATAAGGATGTCTTTTAAAGGAAGGAAGAGAGGCAAATATACCTCTAAAAAGACTCTCAGTACACCTTGCACCTAAAGAAAAACTCATGTGCCTTAAGTATTGTTTCATGGCAGGAAGAGGTATAGTGATATGACGGAGGTAAAAATCAAAACCTGGAGCCGGCCAGACCTGACTAGTTCATGCACTTACTAGCAATATCATCTTGTAAAAATTATGTAATCTCTATGAGCCCCGTTTTCCTCATCTATGAAACAGGATGCCACCCATCCCTTCCTCAAGGTGATATATGAAAAGAAACTAGCACAGTACTTGGGTCAGAACAGATAGTCTGCTTCATCTCATCATCATCATCTGGAGATTTCCAGGTAAGAAATCATTGCAGAAAATGTAAAGCAAATTACCGAAAAGCGGTATATTAGCAACGTTGGAGGGATAGGGGACAGGGAAACAAAGAAAAAAAACTTTGAAAAAATAATAAGAAAAAAGCCTGTATGAAACCTCTAAGATGCCAAGCTTTTAAAGCCAGGGTTTCGTGGTGTATAATGAATGCAGCCAGAGGCTTTGTGTTCTTGCTGCCTCTTCACTGAGTGCTTCTTTATTTCATTTCAAAACTTCCCATCAGAGTGAATACATCAAATGGATAGAACTTGAAGCACAAACATTAGTTTGACTGCAAACAAAACTCATCTCACAACCTAGGACAACTGTTTATGGTTCAAATATGGTTATGGATCGAGTGGTTCTGAGACATTTTATCATGTTTCTCTGCCCCTTTTCTCCCGTTTTCTCTATTCCCTCTATTCTTTCTCTATCCTCTCCTTCTCTGCGAGTCTGACACTGCACTTTCTTAATGGGCCTCTTTCATATTTCTCTCCTATTATCTATCATTGTGTTCCACTTTTAAGTATTTTTGCCTTTTTCTTCTGAGTTTTGCACTGTCTCGTGTTCCTTTTCCTATTTGATAGTTCTCACTCCTCAAATGTCATGGAATCTTGGGCTATCTAGTCAAATTTAAAAACATAGCAAAGAACTGACTGGAAGCTCTCTGGAAGGTATGTAGGGTTGCTGCACAGGGACCTCACTGAACAGCAAGCTCTTCTGGTAGGAAGGTCCAGATGTCACTACCAGTGGCTCTCTTCTCTAGGGCATTCAGATCCTTATCCCACCTACACCTACACCTGCTGCCCAATGCTCTGGGGCTAGACACAGGGAACGGCAGCACCCCCCATGGGCAGACTTTCATTTTCAGTTTCATTCCTCCGCTCTCCCCTTTGCTGGGACTAGCGTCTACAAGCCAGAGCCTCACGGATTCTATTTCTGGAGATACGACACATGCCATTTCTTGCTGGGATGGGGGAAGGGTGGCTGCCTGACTGAGCTAGATGGAGGTAGGGACTAGAGGTTGTTTCTTACAGAGACATTCAAACAAAGTCCCCGTTTTCGTCCCTCCTCACTGTGGCTTCCCCGAGAGTAACCAGTGCCTAAGCCTACCTAGAGCTGGAGTGGGGGCAGGACACTGAAACAGCTGGCTTTTCATTGGCCTCTTCTTCTACTCTGCCAAGTTATTTACAATTCCTCCATCCACTGTAGGTTACAGATGTCTGCTAGTTTCATCAAAGATGGTTTCAGTGTTTCTTGTTCTCACTGCTTTTGGAAAATCTGAGAGGAAAGAGAGGAGGCAAAGTCTCTATGTTGCCATTCTGAATGGAAGTTGTGGTTCCATTTTAGAAGCCAGTGCCTCCCTCTCTGAAGCTAAGCATTCTATGACTCTTTTCTCTACTCCCTCTGGTAGTAGAGGACCAATAAACTACTGAGACACCAATAACTCATCTTAGAGTCCAACTGAAGTCACCCACTCTAAATACCCAGTAACTGAATGTCAAATCTATTACTCTAGATTATTGTCCCTTCAAACTCTAAGTTTGAGATTTCACATTAACAAGACTTGTCAAGAGTATGTACATACACATTCTAAAATACAAAGTTCTCTGCTACTTGACCTGCTCCCAGTAGCCTTTCATTCACAAGGCTCTGAGGCATTTTCCTATCCAGCAATCAAAATTATAAATCTGTAATGAATACATAACCTTTTTTAAGTTTCTCAGTTGTGATAAAAGCATTATAGAGGATTCTCCGAACAGCTACATTACATTCTTCTTATATCCTATTTTCTTACCTGATATACATGATTGCCATCAGACACTGGCCCTAACATACTGCCTACAGAAGAAACCTACCCTTTGAAACAAGAGAACAAAGAATGTTACCACCAATTCTACCTCAGGAAGTATCTTGACTTTAAATGTAAAACAGTCCCTTCTGATGGCAGTTGGCCACTCTTAATTTCTGTCCCTTCCATCACTAACGTCCACTAACATACTCTGTGAGAGCATATCAAATCAATTCTCCCAGCTTCGGCTACCACCCATTATTTCAACAGTTTCCAAATTTCCCCGTCCTTGATCTTCAAGCTCCATCCAGTCCTCAATTACTGTCACCAGAACATTCCCACCTAGACGTCTCCCGTCTTCAATCTCCTTATCAAAGTTTATCCTGCCTAATCAGCTCTCCCTGAGGCCTCCTTTCTTTACTTGAAGCAAACCTGCCTCATGCCTCTCTCTTCCTTCCCACTCCTACATATCCAGTCACTAAGTCCTGCACTTTTCCTTCCAAGGTTTTTCATCCTTCCTCTTCCCCCCATTGCCACCACCCTAATTAAGGCCTTTACATAAAGAGAGTATTTCAAAAGCCACTTAACCAATCTCCCTGCATCAAACTCTCCTATCCACACACACAACATAACTTCCTTCACTTATGTCTACCTTCTAGATGCTAATTTCTTACTTCTCATTTTCAAAAAGAAAACAACACATCACTTGCCAATATATTACCCCTGACTTCCACCTGCCTTTTTGCTTTTCAGTCTCTCACCATCCCCTCCAGCTTCATTCAGTGTTCAGTTCCCTGTGCACATCACGCTCTTCTCTCCCACAGAGCATGGGAGGGGGCTGCTCCCACCTTTTCTCCCCAGTGGTAAATAACGACCAGGGTTAGCTGGCCACCAATTCAAGTGTCCTCATCTGGTGTGGCTCCCCTGACTCCCAAGATCCCCAATACGGATATAAAGCTCTTCCTTGGTGCTTCCTGAATAGCTGTACATCCTTTATTTACTGATTGTGATAAACACAATGATAATTACCTGGTACTGGATCTGTCTGTGAGATTCTAAGGGCAGCAACTGCATCCTATTACTCTCATAGCCCCAGTGCCAAGCACAGTGCACAAACACTAGAATTCACTAAATGTTTGCCTAACAAGTTAATCAGATAACCTCAACTACCCCTGCCCCCAAACTGTGAACTTCTCATTACCCAAAAGCTGAAAACCAAATCCTTTCCATTATTTATGTATTTAACATAGAATAATAACAATGTAGAAAGTTAAAAGTTACCTGAAATCTCACTGGTGATCACTATAAATGCCCAGATAATGATTACAAACAGGCAGAGGAGATGGGAGACAGGAAAGGGGCTTCAGGGGTAGGGGAGCAGTTTTATTTCTTCACCTGGATGGCGGTTTCAAAGGAACTTGTCTTAGAATAATTTCTTAACCCATAGGTTTGTGTTGTGTGGTTTTCTATCACTGTTTTCTTTTACAACACGATGTAATTATATAGTCTAACTTAAAATAACTAATATAAAATATGGCTACTTACCAAAACAGAACTCAGCCTTTGGCCTTAGCTTAGTTGCATCGCTGACCTAAAAAGAAAAGGAAAGATGAGTCACTCACTTCTGCATATGCTACTATAACCAACCTTATACGCTGTGGAAACTTCACATGTATGATTTACCAATAATCATACACATTCAGCACACACATCTAAAATTAAACTTTAAAGGCAACTGAAAAATAACATTAATTAAATATAGGATATGGGTCCCAAATGTAAGATGTTTAAAACAAATGATACTTCCACGTTCTCTTTGAACAAACTGTTTTTTTTCCTTCAAAGGAAATGTGAAGTTGAAAGTAAACCATTGAGTTTTATGTCGCACATATACGTATTTTTAGTTTAACATAATTTTCAAAATACCCTCATGAATACTCTACAGAAACTACGAATTCTTCCAAAATTGCATATTTCTAAGTTAGCTGTGAACCATAAGAGGAAATGGGGGTGGGCAAGGGGGAGACTATGTATTTAATAAAGTAGATTAATGCAGAAGGCATGAGTCTGCAACGAGGCAATCAAAATGGCACCGGATCTTCTCTTGTACATGAGAATACCCTGGGATGCTGGGGTCACTTTACTGTATGCAGCACATGGTTCCTTGGAGAAGGTGAAGCAACTAGCTGCACCTGGTTGCTGCTATCCCTTTAAATAATAATATCCCTTTCTTGGAAGCCCATTCAGGACTATTGCCACGCTGTTGCCCAGCGTTAGAAATTATAAGTGTAGAATCTGTTTAGTACCTTCAAAAGGAATTCTAAGTCTGGGGTTCCTGACTGATCCCAACTACAAATTCACAGCTCTGAGTCACAGGAAAATTTGTTCCAGGAATAAATTCTGGAAAAAAGCAGCATGTCTAAAGTAGAGTACAAACTGTACAATTCAAACTTGAGTAAGCTGTGAGACAGAGATGAAAGTTAAGAGAACTGCACAGAAAAGGTTATATTTTAAAAGAGGAGCCAATGGAGGAGAAAGCAGCTGGCCAGTCAGCCTGCCGGCTTTACTGAGTTAATACTTTATTTTTAAAAAGACCAGGCAACCAGCAATTGAAAAGACAGATACAGAAGGGCAGTCTCTTCCTCGACTGACTAGTTCAATAAATTAGGCCTCTCCTCATCACTTCATTGAGTCAAAACCCTCGGCAGCGTATTTATACTGCAGCACACGTAGACTGCAGGCAACCAAGCAAACTGGGGGGCTCAAGTTTATTTTACACTGGAATTCCATGGTGCCTAATAAGAGTCGCTATAGAACTTAAGCTGTGAGCTACCCTGAAGCATTTAAGTGTCTTAATTTGCCAGAACACTTGGGGTCTACTTAAACAACATTTGTCTTTTGTAAATGTACATAACACGGCTTTAACGTACAATGTTTCCCTTTAAATATGTAATCTTTATTGTCTAAGGACTAATTTTTTTTTTTGGTAAGAATGAATAGCTCTATTGTAATACTAATAACAAACTATTTTATTTGTAAAATACCTGTCTTTTAAACAGAGGCACACTTGTAAATTGGTCTTTTGCTGAAGATCTTTGCTGACAAATACCAATATATGCATAATAGTATGCATATGCATATTAATAATACTGTGTTGCTACTTTTCATATTATCATATCTTAAGTCATCAACAAACTTTACTACTTTGTGTAAAACACAAAAAACCCACAGGTCCTCAGTCTCTGTCTCAGTTCCCAAAACATTAAAAGAAAGTAAGTAAAAAAGCTATCTAACAATAGCAAATCTAAATTTTTTAAAAGAAAAGAAAAACGGTATTGCAAATATGCCAAAAGATCAACAAACAAGAAAACAGAAATTAATAAAGACAAAGTGAAATGAGGGAAACATCATTCTTTCATTATGAAGATGGTAATTTTCCACAAAATAAAACATAAAGCAACAAAAAGTCAAACGTAATGGGATTAAAAATTGGAAATAGTTTAAATCAATGTAATACAGACTTAGAAAAATCTTCTCCAGACTTCCCCAAGATAGAACCTGTTAACTGATTTCTCCCCTTCTAATGGTCATACACCTGATCACAAAAATTAATGTTAACTTTTGCAATTTGCCACATCCTGTAACTTAACTCCATATTCTCGCTAATTTTATCAAAGAACTTCCTAAACGTAGGAATCAGTTACTGTTTTCAGCATGGTATGAACCTGAACATCATCATTAAATGACACAGAGAGGAAATCTCTCCTTGTAGTCACACTCTCATTCTAAGTTTTAATTCATGCACGAACCTAAGACAATATAGAAAGACTACCTTTGAAATGTAGGTAAGTTTAATGGCTCCAACACGTGATGATCCGGAAGGTAGGTTCTGGAAAGAAATTGTTAATATACAATTAATATGTAACATTATGAATTTATTTTATAATGTTCTACACATACTAAAAAAAGTTAAGAAATGAATTTTTTTCTTTTTTCTTTTTCTTTTTTTTTGTGAGGAACATTGGCCCTGAGCTAACATCTGTCCAATCTTCTTCTATTTTATGTAGGATGCTGCCACAGTGTGGCTTGACAAGCAGTGCTAGGTCCACACCCAGGATCTGAACCTGTGAACCCTGGGCCACCGAAGCAGAGCGTACAAACTTAACCACTACACCACTGGGCCAGCCCCAAGAAATCAGATTAGGTATTTAATATCACATTTTATAAATCAACTTATTCAATTCAAGTATTTACCAGGTCTGAAATTAAGTTTACAACATGGATAACAAAAGTGAACTCTATTCTGCTCCACCGTAAGCATTCTACAACTAAAAGGCTATTGTTACCACTGGAGCTAAACTTATTTTCTCCTTCATGAGTTTAAAAAGCCACCAACAAGATCAGATTTTATTCCTGAAAGCAATGGGAAAAGTATTTAGACACACAAAACAAATATAATTTTAGGAAATTGAAAAAGACTATACATATTAATTTGTTCTATTAAAATTTTTTATCAAATACAGCTCTTTAAAAAACATTGGATTTTCCCCCATTTAAATATATTAGTAGGGGCTGGCTCAGTGGCATAATGGTTAAGTTCACACACTCCACTTCAGCAGCCCGGGGTTCACAGGTTCAGATCCCAGGTGTGGACCTAGCATCACTCATCAAACCATGCTGTGACAGCATCCCAGATAAAATAGAGGAAGACTGGCACAGATGTTAGTTCAGTGACAATCTTCCTCAAGCAGAAAGAGGGAGATTGGTAACAGATGTTAGCTCAGGGCCAATCTTCCTCACAAAAAAAAAAAAGTAAACAAATAAAAATCTATTTAAAAAAATAAATAAATACATTAGTATTTATTATGCCATAATTAACCTACATTGATATCACTTTCCAAAAAAATTATTAGTTGGTACTTTTTAAACCATTTGAGGGAGTTTATATATTGGCATTTTCGTACAAAATATTTTTACTTTTCCTTTAACAAGTTTGGGATGTGATTTGTGTCTTAAAAGAGCTAAGGGTAAAAAATTAGTAAGGAGGAGAATCACTCCTGGCTGAGGCTATCAGGAAAGACTGTGGAGGAATGAACAGCATTTAAGCTGGACTTTAAAGGAAAATTTTGAAACACAAACAACAGGAGAGAGAATATTCCAGGCAGAGAAAACAGACGAGCTACAGCAAGCAGAGGAGGGCGCCCAGCTCTGTACTGGAATGGGAAGGTGGCTGCGTCAGGTTGTAATATGGGGCCAGACAGGATTGCAGTAGAAAATGGCTGTCTGGGAACCTGAACTGAGAACCCAAACACGGAGGAGCAAAGTAAAAAGCAAAGCAGCAAGGAGTTATACTGTCAAGAATTTGAAACCACTGTCTTGTGAGCGGTTCTGCTATCAAAATTGTGCTTTAATTAAGAGATCTTGTAATATAATAAACTGAATGGATTATAGAGGGGGTAGATGGAGGTAGGAAAACCAGATAAAAGAATATGGAAAAAACTAACAAAGAATATAAATGAAAAGACTGATAGAAGATTTCAAAAGCAAAACTACAACAATCTTGATTTTGAAAGTTTCCTCCACTGTAGATTAAGTAGAATCAACTTTGTAACTAACTTTATAATAATACACATTAAGAAAAAAATCTATGGGCTTCTTGTCAGGCATGACAAGAAGGGAGCTTTCTCAGACCTCTGTAAGCTTCTGGAAACAGTTAACCATATAGAAGCCTAGACAGTTCAGACTTAAGTTTCCCAAACATGAGCTTGTTATTATTGACAAGGACAGGGCTTTTCAAAATTTTCAATCCTCTGAACAGTGAAACTGCAATATATTCTGCTTTAAACTGTACAAGCTTCCAAATATAAGCCATAAATAATAAAGAGGCCTATAAAATTATAATGTATAAATGCATACATTTATAAAATGTATAAATTTTTAATATATAACTTTTTTTTTGAGGAAGATTAGCCCTGAGCTAACTACTGCCAATCCTCCTCTTTTTGCTGAGGAAGACTGGCCCTGAGCTAACATCCATGCCCATCTTCCTCTACTTTATACATGGGATGCCTGCCACAGCATGGCTTGCCAAGTGGTGCCATGTCCGCACCCGGGATCCAAATCGGGGAACCCTGAGCCACCGAGAATCGGAAGGTGTGCACTTAACCACTGCACCACCAGGCCGGCCCCTAATGTATAACTTTAAATGGTTGTGTTCTTATATAAAATGTGTTATATTCAGAGGGTTTTTTTGAATGGTTGTTGGCGGTTTTCCATGGTGGTCGTTTTTTGAATTTCGGATAAGGAAATGAAACATGAAACAACCCCAAGACCTGCTAACTACACCACCATGATTTCTGCCAACCACTGCTGCCCTTCCCTTCAGGAACGTTACTCTCCGTTTAAGTTTTTCATTAGCTGAATACAGCTTTAAACCTTTTTGTGAGGAAGAGAAATGAGAAGGCATGTCATGGCTGCACAACATAAAGGGTCACAGATTAAACAGTGGCACAGCACAGGGAAATATAAATAGGTAGGAAATTAGGATATTCAAGGGGCCAGCCTGGTGGCATGGTGGTTAAGTTTGCGCACTCCGCTTCAGTGGCCTAGGGTTCATGAGTTCAGATCCTGGGCATGGACCTACACACTGCTCATCAAGCCATGCTTTGGCAGCAGCCCACATACAAAATAGAGGAAAACTGGCACAGATGCTGGCTCTGGGCCAATCTTCCTCACTCCCCCCACCCTGAAAAAAGAAAGAGAGATTCAAAATACTAGTTTCTGTGGACCAGTATGATTACTGCCAAGTTCAACCAGAAAAAACTGAGTTTCAAATATTGTTCCTTGACAATGAACAAGAAATAATACACTAATATGACATTTGTCACATTATGAAAGGAAATAAGCCATTTGTTCTTATGAGTTCCTGTACTCATTTTCCAAAATTCTGAAATTTCTTCAAATTCACTTCCTAATCCAACTACTTAATTAAAAAATTCTCCACCATTACTCATGCCCTCAACAAACACAGAAAGCCCCAAATTGATCCCTAGTAATACACTAGAATGGATTTTTAAACCAATGATTAATGATAAAGAAAGCAAAATAGAGGAAGAATGGCTCCCTAAGGACAAGTGAGCCAAACCAATATTCTTCCACCATCAGGGTTATTATGATCAGCATAATCATGTTACAGCACCGTAACATAAGCAACCAGATTGAATCATATGAAGTTGCCATCTTTTTAGTAGCATCAAAATGGTGGTACACTGCCAATTTCATGTCATTCAACCTATGTAACAATCTTAGCAAGACATTTACTGATGTTTTCATGAAGAGATTTAAGTCTCGATTAATACATTTAAAAGTGACAGACTTTTAAAAAGTGACACAAAGCTGGTATTGGTGGCTCATACACTAGTTGGCAGAATCAAGACTGTAAAAGATTCTCATCAGTTGGAATGAAGAGGGAAAATTATTAAGAACTGAATAGACAGACTTAAAATTCTGCACATTTAGTAAAACCAATGTGCTAATTACACCACAGAAACTGGCTTTAGAAGAGTTCATGAGAAAAAGACCTGGCTGAGTGCAAACTTTAACATACACCCTCCCTGCTTCAGCCAAAGTGAACTATTCTCCAAAAAGGCCACCGGCCTTCTTGCTTTGATTTCTGTGCCCATGCTATTCTGAGCACTGGAATACCCACTTCTCCACCTCTTGGCTAAAATCAGATCCATCCTTCTAGGTCAATTCCAAATGTTATGACCTCCACAAAGACTTTAACTCCCTCTGCTAGCTACAATCACGCCCTTCGTCTGAATTCTAAGTTTATGTTTCCTTCAGTGTAATAAACATATTCTATTTTGTACTTATCTTCTTTTAGCTCTGTTTAAGAGGAAAGTACTGATAAAAGGAGGAATTCTAACGAGGAGAATCTATTATATATGAAGACAAAAAACAAGGAGTTTTAAACAAAATTCTGGAAAAACCATCAACAGGACCTTGTGAGCAGAGACCAATCAGGGTGAGAACATAGGCAGAGCTGCACAACAGCTTGCATGAGGGAGGAGAACAGCCACTGGAGTCTAGCAGAGTCACCAGAGGGAGTCAAGGGGACTGTCACTTTCTACCTCGGAAAAGGAGTTTGGGAGGGGACTGCGCCACAGAAAAAGAGATGGGGTCGTAAAAGGGAGGAACCTGATTTACATAAATAAAAAAAGGTAATGAACTTTTGGTTTCTGATGACCTGTCCTTCGCCCACTGACTCTAGTCAAGTAAATACAGGCATTAATCACGTAGTTGCATACCCAGGTTACCACCACCCAAGCAAGCTGGTTACACCCAGAGATAACCGAGTAAAACAGAGTATCAATAAGCTCTCCAAGGATAAGGGTAGAGAATAGACAGTTCCTAGCAAAAAAAGCTCTCATACAAAGTTAGCACTCAAGTAATATAAACTGAATTAAAATACAACTATCCTCCAAAATTCGCAAGGCTGCACATAGATGAAGAAGTAAACTTACTTTACAGAGAAGCAGAGAGCAAAAGTAGGATTAATGGGTAGAAGATACAAGGAACTAGACTTTGGCCCACAGAACAAATAATAATTAAAGCTGTCTCAAATATAATAAATATTTTCTAGTAATGTGTGATTCAAAGAATAGCTAAAGTGAAGATCAGGGAAAGATGGGTTTCTTGCATTAAGGAGGAGGCTGAATTAATTCTAAGGTCCCTTACAACTCCAATTCTATATAAACAAATTTAAATTCATTAGCACATGTGTATTTTGTCTAATCTAAAATCAGTAGAGAGTAGTAAAGAATACTAGACTAGTTGTCGGGGATCGAGCTGCTGCTCTATGAAACAGAACGGAACCTCCTTCCAGTCCCTGCTCTTGCCTGAACTGTGCATTCCTCCCCCGCACAGAAGCCCAGCAGACCAGAGAAGACCAGCTCCAAGTCTGCTCGGGACTCACCCCTTGCTTAGCACATACTTCCTTGCAAGATACATCTCAATCTGAATAAAAAGTGCCACAGGTACAGAACATTTAAAACTACTCGACAGATCATCTCTAATCCAAGGTCTCTCAAACGTCTTAAAATTGGAATTCTATTTTTAATTTATGACATTCCCCCCAATGATTTGCAAGACGACAATAACATCAAGGTGCATTTCAATTCATAAACAGCATTACAGTGGCTGACACTCAAGTCTGACACTACAAAACCAAAGGACTACATATGTATAAAAGTGTCAACTAGTTTTAGTAGTTTATTTACCGAAAGATAGTAGTCTCCATCCTTGAGACAGTATCTTAAATTTAAATGACTTAAAAATTTTCACCCAGAGATGGCGTTTCTCTCCCAACGAAAGAAAAACACACATATATACATGCATAAATTTTTATTAAATAAACTTAGTTTTATCTGCTGACATTCAAATAAGACAGTAGGAGCTGGGGTGCAGGGCAGGGAGAAGGCAGTCAGTAGAAATAAATCTAAATATACACTGTTTAGGAAGACAAATGCTAACACCTGCATAGCATGTCAAATACTTTACTAACTAAAGCTCATGTGTGCTCCTGAAGAAAGGCAACCCTTTGGATTTCACAAACCTGTGGATTATCCATGTACCATACAAAACTATCTTCTCTGGTATCCAGTATGAAGTACCTTCGAAGAAATTTCCCACTGTTTTCATTTTCTTCAATGTCTAGAAAACCACAAATGCGATTCTGACGATCCACATAAGGCATTTCTGAGCTTGAACATTACACTGTAAAATAAAAACATGAACAGTTAAGTATTTCTCAGTGGACTTGCAGCATAAAACGTGTATGGGACAGTTTATTCAATAAGAAGCCTACTTTCCAAACTTAGGTGGGAGCCAGTTAATGTGAATACATACAAAGCATGTGCAAAAATCCCTTTTGAAATTAAGCTGCTTATGAGTGGCTACCCAATGCAAGTGTACACAGTGATGGGGACAAAGGAGGGCTATTCACCCAGCTGCATAATTTACTTACATTTTTCCCTAAACAAACCCAGGTGAGCCAAAATATTACCTATCCAAACTTTAATTTCCTCACTTATAAATCAAGATAATCTACCTTTCAGATTGTTTTAGAATATTTTTAAGTTGACGAAATAATGACAGCTAATGTTTACTGGCCACTTACTATATGGTGGGCTCTGTGCGAGGTTCTTTTCTAGACAGTTTCTCATTTAATCCTCAAAATGACCCTATAAGTAGGGTCGCCATCCTCATTTCACAGATAAGAACTTAACACTGAGAAGGGGCAGTGACTTTCCAATATGAGAGAACCAGTAGGCAATGAATCAAAACACGAACCCAGATTCTCCGACTCCAGAGCTTATATCTTAACCTCCACACCATCCTCTCTCTAAAACCCTCTGAATTATTAAAACGAAAATGCATCAATAATTTCATTCTAATGAGTAAAATTAGCTAACACGAAAAGAGAAATACGCAGGTATTCTGTGCCTCCTGAGGGAAGACACAAACAGCACCTACGAAGCGAACATACAAGCAAAAGCTTTTCTCTGAATCTGATCAAGTCTTTAGATCTCGCTCTGTCCAGTTACCCATTGACAGGAAATGAAGAACACAGGGGAACACATGAATGCACCACAAGGATCCAAATCAGCAAAAGACAGACTGGGAAACAACAGGACAACAGCCCAGTTTCTTCAGCAAATAAACTATACTACAGGGAAAAAAAGAGGAAGAGAAAAATTATAGATTAAAAAAGACTTCAGAGGCATATCATATTCTGACTCCAAAGTACTAAAATTTTTGTTGTACCGATTAAAGTTAAAAATCATGACTTGGGTGAAAAGCAGAATTTCTAATCATTTTTTTCTCTAGAAACTGTGGATACATGATTCCTTCCTGATGTGATGCAAATCAGCAGATTGTTCCTATCCTGGTACTTCTGTGGCCAGCAGCAACAGCTTTTGGCAGGCTGAATTTATTTATTTATTTTTTAAAGATTGGCCCTGAGCTAACATCTGTTGCCAATCTTCCTCTTTTTTTCTTTTTCTTCTCCCCAAAGCATATAATTGTATATTCTAATCGTAGGTCCTTCCAGCTCTGCTATGTGGGAGGCCGACTCAGCATGGCTTGATGAGCAGTGCTAGGTCCACGTCCAGGATCCTAACTGTTGAAACCCTGGGCCACCAAAGTAGAGAGGGGAAACTTAACCAGCCAGCCACAGGGCTGGCCCCAGGGTGAATTTATTTATGTAACTAGTTCTTCGTTTAAAGGCTCAAAGTAAGTTTAACACACAATAAAAATTCAATTAGAATTCACCCTAATGTACAGCATATTCTAAATCACTATTCTGTATGCAACCAGAGAAATGATGAAACATACCAAAAAGTTTTAAACAAAACTATCCATTCAGTTTGTGTGTGTTATTATAAATCTGGCACCTAGAGGAGATAATTTTTTAATGAACTTACCCAAAGTTTTAAAAAATTCCTAAAATTTAATCAAAAGTTGAAAAATTAATATACTATACTAACGCAGAGTACAGGCAAAAACTACCAACTTGTGTGGTACTGCCATGAGGATAGACCAAAGGAACAGAATTGAGAGCCCAGAGACAAACCCATACATCTATGGCCAACTGATTTTCAACAAGGGTCCCACCATCATGCAAAGCCTCTTCAACAAATGGTGCTGGGACAACTGGATATCCACATGCTAAAGAATGAAACTGGACCCCTACCTCACACCATATACAAAAATTAACTCAAAATGGATTAACAATCTAAATCTAAGGGCTAAAAGCATAAAACTTTGAGAAAACATAGGGGTTAATCTTTATGGCCTTGGGTTTGGCAACAAATTCTTAGTTATGACACCAAAAGCATGACCAACAAAAGAAAAAAATACGATAAAGTGGACTTCATAAAAATTAAAAACTTTTTCACATCAAAGGACACAAAAAAATGAGAGACAACCTACAGAATGGGAGGAAATATTTGCAAATTATATATCTGTTAAGGGTCTACCACACAGAATATATAAATAACTCTTAGAACTCAACAACAAAAAACCCATTAAAAAATGGGCAAAGGACTTGAAAAGACATTTCTCCCAAAGATAACACCAATAGCCAACCAGAACACAAAAAGATGCTCAATATCATCAGTCATTAGGAAATGTAAATCAAAGCCACAATGAGATACCATTTCACACTCACCAGGATGGACGTAATTAAAAAAAGAGTAAAACAACAAGCGTTGGCAAAGATGTGGAGAAACTGGAACCCTCCTACACTGCTGGTGGCAATGTTAAATGGTACCACAGCTATGTAAAACAGTTTGGGAGTTCTTCAAGAGTTAAGCACAGAAGTATCATCTGACTCAGCATTTCCACTCCTAAGTATATACCCAAAAGAATTGAAAACAGGTACTCAAACACTTACATATGAATGTTCATACTAGCACTATTCACAATAGTCAAAAAGTGGAAACAGCTCATAAGTCCATCGACAGGTGAATGGATAAACAAAATGGGCCATATCCATACAGTGGAATGCTATGCAGACATGGAAAGAAATGAAGTACTGATACAATCAATCCAATAAAAATTCCAAAGCATATTTTATAAAAACTGACAAGGTGATTCTATTATATACTGAAATGCAAATAACCTAGAAAAGCCAAATCAGCCAAATCTATTTCCCACAGAACAGGGTAGGAAGACTTACCACCACTTGCTTCAAGACTTACAATACAGCTACATCAATAAAGACCGCACAGGATTGGTGAAAACATACATACAATAAATCAATAGAACAGAAAAGCATCCAGAAAAAGATCCCTTCATATATTGTCAAGTGATTTTCAACAAAGATGCCAAGGCAACTCCACAGAGAAAAGATAGTCCAACAAATGGTGCTGGAACAATTAGCTGTCCATGTGGAAGAAAATTAACTCAAAATGGATCACAGACCTAAGGTAGAAGCTACAACAATGAAGCTTCTAAAAAAATATATACGAGAAAGTCTTCATGACCTTGGGGGTAGACAAAGATTTCTTACATAAGATACAAAGAGCCTGAATCATATATGACTTGATATATTGGACTTAAAAACTGCTCTCTGAAAGACACTATTAAGATTTCAAAAGACAAGCCACAGAATGGGAGAAAAATTCAGTACACATGTATCTAACAAATAACTGATATGAAGGAACAGGCTAGGAATTATTACAATTCAATAAGACAAACAACCAAACGGGAAAATGTGCAAAAAATCTGAAGAGACAAGTCAACAAAGAAGATATACAAATAGTGGGGTAAAAAAAAAATTGATAAATAGTAAATAAGCAAATAAAAACATACTCATCATCATTACTCAGGGATTTATCAGGGATTTATCACAAATAAAAACCATGAGATACCACTACATACCTACTAGAATGGCTAAACCAAAAACAAACAAGCAAAGCTGACAATACCAAATGGTGACAAGGATGTGGCAGAAATGGACACTGTCTCACACACTGCTGGTGGGAACGCAAAACGGCCCAGCAACTTGGGGAGACAGTCTGGCAGTTTCTTGTAAAGTTAAACATACCCTCATGACCCAGCAATACCACTCTTACGTATTTATCCAAGTGAATTGAAAGCTTATATTTATACAAAAACCTGTATGTAAACGTTTTAAGCAACATTACTGATAGTTGGCAAAAAGCAGAAACTCAAATGCCCTTCAACTGGCAAATGAATAAACGGTGGTGCATCCAATATGATGGAATACTACTTAACAACATAAAGGAACAAACTAGTTATACACACAACACGCGTATTTCTCAAACGTATTTTGCTAAGTGAAAGAAGCCAGACCAAAAAGGCTACCGGGACAGAGAACAGATCAGTGGGTGGAGGGAGGGGCTGACATCAAAGGGTAATTTTCAGAGTGACGGAACTGTTCTGTACCTTGATTGTGGTGGATACATTACTATGTATTGATCAAAACTCACAGGCCCATACGCCACAGAGAGGGAACTTTACTGCAATGCAAAGTAAAAAAATAAACAACAGTGATAGAAAACAGGTCAGAGGCGCTAGGGCTTGGGATAGGGAAAACGACTGACTACAAAGGAACATGAGGGAAATTTCTACAGTGATGTAACTGTTGTATATCTTGATTGCGCTGGAGCTTACACAATTATGCGCATATGCCAAAACTTATAGAAGTGTATACTAAAACAGGTAAAATTTAATCTATGTAAATCCTACCTCAATAATCCTGAATTTTTTAAAAAAGATACCATACACACTCACCAGAATGGCTAAAATTAAACAGACTGAGACCACCAAATGTTGTCAAAGACGTGGTGCATCCACAAGTTATTTATTGTTGATGGAGATGTAAAATGGTACAACCACTACAGGAAAAGTTCTGGCCATAAAACCAAACACACACTTACCCTATGAGCCAGCCATTCCATTTCTAGGTATTATTCAAGAGAAATGAAAATATATATGCATGCAAAGACTAATTCTACAAATAGTTACAGAAGCCTTATTCATAACAGCCCTGAACTAGAAACAACCCAAATGTCCATCAACAGGTGACTAGATAAATAAAAAGTGGTACGCCTATATACTAGAATAGCACTCTACAATATAAAGGAACTACTGCTACAGGCAACATGCTCAAAATTCATCAGGGGCCGGCCCCATGCCCGAATGGTTAAGTTCGTTCACTCTGCTTCGGCAGCCCACGGTTTTGCAGGTTTGGATCCTGGGCACGGACCTAGCACCGTTCATCAAGCCACGCTGAGGTGGCGTCCCACGTGCCACAACTAAAAGGACCCACAACTAAAAATACATACGACTACGTACCAGGGGGCTCTGGGGAGAAGAAGGAAAAATAAAAGCTTAAAATAAATAAATAAATAAATAAATAAATAAATAAAAGAAAGAAAGAATTGCAATTGTCTTTCATTCTAGAGGACATCAGAAACTCTAAGAAACACTTCATCTCCCAGATCTCTGAATGTTGGAGTGTCCCCAGGGGGTGGTCCACGTACCTCTCTTCTATATGTACTCAGTCTCTTGATGCGCTCACTCATTCACATAGATCGAAATGCTGATGACTTCCAATTGCTACCTCCAGCCCTGGACACTCTGCTGAACTCCAGACTCACGTATAGAACTGCCTACTTGACAGATCTACTTAACAGACATCTCATACTTAACAAACTGAGCTCCAGACAGTTCCTCTCAGAAATCTGTTCCCCTCTGTCTTCCCCATCTCAGTAAACAGCCACTCCATTCTCCTGGCTATTTAGGCAAAGCCTCTTGGAATCATACTTCTTTCTCTCTCATTCCACGTCCAATGCATGTAAATCCTGTTGGTTCCATCTTCAAAACACATCCAGAATCCCACCACTTCTCACCACTTGCATTGTTGCCACTCTGGGCCAAGCCACCGTCATCTCTCAGCTGGCTTATTGCAAGGGCTTCCTTGATTCTGCCCTTGCCCCCTTCATTCTATTCTCAACACAGCAGTCAGAATGATCCTATTAAAATATATATTCAAGTGTTTATCTAATAAACACTAATACACACTACTTCTTGCCACACTATTCTAAACATTTAAATATTAGGTTATTTAATTCTTACAACAACAATTTTACAGATGAGAAAATGAAGGCACAGAACATTTTAAAAATAACTTGTCTAAGGTCACATGGTTAGCCAGTAGCGGAAGCCAGGATTCAAACCAGAGGAGTCTAGCTCTAGAGCCCATGCTCTTCAATACTATACAGTGTCACTCTGCTCAAAACTAGTCACCTCTGGTTGCTTATGAGAACTACCTGGGAGCTTCTGAATATCCTGATGCCTGGGATGGACCACCCCCCACCCCAGACCAATTAAATCAGAAACTCCAGAGATGAGATCTAGGCAGCAATACATTTGTAAAGCTCCCCAGATACCTGCAATGTTCAGCCGAGGTTAAGAACCACTCTTTTAATGCAACCCCATTTCATACAGGCTTCACCTAACCTCCCCCATCCCGTCCCAACCCCCCCTTGCTGACTCATCTGGCCCCTGGACTCCTACCACATCAGACAAGCTCCCCACGCAGGACCTTCTAACTCAAATGTCACTTTCTCAGTGAAGCTTTCCCCTGACACCCTACTCAAAATTGCAAACGCTCCAAATGGTGCTGCCACTTCCCATCCCCCTTCCCTGCTCTATGCTCCTCCTAGCATTTATTCCTACCAAACGATATTATTTATTTATTTGCCCCTTTCTCGTCTGGTTCCCCACACTGAAATGTGCAGGCTCCACAAGAGCAGGGACTTTTTTCTATTTACTATTGTTTCTCCAATATCTAAAACCCTGGCTGGCACATGGAAGGCACTCAATAACTGTTGAATGAAGCATTAAGGAACCCATAATTACTGCATCAAATATTAACGATTAAGTTTCCAGATAGAAAATTGCTTTTTCCTCCTCTGACAAGAAATCATTTAGTAGATTTAACTGACTGGTTCATTTAGATGATGGAAGGAAAAAGGTTCAAATACTGTATTTCTATTTTGATTTATATTTTTAGTAAAGCTAGTATGAGACAAGAACAGATAAAATTACATTATTAAAACAGCCACAGAATTTATCCTTCAGCTTTACTTATGCTCTAAGGGGTAGGTCATACAATCATTCATAAATTAACATATTCACAGTTAACACTTCATCAGTGAGGAACCAGGAAGTAAGTAAAAAAATAAAAACAAAACAAAAATCAGAGTGACAAAGGAAAGAAAAATTAAATTCTACACAGTGAGATCTCATTAGGACCACATAGCTTCACTATTATTTGTTAAATAGATGTGGAGTGGCACTAGTCTTTGTTGCCCCAAAAGTGTTGACAAACACAAAGCTGAAGATATACAGACATCAAGGATGAAACACCTGTGGAGTCTGGCACCAACACCCCCGCCACACACACCTCAGGGCTCTGGCACCCTAACCAACGCCTTACTATTACTCTACTCTATGCAAGCAGCTGACAGAAGAGAGGGAAAAAATTAGAAGTCTTCAGGGAGAACACAGGGAAAGGAAGGGGGTATTCACCCAAAAAAGGGGTGGGAGCAGGGCATGTAAGAGGATCATTCACCAAGATGAGAAGTACCTACAAGAAGGAGAGACTCATTCTCCAGCTCGATGTCTGTTTATGGCGTAGACTGAGTGACCGCACCTATTTGAACAACGGGACAAACAGAATTGATGAGAAATGGCAGGGCAGAGAAAGGGGACTGACTGAAGCAGCCTGCATGCCACCGTCTGGCATCACAAGGAAGTGAGCTTCCAGTGGGTTACGTGAAAACTACAGAAGGTAGCTGGACTTGAGCTGTCTTACTGTCACCACCACATCTGGCTGCAGAGAGAAAACCACCTCACTGCCACACACTCACAGGAACCAGGCGGTGGACTGACAGGACAGAGCAAGGAGGTGGGAGTGTAGGCTGGAAAAGGTTTACCCACGGCCAATTCCACATCCAGGAACTGTCCGGGGGAATCTCCCTCAAGAGCTCACCAAAAATCCCAGTCTGGATGCCTATCAGGAGACATTAACGGCTTCACTGAGAATCAAGAGAGGGCTGGGATAGCAGGAGGTAAGAAATACTTGTCTTTGTCCATTTTTCTTCTGACTAGTCCCTGTCCAAATAGATCCCAAAAGAGGGAAGAGAAAGAGGTGTGGGGAGCATACCAAAATCCCTCCCCACTCCATGTGCTCCAGGCAAAAAGTGGCCTGACAGTGGCGTAAGGCAGGAGAGGAGCTTTACACTGAATAGGAGATTGAAGGTTTAAACTGGAATAGATTAGACTGAAGCTTTTAATAGCTGTAAATGATAGAAAAGTGATCACTGCCCATGATGTCATGAGGGAGGGGGCGGGGGAAGAGGAAGATCCTATAAAGCATAATTGAAAGCAGTGAATGGCAAAAAACATAACTGTTTTATGTTTGTTTTCACCAGGCGCAGATTGCACAATCAGCTGATGACATATGGAACAGCATTAGTGCCCTAGCAATGAGAGGGAACACCTGACATGGAAATTCCCATGGGGGATTTACTGTACCGGGTAAGATGCTACATTAGAAGTCCTCTGAGATCACCTCCAATTCTAAGTGCTAAGATTGTCCTTTCTTCAAGAAGACGTTAAATTGAATTACAGAACCCAGAGTTAGATGGTTAAACTATAAAAGGCTAGGCTGCATACGGGTAAAATCACAATTTTTTGAAGAATAAAACTATCAGACTGACCAGTCTGAAAAGAGTGCCATGTAAGAAAAAATATTTAAGACAAATATTTTTAAGGCTCTAAAGATTTATTTAAATGTTAAAAAAAAAAAATCCTAGGGGCCTGCCCAGTGGCATAGTGATTGGGTTCATCTGTTCCACTTCAGGGCCAGGGCTCGTGGGTTTGGATCCTGGGCGCAAACCTGCACAAGACTGGTCAAGTCATGCTGTGGTGGCATCCCACATAGAAGAACTAGAAGGACTTACAACTAGGATATACAACTATGTACTGGGACTCTGGGGAGGAAATAAAGGGGGAGGTGGAGATCAGCAACAGATGTTAGCTCAGGGCCAATCTTCCTCAGCAAAAGAAAAAAATCCTAAATGACTGATTTTTACACTCAAAAGAAATTCCAGTTCAAAGAATACTTACGATATAAAATGCCCCCCAAACATCATCTTCCTGAATCAAAGCATTCAACTAATCAAAAGGCTTACCAAAATAAACAGCAAACATATGTTTGCTTAAATATTTTCAAGGAATTATAAATTCACATATTCTTTATCACACAGCAGCTACTAGGAAAAAATATTACTTAGTGTTCAAATGGTTTGATGTCACTCATTAAGCATAACAGAGTCCTACTGCTGCAACAAGTACCAACAGGAATTTTTATTTTTAAATAAAAAATCTCATATTTTCATGTTCTAAAAATAATTAAGCATTATAGACAAGCACCTACAGCTACCAAAAGTTTCTGCCTTAAGAATTCCTTTCTGATACCATGTCAATAAATTTCCAAATGCTATGTACTTACAATGGTCAGAAGAATTCAAATTAAATATTAATATTTATCTCCTACTGAAGCCATTTTATTGTATCATTGCAGATCTAAAATGAGAGAAGAATCATCTTGGAATTTAAAACCAAATTTTTGTTTGTTTGTTTGTTCTGAGGAAGATTAGCCCTGAGCTAACTACTGCCAATCCTCCTCTTTTCGCTGAGGAAGACTGGCCCTGAGCTAAGATCCATGCCCATCTTCCTCTACTTTACACGTGGGACGCCTACCACAGCATGGCGTGCCAAGCGGTGTCACGTCCGCACCCGGGATCTGAACCGGTGAACCCCGGGCTGCTGAGAAGCGGAACGTGCGAACTTAACCGCTGCACCACTGGGCAGTCCCCTACAACCAAATTTTAATATTATCAAATGTAAAATGCTCAAGTATGTGAAAAAGTAATACTTGCATATTACCTCAGCTTACAGGAGGGCAGTTACTGCTACAGAACTTGAAATTTTCTATCTAATAAAGGCAGAGTGTGACTAACTATTGTCACATCTGAATAATTACTAAATTTTATCCAGAAATCTATTTATCTTCCCCATTCTTAAATGACAGAGTTATTTAAACAAGAACAACTATTTAACATCAAGCAATATTTCATTATCAAAGTCTGACTTCAATTATGCTAATAAATTACTTCACAGATTTCTTTCTGGGTTACAAATTATCATCAGTCAAAATAACAGTGGGTTTTGCAGTATGACTGTAAGAACTTTCAGGCTTAAGTAAAAGTCTTTTTTTTAGGCTGCATTAAAAGTTTTTAGAGAGAAAAGCCCCTATAAAAATCTAAAATTTTCCATCTTTCCCAAGTATCTTCCTAGAAGTCTTCAATATCATCACGTCTCATATGTTAACAACCAACACACAAGTATTGCCGACAGCGACTTTTTAAAGAAAATAACCCAATGCTATTCTTAATGTTCTTAAACACTTCTAAAAAGGTCCTTCCGGCTTATGAATTCATGGCAGTTTCCTAACAATTGTACACTTATCCTGTTTGACTGTCTCTCCTAGTCTATGACAAACTCAAATTTACACACCACCTCTCTTTCCTATTTTGCTACAAAGCTAAAATTGGAAAATAAAAGATACAAACCTGCTACGCCCCCCCTCCCCAAAGTAACAATAAAAACACTAATTAACAAGCTAAAGTGAGATAGGAAGCAGCTTCAATACATACAAATCACAGCTTTTAAAGTCACAAAAGTTATCCAGTGCCGCCCACAGAGGACAAATTAACAGCCATATCCCTTGACACAGGAACACTCCAAGAAAAACCTGTCGAAGGATACCCTGGAGGGTTTATATCCCCAGGAGATAAAGTAACTATTAACTCAAATTCTGCTAACCTTCAATATTCTTGTTTAAATATGTAAGTATTCTAAAATGTAATTTCCCTTGGGAAGATTTCGCCAAGATACGGAAAATTTAAACAAACGCTATTTGAGGAAATGTTTTGTATGCCACAAATGTGTTAATATGAAAATTTGAGTATGAAAATAGGCATCTCAGTCAGAAGGAATCTTAGGATTTTCGAAATAACAGTTCTTCAAGTTCTTCAGGTGGTGAAGAAGAACACAGTTCGACAAAATGATTTTTTTAAGTTTCTCTCTGAATCCTATAAAGCTTACCCAAATTCTGCTTTCAAGTGTTTCAACGACATTAAACTAACATAGACAATACGTAAGCTGAGCACTCGCGGGGAAATAAAGCAGGCTGATCGGTAGCTCTAAGACGAAGGGCATTGGTATAAACTTTATAGTGCGCTATTCGTTCCAGTCATCAAACACACAGGAAATAAGATTTTCTAGCTAAAAAACTAATTGACAAAGGGCAATGACTTCATTAAAGCGAAGAAAATCTTATTAAAACAGACAAAGATCGATCGTAAAATAAGAAAACAAGTATCACAGAATTGGAAGGTGAAATGGAAAAGGAAAACAGCACAATGTGGCTGAATATTCCTTAATACTCCTCTCGGACCTGCCCCCAAACAGCGCGATCGGGTTTCACGGTTTACACGCCCAGCCCATGGTGGATGCTCTGCTCTGGAGCACAGCGTGAGGAGAATCCTACCAGAGGCAGAAATAACAAGACCGCTTTCATTATGACAACACTTTCCCCTCGGACGGTCTATCCAGCAGGGTCAATAGAAAGCATCTGAACTAGACCACAAACCACTCAGGGCGGCCCCAAAGCGGGGCGGCTGGCAGCTGGCCTCGACCCCAAAGACCTGGGCTCTGGTCGCCTCCCTCCCGGGTCCTACTGCGTGACCTTGGGCAAGTCACTTTCAGCTCTCGCCCTGGTCATCGGCACCATGAAGGTGCGAAGGAGAAGCACGAGCTCTGCAGGATCCGGCGATACAGGGCGGAGCCGGCTTCTGACACGGCGAGTCCCAAAGTGAAAGCGCCCTAAACACCAGAAAACCCAGCCCGGGGCGGCCGAGCCCCCGTGGGCACAGCCGCGGAGCCGGGCCCCTCCGCCAGGCGCCGCCCGCCGGGAATCCCCGGACAGCTGGCCAGCGCGGGCGGCAGGGAGCAGGGCGCGCCCGCGCGCTGAGCGGAGCCACCGCGGAGGTCGGCGACCACGACCGCCGCCCCCCGCCCCGCTCGGCCCGGCCCGGCCGGACGCCGCCGAGGGCTGAGGTCAGGAAAACAATAAAGGAGCCGCGGGGAGAGAGCGCCACCCCCTCCCGCCGCCCGCGCTCGCGCGCAGGTGAGCCGCCCTGCGGCCTCGCCCAGGTGCGCCGGGCGGACTCGCCGGGACACGGGCCCCGGGGGCCGCCGCGACTCCGCGCCGCCCGCCGCCCGGCACTCACCAGCGCCCGCCGACCCCCCGGCAGACGCGCACCGCCTCTCAGCTCGCCGCAACCGGCGCGGCGCTCCCGCAAGCCGGCCCCGCCCCCCGGCCAGGCGCGGCCGCGGTCCTCACGCCAGACTTGCCCACGGCCCTCGGCCCACAACCCCGCGCCGCCGCAACGCCGGCTCCCACAGACACCGAGCTGCGGGAGCGGCGCCCACGACGGCCGGCCCGCGCACTGCGCACGCGTACCCGCGCCGCCTCAGCCCCCAGACGGCGGCCGAGATTCCGGAGCTGGCACTCCCAGCTGGCAGAGACTACAAGTCCCGGGAGGCCCCGCGCGGCTCCCGGCGGCGTGGCGGGCCGGGTCTCGGGCGTCTTCCTGGTTCCAGGGGAGGTGGCTTTGGGCTCTTCGGAGCGGGCGGCGCGCGGAGCGCTGGGCCCCTGCGCTGCGGTGCATCCTGGGATTTGTAGTTTTCGAGGACTACGGGGCTTGGCAGTGGGGTGGAATTCAGAGTTCTCTGATGTCATCGCCTAGAGCTTCGAGGCACTGGAATCTTTAAAAATAGGCTTCATTCGTTTGCAGATAATTTGTTTGCAAAGTGTCTCATAATCGGTCCAGGAAGCATAAATTCACAGGCTGCTGTGTGAGCTGCCGATAAAGGCTTTGCAGCCCTACGCGCCAAGTCTTCGCTCCTCACCGTTTCTCTTTCCCTAGAACTGTACTCCACTTCCTGCTTAATAGGCTAAAAGAACATTAAAGAAGGAATTGTGGAAATTCTTTCAGGAAGGATGGAGCATAAATATATATTCGTAAATATGTAATGTATTTATTAAGCACCTGCTATGCACCAGGTCCCATGATAGGCAGTAGGCATACTTCTGAGAACAAAACAGACACCGTCCTGCCCTCGTGGAGCCTGCAATCTGTAAGCGGAGCTAGTCCCTAAACAAGCAAGGTAATTATAGAGTTTAATGCAGCGGAGAAACTGAGCAAGTTAAAGAGATAGTGAGAGAGGAGCTCTTTAGAGAGGTTGTCAAGGAAGGCTTTCTGAGGAAACGATATTTGAGCTGAAACCTGAAAAATGAGAATTGTTCAGACATGCAAAGAGCTGGGAAAGAGTTATCTGCCACACCTTTCACCAGACTCTCAATAAATATTTGTTCCATTTGTGTCCTCCTTCCTTTCCTTGGTCTGCACCGTGTCAGATCACATCCTTGCCCCTTCAAAATCTTTATCAACACCTTTCAGAACATCCTTCCTAAGTGAAGATGTACACGAGAGAAATGAATGGCCAGTGGGAGGACAAGCTGTATGGCTCAGAGGACAGAAAGCACAAGGCAAATGGAGAAGAGCCTGGTGACACAGCCGGAACCCTGACTGCTTAACCCTCTTCTCATTTGTGACCTGGGTTAAAAGTCTGGCCACTCAGCCTGGCCTCCTGACTTGTTTCTGTTTATGAAGCAGGAAATCAGATTTAGAGTTTGTCTTTATTAGGACCCTAAAGGAAGTTTAGATATTATCTCATCTGAGTCAGAGGTGAAGTGAAAAACAGCCCTAGACTTACCTGTGGAGTCTTACCTGTGTGACCTTAGGCAGAGGGTGACACTTTGCCTTTCTGACCCTCAGTGAACTCAACTGCTCGCCTTACAGAATATTCTCAAGAGTCCTATAAGCTGTTGGAGGTGGAAACATCTTCCAAACTGCATGGTATGCTCCTGCCCCAGCCCTTTCAGACTGCTCATCTTCAACATTCAAAGATGCTTGCTCTGTGTTCTCTGGAGGAATGGAAGCTGTGGAGCCTTCCTGACACCTGTCTTCTCCAGGCCTCGGTTCCTCACCTGTATAATGGTTGAAAGGTTTTGGCCTTATCACAGTTTTTAAACGGGCCAGAGCACTGTTTTCTTCGGTCTACACAGTGGGTTTTTGTTTTTCTAACTGAATGTGTGGCTAACATTTTAAAATAAGGAAATTTCACATAAAAATCCAGATGTCACCTGCCTGATCCCATTAGACATTTGAGCTTCCCTTCTCTGGCTAGACGGTCTGGAAGGGGTCTTCAGCTCCAGAATCCCAGAAGATTCTAGATGGGGCATACTTAAACTAAAAAAAAAGATTCCTTGTTTATCTGAAATTCAAATTCAAATTTAGCATCTTGTGTTTGGCCTGAAAACCGTAACCCAGAGATCAGACCACTGAGGCAGAGAGCATTTCCCACCCTCCAGTCAGAACCAGAGGGACTCTTTCTCCTCATTGTTATTACCTTTTGACATTATTGACTGAGTGGTTTTAAATTATTCCTTTGCTTTTTTTGCCTAAGAAGCCCCTAAGGTTGTTTGAAATTGAGAACCACTTTCACAGACCATGAGGGAAGCCAGAGAAGTGACTCAAATTGCCCAAAGACACACAGCAAGGTAATCCCAGTGTTACTTTGAGGTTGCAGTATAACCAGAACCTGTTAACACCCGCTCTCTGCTTTCCCTCCGGCCTTTTTTGGATAGAGAGGTTTATTACATAACAGTGCTTTCAGTGTTATTTAAAAAAAAAAAGTATGTGGAATATTCCCTTGTTAAAATTACAGTCTGGAGCAAACCAAGAACATTCAAGACCCACAGACGACACTGAAGAGTGCTGGAATATTCCATGGATGCTTGTCATCTGAAGAAAAGGGAGAGGAGGAGGCCGAATTCAAGATTTTGCAATTTACCTTTAAAACATCATTGTCATCATTATCATCCTCATGCCTTGCATGTGTAAAGCACTTTGATATCTCATTCAAAACTATTTATTGAGCCCCTTCTACATGCTTACAGGCTGGGCCCTGAATCCTCCAGATGGACATTAGCTCCTTTGACAACACAAAGTAGGGCAGAATAGAGAAATCATGTGACAGATCTAAAGTCACACAGAAAGTGACTGAGCACTTGTCACCTCTCTAACATTTGACCTCCCCTCCCCATTGCAGACATTTCCTGTCTCCCGTCCCCGCTTTATTTTTTTCTCCTTGTGATGATCACGTTCTCATACATTACGTATTTTACTTGTTTCTCTTGTTTATTTTCTGCCTGTTGCACTAGAGTGTAGCCTACACACAGGGATGTTATCTGCTCATCGCTATAACCTGAGGTCCTAGAACAGAAATATTTGTTCAACGATGAATGCCATGAGCCCCCTTAATGGACAGAGTCAGTATGAGAAGTCTGCAGAAGTAAACCCCTGTTTTCACTGGAAATTAGAAACGACAGAATAAGAATTAGACATGAACTGAACACTCTCTGAACCCAGCTTTGTTCCTCTTGTGTCCCTCCGGAAAATGGGTAGTAGAGAGTTGAAAACAGCTGTTCCCTTTTTTTCACTGTGAAAATGAAACCCACACCCAGGAAAGGAGTCAGTGGGTTGCTTTTGTGGTTGAATCACCAGCAGGCCCGTCCTCCTGGCCCTCCCACGTACCTGGCCTCAGCCGAGTAATTGGGAGGAGGATTCTCAGTAATCACTCAGGGCGTGGCGGGATTAAGTGACCTGCCCAGAATACAGATCAGGTGACTGGGTTCTCCTTCTGGAGCTAATTCTTGTGTCCCAGGGCTGGGGCACAACCCTTCAGGGAGGAGCTATGAGGGACTGTCCACATGTCATGCTTACTGAGGTGCAAGAACAGGATTTCTGAACAAGTCAGTGACCAACACGAATTCCGGGCTCACAAAGGAAAAAAATTGGAGGTCAGGGGAGATGATTGCCTCCAAGACTTAGCGAGCAGAACCAGGTATTTCTTGCCTTAGGATCATCAGGCAACAAGGAAGGGAACCTGACACTCAATGTTGCCTAATGCCATAGGAGCCCTAAAGGTTCCCAGCAACCCCTGTGATTTCTGGGGTCTGGTGAGGTTCCAGCCCCATCAGACACCCCAGTTAGGTCATACTTTAATTATTCTGACCACATGTGGCAGCTCTGGGATGCTGGTAAGCCCTAAACTTGTGGAACAGAGAATGCCTGCTATCATCCAAACGTGAGGACTCTTGCTCCTGTGTGGAGTGAAAACTTGAAAAGGAAGATTTTCTGAAGCCAAAGTGCTTGTCTAGGCCACAGGTCGGTTGCTAATTGCCACTGTAAAGTAGAGAACATTCTAGAAGGCAAACGGCTATTTCCAGACAAAGCTGGGAGAGGATCTGGGAATGAGTCCATCTTGGGCTTTGCGAGCTCCTTGGCCTGTGGGACTACGTCCTCAGACCCCTGCAACTCACCTGTCCAGCTCCAGCCAAGCTCTTCCTTAAGTCAAAGGCCACTCGTTTCTCTCATCCATCTTGCCGTTTGTTAGAAGAGTTTATTTATGTTCAACAACGAGAAGCAGTGCCTCATGTGTTCAGGAGGGCTGCCACGCTCTGACCTCCAGAGGAAGAGAAGTAGAAGCCACAGCTTCCACCAGCAGACCCTGTGACACCAGGAAAAACTAGCAAGGAGCCTGGACTCTGGGTCCATCTGCACTGACTAGCCATGGCCTTGGGCTCATTATCTTACTTTTCTGAGCCTCAACATTTCCTCGTCTGTAAAATGGAGTTGATAATAATTCCTACTGCACAGCCTCATCGTGAGTCTTAAATAAATAACGCACGTAAAGCTCTTGCCAAAGTGCCTGGCACATATGAATGGCTCCATTAGCGTCAGCAATTGTATTATTTAGTTTAGCCCAGTTCCTGAGCTCACCTGACCAAAGTGGATGACACATTTAGAGTCTCTCACTGGGTAGTGTGTAGGTTCTAGAATTCCTTTGACTGCTGTGATCCTCACATATATCCAGGGTTACTGGGATGGAAGTGCTCATCGTGGTCTAGGATTGTGGGGAACTTGGCATGGCTGGGGAGCAGGGCCCTGTGGAGACTGTGCTGGGGAAGTAGGAGGAGCCTGACTTGGAAGCACCCAGGATGCCACTGTGAAGGGGATGTGATGGCTAATTTTATGTGTCAACTTGATTGGGCTGAGGGATGCCCAGAGAGCTGATAAAACATTGTATCTGTGTGTGTTTGTGAGGGTGTCGTGGAAGAGAATAACATTTGAATCAGTCAACTGAGTAAAAAAGATTTCCCTTCCCAATGTGGGTGGGTATCGTCCAATCTCTTTAGGGCCTGCATAGAACAAAAAAGCAGAGGTAGGGCAAATTCATTCTCTCTACTTGAGCTGAGACATCCATCTTCTCCCGCCCTTGACGTTGGAGCTCCTGGTTCTTGGGCCTTCAGACTCAGAGCAGAACTTACACCACTGGCTCCTCCCATTCTCAGGCCTTTGGACTCAAACTGAGTTACACCACCAGCTTTCCTGGGTCTCCAGCTTGCAGACAGCAGACTGTGGGACTTCTTGTCCTCCGCCACTGCAGGAGACAATTCCTGTAGTGAATCTCCTCCCATCTTTCTCTCTCTCTCTCTCTATCCTATTAGTCTGTTTCTCTGAAGAACTCTGACTAATAATACAGAAGGATTTCAATTTGCTTTCCCAAGGGCACTCCATGCCCCCTTCTCCTGGCTACAAAAATAAGTAAACATAAATAAGTTGACTTGGATAGACTAGAGGAGGATTGTGATGGCTTCTTCATCATTTTCAATCATCTCCTGCTCCTTCAGAAACATTTTACTTTCACCTAAAAGCTGAAAGGTTTCCCTCCCACCCCCATGAGCCCCTCCCCCCATCCGCCTACAAACAGCAGGGGCTCTCTAAAAATAGCGGCCATCACCGACCCCCTGGCATGTAAATACATCTTTGTTCCAGGCTGGCATTTAATAACTGTACTTTATGGTGAAACAAAAGCTGTAATCAGAGCCCAACAATGGAAGCTGCAGTCAGCGCTAACAATACTCAGAATTCCCATGGTGATCCCCCGCATCCGCAGCTGTGAGAACCAGAAGTCTCCAGCATGAATTCCATTCACAATTATTCCCCCTAGTCCCACTGTGGGCTTATTTGAAGCACGGCTTTCCTGCCTCCTCAGGGGGGCTTTCAAGAGGCTGAAAAGGGATGCCAAGCCTGGGCCCCTGCCAAGAGCAGCCCGTGCAGGTGTGCACGTGGGGCTGGCCCTGAGAAGTCTGCACAGTCGCCTGGTGACAGAGCCAGACTGCCCTGCGGCTGGAGACTTCAGCAGCCATCTCTGGACCAGCACTTCATGCAAGACTTCCTTCAGATAAAAGAGAGCTTTGCACTGCTTTCCTTATCCGGCACTGGAGTTTGTGCATTCCAGGATAAGCCCAGCAGCTGGCTTCTCCTGCCAGCTTCAAGTCCTAGAACCTCGGCGAGAGAAAGTCCGGCTTTAGGAGGGACTACTCCAGTGGGTCTCCAGCCCTGTTGGGTGTTAGGATCATTGGGTGTGCTTTTAAAAAATTCTTAGGACAAGACCTCACCCTCGACCAGTTGAATTAGAATCTCTGGCAATGAGGAGTTGACACTAGTATTATTTTTTTCTTCTTTCTTTTTGTTTTGCTTTGAAGTATAACAAATATGGTGTTACGTACTGAATCGTGTGCCCCCAAATTCATGTGTTGAAGCCCCACTCCCATTGTGACTGTATTTCAAGATGGGGCTTTTATGGAGGTAAAGTTCAATGAGGTAATAAGGGTGGGGCCCTGATCCAATAGGATTAGTGTGCATGTAAGAAGAGGCACCAGAGAGCTCACTGTCCCCCCTTCCCCCAACAATGTGAAGACTCAGGGGGAAGGTGGCCATCTGGAAGCCAGGAGGAGAGAGCCCTACCCAAGAACTGAATTAGGCAGCACCTTCTCTTTTTTTTTCTTGAGGAAGATTAGCCCTGAGCTAACATCTGCTGCCAATCCTCCTCTTTTTTTTTTTGCTGAGGAAGCCTGGCTCTGAGCTAACATCCGTGCCTATCTTCCTCTACTTTGTATGTGGGACGCCTACCACAGCATGGCTTGTCAAGTGGTGCCATGTCCACACCCAGGATCCGAACCAGTGAACCTCGGGCCACCGAAGCAGAACGTGCGCACTTAACTACTGTGCCACCGGGCTGGCCCCTAGCCAGCACCTTGATCTGGGACTTCTCAGCCTGCAGAACTGTGAGAAATAAATTTCTGTTTAAGCCTCCCGGTCTGTGGTATTTCCTTACAGCAGCCAAAGCTGACTAATACATACAGTAAAGTCTACAACTCAAGTTTAAAGCCCATGAAACTGTGTAACCACTACTCAGATCAGGATACATTTCTAACACCCCAAAAGGCTTCCTCTGCCTGCTAGCAGTAACCACAATTCTGTTTCTATCACCATAGATTAGTTTTGCCTATTTTTGAACTTCATACAATTGTAATTACACAATTCCATTTACTATGTTAGGTACTCTTTGGGGTCTAACTTGTTTTGCTCAACATTGTGTCTGTGAGATTCATTTATGTTGTGTGTTATAACAGTTTCTTCTTTTTATTGCTGTGCAGTATTTCATTTTATGAATAAAGCACTATTTATCTATTGTTCTGTTGATGGGCATTTCGGTTGCTTCCCCTCCTGCTTCTTTTTTCCTCTTGCTTCCTCTGCCCTGAATGGCTTTTCCCTCCAGCTCCATCCTACCCACTCATGGCCCACAAATAAAACCTGCCCACGCTGAGAGACACGCATTAAGACCCCAGGCAAAATGCGTCATCTCTGAGACTCTTTCTGACGTTTCAGAGAGAAGTGACCCTCTCTCTTCTGCCGCCCCACTACTCCCATTTGTAAGTTATAGGAGTGTCTGTACCAGGGGACCATGATTCCCTCAAAGGCAGGGACCGTGTCTTAATTATCTCTCTAGCCTCAGCACAGTCCCCAGGAGATAGGAGGGTCAAGGAATAGTGGCCTGTCTCTGGGAGGCAGGCCCCCTGCCAGGGAGAGTGGGTAGGGGTTCCTGGGGGCGGATCTGGCTTTGGGAATGGAGGCTGGCAGAAACTACCTAGTTTCCAGGCCTAGAAAGGACTTGGAGGCCACAAAGGACAGTCTTACAGGAAGTCCAGTGGGATGACGGGACAGGAGGAGCATGGTGTGCAGCTGCCCAGGGCTCCCTCCTGGTAGCAGCTCCAGGTGACTTTATTCTAAGCCCCCAGCTTAGCTCCACATGGTGATCCCCACACAGCACCTGTGGAGATGGGCTCAGGAGCCTGGGAGGGTGGAGCCCTTAAGCAGGGTATCAGTGGGCCCAACTACGAGGGACAGGCATGGCCCAGAACTCTGTCTGGAGCACTGCCACATGGCCCTCGTCCCTCCTGATGGCCACCTCCTTCCAGTGGGGTGTTTGGAGCTGCTCAGAAAGCTGATCAGAGGAGCCCAGTGGGAGTCACTGCATCTCCTCCTGCAGGATTCCTTTTCTCTGATTTCTCTCTTGCCCAGCACTTAAGTCGCTTAAATAAGACCATCAATACAGTTCTCAATCGAGTATGACAACCCAACAGCACTACTTAGAAAGCCCGATTTCTGAATTAACAGCTCTTCATCAATTCCTGCTTTTTGTCACAGAGAGGTGATCAGTATTGTTTAGAAAATCTGCTTTCACGAAGACTGAACTATCACTTCACTGTGATCTAAGCTTTTTGACATATGATGCTGTCGCAGAGGGGTGCTGTTGATTCCACGCAGACCTGAGGTCAAATCTACTGCTTGTTGGCTGTGTCACTGAGCCACTCACTCAGGTGTTCTGAGCTTCCATTTCCTCATTGGCCAAATGATCCCTCTGGTGCATAGAAGTTGTGAGGATGGGGCTTAGCACAAAGCAGGTGCTCAATAAGTGGCTATCAGGATGGTATCTCCCGGCCATTGAAGAAGGCAAACGCCCCTCCTCTCCCCAGCCCTATTCCTTTCATCTTTATTTCCTAACAACAAACAGGCTTTTCTCTGGAAGCTCTCCTGGTTATCCTGAAATGCCCTCCTCCACTTCATTCTGGTGCCCACATGCCGCCCGCCAGACTGTTTGTTTTGGATGCCGGAGGCCAGCCAGGGAGTGGCAGGCCTGCCCATGCGGTTCCTTGAAACAAAAGTTGCGCCCTGAGTCATTGCTGGGAGAAGCCAGCACATCCGAGCACCCACACAGGCATGTCAGATGTAGGACACCCTGTGGACAGGACTGCTGGGAGGTCAGGTGGGTGCACAGGCAGAGTGACAAGGGACAGAGGGCCTGTAAGCCAGACACAAGGAGTAGACTTCATCCTGAGGGAAATGAGGAGGGGCCATTGAAAGGTTTTAAATAAGAAAGGGACTCGATCAGATCTGTAGGTTAGAAAAGCCCTTCTGGACTCTTTGATGAGTCTTTCTGGAAGGGAAAGCTCCACCTATATTCCAGCATCATCTCCTTCGTTTGCCCAGCTCAGGTTTTCTGCTCTAGCCAAATCCCTGAACAGACCCTCTATAACTCTACCCCATGGAGTGTTTTCTATCTGGCAACATTTTCCCTGTCCATCAAGGCCTGACTTGATTCTTCCTCCTCCGGAAATTCTTGCCTGCCCCCAGCACACGTTCCTTGCTTCATTCCCAGAACCCAGGTTTCTTTCCCACACACCTAGTGGCCAGAACCACTCAGAAATGGCTGCCCTATGTGGCTAATTCTCAAAGCACACAATCCTATGGAATGAACAAAACCTTTGCAATCAGAACCTGAGTTTAAGTTCAGATTCTGTCCTTAGGGCTTGTGGTCTTTAGCATCTCACTCAACCTCTCTGAGCCACACTTTGCTCATTTGTGCAAGGGGCAATACATTGCATCTCCCTGGATTGTGGTGAGCATCAGGGAAATGTAAAAGCACTCTGTAAACAGTGATATTAAACCAAAACTGGAAAAGGCATGGGCTGCAGAGCCAGGGGAACCTGGGCTGGGACCTTAGCTCTGTCTCCTACTGGCTGACTCTCTCTAGGCAGGTCGCCCAGTCTCTCTGGGCCTACTTTCCTCCTCTGTAGGCAGGGAGCTTAGTACCTGTCTCTAGGATTAAGGTGAAGATCAAGTATGTTAAGAAGTCAGCACCGTGCCCAGCGCATAGTAGCCTGGCAACGGATGTCAGTGCCCTGCCCTTCTCACGGCCAAGCAGCAGTACTTTGGACACAGGAGTACACATGTGTCTGTTGATTGCCTGGCTGATTTAATTACTGACCCACCAAATAGAGGAAGGGATGGATGGATGGATGGATGGATGGATGCATAGACAGGTGGGTAGATGGTTGGGTAGATAGGTGGATGAGTGGACTAGTGGACAAATGAATGTCTAACTAAATAAATGAATAAATCAATGAGTGATTGACCAAACTGAGAGCTGAATAAAATCAAGAAGCAAATGAACGTCTGAATGAATGAATAATGAATGGAGTGAGTGAATCACTAAATGAGTGACAGGAGGGATATGGCAGTAAATGACTGTTCTCCTTTGGCCCAGAGGCCCATCCCTCCCCCCTGGCCTTTGTGGCGTGAGTAAAGCACTACTTACCTTGGAGGCCCTTCCTTAGTAGCAGACAGATGCCCCTGCCAGGTAACCAGGGTAACCAGGTTCTTGAAGAGAAGCAGCATTTAGCTCCTCAGAAAGCGCATCTGGGCCTATCTTGGTGACAAGGATGAACATTATGGGGCTATGTGGACCAGAGAAAGTGCCTGTTCTGAGCAGGCATTGGGCAAGCTCAGGCCAGGGGCTCTCCCAGCCTGGGGTGGGGCTGCCTCCTTGGCAGTCACTGAACTCCTGCCACAGGAGGGGAGCATCATTTGATTCACAAGAGAAGATGCAACTGACATGAGCAAGCCAGGGAAGTGAGTTAGAGTCCCAGGAGTAGGGAATCTGGAGAGAGGTGGGGCCCGGCCCCGCCCTGCTGACTGTGAGCCTTTGGGTCAGGAGAGGACTCAGTCAGTCACAGCATCGCCCTTGGGGCAAGGGACAAAGAGCCATCTGCAAAGGCAACCGGACTGAGAAGCCATTCACACGCGCTGGCCTCTTTCTTACAACCATGCTGGAGGCAGCCAAGCGGTGCTTGCCTCTGTCAGCCTGGTTACAGATAAAGAGGCACAGTTAGGGAAAAAGACTTACCCCACGTGCGAGAGTGAAAGAGCAGAGCGTGAAAAAACCCAAACTCTCTCCATACCCCCACCCTTCTCTACAGGCTCCCGGTATAAAGCTGAGGCCCACTGTCAGTTAAATTAAAGGTCTTGGGGCCAGCTTGGTGGCGCAGTGGTTAAGTTCGCACGTTCCAATTCTCGCTGGCCCGGGGTTCACGGGTTCGGATCCCGGGTGCGGACATGGCACCGCTTGGCAAGCCATGCTGTGGCAGGCGTCCCACATATAAAGTAGAGGAAGATGGGCACGGATGTTAGCTCACGGCCAGGCTTCCTCAGCAAAAAAGAAGAGGACTGACAGTAGTTAGCTCAGGGCTAATCTTCCTCAAAAAAAAAAAAAAATTAAAGGTCTCATTAACACCTCGCAAAAATCAGTCAGGTCTGCCAGCTGGCTGCTTACCTGTTGCCTGGTTCTCCTCTCAAGACCTTTTTGCATCTTTCTACCTTTCTGAATCTAGCCTTTCACCATTTCTTTAAGGCAATGAAGGAACGATGGACTCTTAATCTGCTCCTTTGCTGATGGGCACACAGACAAGCAGGGGGAAGCGAACCACCGCATGGGCCAGACCCCGCTTTAGGCCCTGTTTCATGCATGTTGTCTCATTTAGAGCTTACAATGGCCCTGTCAGGTATTTCTCCCATTTTACAGGCAAGGAAACTGGAGCTCAGGCACCTGGGAAGTGGGAGAGCTGGGACTCCAGGCCTTGCATTTCCTGCCACTCCAACCACGTCTGTCATAACAGACAGAAAAGAGAGCTGAGCTTAATGGAAACATATACACACACCAGTTCATTTTCGTATTGTAATCCTATATGCACAAATACCCCAGTGGGAAAATCAAAACAAATCCTGGCTCATCTAAACCAAGAATAAAGTCATTGAATCTGCATGTGTTTATCTAATTTACTTGCTGGAAAGGAGGACTTCTAGGATGTATAAAGAGTTGGTGACATCATTGCTCAGCACATTGGGGCTCAAAAAATGATTATTGTATTACTATTGGTGTTATCAGCTGGGATATTTAATATTCACCAGTCTGTAGAAACAGCAGGATCTCGATTAACTCTATTTGGAGTTAAAATTTTTTGGCTTAAGTGGAAATTTGAAATGAACTGAGTTGAGAGACATTCTCAAGGGCATGGTGAAAAGAGGTAAGGGGAGTGAGGTAGGTCTCTGATCTATGATCAGAGTGGCAATTGCTGCTGTATCGGGTTCCTCAGAGAGGCTGCCACCAAAGGGAAGGTGGCAAGTATCCCCCACGGGCCTCAAATCCATCCAGCTAGCCACAGGGCACACCGCCACCACCACCTCGTCCAGGGCCAAATGGGTGTGTCCTTTCCACTGTCCCTTCCTCTTTCTGGCAACCATCAGGGCCCTTTTATTTACTGTAGATTTTAAATTAAAAATAACATGTTATATATAGAATATAAAGAAGACAGTGAAAATTGCTGCCTTTTAGTAATAATAACAAAAATTTGGTGAATACCCTTCTAGATCCCTCTCTACACCGAGACTACTCCTATAGATAAAGCTAAGTGATTTTACAAAATGACGTTATGCTCTACATACTTTTTTTAAAAAACTTTTCTTTTGAAATACTTAGATTCGTAGGAAGTTGCAAAGATAGAACAAGGAGCCCCCTGCACCCCCTGCATGCTTGACCATGCTGGCACCCTCATCTTGGACTTTCAGCCTCCAGAACTGTGAGAAATAAATTTTTGTTGTTTATAAGCTACCTGGTCTCTGGTATTTTGTTATAGCAGCCCAAATGGAGGAAGACACAGACGTATGTGACTTTTGGGATTGACTTTGCGATCTATCCAAGTTGTTGCATGCATCAATAGTGCCTTTCTTTTTATTGCTGAGTAGCATTCCAGGGTACGGAGGCATCAGAGTGTGTGTAATCATTCACCTATTGAGGGACCTTTTGATTGTTTCCAGTTGGATCTATTACAAATAAAGCTGCTATAAACAATCATGTACAGATTTTTGGAGGACATAACCCTCATTTCTGTGTGATAAATGCCCAAGAGTGAAATCACTGGGTCGCAAGGTAAGTGCATGTTTAGTTTTTAAAAAACTGTAAAACCATTTTTTCAGAGGGTTGTAACATTTTGCACTCGCACCACCAATGTATGAGACCCAGTTTCTCCACATCCTCACCAGCATTTGGTATTGTCACTCTTTTATTTTAGCTATTCTAATAAGTGTGTAATGATATCTTAGATTCCTTCTTTTATCATCTTTGTGTTTAGAGAACTTCCTTTAGCCATTCTTTTAGGGTATGTGTGCAGGCAACAAATTCTCTTAGTTTCCTTCATCTGAGAATGTGTTGATTTCCCCTTCATTCTTGAAGGATATTTTCACTGGATATAGAATTCTAGGTTGGTGGTTCTTTTCTTTGGGCACTTGAAAAAAATGTTCTGCCACTTCCTTCTGGATTCCATGGTTTCTGATGGAAAATCTGCTGTCATTCAAATGATTTGTTTCCTGTAGGTAATGCATCATTTCTCTCCAGCTGCTTTCAAGACATTTTACTTGTCTTTAGTCTTCAGAAGTTAGCTGTGATGTTTCTCAGCATGGATTCCTTTGGGTTTATCCTGTTTGAGGTTTACTCAGCTTCTTGAATCTGTACGCTTATATCTTTTGCCAAATTAGGGTCACTTTTAACCATTATTTCTTTGAATGCTTTTTCAGCCTTACCCTCTGGAATTCAGATGACACATTCTTTTCTTACAGTCCTGTGGGTCCCTTAGGCTCTGTTCATTTTATTTTTCAGTCTATTTTTCCTCTTTTTTTCAGATTAGGTAAGTTTTATATTTCTATTTTCAAGCTCACTGATTCTTTCTCTGTCCTCTCCATTCTTCTCTAGAGCCCATCCATTGAGTTTGAATTTTGGTTCCTGTATTTTTCAAGTCTAAAATTTCCATTTGATTCTTCTTTGAATCTTCTATTTGCTAAGAATTTCTATTTTTCATTTGTTTCAAACATTTTTGTAATTGCCTTCAATAAGCATTTTTATCACAGTTACTTTAAAATCTTTGTTCCTTCTAAATCTGTGCATCCCAGTGTTTGTGTCTGTTGGTTGTCTTTTTTCATTTAAGTTGAGATCTTCCTGGTTCTCACTATGATGAGTGATTTTTTTTTAAAAGATTTTATTTTTTTTCCTTTTTCTCCCCAAAGCCCCCCGGTACATAGTTGTATATTGTTCACTGTGGGTCCTTCTAGTTGTGGCATGTGGGACACTGCCTCAGCATGGTTTGATGAGCAGTGCCATGTCTGTGCCCAGGATTCGAACCAACGAAACACTGGGCCACTTGCAGCGGAGCACGCAAACTTAACCACTCGGCCACAGGGCCAGCCCCCTAATGAGTGATTTTTAATTGAAGCCTTGACATTTGGGTATAATAGTATGAGATTCCGGATAATATTTAACACTTGTGTTTTAGCAGGTCTTCTGTGACACCACTGTGGCAGGTGGCAAGATGCCACCTTGTTACTTCTGCATAGGGGTGGAATTCCAGGCTCTCCACTGATACCAGATATCCATTGATCCCAGAGGAGATCAATGATCTCCAATGATACCCATCCATCCCAGGAGGGAGGATGTCCCCTCTGGGCAGGGCTGGAAGTTCTAGCTCTCCACTAGGCCTCAGCTGATACCACCCTTGCTGTGAGGGGCGGGTGCTCATTTTGCTCCTCACATTGCCTCCACTGACACTGGGGTTGGGGCAGTGGCCTTGTTACTGCTAAGCAGTAGTGAAAGTCGTAACTTCCCACCCTGCCTCCTCTCATACCACCCCAGCGAGAAGGGGAGAGGCACTTCATAATCTCTGGATGGCAGCAGAAGTTCAGACTCCCCAACAGTGTCGGGAGGATGGGCTTGTTGCTGCGGGTCCCTGTCTTCCCACGGCCTGTTCTGACAACACCCCGGGGGTAGGTGATTAGAGCAGCTCATTATAGTCCGGCAGTAGTGGAAGTCCAGGCTGGCTTGAGTGGAGGTGGGGCCACAGTTTGTTCTGTGGTGTTTGGCTGAGGTGGAATGGTCATTGTCCAAGAGTTTTCTGTCTTGCTAGGCTGCCTCTTTCTTGGTCCTTTGGCTAGACAAAGCAGGCTTCTCTTGGGGCTTTCTTTTGGCTGCACCATTGGTGTTTCTGAGTTGCTAGTTTCTTTAGTATGCAGTCTGGAATATATGATGCAAAAAACAAAAACAAAAACCAGGAAACTCATTACCACGTCATTCCTTATTGCTAAGGTCTCTAACCAGTTTTTCTTCTCTGCATCCTGACAAAGTCTTCTTATGTTTGTTTTGTATACAATGTTCAGGGTCTTTAGCTGTACTCAGTGAGAAGGATAGAGATAAGTATGTCTATGTCTTTTTTTTCCAACTCAGCAACAGGACCTGTACATCTTTTCTCATGATGATAAATACAGACCCACCTCATCATATTCTGTTCAATGGGTGTCCTGTAATTTGCTTGATCAGTCCCCTATTAGTGGACAATTTGGTTAATTCCAACTTCTCCTAACAAATTATGCTGCACTGAAAAATCATATTTATATATCTTTGTGTACTTTATCCTAGTAAGAAATTGGATATTGTGGAACACCAGCCAAAGGGTAAGCAAATTTTAAGGGCTTTTGATTTTTCAGAAAGGTTGTGAATTTACATTCGGCCCAAAGTGCCCTTATCCCCCACTTGACCAGCACTGGGTCTTACTCCCCCATGCTGCCTGAAGATCACATTGACCCTGTAGTTACTTGTCTCTCCCTCTTTTCCCCTTTAAAGTCCCCTTGCTCCTCGCAGTAGCTGGGCTCAGGTGTGCACACATGCTGGGTGGGGTGTGAACCTGGGATGACCTTGAACCTGAAATACATGGGGCGGCTGGCTTCCACAGCTGCTTTGTTTGAGACAGAGACATTCAAGGGAGGGAGCAAGAAGGGTTCAGAGAATACTGGAGTCCTCCATAGACCTTCTCTGCCTAGAGTCTGTGCGCGTCCATTCCAAGCATTCTCATAAAGTAGAAAGAAAAGGCTCTCCATATACTTTTACTTAGAACCCAAATACCGAACTGGAACATCCCCCACTTCATGGAATCCTAGAGCAGACGTCAACTTCTAATTCTCACCTCATTATAGGGCCTTACTGATGAGAATTTAGTTTAATTTTTAAAATGTTATATATTGGGCTGGCCCTGTGGCCCAGTGGTTAAGTTCGCGCGCTCCGCTGCAGGCGGCCCAGTGTTTCGTTGGTTCGAATCCTGGGCACGGACATGGCACTGCTCATCAAACCACGCTGAGGCAGCGTCCCCCATGCCACAACTAGAAGGACCCACAACGAAGAATATACAACTATGTACCGGGGGGCTTTGGGGAGAAAAAGGAAAAAAATAAAATCTTTAAAATGTGAGATATTATATAAAAAAGGCTTTCAAATGTATAAGTCTATGCACCTCTAGGGGACTAAGTTGATCATAGTTATTATTTTTTATTTTATTTATTTATTTATGTATTTATTTTGAGGAAGATTAGCCCTGAGCTAACTACTCCCAATCCTCCTCTTTTGCTGAGGAAGACTGGTTCTGAGCTAACATCCATGCCCACCTTCCTCTGCTTTATATGTGGGATGCCTGCCACAGCGTGGCTTGCCAAGCGGTGCCATGTCTGCACCCAGGATCCAAACCGGGAACCCTGGGCCGCCGAAGAGGAAGGTGTGCACTTAACCGCTGCGCCACTGGGCTGGGCCCGATCATAGTTATTTTTAAATTCTTCTGCTGATATGATTTCCAGTATTTATCAGTATTCTCTGATGATAAACAACAGGAGGAAGTTTATTCCTGCCTCTACCTCAAAGTCCTCTTATTGGTCTTTCAACTCGATGAAGCCTGCTGGGTCCTGAATAGAAATGGAAGACAGTTGATTCTCAAAACTAACACCTTTCACTTGCCCAAAAAAAAAAAAAAATCAGGTACTGACAGGCACTCCACCCCTCACCCCAACCCCCTGCCAGCCTAAAAATCCTCTGCCTCTTTAACCTTGACTGACAGGTGTGAGTTTGCACACCTTTAAACCCTTCGCATGTCTCCCCAGGAACCTTGAGCCGCGGTACCCAGAACATAACACAGGGCTCGGCTCTGTAATCCACCAGGGGTGAGGGAAGTGATCCTGGCATCTTGCCCGATAGGCACATGTTGGCGCATCAGGGCCCGGCTGGACTGCGCTAGCTCTGCTTCTGGCCTTATTGCCAAGCTGTTGGGGCTCTTTGAATTCCAGTCTCGTCCTCCAAAGTCCTGTGTCCCAAGTCCCCCACACTCCCCTAACCGCCCATCGCAACTTGGTAGTATCGTTGCAAGTTAAGGGCACCCACCTTCCTTCCTCAGCCAGTCACCGCTAAAATGTCCAGCTGTCTATCTCTGCTCTTGGTCTGGTTCCCAAGATGTCTAATGCCCTCTCCAGCACAGGTGCCAGGGGTTTCTCCCTACTGCAGACCCACTGACACCATGATGCATTTTCTCGCTATCTAATCAAGCACTCAAACCGCAGGGCTATCAGCTCTTCTGGGAACCTCCAGCTTCCTCCTGCCTGCAAAGTGACAGACACCAACTCAGAGATAACGGGGCTGCTGGGTGAGACGTCGCTTGGGCAGCAAGGGAGGGCGGGGGCCACTTACCCAGAAGGGGGTTCGGTTAGAAAAGTGGAGGATGACACCCACTGGCCACCCCAAAGACGTTGCTTTTTGTTGCTGTTGCTCGAAAATTGTACTTAATTCTTCGCCTGGGTCATTTCCTTGCCTAGCTGAGAGTGGTCTGTCTCTGAAGCCTCCGGCCACTATGTCCGAGTCCCTCTTCTCTTCTCCTTGAATTGCAATGATTTAAGTCAATGTCTTATCTCTGCTGCCGGGTGTGAGCAATTCAGTGGAAAGAACTAAATCTCTACCATCTCCTCTGCCTGCCCCGATGCCTTGGTCCATCTAACATGGGCCCACAGGGGTCACTGGAGGTCACATAACAAGTTAGGGAAAGAGGCAGGTGGCCCAAAGGTACACAGCCAAACAAGACACAGTCCCTTCTATCAAGAAGAGCTGAAAACAGAAGACTTCTAAAAACAATAGGGTCTCAACCTAAAAGAATAGATTTCTTTTTCTTTTTTTGAGGAAGTTTAGCACTGAGCCCACATCTGCGGCCAATCCTCCTCTTTTTGCTGAGGAAGCCTGGCCCTGAGCTAATATCCATGCCCATCTTCCTCTACTTTCTATGTGGGACGCCTACCACAGCATAGCTTCCCAAGCAGTGCCATGTCCACACCTGGGATCCGATCTGGCGAACCCCAGGCCGCCGAATCGGAATGTGAGAACTTAACCGCTGCACCACCGGGCTGGCCCCCAAAATAGATTTCTAATGGTGGGATTTAGGCAGTGGGACTGACCCAGATGTGTGGGCAGATAATTAGGCCAAAGGCTCTTTTTGGAGGTTTCATCATGCAGACGCTACCTACTCCATCTGGGCATGATTCTGCCTCCAGGGGGTCTCTCTGCATTTTCCCCAGGACAAACTTGCTCTTTGACTGCTCTATTGGCTTTTCATTCAGGAAGAGAGGGCAAAACTATCCTTTAATGTACCAAGAATGCCTTTTAAATGCATCAGCCAACTCAGGTCTATCAGGAAGGTAACAGTCCTTTGCCCTCGTAATGATGGAGCGAATTTCAGCCAGGACGCATTTAAACACTTCGTGGGCTGTAGTTTAATTAATTTCATCAGTCACGAGTAACCATTGACCTTCCATACCTCCTAACTGTTCTTACAGTGACTATGTCTTGCTTGGTTCAAGGTGAGCCCCAGACACAATTTTCAGTTGGATAACAAAAAAGTGGGTCTTTGCCTCTGGCAGGGCAGTGACTGAGAGCTCTGGAGTTTGACCATGCTAGGCTCAAGTCCCGGCTCTGGGGCTGCTTGGCTGTGTGACTTAGAGACTCCTCCTTAACCTCTCTGTGCCTCCTTTCCCTCATCTGTAAACTGACAATAAAAACGGAACCTGGAACCTGATAGTGTTATTTAAGGATTAAATGAAACGAAGTATGTAAGGTACTTATCAAGGGGTCTGTCCCACAGTAAACTCAATGAATCTTAGCTATTCTTCTTCTAATATAAATGTGACATGATTTGTGTTTTGTTGTTACTAGGTCTCACAGTATATCAGTCCATATATTTATCCCTTATGCTTGGCTACTCCCTCCGCACATCTTCTAGTCGCTGTTGGGCTGCTACTAAGGGCAGGAGGAATCAGAAAATGCCCCCCGCTGCACGCACGGGAAGGTGCGGCTGGAAGATGGCTTGTGGGCACTGCGTGGGCTAAACAGAAGTCAAGCGTGTCCTGATGAGCCCTGAGCTTGGAGCTCCGCGGCAGGAGCTCCCTCAATCCCCCAGGCTCCCGGTGAGGCCAGAGGCACCCAGCTCAGAGATTCTGTAGGAGAATTCTCTGGTCCCAAGCGTCTCAAACTGCCAAGCACGTCACTTCCCACCAAGGACCCCAGGTGGCATGCTGGGCTACAGCAAAAACACACAGTAAATGTGGCCGCTTTCCCAGAACATTGATTACACTTGAAAGCTGGGGGGACACACATAATTGTTAATATTAAAACAAATGTGCATAGAAGGTGGCCTGGAGGACGGAAGGATGATAACTTTTAAAGATATAACGTAGAGGATTTCACCAACACTGCAGGCACATGGGGCCTGGCTCAGACCATGCCCATGGCCATGGCCTCTGCTGTGCCTCACGGTAAGTCCAGGAGAGACTGGTCCATGAGGCCTCTAGGGGTGGGGGGATTTCCAGAAGCATGGTTCTCCTCCATGTCATCAGGCCAACTGCACGTCAAGGATTCACCAGATGGCATTTGGATGTGTCGGACCTCCCTGCACCCAACTAAACCTGTCCTGCCTCTGGAGCAACCCTCGCTGCCCCAGTTACACCTTGGTGGGCAGGATGGTTCCGGAGATGGGAGAGCATGAACAGCCACATAGCAGCGTGACCATCTGACAGAGCACTCCCACAGCATTGCCCGAGTCTTTGCCACTGGGGCCTCTGCTTTCCTTGCTGAGTGGCAGGTGGGGTTGTGGGTGCGGTGTTGATTCTGGAAAATGGAAAAAACTCAGCTTTGAATTCAAACTTTGCCAGGTCCTAGTATGGGGCAATTCACTTTACCTGATCTCAGTGACACGGGCATGGCTATAGCAACAGTTTCGTGTGGATATGGGATTGAATGAGATGCTGTATGTATTCTTGGCCATTTATAGATCTTGGTATATAGTCGAGTGATTAGCAAGAATAGAAAAGAAGAGGATGAGGCTAAGGAGAGTGGCCACTTAACCCCCTAGCCCCATCTTCTCCTACAGAGGAGGTGGTTCATCCTCACTCCCTGTAGGCCTAATCAGCCTTCCCAATCGACGAGCGACCCCTGGCAGTAGATGTCCAGCATTTGGGGACAGGCACAGAACTCCCACAGTCTGGTACCCGCTGTTCTGGCAGTCCCAGCACCGGGCTCCTTATGGTGGAAGAGGCGGGGAGGGAAGTCCACAGTCATGGGGTCACCATGGCTGACCACGCTCATAGAAAGAGTCCCAAAAGGTATCCAATCCACCCCTGGCCTCAGGCCCCATGACACGTTCCACAGGACCCCCAGGTGCCAGGTTTCAGGGGGACTCTCCAGCGTGTGAAACGCCTTTGCGCTGTGTCCTGAGCACGGGGCCTGGCTTTGGGCCCAGGTCTCTGCTCCCTGGCTGGCAGAGGCCCCCACCTCCTTCACTGCGGCCTGTCCCCTCCTCCTGAGTCTTTCTGAGTCCTTCCCTCCCTCCTTCCTTCTCCCAGGCCTGCCTCCAGTATGGGGGGAGGTCGCTCTGTGTTCTGTTGGATTCTGGGGTGCAGGGCCCCAGGGGGGAGGGGCCCTCACAAAGACCTGCATTCCGCGTAGCACACTTAATTCAGACCTTTCCCACCCTGGGGGGAAGCTTTGGCAAACAGCTCTCCTAGACATTGTTATGCAAAAGCAGGTCTTCTCTCCTTCCTGGCCTCATGTTACATAAGAAAAGCCCCCACTAATTATCTTGGCCTCCAGCTCCATTTAGATGGTACTCTTATTCAACAAATATTTACTGGGTGTCAGGCACTATTCTAGGTACTTGGGATGTAACAGTGAAAAAAGAGAGACCCCCGTTCTCTGGAGGTTTGTGTTCCCTCTGGGTGGGGGAGGTGGGGGTGGGTCAGGAGGGACAGACAATAAACAGTAGACCTGAAAAATGAGTAAATTATACAGTACACTGAGGGTCCAAGTGTCAAGCCGGAAGGGGATTCGGGAAGCCAAGGCGGGGAGGGTGTGGTCAGGGGTGGCCCTGTGGAAAAGGTGACAGTTGTGCACACAAGGAGGTGAGTGAATGAGCCGCGTGATATTCACAGCAGAGGCGCCCAGGCGGGGCTGTTTGTGGGAAGAGCATCCCGAGAACACGTGTGGTGGAATATTTTAACTTTTAGCCACCAAAAGTCAGCGCCTGGACCCAGGAGCCTTAGAAAATTATTAAAATCAGAAAAAAAAAGAAACGAAAACCCTATTAGCTCCAAAATAAGAAAATGACAATATTGGAATTAATCAACATTTAATTAAATATCCACACATAATGTAATGTTTTGCCAGCTTCCTTCACTGTTAAACTGAGTGTTTGAATTTCTTGGCATTTAAAAATAACACAGATTAGATTTCTTTCACTTCACAAAAAATTCTCAAATATACGTGATTGCTAAGAAAGCATAGCCAATTATATATTAAATATTTCTGAGAGCTAAATAATTTCAAAAGGCAAATTATAAAAGCCCTTTAGAAATTTATAGCAAAACAGATTCACTTTGAGCTGGAATGGGCTGAGTTCTAATGGGTTTGACGTGATAAGAAGTGGAAATTTTGAAGGTAAGATTAGGTCTAAGATGGGCTTAAACGTCGTTGTCTAAGTTGGCCTCATCACACAGGAGCAGGTCACTTTTCAGGCTCGTCAGAGTCCGTTGCTGGGTAAAACGTAGTGTGCACCCACCATGTGCAGAACTGGGTTCTAGTGGCCTGTCCAAGCTGAAGGAGTGCTGAGTCGATTTCTTCATTTTCTTGTACAAATTTTCCATTTGCATATTCAATCTCATTTTCCAATTGCCTTCCTTGTTACTTCTGGGCTCAGTCAGTACATCTCCACTTCCGGAGATATGTAAGATGATGGAGGGAGGAAGAAAAGTATTATTGGCTCTTCCTCCAAGGGAGGCAATATACTGGGATTCACACGTGTCGACACAAATGATCCATAATCAATCTGCAAATCAAAATTGGGGTGAGTTTATTATGAACCAGGTGAGTTTATTATATAGCCTAGTGCCTTCTTTCCCCAAGGAAGGAAGGGCACCAGAGAGATGGGGTGTACAGAGTGGTTATATGCCATCTTGGAACAAAGAGCATATGTCACATATGATAGGAATGTCTCTTTTACTACTGTTACGAGATGCTTAGCATAGCAGGTCAGTGGTCACAAGGTGAGCACAGCAGGTCGGTAATTAACCCTTGGTTCCCAGGAAGAGATGCTTCTCCTTAAGGAAATGCTGATATGGGGGCAAGCTACATCCCTATCTTTTCTTTCTTTTTCTTTTTGAGGAAGTTTGGCCCTGAGCTAACTGCTGCCAATCCTCCTCTTTTCGCTGAGGAAGACTAGCCGTGAGCTAACATCCATGCCCATCTTCCTCCACTTTATATGTGGGATGCCTACCACAGCATGGCTTGCCAAGTGGTGCCATGTGCACACCCGGGATCCGAACCTGCAAACCCCGGGCCGTTGAAGTGGAACATGCGAACTTAACCACCGCGCCATGGGGCCAGCACCTACATCTCTATGTTTAAGGGCATCATTCTTGTCTTTGCAGTATTGTAAACATTTAAAGCAGATGTACAATGCATGCTCAACAGGCCACATCAGGCCTCTTGGAAAAATAAGGTCAGGCCAAATTAGTTTTAAACCAAATGGCTTCCTCATATACTCCAGTACAGCCTATTGCTTGTCATTTATTCATCACAGGATTTGCTAATCGCAAAGAATCTACCTGGGCATTTAGCAAACACCTGCTGTGTGCCTGGCACTGGGCTAGGCACCATAGTCCAAGGAGGTATGGGACCATCTGCCCCTGAGCCATCATGCCCAATTCTCATTGTGTATGACTGTGCTGAATTTAGAAAGTCTGGTCCTTTAGAACAAACCACAAGTGTTAGAAAGGGGTGGTAGGAAGCCCCCTGGAGTGGAGAGAAGAGATGTCACCCAGCCTCCCACATTCCTAGTTTGCCTCACCCAGGCAGAATAACTCCCTTATTCAGAGACCATCTCAGCACACAGTCCTACCTGTCTCTAGATGAGTAGTTCTCAAAGTGTGGTCCAGGGACTAGCAGCCTCAGCATCACCTACCACTTGTTAGAAATGCAAATTGTTGGAGAATGTTCCCTTTCCCCTAAAGCAAGTCCAGGGCAAAGAGTAACCATCAGAGCTGCTTCTCTTTTCCCTTTGTCTACTGAGAAAGCCTTTGGCTGTAGATTCACACACTAAACAATAAAGAACACTTTGAGGATTCTTGCCCTAAACAAGCAAACAGTCCATTAATCTGTAGCATGTGCTCTGTGTGTCTCTGTGGACAGGTGCTGCTGCAACACGTGTTTATTATCCACCCTCAATGGGGTATGTGCAGAAACTGAGAGTCAGCGTCTAGAAACGCATATAGCATTTTGATGATCTTGTGACGTATGAATGCGTGATCAGTGAGGTTGTAATTTGTAAGTCTTTGTTTTTCTAGCCACTTATTTTTCACTGTATTTTATGAAAGTGTCCGTCTGAGATGGATTAGGGGAAAAAGATAAAACTCGTCCCCACCACGGACAGGGATTGCCTCTGCAGGCCTTTGAGAGACTCAGAGATCAAGGACATCTGGGATTTTGAGAACTGGCTCTCGATTTCCAGAAGGAGATGACGTTGCATAAACAAAGAAGTTCTCTAGCTCTCTCTCCTCTCTTGCCCACCCCTCGTGCTGCCACCAATTTTGAAGTTCTAGAATGACTCAGCACATCTTGTTCTGAGAAAAGTGCTCAGAGAAAAACTTATAGCCATGCTAAGACCCTTTTGTGAGATTTTCCTAAACACTGGGTGGCCAGGAGGAGCTTTCTGAAGTATCCTTAAGCAGAGCTTGACAAGGGAGAACAGGCAGGGCAGTGGTGAGGACAGGAAGATGCAGTCTGCAACGATGCTGCAAAACATGGTCGAGGAGGGTAAGGTCAGAAGAGAAAGATCCCGAAGGAAAACACCGCTTGCTTCCTCCTCCCTCTCCCACCTCCAGTCTCTCCAGCGCCCTGAGGGAAGAGTAAATTGTAATGGGGCAGGAGAACCAGGTTGACTGTTCCAGAGATCCACTGACCCTCGCTCAGGCCACTACAGAGGAAAATCACTTCGTGGGCTTCCTGCACCTTTTCTACTTGTCTGGTTGCTGAGATTTTCCAGCCCAGTGAGCAGGGGGCTTAGATGTGCAGCAGGAAGAAAATAGACTGATGAGGCAGGGAGCACCTGGAGGGTTCAGGGAAGCCACCTGAGGGGGTGACCTGGAGCTGAGACCTGACTGATAAGCAGAGGCCAGCTCTGTGAGGATGTAGGGAGGACAGTTCCAGGTGGAGGAACAGAAAGCGCAAGGGCTCAGAGGGCAGGATGGTTTCAAAGTGTTTAAGTAACAGGAGGAAGCTTAATGTGGCGGGGCATGTGGAGCAAATGAGAGCACAGGAGGTCCATGAGTTAGGCAAAGGCAGGACCGCAAAGGATCTCGTCAGCCAAGGCCAGGAGTTGAGACCACAATCATCATATTCAACCAGGGTTGCCGGACAAAATCAGGATGTCCAGTTAAATTTGAATTTCAGATAAACTTTGGGACATGCTTATACTAAAAAAAATTATTCATGGATTATCTGGAAGTCAAATCTAACCTGTATTTTCCTTTGCTAAATGTATTTCCAAGTCCTATTTAGAATGCAGTAGAGGGTCTTAAAGGGATGGAGTGGCGCTCTGTTTGGGCCGTTTGGCCTGCCGTGTGGATGGTGGGCTGTAGTGGGGCAGGAGGAGCGGGGATCGCGCAGATCAGGAGACAGAAGAGGTGATGGCCCAGGCTAGTCGGCTCGGAGCGCAGCCAAGCAGGTAAGTGTACTTTCCAATAGATGAGGCCTGAGGTCAGTCCACTCAGGGTCTGTTGACTGAATACCTGAGCAGAGTGCACCCTAATCCTCCATCTAGCGCCAGGGTCCCAGAGCTGCTGGGTTAACTAAACTCTCCTAGACACCTGGAGCACGAGAAGACTTGTGACATCCAGCATCTCTCCTGGCTGCCACGTTTGATGGCTCTCCAGGTGGACTCAGAATGTGGGTGCAGCAAGGAGGAGGAATTCCCAGGGAATCATACCTGAGTTCCAGAGAATAAGCCACATTACAAAAAGTCTGGTGTGGCCACCCCTGTGCAGGGAGCCCAGTGGCTACTGTGAACCAGGTCAGGGATCCTCTAGGCAACAGCTGTCCTGGAGAGGAACTTTGGTAGGTGTCGACAGGCCGTGCAGTGGCCTGAGGGTCCCAAGGCCCCATTGGTGGTTGGGCACCATCGTGCGTGAGTCCCAGTGCCGACGGCTTATGTTTATCCCCAATGACAACTCACTGCCTTATTTCTTTGGGGGAGTTTCCAGGAAATTTTGTGTCTTTGGCTTGAATCTCTTAGTGATGCCTGCTGCCTGTAAGGCCCCAAGAACAGTGTTTCTCCCCGCAACCTGAGCAGTGGCCCAGGATGAGGTTGAGGTTGGCCAGCGGTCTTGAGACGCAGCCTTTGGATGCTAGAACACATCGGGCTGTGTCTACTGAGCTACAGCCATGCATGTAGAAATGGAGCAAATGCTCCCTACTCCCTTCTGTGTCCTGCCTTGTCATTGGGCCTCAAAGCAGCACAGCTTGCACTCATAAGGCTGTCAGGGTTCCTTGGAAAATGGTGCCTTCAGCTCTGTCTGAAGCCTCTCCCCACTGGACTGGGGCTCAAATCTGGGTGACCAGGCAGAGTCAGGCAGCAGACATTGCTCCAGCCGCACAGCCCTCCATGGAGGCATCTTCCCTCCCGAGAAATAAGCTCATGCAAACAGACACTGCAGGCTGACACCTGTTGGCTCCTTAGGCACGCCCACTGAGTTGGGCCTCACCTGGCTCTGGCTGCATTACTGCAAATCCTTCCATTTGTGCAGGACTTCATATTTACATATCATCCTGTATTTGTTTCCTGTGGCTGCTGTAACGCGTTACCACTAACTGAGTGGCCTCAAACAACACACATTTATTGGCTCACATTCTGGAGGCCAGGAGTCCCAAATCAGTTTCTCTGGGCTAAAGTTAAGGCATCGGCAGGTCTGGTTCCTTCTCTTCCTTGCCTGCTCTGCCTTTTAGAGACTGCTGGCTCTCCCTGACCTGTGGCTGCATCACTCCAATCTCTGATTCCATAGCCTCGTCACCTTCTGCCTCTCTGATCTGCTGCCTCCCTCTTATAAGGACCCTTGTGATTAGACCAGGCCCAGCTGGATCATCCAGGCAACTCTCTCCATCTCAAAATCTTTTACTTAATCACACTTGCAAAGTTCCTTTTGCCACGTAGAGTAACATTTGCAGGTTCCAGGGCTAAGGACATGGATATCTCTGGGGCTATTTTTCTGCCTCCCACACATCCCCACTCATCACCTCATTTCGTCTTGCCAGTACCTCTGTGAGGATGAGAAACTGAGGCTCAGAAAGGTTAGGTGATTTGCTAAAAGTCACACAGCTGGAAATTTGTAGGGAAGGGGAGGTAGAGTCCACGTCCTTGTGATTCTAACTGATTTTAACAGGTTATAAAACAGAGTAAGAGGAGAAGAAGGCAGCTGCAACATGAAAAAGGTCTGCAGCTTTCCTTTCTGCGATTTCTGAGCCCCAACGTGCCCTGGCAGGCCTTTGTTCCTACTTCTTTCTTTCCAGGGTTAAGAGTTGAGTGTCTGTCTGGGCACAAAGGGAACACCTGCAGGCTGTCCTAGATCAGGAGTGACCCACATTAGCAGAAAGAGCTGAACAGCCACAGCTGGGGCCCGGTCTTTATGGCAATTCAAGGGTTGCTTGCACAGCACGCTCACATGTGGTTTGGTAAATGATTTTCTCAATTAACTCATGAGTTAATAAACTTCCTGTTACTTAAAGAGATGCTCCATATCCCAGGGACCTTCAGCCTTCATTCAACAGCCAGGAAAAAGGGAAAGAAACGGGGACTCATCTCATGGGTACTGAACCAGCAGAAAAAAGACTCTAGAGCAATACTGTTTTTTTTTAAATAAAGCATTAGATTTGCTCTTTAGTTGGTATCGTAGGGGGACAGCAAGCGTTATTCACTCTCGAGGTATCTCAGGGCATGTCAAGTACGGTCGCACCTGCCTGGAATGAAATGTGCTCAGGCCACAGTAAGACACTGAGTGACTCATGCAGAGCTCGTCTGGGAGGCCAAGCAGCCGTGCTGATCAGTGATGCAAAGATTAAACAGAAGTTAAACACCGTGTTCGAGACTCACCGAGCCCTTTCTGGTGCGCTGGGCGGACACATGACAACTCTGCAGCTGGCAGCTGCGGTCCCAGCCCACTCGCAGGACGCCTGGTCCCTGCTGGGTTTTCGCCAGGCTGCACCCAAGCATTCCCTCTCCCTAAGGGAGTCCAGGAGTAAATCAGACCCCTTTGTTTGGATGAGAAAATTGGCCGAGGGAAGGTCTCTGGGTGGCCAATAAACCAGGAAATCCTGTTCAATGAAATAAAGGTTGGAACTGCCTTTGCTTAACTGACATCAGCTCTGGGAGTGACTGACCTGCCTCTCGAAGTGTCAGCCGGGGGCTGGCGGGAAGTGACTGGGACAGAGGAAGCAGCACTGCTGATGGGAAGAGAAATTGTAACATCCATTTTAGAGGGCAATTTTACAATATAGAACTGCGCGTGCCTTTGGACCCATCAATTTCATATTCAAATATATTTAAAATATGCATATTTTAATGTGATCATATATGCTTTTAGATATTGTTTTGTTTTCCCAATTAGCAGTATGTTCTGGAAATCTTGCCATCAGAATGCTCCAACACTAACTTTTTAATGATTGCATGATGTACAGATGTACCATATTCTATCTAATTCCTGCTGTTGGACATCTAAGATCAAGCTGATGTTTTGTATTATAAACAATGATGCAAGGAACGCCTTTGTAGCTAAACTGGTGGTTACTTTTTGTTGTTGTTAGTATAAATACCTGCAGCGGATGCATTTAATGAAAAGGTATGCATTTCAGTATCTATTGCTGGGTAATAAACCATCCCAAAACATAGTGGCTTAAAGGAACAATTAATTATTTCCTGTGATTCTGAGGGTTGGCTGGAGATATACTTTGCAGTGTGATTCCCTTCTGGGGTCACTCATGTGACTGCATTCCCCTGGAGGGTCTACTGGGCTGGAAGGTTCCAGGTGGCCTCACTCATATGTCTGGCCATTGGTGCCAGCAGTTGCCTGAAGCCCTCGGTTCTCCTCCACGTGGCCTCTCAGCCTCCAGCGGGCTAGCTCAGGCAGCTGCCTGGTGTGGTCCCAGGACAAGAGTGGAGGCTGCAGGGCCCCTTGCAGTCCAGACTCCCAAACTTACACAATGTTACTTCTGCCACATTTTATTGGCCAAAGCCAGCCCCAGGGCCAGCGCAGACTCAGGAGGATGTAGAAATAGACACCATCTCTTGATGAGTGGAGCTGCAAGGCCAAGGGACACGGACACTGGGGAGTGGTGGTCACTGGGCCCATTATGATAATGATTTACCATGGTAGTTACACCCTAAACTCTTTTCCAGTATGCTGCCAAACTGTCCTCCGAAAGGCAGAACCAGTTTATACTGCCAGCTGCCAGCGTCCTTTGGGAATTTTTATTTTTAAACAAACTAGTGCAACCACTTTTGGAAGAGTATACACCATACGTGGTAGCAGAGGAGGCTTCTGTCCCTTGAGTGGCCATAGTCATACCCCTGGGTGGTAACCCAGGGACCTGGCAGCACGGCCGACATTCATGCAGGGCAGTTAAAGGACTGTCATTGTCCTCAGGTAGAGCAGGAGCTAAGCTCTACATTTCTCTTGTCTGTCCTTTTGGCACCCTCTCCAGGGCTGTCACTCCTGCCCAAGCCCTCCTCATCTCTCCCCCGATCACCACAAAAGCCTCTTAAGTCCCCTCGTTCCCGCTCTGCCGGCCCCCACCCTTTGGTCATATATTATCCAGAATGACTTTTTTCAAAATGCAGATTTCATCAATTAGACCCTGGCTTAAAACTCCTCAATGCTCCTGGCTGCTCCTGAGAAAGAGACTGAAACCCCTCCCGTGGCCTTGAGGTCCCACCGAGGTCCCACTCACCCACTGCTCCAGCCACTTCTCACTCTGCGGGCTCTGGCCACTTGGGCTTCTTCCGTGTCTTCTAAAGGTGCCAGGCTCCCCTGCACGTGTTGCCATCTGGGCTTGAATCTTTTCCCGAGCCCCAAGCTCCTCCTTTTTTTATTTTTAACAGTTTTATTAAAATATAATTCATGTATCATACAATTCACCCACGTAAGTGTAGAGTCCGATGGTTTTTAGCATATTCACAGAATTTTGCAACCATCACCATCAGTCAATTTTAGAACATTTTCTTCACCTCAAACAGAAACCCTGTACCCTTTAGCTATCACCCCCATCTGCTCAGCTTCTTCCTTCTCCCAGCCCTCAGCAATCACTAATCTACTTTCTTTCTCTATATTTTTCTGTTCTGGACATTTCATATGAGTGGAATCATATAATATGTGGTTTTTCATGACTGGCTTCTTTCACTTATAATGTTTTCAAGGTTCATCCCTGTTATAGAGTGGATCAGTACTTCATTCCTTTTCATGGCTGAATAATATTCCACTGTATGGATATGCCACATTTGTTTAGCTGTTCATCAGTTGATGGACATTTGGGTTGTTTCCACCTTTTTGCTACTATGTATAATTCTGCTACAGACATTTGTGTAGAAGTTTCTGTGTGGACATACATTTTCATTTCTTTTGGATAGATACCTAGAGGACTTGCTGGATCATAGGCAACTCTATGTTCAATCATTTGAGGAATTTGCACACTGTTTTTCAAAGCGGCTGCACCCTTCCATGTCCCAGCCAGCAGCATATGAGGGTTCTGATTTCTCAGCGTCACTTCCCTCGGAAGTGGGCCTCGAACCCCGTCCCGGGGTCTAGGTCAGCTTTCTTTGCTTAATGCTCTCAAAGAACTGGGCTCTGTTTCCTCAGGGCACTCAGGCATCCATTAGCACAATTATTCCATGAGCACCCGTCTCTCCCCACAGCGCGGGCTCCAGGCGGGCAGGGTCTGTGTTGTCTACCTTTGAAATCCTAACCCAGCCTGGCCCACAGCAGCAGCTCGCCTGACATCTGGAGAATGAACGAATGAGTCAGGGAATGAAAGTGCAAAGGGCACTGACTCATTTGAGGTGACAAAGCATGAAGTCACAAAGAGGGGCGATGGGAGCCTCCTGTCCTGTGTTTGCACCATCCACATGGTAGCCACCAGTCATGTGTGGTCTGAGCTCTTGCAATGTGGCCAATGTGACCAAGAAATTAAGTTGTTCATTTTATTTCATTTGAAGTTATTTAAATTTAAATAACCATCAGCACAGGTAGGAGGAGCCTGGTAACAATGGTGCTCCCGGTACAGAGCTGGGTTCTGCTTCTGTGGCATTAGAACCTCTCTTCCCCCAACACGGCTTTTCCCTGTTCCCAGGGAGGTGCCTTCAGCCGGCAATCCAGGCAAATGTTTGGGGTGGCTGCAGGCTGAGCCTCGGGCCTGCCTGGCACTGCTGCTCCACTCCTCTGGGCCCAGGGAGAGACTGAGAGGCTCAGGACCCTGGAGGGTCTCCAGAATCAGGAAGGACCCAGCTCTTATTCCGTGGTTGATACCATTGTTACCCACCTCCTTCTACCTGTACTTATGGCTACTTAAATTTAAATACATTACGATGAAATAAAATGAAAAACTCAATTTCTCAGTCACACTAGCCACATTGCAAGCTCTGTGGCCACCCATGGCTTGTGGCTACCACACGGGATAGGGTGGATACAGGACATTTCCGTCATTGTAGAAAGTCCTATTGGATTAGGCTTTGAGGCTCCCGAGGTTTCCGTCACAGAGGTTTCTCCTGCCTCCATCTCCTCTAGGAGAATCCGCTCTCCTGCCGCAGCTCTCAAGGCCTCGGGGCCTGTGGGCCAGCCTCCACCACAGCCTCCACCAAACTCCTGCGTAAAAATGGGGTGTGAGACTTCCCCCACCCAGTCCCGGGGTGCCCACCCTTCTCTCCAACAATCGGCAGGCCCCGGTACTTCCCCTTCTCTTCCTAGGCTCACAGGAGCACAATCTGCCCCTCTCTCTCCTCCCTGGTACCACAGACACCTCAGTCTCTGTGACGCAAAAGCCCCAAAGAGAGGAGAGGAGAAAAGTCCCTCTTACTCTTCCTACTTCACTCGCACTCTGATGAGCCCATGGGAGAAAAGACACAGTTCCTTCCTTCCCCAGGTCTTCTTTCTCCTGGTTCATTGGCTCAATCATTCACTTCTGTTCTTCCCACTCATGGGATCAGAGAACCCAACAATTGCGGCTGGAAAGGTCTACAAAGGGCATCTCGATCAACCTTTTAATTTTGCATAACGGGAAGCAGGCTCAGAGGAGGAAAACCACTTGCCCAGGTCACATCCTGACCTTCGAATACTAAATGACCCCAAGCAGCAAAGGAGGAACAGGATATACTGTATGAAGTACCTACTATGGGTCAGGTGCTTTAAAATCCCACATCAATTTATTTAACACGTACCGCAGGTTTTATTGCCGACTCCAGATTAGGCTCTGAGGCTCAGAGAGGTTAAATGACTTGCCTAAAGCCACACAGCTAGTAAGGGGCAGAGCTAGGATTCAAAACCATGTTTGCCTGACTTTGGGATCCAAAAAAGTTGCTGTGCACAGAGTGGATCCTGGGGCCATCTCGGTTGGGGGGCAGGGTCTGGGGAGGTGAGCCATGTACCACGGACATGGTACAGACGATCTTCTGTTGACCAGCGCTCATGGTCACTGGTTTGGGTATTGTGACTGTAGGTCTTTGTCAACTCTAGTCTAAGATGTTCCCACTTGTAAGAAGAGCTTGTAAAATCATCATAAGAATTGTCTCATAAATTTCACTTCCCAGTTTCAGTGATTTCGTGACATGAACACTGTGGGTGTTCACACGACCAGAGCTGCACCCAGGATGTACAGAAGTTCACTTGCGACTACTAAACAAGGAGGGCTCTGTGCTGCAGGACGAGCTTTTAGGTTGCAAATTTGTGCCGCTAAACTTCTGGCTCCCGTTTTTGAGGCAGACCTCGCCCCCTAGTGGAAAGGGGTGGACTCTGGATTACAACGGTTAACCCATAGGATACCCCATTAAGGCTCCATTTACATCACATTCTAGGAAGTTTGGTTTTAAAAATAAAATCAGGGGCTGGCCCAGTGGCACAGTGGTGAAGTGCGCACGTTCCGCTTTGGCGGCCTGGGGTTCACTGTTTGGATCCCGGGTGCGGACATGGCACCACTTGGCAAGCCATGCTGTGGCAGGCGTCCCACATATAAAGTAGAGGAAGATGAGCATGGATATTAGCTCAGGGCCAGTCTTCCTCAGCAAAAAGAGGAGGATTGGCAGCAGATGTTAGCTCAAGGCTAATCTTCCTAAAATAAACAAATTGAAAAAAATAAAATCAGCCACAGTGGTGAAACAGAGTCAGCTTTGTTGTTGTCGTTGGATTTTTTTGCACTGGGCAAGGAAGATAATGGAGTGTGTGGGGTCCAGAGGGGAACCCTGTCGTGGAACCGTTTTCAGATTGGAGTCGTTTCTGGGTGTGATGGCCACCTCCTGCCTCAGAACCCTGCAGAACCTGTCCAAGTGCAGATTCCTAGGTGTCTTTCAGATTAGCCTCTTGAATCTGGGGCCCAGGGGCCTACATTTGCTTCTGCTCCCGGGTGATGCTGGTGACACCCAGTCGAAGAGCCGGGGCTGGAGACAAGTCTGCTTTCAGTGGTCTGAATGTCACCTGGGTATCATTTCCCACAGATCCTCCGCCTGCAAGGTTCCCGCCCATCCGCCATGGCACATTTATGTGCCGCCTCTTCAGTGAGACCCCCCTCAGCCCATCCCAACGCCCCCTTTGGAATCAAATGCAATTTCACATGTGACAAGCCCCCTGCACAGCATGGCCCAGTGGTGCCGCAGATGCTTAGCCACAGTTCTGTCGAGCGTACAGTAGGTGTTCAATATATATTTGAATTAAGCGCCCTAAAACATTTCACCTCTTCTCAGGCGGCCAAGGAGGAGATGGCACACATGAGCCCTGTGGCCAAGCCTGAGCTGGCCCCTGGCTCTGCCTCTCTGAGGCCCCTTTGACATGTGAAAGCCTTGCTTGTTGGGCCTCAGCCTCCACTCTGACCAGACACGGAAAACACACCTACCTCATGGAGGGGTGGAAGAATTCAGTGGGAGAGTGAGAGTCAAGTGTGTAAAGAGTCAGAGATGCTTAGTAAGCATCTTCTGACCAGAACTGTCACTCCCGCTCGCTGGCCCTCAGTTTCCCCCACTGTACATGAGGAGGTGGAAATGAGGTCAAGGGCCCCTCTCCCTGACACCCCAAGTCCTTCTGCCTCTTGTGCCTTCCTGCTGCTGCTTTGAGAGGCAGGGATGCAGCCCAAACCTTCAGGCCCTCATCCCACCCTCTTTGGGGTTGCCGTCCTCCTATATCCCTGGCTTTTGGACCCTTCACAGCTTTACTGTTCACCTTAGGGAGATGTTTTTGGCATTGCTGCTTTGCAAGTTTCTCCCAGTCTTGCAGACTCCTGGAGCATATTGCAAATAGCTAAGCTAGGAAAGTTGCTTCGCTTAGAAAGTGGGCGATCCTTCCTCTTTCAGCAAGGCTTCCAACCAGCCTCTTCTCTCTCGGGCATCTACAGACTTGCTCTCCAAAAGTCTTTAGTTCTTGTCTTCCTTGTTATCCCACAGGATTGTGGTAGAGTGCCACGAGGCTGCTCCTTCTCCAGAGCCAGTAACGTCAAGCCCTCGCATGTCTGCACGGGGCTGTCACAGGCAGTGGGGCCTGCAGGGCTCACAGCCCCGAGAGGGAGGCAGAGGGGCTGGTTTATGCCCTTTTTATAGACAAGGGAGCAACCTTCGCAGAGGGTAAGTGACAAGTGACTTTTCTGACTTCGCACAGCTGGTTGGTTTGGAGGTGAGGCAAATACATCATCCCCTTCTTGCCCGAAGACAGCGCTCCACTATGGAAGCAACCATCCTGTTTAATTTTTGAGAAAAAAAAAAATCTAGTTCTAAGGAAGCATGCACTGCATAATCCCATTTTGAACAGGAAGAAAACTATAAGTGCACTTAAAAATAATTTCAGAAGGTCGCCTGCCAAACTTCTGAGGGACGGGAGTCCCAGAGGATTTTATTTTCTTCTCTGTATTTCTTCATTTTTCTTCCACAAGGCTGTATTATTTTATAGAACTAACATTTTGCTTTTTTAAAAATGAAACTATCGTGCTTATTTGAAAATAAACTATCGCTCCCAATGAAAACACAGATGGCTCTCTTAAACATGATGTTGAGCAAAGGAAGGCAGGCATGAAAGAGTACACGCTGAATGATTCTGTTTATTAAATATTCAAACTAAATGGCTAAACTAATTAATGGTGATGGAAGTCGGGATGGTGTTTACCCTTTGGAGGTAGTGACCGAGACGGCGTCCAAGGTGGGGCGTCTGGGGTGCTGACCGTGCCTTTTCTGTTTTTGATCTGGGTGTTAGTTACATGGGTATGTTCACTCCAGAGTACCTCACTGGGCTACGCTGTAGGTTTTTTGCATTGATTTTGATTTTTTTAAAATATTGCGTTAAAGTTCTATTTATCTGGATTACTGAGTATTTTGACCCAAAATGAGTGCCTTACGTGCCAAGACCAACCCTAGTCTCGGCCCTGCATGGATGGGAGGAATTACTGAGGCCGCGTTTGCCAACAATCTACCCCACTGGACCCCATCTGCCAACTCATCAAAGCCCTTTATACCAGGGACCAGCCCGGAAAGCCTAAACTACTCTAAAGATTCTACTCAGAGAACAGAAGAAAGAACAGGGGAGAAGGAGGCAACCCAGAGACTGGCGGCAACAGGAAGCCCTCACCACCCCGGGGCTGGAGGGACACAGGCATGAGGTAGTGTCACCAGCACCAGAAGCGGGCCCGTTTGATGGGCGCTGGCAGGAGGCTGAGTGAGCTGGAGCCATGAAGGAGCACAGATGCTGCTGGAAAATGCCTTCCATGCTAAGAGGGTGAGAACGCCCCTGCTTCTCCCGCTGTCTTGTTCACCGCTGCCCGGTGGCTGGACCTGGCCAGAATCTGCTGTGGAAGATGGGTGGGTGGGGAGGCGCCTGAGAACAGACCCAACGCCCCTTCCTTTGCTCCAGTTCTTCCACTGTATCGCCCTCACATGTTCCCACCAGGCTTTCTCCTTCCCAGGTCACTTTGCACAGGGCATCAGTCCTCTGCTGGGAAGATGGATGCTCCACCACTTTTCCAGTCACACTGGATAACACGCTGTGGTGGACACACCCTAAGGTGACCCCTTGTGTAATCCTCTCCCCTTGAGTGGGGGCAGAAGGTGCGACTTACTTCTAGCCCAGAGAATATGGCCTAGGTGATGGGATGTCACTCCCATGGTTACCTTACCTTATAAAAGACTCTGTCTTAGCCGACTAGAGTGAGAGAGACTCTCCTGCTGGCCTTAAGGACCGACAGCCATGTTTTGAACTTTCTATAGAGGGAGCCATGTGGCAAGGAAGTAACTGCAGGGGGCCTCTAGGACCTGGGCAGCCTTCTCCCAACAGCTAGTAAGCAGCCAGGGCCCTCAGTCACACAGCTGCAAGAAAATGAACCTGCCAACAACCTCATGAGCTTGGACAGGGGTTCTCCCCAGTCATGTTTTCAGATGAGAACACAGTCCAGCCGCCACTGGATTATAGACCTGTGAGACCCTGAGCAGGGGGACCCAGCATAGTTACCTGTATTCCTGACTCACCACAACTGGGAAATAATAAATATGCGTTGTCCTAAGCCACTAAATTTGTGGTACATTGTTACACTGCAATAGAAAACTAATCCACAAAGTGGGAAGAAAGACTCTCTTACCTTACTTTTTTCCAAACCATAGAGTTCCATTTAAAAAGGTGGGATGGTAAATAAGATAAGTTACTCTATACCTTAGAATTGCTTGCTTCCTTTCCTACCTCTTGTTCTGGTTGAACCCAAAGTGCCAGGGACAATGGCCAGGTGTGTTGTTCTGTGCAGCAGTCAGAGATGCAACATGAAAAGGGGAGCACTTGATGCTCCTAGATGGAGATGGAGTATGTTGTTACTGCTGGTGCTCCCGTAGGAGAGCTCCCAAGGGTGTGAAAAGTTAGGGCTGGGCTCAGGGGACTTTGGGGTCAATGATGGTAAATGGACTCAAGGTTCTGGTACTTTCCAACCGCAAATGATACAAATATGGGTGCCATGGTCTGACTGTGTCCCCTCAGAATTCATATGTTGAATCCTAACTCCCAAAGTTGATGGCATTAGGAGGTGGGGCCTTTGGGACGTGATTAGGTTATGAGGGTGGAGCTTTCACAAATGGGATTAGTGCCCTTATAAAAGCGGCCCCAGACAGCTCCCTTTGCTCTTCTCCCAAATGAGGACACAGGAGAAGATGGCTGTCTATAAACCAGGAAGCGGGCCCTCACCAGACACCACCTTGATCTTGGACTTCCAGCCTCCAGAACTGTAAGTAATAAATTTCTGTTGTTTATAAGCCACTCAGTCTGTGGTGTTTTTTCACAGCAGCCCGAACAGACTAAGCCAGTGGGCAAAAGTTCGAATGAGACCATTGCTAATTAGGAAAGTCAGCTGAATACTTGAGTAGTCCCTTCAATGTCATTTTATTTTCTTTTATGCAGATCGGTGGAAGAAAAAAAAATCCCATAGATTCTTCTGGAAACTGTCAAGATATTGGGAAGATGAATGAAAAACTTGCATAGATTGGGATGCCCACAGTTTGGACTTTCAAGACCTAAAAGATGGAACAAAAGAAAGCAAGTGGGACTTTCAGGATAAATACATTTGCCCTCTGGAAGGAGGAAAAGGAAGGGCTAACAGCTGTGGAAGGCAGACGTTCTCGACCCTGGCTGCATGTTAGAATCACCCGGGGAAGGCCTTTAAAACAAACTTTAAAAAATTTAAGTATAACTTAAATACAATAAGAGCACAAATCTTCAGGGTACAGCTTCATGAATTTTCACAAGTAAGCGCTCATCTGTGACCGTCATGCCGATCACAATAAAGAACATTTCAGGCACCTCAGAAATCCGCTTCATGTTCCCTCCCAGTCAATATCCTGGCCTCCCCTGCCCCAACCTCCACAAAGGAAATCGCTATTCTGATTTCTAACATCACAGAGAATAATTTGGGGAGCTTTAATAAATACCGATACCTGGGCCCCACCATGGAATATCTAGTTCTCGTGGTTTGGGTGGCGCTCAGGCCTGGGGACTTTGCAAAGAGCCAGGTGATTCTGATGTGCAGGCAGGACTGAGAATTACTCACTGGTTTAAGGCCAAGTCCCATTTCTTGCAGGGCAGCAAGGGAGGCCCCCAAATGTCCTTTATTTCACAGCCCGGAGTTCCTCCCAAGACTACAGACAGGCTCTCTGGCAAGTTTTGCTGGGTACCCAATCCGCCTGGATGCTGGTGCAGCCCACTGAGGCAGAGGGGCCAGGCTGTGGATTTCAGTGGATGTGACAGGTGATGTCCAGTCGACAGTGGAGGTGGAGTGGGCAAATACACGCCACCAAACCTCCCCTCCTCCAAAAAAAGTCCCTTTTGACCTTTATAAAATGGTCTGGTGTGACTCAAATCACACTGTCTTGCAGATTTGATCTGCAGACAAATCAGCAGATTTGGGTCACAGCTTTCAGTATCCCCAGCTTTTCGTTCTGGGAGGTTTCTCTTTAGCATTATTTAGAGGTCTGATAATCCTTAAGAAACTGAGCAAGTTTCCCTCGTAGATCACTGGAGATGTAAAACCAGTGATCCTTAAAAAGGGATGGAGGGAGAGAAAGGGCAAAAAGGAAAATGGAAGAGACAAACACTCACGTGGCTTTTGCAGGATGGCTTGACCAACCCAAACTTCTGCATGATCTGGCCTGTCCTGAACTCCTGCCACTTGCCGTCCACCAGGGCCTGGGCTCTGATCTCGTACTTCACCAAGCGTTCTGCTCTCAGGCTAACGGGGCCATGCTCGCTGACCAAGGAGGAGAATTCCACGTCGGTGTGCCTCATTCTCTGCAAGGAGGGTGACCCACCTTAGCTGGAACTGAAACTGGGGTGACCCAGAGTTAGCGCAACCTGGTTTCTGGCACATCAACCCTCCTGTATAACGTATGCAGAGAGAAGGGAAGCATTGCCCTGTGGCCCCATTTCCTGAGTGCCTCTGCTGCTGAGTCAGTTGGCATTTGAGACTTCACCATGAGCAAACCACTGGCTGACAGACTGGGGTTTGGCCAAACCAGGAAAACGCCATTAAGACAAGCTGTATTGAACTGGAAGGTTTTCACTATCACTTTGCCAGAATTTAAAAACCAACATAGCATTCATATGAGCATTTCGACTGTTGTTGTTACATAATTCATCTCTTCTATCCAGTGGAATCCATTGTGTGGGGAAATGCCTGAGTCCCTGAAGACCAAGAACTGGCCAAGGAAGAGACGTGACTTGCTCAAGGGCGCATGAAGAGGTAGCGGCAAAGCTGGGACTAAAACTCAGGTTTCTTCATTCATTTATCCATTCACGATACAGACACACCTCCCTGTGTTCCAGGTACTGTGACTGGCAGTGATAGTAAAAACATGAATCACATATGGTTTCCCAAGGCGCTTGAAGTCTTACAGTCTTATAAGCGGATCCTAAGGGGAATGTACTGGTCCCTCATCATAGTTGTCACCGTCATCATCATCATCATCATCATCATCATCATGCAGTGCTCTATGTGTCAGGCCCTGTTCCAAGCCCTTTGTACAAATTAACACATGAATACTTCCAACAAGCCAGTGAGGTAGGTACTCTTACCTTCCCCATCTTAAAGGTCAGGAAACTGGAAATGGGGACGTTCGCAGGCTTGCCAAGGTCATAGTGCTCAGCAGGCAGTTTGACTTCGACTTTCTGCTCTTAAACACAGCACTCTCCTGCCTCTCCTAAAGGTCCAGCAGGAGCATCGAGGCGAAGCCATCCACCCTCCTGACTTCTCTGCGGTCTGTCCGCCACCTGCTTTGCCACTCTAAACAAGCCCATCCCTCTCCCCTTGCGGGCTCGACCTGTTACCTCCACAGAGGAATGGCCATGGGTAAAGCATCACCCATTCATGTAGGAACTGAGGAGGAATCGAGCCCCAGATGTGGAGTCAGAGTCTAGAATTGGACGCCAGCTTTGCCAGTGGAGGCCAGATGACCATGAAGACACTCAATTTCGAGATCCTCATCTAAGTGGGCTAACAAGAGCACCCTCCCAAGGTTGTTGCAAAAATCACATGACATCACCTCTACGAGGTGGATTCACGCCAGGCTTCCAACACATTTCGTATTAATTATTAACTAATGAAGAATCAATTATTTTTAATTTAGTATGAACTGATGCTGAATCTAAAAGACTGTCAGAGACACATCTTTCCTGTGCTCTGTCCTTCTTACCTGCATGTAAAAGCTATAAGAGGTAGTGTCATGTTTGGTTCCCTTTATCTCAAAGAAGAATCCGTATATGGCAATCATTTTTGAAAAAGTTGTATACTCCTAAATTGGGAAAGATAAACAACACAGTGACAGGGAAAAAATCTTCGGTACTCAAAGGCAATACAAATTCCAGCCACAACAACAAAAGTGATGAATTTGACAACAAATTTAAAACACAGCAGCGATTTTAGTCTAGTAAGCATAGGAAAAGTCAAATCGCAGTGACCTCAATCCTATGGGTAGCACTCAGTGACGATATTATCTGCTCTGCGTGTCCTTTTGGGGGAAGAAGAATGAGTTAACCATGTTGTTGGATGACCTGTGGTCTGCAGACTTTTGAAACAAAACATTTTGCCCCAATTTAATGGACCTAATAGACACTCCATCCTCATGATATTGCAAGGCGTCCTGGCCTCTGTGGGGTGTAGTCTGTCCACTTAGGTGGGTCTCTGCAAGCAAGAGGGCAGACCCAGCCCCCCAGGTTTGACCTAGAGGGGAGTCTCTGATGAGAGATTCAGGGCCCTGAATCCCTGAACACGAATTCCTTTGAGATCATTACTGTGGCTTTGAAGAAGTCGAAGGAGAGCAGTGATTTCTTGGAGAATTGTGCCTATCACAGGAAACCCAAGACAAAGCGCAGCCGCCAATCCTGGATGCTCCCCTAGTGACTCAGCACCCAGATGCCTTGTGGCTGAGCTCCCAGACTCACTGCTGCTTTAATTTCGGGATCCATCAAAATAGTTTCTCAGAGGGCTGGCCTGGTGGCATAGTGGTTAAGTTCACACACTCTGCTTCGGTGGCCTGGGATTCATGGGTTTGGATCCCAGGCACAGACCTAACACCACTCATCAAGCCAGCTGTGGCAGTGGCCCACATAAAACAGGGGAAGATTGGAACAGATGTTAGCTCAGTGACAATCTTCCTCAAGTGAAAAGAGGAAGATTGGCAACAGATGTTAGCTCAGGGCCAATCTTCCTCACCAAAAAAAAAAAGTCTCCCAGAATAGGTTCACCCTCGTAACCTTAAACATGAGCTTGGAGTGGAATCTCTCATCAAGTAGTTGGCAACTGTCAATGTTTTCGGGGAAGAGGATGACCAACTCATCCCAGCTAGCCAGGCCTTTCCTGGTTTTAGAGTGGAAAGTCCTCCATCTCAGAAAAACTTCTCTATCCCTGGAAAACAGAGACAGTTGGTCATCCCCTGAGGGGAAATTTTGGACATGTACATCAGGTGAATGAATGGCCTGGCCCAGGCCCCTGTCTCGTGAATTTTATTTCCTAGGGGGTGGTGAGCATGCAGAAGAGACACTACGATTTCCTCTTCTGTCCTGGCCTTCCTACCAGAGGTAAGAAGTGATGGTACCGAGGTCCTTAACCAAGCATGGGGGGCACAGTTCTTCCCCTTGCTCGGGCCCAGGGGTCAGTACCTGGCTGAAGAACAGCCCGAATCTCACAGCCTGGGCGGTCAGATCTTTCACGTGGGCCATGTCGCCCCCACTCTCCAGCTGAAAGGGAAACACACAGCTCACTGGCAGCCTGATCCTCAAGGGGAGCGCCTCTTGTCATCTTCATGTCCGTTCATCGACCCCCACAACCCACGCCGTGCTCAAAAGAGATCCCACATGTCTCTGGATCCCACATTAATCCAGTCGACAGTATTTATGGAAAACCTACTATGTGCCGGGTACCATGCTCAATGCTTTCAGAAGATGTAGAGGTGAAGACAAAGAAAAATGCCCGAGTGGTCTTTCTGGGGAAATAAAATGTGTACTTAAGTAGCCCAATCACGAGGCTGTGAACCATTGTGGCTGTAAAGTCAAGAGCAAGGATGGTCCTGCGTGGCAGACTCCACGATACTGGCAGCAGGGGGGTGAAGGAAGGAGGTGGGCAGGCTCAGAAAGCCATGAAGAGGGCAGTGGGGGACTTCCTGAGGTGTCCAGCCCCAGAGATTGTCCTCTCCCTCTGTCACCCCTCCCCAGCTCTGCTCTGTTAGGGCACAGTTCTGAGTTACGTCCCAGAGAAGCGTGGTTCCACGGAGTCGTCACTACCGTGCAGTGGGCGCTGAGCACTGTGGCTTGCACATTACAATAGGGATTTGTTGAGCTGAATTGAATTTTAACTAGTGACTCATAAATCTTCAGAACTCAAACACTGCCCTATTTCATCTCTGAAAATGCAAGATTGGAAACACATAAGAAGTACAGCAGTTTGCACAGACGATTCACAAAGGGGGAAACGCCACATGGAACAATACTCATATTTACTAGTAATAAAGGAAATGCATATTTAAAAGTGGGATGCCATTGTTCACTTCTCAATTAACTAAAGTGATCTGAAATGAAATGCCCTACGCTGCTGAGCACGTGCAAAGCGAGGCACGCTCGTTTATTACTGGCGGAGGAGTAGTTTGGTCCTCAATTTGTTAATATGTATCAAGAACAAAAAGGCACATCCCTTTTTGGGCCAATATTTTCCACTCTTGAGAATCTCCTATAATAATTCTAAATATAGTAGAATAAACCATTATGTGCAAATATGTTCAGCATACGGTCCTTTGCAGTAGTTAATTAGAAACACCGTCAACTGTGTACAACAGAGGAATGGTAAAGCAGCATTGTTTGCAAAATATTCTTTTGGTGGAAGAGTTTGCAGCCATTAAAAATGGTGATAGGAAGCACATTTAATTAAGTGTATTTTGAAACCAGACCGAAAGGTAATAAAATGCAGTGAGATGTCGGCAGTGGTTGTCTTTGGTGATGGGTCTGAGGGTACGTCTTTTCTTTCTTTCAATTTCTCTGCATTTTGGAAATGTTCAATAATAGGCACAGGTTACATTTGTGTCTGTCAGGGGACTCGGTTTGGAGGGCGGTGTGGCAGGGCTCCTTGACCCCGTCTAACTCCCCGGGTCACCAGTGCGATGCTCTAAGCTCCTCAGTTCTAAGGCTGGGCCTCTTCCCTCCCCGCTCCAGGCTTGGCTTTCCGCCCCCTTCCCCTGGCGGAAGATCCAGATGCATCTCAACCTCAAAGGCCCAGAGGTTTCAAATGCAAAACATGTCTCCAGAAAAAGCGAAGTCAGACAGGCAATAAATTTTGAGAATTTTTTTCTTGCTGGGCCGGCGACTCACCGCGTGGTAATGGTTGGCTATAACCCGGACCAGCCAGGACTCGGGAAAGAAGTTCATGTGCCTTAACTCCTCCAGATCTTTGCCTTGGGAGAAATACAAAGGGAACGTTTCACAGTTTTATTCACAAAAGTTTCATTTACCGAGAGAAAAAGGAGAAAGTCAGGAGCTGAGAATTGGAGGGCCTTCCCAGGGGCCCGGGAGTCACTAGGTGTGTGGAACCCAAATGGGACATTACAGAGCACTTCCCCCCAAGGCGTTCACAGGCCCCTGGCCGCAATCCTGCTCGAGAAGGGAGGCTTGAGGTCCGATAATCAGTGTCTACGGAGTGTCTAGAAGCAACTTGTACAAAACTACCAGGGCCCGATCAACCATCCTGGATTTTAGAGCTGTTCATTCTATCTGGATAACTGGAAATGGCTTTGAAAAATGTTCTTTCAGAGGCAAGATCTCCCTGGGCAGCCTCCTGGGCTGCCCAAAACACACTCCTCAATAGTTCCCTCCTCTTTCCAAGTCACAGCTGCCTTCCCCCGGCCCAGGACATCAGGCTGAGGGAGCTCAAGCCCAGAGCACACATCCAGAGTTTTCTCCCAAACTGCTGAAGAGGGGACCTAGAGGAATGAATGCCACTCTAAGAGGCAGGGCACGTGGTTAGACGGCAATAATGCAGTGCTTGGCAGCTGTGTACTCTTTCACATTCAGTAAGTCCCTTCCATCCATCATCATACTTTACGGAAGCTCTGGTTATCCCCATTTTACAGAGAAGGAAACTGAGACCAGGCAGTTACATGACATTCCCAAACCCACACAGCTTGGAAGTCACAATACCAGATCTCAGCTGATTCCTTTGGAAGCATCTGGTGGAACTTCCCTGGGGGGTAGCGGGGACTGAGGCGTGGGGTAGAGCCCCACCAGCCTTCCCATGGATGCACTCACACGGGCTGGGCTTACCTTTGGTGATGCCGTGCAGACGCAGGCAAAGGAAGAGGGGTATCAGGCTCTGTCCTGTATCCCGATCCAGAAAGGAAGACTTCCTGGGGCAGCTTAGCAGAGGCAAAAAGAGGAATAAAAGGCTTCAGAAAACTCCTTTCTGGAATGAGCTGGGGCTAGTGAAAGCCGCGTCAAAGAGACTAGCGGTTTCACTAGCCAGGGGTAGACTGTGCGTGGTTCTCTCTGGATGGGTGAGGGGTGCGGAAGCAGAGGGCAGCTGAGATAACCTTTGTGAAGGCTGACCCGGAGATTACGACGAGACAAATGGTTATAGCCCCTTGCCATCTACCGCTGAGCCGTGCACATAATAGGTGCCCCCAAAATACTTATTAAATGACTGATAGGAATCCATGTTTTTTACAGGGGATTTCAGGGGAAATTTTCTCCCTTGAGGCTCACAAACTCCCTGTGGGACAGACAGGGAGGGAAAGTATCATTGGCTCCATTTTACAGATGGAAAAACAATGGCTCAGCCAGGACTTGAACCCGAGACTTTTGATTCTTCCTCGACACATGCTGCCCTGTGCATAAGTGGCCAATTTAGGCACTTCAAAAGCACTTTCTGGTAGAATTAAAAAGAAAAAAATGTCAGATGAGCAGGTAACTAGTTTTAGCAGCTGGTTTCACACTCAGTTGCGCGACCGTCAGTGTCAATACTAAACTCCAGTTAATTTCCACATGCGGCTGAAGGTCAGGGCTGGGTTAAGAAGATCAATTCCCCTCCAGAAGACACGTACACGCAGACACACACCCACCACTCTTGTTTTGAAACAACTTGCTTCATAAAATGGCCACTTTTCACAACGGGGGATAATTTTTCCAAGTCCCTTTGGAAAGACAAAGTCATTCCCTCAAGGCAGATCCCGTATGAGAGCAGCCAAGGGCGCTTTTAGATGATTTTTCCATGAATCAAGAGTGATGTCCAAATCACAGCCCGTCCCAGCCCGAATGAACGCACCGTTGGCCCCGTGTCCTGCCTCTGCTGGAGGTGCCCGCCAACCTGCCTGGGGACCATTCGTTTTTATAAGATCTGGGAATTCCTGGGACTCTGCAACTCCTGTCCATGTCAGGTTAGGTTTAGGGGCACCAAGGCGTTGGCGGAGGGAAGAGGGACACAAAGATGAATGAGTTGATTCAATTGAATGATGATTAGAATCCACTGGGTGCCTGTCTCTGGGGTGGACAGCTCAGGTATAAATAAAGGAGGCCTGGCACTTTCAGGAGTGCAGGGCTATTGATCCTAGAACCAGCCCTCTATAACCCAGGGCGGGTGGAGCTGGGCTGGTATGGGCCGTGCCAATGTCCTGAGACCATGGGTATCTTAGCTGGATGAATAACACTCCTTTGCCTCCTTCCCTGCCTCTCTGTCACCATTTAACAGAGGAACGAGCTGGTGGCATCATGGCCAGGTCCAAGGAGGGAAGAAGGGGCCCAGCTGGTGCAGTCTCCCGAGCCTAGCTGAGTGCTTGGGGAGTAAGCCTGTGTCCACGGCAAGGGCTCCCACAGCCTGGGGATGCCCCTGAGAAGTGAGCGCTTGCTAGAGCTGAGGTTAAACACAGATTCAGTCCAGAAGGGAAAGGAGAGTCTAGAGGTCAGCATTGCCCCTCCAACTCAGAAGCCCCCAGGCAGCAACTCTGCAGCTTTGTGGGAAGGCTGCTGGGAGAGTAGGAGGGAACCAAGGTCCCTGATTCTCCGGGTGACAGACACTCGGACCTCATGCACCATCAGCCAGAACCTCTCCAGACAGATCTCCTCTCACAGAGGAAGAGCTTTGTTGAGATTGGTGATGGGACCTTAAGACCCCCTTGGGCCACAGGGAAGTGGCATTGATGCTTACCATGGCGGCTGACTTGGGGAGGTCATGGGTCAGCTGATTTATTGCCCAATCATGCTTCAGTTCCCTGAGCTTGGGTCCTGGAGTCAGACAGACCAGGTGCCAGTCCTGGGCCAGCCGGTCATCAGTCATGAGACCGAGCCTCCCTGAACTTCAATCTCCTTCTCTGTCAAGTGGGGACAACAGCCACACGTGCCTCCCTGGGTAGTTGGTGTTTGTGAGGTGCTTGGCACAGCTGTTGGTTCCCAGTGAGTCCTCAGGACCTCATGATTACCACCATTGTCCCTTCATCCCACAGAATGTGACCTGGACTCAAGCTGGTCAAGGGTGTGGAATTGTTCTTGGTGGCATTCATCACCACTGCCATGCTCTACATTGCCCAAGCCATGGACCACCTCAAAGGAAGAAAACGGTGTCCTGAGCCACTGATTTTCTAAAATCTCAAAGGATCTGAGGGGTGTGGTTCAACTCTTTGGACCAATCAGTCTAACCCTGCCCTTGAGCCCAGCGAGGTCCATGAGTGCAGAGCCGGGAATCTACCCAGGCCTCCGGCGTCCAGCCCGGCATGTATTGCATCTCACCCGGTGCCTCTCAACTGTCTGCACGTGAAGCCATGTGCTACTCTCTGGCTCAATGATGAGTGCACTTATGTGACGTCATATAAAGTGGGGGGAGGCTGGCTGCAAAGTCTGGGGTCCTCTTTGCAGGGCTATGTTGGCGGAATCAAAGGCTGGCATAGCTTCCCCTGGAGCTGAGCTCGGTCTGTGCAAAGACCTCTTTGGGTTTAGCACCGACTTTTCTGGGACAAACTTCAGGTCGTAGTCTTTGCCTCCTAAAGTTCATCAAGAAACACTTTGGGGGTGACCCCTTTAGGGAGGACAGTTCACAGGCCCTTGATACTGAAAGACACACCCACGTTGGCTCTGGGTCCTGTCTCAAGGACCTGGAGACAAATCTCCCACAGACCTCCTGAAAGGCGGGGCCTGGGGACAAGTGTCCCTGTGACTGGCACAGACTGTAATTTTAGAGCTGCTCTTAGCCACAACCTTCTCACTTCCTCCATCCTGCCGTCTGTTGGAGTCATTTACTCTTTCGGCCGAGTGTCAGACTCAGAGCCCCGTTAGCATCAGCACTTCAGATTTTAGCCTTAAAATACACTCTTTGGAACTCTGACACCTGCTACGTGGATGAACACTGAAGACACTATGCCAAGCGAAATAAGCCAGACCCCAAAGGACAAATACTGGATAATTCCCTTTATCTGAGGCTCCTAGAGTAGCCAAAATCATAGAGACAGAAAGGAGAATGGTGGTTTCCAGGGGTGGGGAGTCACTGTTGAAGGGGTAGAGTTTCAGAGAGGGGATGATGAAAAAGTTCTAGAGATGGATGGGGGCGATGGTTGTACCACAATGTGAATGTACTGAATGCCACTGAACTGTGCACATAAAAATGGTTAAAATGGTAAATTTTATGTTACACATATTTTATCATAATAAAAACTGATTGGGGGTTAAAAATTACTTAGCTTATATGAAAAATATTTGCAATAATATACTAAGTTTTAAGGTAAAGTTTGAAAGAAAAAACACACTGTGGGGCAATAACTTATGATGAGAAGGGAACAAGGCTTTTTCAAAACGTAACTCCGTGTAGAAGACCAGGGCACCTTCTGAAACCCAACAACCAGAAAATGGTCCTCTTGGCTCCCAACACCAAAGTGAGGTAAATGCCAACGCCACCGTCATCACCTACCAAACGTCGCCACCATTCAGTACATCCTGCCAAGTGCTGCTCTGGGCCTCTGCTTGGAGTCAGAGTGAAGGCATAGAGGGGGATAAGCGGGATTGCTAACCTCCATCAGAGGTTGCGTTCTCACCCAAAGTCTTCCAGCTAATAAATGGCAGAAGTGGACTCAGACTCAGGGCTGCCATCCGTCTTCTAACAGACAGCTTATTTATCAAATGTATTGCTTGTCTCTGCTTCCTAGATTGTAAACTCCGAGAAGATGGAGATTCGGGTCTTTTCTAATTCCTCTTGTATTCTCAGTGCCTCTTACAGTGCCGGGCGCTCAGTCAGCCTGCCACATGTTGGGTGAATTCGTTGAATGAATGACCCGCTCCCTGCCAACTCTCCAGCGTCAAACCTACTGTCCTGCCCCTCCACTCGTCCACAATTTATCTTCCAGGGATGCCAGCGGTTCCAGCCCCAGTGCACATGTGCGCGCATGCACACACCCATGTGCATGCACAGACAAGGCTATTCCACGCTGATTTTCCTATGCTCAGGGGGTCCTGCCTGCTGTTGCCATGCTTATTTGTCAGGCCAAGTCCTACCAGACATTTATTGAGACCCAGTTCCATGTCATCTTGACTCTGAAGATGGTCTGAGCTTTGCCCAAAGGCAGAACTGGATCTGGAAATCCTGTCTAAAGATAACCTTATCTGCTCTTGGTAAGGGCCTCCTGCATCCAGACGCTTTACACTCCTCGTGCTCCTGCCATGTCTCCACTCTTATTGTTGAAGATGTGTTTGGGGGTTACCCAGTTTGGGTGGAAAGCCAAGGCGCCACATGAGGGAAGTGAAAACTTACTGAGGAATAGGAATCACCAACATTTAGTGACCTTGGAGAGAAGGGAGATTCAGCTTCCAGAGAGCCAAGCTAAAGGGGAACGGGGGCAACCAGCCAGAGCAAGAGAAGAAACGAAAAAGGCCAGAAGCACAAGAGTCAGGTGACGAGAAACCCTGTTGTCCCCAAATACATCAACCTTTCTGCACACGACTTGGCGGAGCGATTCTGAGAGAGAACAATTTAATGGCACTCATGTCCATGACTCATGGGATATTTCAAAACGAATGTTCTGGTAAAGAGATCAGAGTTGTCACGCCAAGGTGCCCAGTTTCATGATGACTCTGTGGCCAATCTGCAAATGCCACTCATTAATCACAAGAGACACATGGCCTCTGCCCGCCCTGGCACACAGCATCACAGGGCGTTTCCCGCCAGCCATCAGCGGGCTTGGGTGTCAGAGGTGTGAAGGCCGTGGCTGGGCGGTTCTCCTCTGAGACTCCCCCCACATGATATATGGGGGAAGGTGGTGTTGGGTTTGTTGGGCTCATGCACACCCACACACCCAGCACATGCTCTTGCTCTCTCTGCAAAGAGAAGTTCAGAGGAGGAATCCACCCAGTGTGCAGGTAAGATCCAGGAAGGCTTCCTGGAGGAGTCCTTGGCCAGCTCCGTCAGGCTGGGTCAGACTGGGACAGGGCACAGGAAAGAGGAGACTCAGCTGCAGAGGGCAGGGAAATCTAGCAGTTGGAAGGTGGCTTCCCCGGCTGCTTTCCATGACCGCCTTCCGGTGAGGTTGCTGGAATCCGCCTCTGGAGTATCTGCTTCAGAGGTTGATAATTCAGTGATAAGTAAAGCAGTCAAGGACCAGAATTACAGGTCTGTTGATGACTCGCCCTCAACCTTGAGATCTCAAAGTGGAAGAAGACCTAGGAGACCCAGGTCAACCCAGCTCCACCATCAATTTGCAAAAGGAGCCTGAGTAAGGCCCTTACCTGGATGGGTTTTATAGCCACACCGTTGAATGAAAGAAGCCTGACATTAAAACGTGTATACGATAGGATTCTATTTACATAAATTTCCAAAGCAGCCAAGACATCTCCATAGTAAATAAGCCGGGATACTGTTTCCCTTTGCCTGGGAGGGGGAATTCCGAGATAAGACACATTACGGGGCTAGTCAAGTTCTGTTTCTTGGTCTGGGTGCTGGTTACACAGATGTGTGTGCTTTGTGGAAATTCATTGAGCTGTTCACTCAAGGTTTGGGTACTTTTCTGTACGTATTTTATACTTCGATTAAAAATGTACTGTAAAAAAGTGAAAACATTGCCTGCCTCTGGCTCTGCTCCAATTGATGAGTTTTTACAGCTTTCCTGGACTTCTCAGACTGCTAAGTGGAATGAAGTGATGACTTGTCCTCCACGGACGAAGGCAAGAGCTTTGCTTACATTTTTTGTTTTTCCTACAAGGAAACGTTAAATTTAATTCTGGACAGCCTATTTGTTTTTCTAAAGTAACCACTGCCAGGAAAACAGGCTGTGGGGTGCCGAGGGGGGTGTATGTGTGTGTGTGTGTGTGTGTGTGTGTGTTCGCATGCAAGCGTGCATGTGTGTTCTCTTCCTATATTGACGTACTTAGACAGCAATGAAAATAAGCTCGAAGCTGTTCCTAAACATCTGGCTAAGTAGAGAAACTGCCCATTCAACTTTCCATCAGTGTCCCTGGCACATATACGTGTCCAATAAATATTTGTTGAATGAATAAATGATTGAAAAAATCAATGAATGAAAGAAATTGGGAGAGTAGAAAATATGCCTGGGACATATGTCTTTATTTGCAGGTACAGTTGGAAGAGTCAACTATGCAAATATGTTCACTCCTCGCCTGTCTTCTGGACATTGCTAAGACAGACAAGAAAGGGGCATCTGATTCATTTTATTCAATTACCGCTCTAACCTCTCCTTTTCGGATGCTGGGCTAGCCAAGGCCACACCCACAGCTGCAGCTCAGCCTCTTCCCTAGTTCGTCAGAGGGCCTGGTTATCTAATATTCGTGCAGCTTGTCCCACTGCCACCACGTTATGAAAATACAGTCTCATTTTGGGAGTTCCCATACTGTTATGGCCTCAGAATGTCCACTCTGACCACTGCTCCACTACCCTGAAGATAGCTTATAGATCACTCTGTCATTTACACTATCTCATCAATAGATGCAACTTTACAAATTGGACCAAATAGTCAACTTCCTCCATTCTCATTCCCAAACCTATTTACTGTCTCCCAGGGGTCCGTTCTGCCCCACCTTTAAATACTCCTGGCATATCCCTGTCCGTGGCCATGGACCAGCCATTCCTTTGGCTTCATGGAACCGTGTAGATCAATTCTGGCCCAGGCTGACTGTGACTTCCCACGGCCGCCCTCCTCCACCACTGGGAGCACAGGTGCCTTCTCGCAGCCTGAGCCTCGGGACCACCAGGCCCGCTGGGCCAGCAGCTCCGAGGCCCTGCACTGCTACTGGTCAGCCCTGGGATCCTCAGGAAGGGTGGCGAACACGGCGCACGGACACCTCTGCTGCCTGCTCCCACATCAGGGGTAGATGTCACTAACCTGCCGAGACGTTCTTTCTCCCTGAGCCTAGAGAAAGCCTTGGAATCCTTCCTAGGCAAGCACACCAGCAGGCACTACCCATCGATAAAAACGGAAACTTGTCTGTGACCCCTTTTACTTCAAGCTGCTGCAGACGTGGTGCTCTCTGAATTTTGCATCAGCATATTAAGACGCGTTTCCCTGATGGGAATGGAGCTACATAGAAATGTCTGATGGAATCTCATCATTCGATAAGCTATTATATGCCCAGCACAGTGCCAGGCAAGCTGGGGGTGAGAGAAAGGATAACAAACCCTTCCTTTAAGCTGCTTATGAGGTATGCGGCGAGGCAGGACTTACACATGCATCACAAGGGACTGGTCAGAGAGGTCATTAGGGGAGGCCCCTGCCGTGGACAGATGGAGAAGAGGAGGCAGTGCAGCCAGGGTGGGGGTGGGGTAAGCAGGAGCAGCAAAGCTAATCCTCAACCTGAGGAGCCTGGGGGCTCAGGGACTTGCATGTGGGAGGTGGAGGCCATCGACTGCGGTGCACCCCACAGGTGCCACTGTTCTGGGGCAGATGAGTGAGCTGGGATGGGAGGAGAACCACCCACGATCCTAAAAAGGGCCACATGGTCCTCAAAGTTGGGAGTGGGTCTGGGCAACAGTAGGGTTAAGATCATCCAAGGTCCAGACTGTCCTGTCTTTTCTCCCAGTGGACACAAAGCTGGCTGGAGGGAGGGAAGAGGAGCGAGGGAGGGAGGGACCCAGGGCAGGCTCGAAGGCCGGCAGGAGTCACTCCTGCACTGCGGCACTTGGACGTGGGGCCCTGTTAGAACATACTGTCAGAACTGCTTAGGCTGGACACTGAGACCACTTGGAAACATGGAAATGAATTCCAACAAGGAAAACCGTGCAGGATCAGAGGACTCGAGGAAATGCCATGTGGAGGGTGAGGTTTGGGGTCAAAATGGAATCAATGTAGACTCAAGAGGAATGGAGAAGCTGTGATGGTGAGAAATATCCATGTGTGGGAGGAGCCTTTGAGACCCCAGCTCGGGAGGGCCCAGGAAACCCCACTTCCAATGGAGGGGGCTACACATCTTAGCTTTCTCATTCTCACTTGTTTCTCTCGCATTCAAAACGCCATTCCAGTGAATCAGCCGCGTTCTAGCTCATTTCCTATCTCCCTGTGCTAAGACGTTTCCAGTATGAGAGCTAACCCAGAGCCAAATAGCAAGTTTTCCTGGTGTGCATGAGTCATAGGAAAAAGTGTCTCTTGGGCTATTAAAATAGTAGGGGGAGGAGGGTTTAAAACATTTAGGTTCAAAGCAAATTACATAGAAACTAAGCAGAGAACATGTAATTCTGGCACTGAATACTCCTTTCCCCAAATACTAAGAGAGAAAAAAATGGGCTCTTTAGTTAATGTGGTGCACAGATGTTCCAGAAGGATTAAATGCTTCAGAACAATGCAAACGAAACTTGGCTTCCACAGGTCAATCTGCTGATGAATATGTGGAAGATGTGTTTATCTGCTAAACTCGCATGTGCAAAAGAAATAGAGCTTATTGACGTCCTTGAACACACCTTACCGTGCTCGGAAGCGCCCATTCCTGCTGACATGGGAACAGGAGCATAAACCTGACAGTGAAGGTAATGCCACCAGCGACTTCCTGTCTAGGGCAGAGCCTCTGGGGGCCACCTGGGGCTGTCTAGGGCGCCACCCTCCACAGCCAGCTTGGACGATGTGAGCATATTTCACAAAGTTTTCATAAAGGTTACGGAGACACAAAAGGGAGCCCATAATCTACTGCTTTCACCCCCACCCCCACCCCGCTTCCCTGGCCCCGTGCTGCCACACCACTAATGGGGCACTCTCAGTTGAACAGATAGAGAACACTCACAGGCAGAGGGGACACAGTGAGAGGAAGAAATGCCCTGCAGGGCAATATTAGAGGTCCGTGGCTAACGACAACAACCCCGAACCTAGAGGCAGCCTCAGGATCTTTCTGAACACCATGCCCAGGAAGCTGCTACTGAACCAGCTGGAGCGAGCACCAGATAAGGATTTTATCTGCCGTTCCAGGAATGGGCAGTAAAGCATCCTGGGATTTGGCAGGTCTGGGTTCAAGTCTGGCTCCATCTCTTATCAATTGTATGATCTCTGACAAGGTATTTCACCTCTACCTCAGTTTCCTCATCTGTAAAATGGGAATAATAAAACCGGGCCCTGAGTATTACGCAGATTAATGAGATAACAAGTAGAAAGTGCTTATCAGAGTCACTGCATTTAGTAAGCACATTTAAATGGTGCCCACTACTATACTGTAATTGTCATTTTTCATGTAAATGTTGATACATATAACTTTTAGAATTTGTAAGTTTAGAGAGTATAAAACACTGGATTAGGGACTGGCCGGTGGTGCAGCAGTTAAGTGTGCACGTTCTGCTTCAGCGGCCCGGGCTTCTCTGGTTCGGATCCCGGGTGTGGACATGGCACCGCTCGGTAAGCCATGCTGTGGCAGGCGTCCCACATATAAAGTAGAGGAAGATGGGCATGGATGTTAGCTCAGGGCCAGTCTTCCTCAGCAAAAAGAGGAGGATTGGCGGCAGATGTTAGCTCACGGCTAATCTTCCTCAAAAAAAAAACCCCACTGGATTAATTCTATGAAACCTCTGTACATTCAAATGCTTCTTCATTTGTCCAGAAAATCCAGAATTTTATATGCTATCTAGTGAAATATAAATGAGATTGACCTGGTCTCATTTAGATATGGTTTAAATATGAAATTTTTAAGGTCAGTGTAGTATGGTAATTTTCTTGAATAAAAGGAGTACCTTTTGCATCATGTATTTTACTGGACACAAAAAAATTCCCAGAAACACATAATTATCTCATATTATAACACCTACATATTATTCACTTTTTCAAGTAATCTAGTGGTTCGAAAATATCCCATAATCTTAGGCCCCATAAAGGAAACTGCATTCTATGCACTCTGAGGTTATGAAAAATTATATCACTAATGCTTTTCCCCCATGATATTAAGAGCAAAAAACCAATGTATGTACATTTCATCAATCAACACTAAGTTATGTTTACCTGATAAAAAATGCCAGCACCGTTTCATACGTTGGAATTGTCTGAATTTTGTGGTTTAGTTGCAAGTAGACCCACAAAAGTAGTATTTTCAGAAGATGAAACTCACTAAAAGTAAACAACCTGGCCAAGATAAAAGATTGAGAAGAAATTTTAGGAAGAGCAAAAAACCACAGTGTTTGCAGAAAACGAAAAGTTAAAAATGGGTTTGGGAAGGAGGCAACACCTCTCCTGAGTCTGTAGGTGGCCCGAGACAAAGACATTAAATGACCTGGCCAAGGTCGTTCGGCTGGTTAATGGCAGAGCTGGGATCTGAACGGCAGCAGCCTCACGCTGGAGCCCTCGCTTTCACCACCCGCTGTGCTGCCCCGAGCAATGGCTGTCGTCTCATGAGCACTTCCTCCAGACAGGTGTTCTCAAGATGCTTTCACACATTCTTTCATTTAATTCCACACAACAATCCTGCAAAGCTGGGCTATAGTCCTTATTTTCACAGATGTAGAAATTGAGACTGACCCTATGTTGATTTAAAATTTTAATATTTTGTTCATCATGGCTTTTCACATTCATTTTGATTTTAAAATATTGCACTAAAATACACTTTATCTCGATAACCGAGCTTTTATGGTGCCCCCTTAAATTTTGCACCCGAGCAGAGTGCCTCACTCATCATATTCTAGTCCCAGCCCTGATCAAGGGCTGAAACATGAATAACTTATCCAGGGTCACACAATTCTAGGGGAAGACCTGGGCATGGGCTGGTTTAGAATCTTAGTGCTGCCCACACTGGCTGTGGGACCTCTGGCGGGATGCTTAGCCGCCTGCAGCCACATCTCCCTTATCTCTAGAACAGTGATGATTGTCGCTGTTCCGAGGACACTGGTGAAGGCTACAGGAGGTGACACGTGGTAGGCGTTCCCATCGCTGCTGTAACACATTCTCATTAACCGAGCAGCTTTAAACAACACAAACTTATTAAATTATAGTTCTGGAGGTCAGAGGAACAAGATGGATCTCACTGGGATAAGATCAAGGAAGGTGTGGAGAGGGCTGCGTTCCTTTTGGAGGCTCCATGGAGAATCGTTTCCTTGCCTTTTCCAGCTTCTAGAAGCCATCCCATTCCCTGACTTGTGACGCCTTGCTCCATCTTCAAGCCAGTAGCACAGCGTCTTCAGATTTCTCTCTGGTTTTGACTCTTCTGCCTCCCTCTTCCCCATTTAAGGACCAATGTGGTTACATTGGGCCCAACTGAATAATCTAGGTTCATCTCCCCATCTCAGGGCCGTCCAAATAGCAACCTTAGTTCCATCTGCAAACCTGTTAACCTTTGCCATACAGCTTAACATGTTCACGGGTTCTGGGGACTGAGATGTTGACATCTTTGGGAGACCATTATTGAGCCAATCACATACATACAGATTGCTTGGCACAGTGCCTGCAATGGTGCTCAGCAAATGGCAACTCTGACTCCTAAGTGGCAGGCTGGGTCCCGACTCCAGAGCCCACCATTTGCCTGCAGCAGCAGGAGGCCTGTCGTCAAGAAACAAGGGCTGAGAAGGAGCAGCTGCTGCTCTCCATGTGTCAGCTCTGTAAAGGAAGGATGTTTCCCAAACAGCTCTCTTAACAGCCTCTGACGACTTGATGATCTAAGAAGTCATTTCAACGTTTCTTAAACCCATTGATATTTGCCATCTCTGACCGTGGAGATGGCATCCTGCCCTCAAAAGAGATCACAGCCTCTTCACCCACCACTTTGAGTGGTCCTGGTGGGTGACATCCAGGCTAAATCGTGACTCTAAAGGGCAATGGAAATGTCACCCACCCACCTCCCACGCTATTTCCGGACACAGCAGAACTGACTCTTCCGCTTATTTGTTTAGGCCACTTACAGAAGCATAGACTTCGAGTCTGTCCAGACAGGACCAAATTTGTCACTGTCTGCAAAGTAACGGTGAGGTAGGAGGGGAGATGTCACAGAGCCATTTGGGATGATGTCCCCACAAAGAACTCTGCCAGGACTTCAACCACCACTGGGCCGGGGTGCTACGTGACTTCTGGTATAGAATCCATGCTTGAGGTCCTGGACCCCAGAAGGTTTTTTGACACCAAAGACGGGCTGACAGCTGGGGCTGGCCCTGTGGCTGAGTGGTTAAGTTCGCGCGCTCCGCTGCAGGCGGCCCAGTGTTTCGTTGGTTCGAATCCTGGGCGCGGACATGGCACTGCTCATCAAACCACGCTGAGGCAGCGTCCCACATGCCACAACTAGAAGGACCCACAACGAAGACTACACAACTATGTACTGGGGGGCTTTGGGGAGAAAAAGGAAAAAAATAAAATCTTAAAAAAAAAAAAAAAAAAAGACGGGCTGACAGCAACACAGGGGGAGTAATTGGCAGCTCCATGAACCAGGATCCTGGTTTTACTGTTATTATGAAGGGTAATTGTTGAAATAAAGCCCTCTGTCTTCAGGCCAGTACCCTGCAGTATTAGTTCCTTCAGGAAATAACCTTGCTGAGGACATTCAAGCATATTTTATTTACCTAAGGGCTCCGGTGGCCTGAACCAAGATGGAACTCAGAGATCCTAAACTTCCCTCCAACATAGTGAACATCTGGGCTGTTCTATGTGTGTTTACTGGTGCCCGCTATAGCCAGTACATATATATATAGGGATGTAACTGGCGTTTGTTCTTTAAGACAAAAAAAAAAAGGCTTTTAACAAAGCACTGTTTGTCCTCTATTTTTTTTTGAGAAAATTGTATATAAATAATAAAAGCCCCCTTTTGAATACAGACCATAAAGAAAGCCATGCCCACGTGAACAAGAAAATATGAACAAGGATGCCCGTTGCATCATTGATTGTCACAGCAAAAAATGAAGCAAAACAAAATAAAACAAAAGGCCTTTAGGAAGGGAATGAAAAAATTGTTGTCTATTCATTCAATGGAACACTGCACAGCAATTAAATTTAAAATGCTAATTAGATATGTAAGTGTCAACACGGAGAGAACGCATTGCATGATGTTAGTGAACAAAGTAAGTTGAGAACATTGCAATCACTGTCAGAACATTTATTTGAAGTTTAAACCTTTGCAAAACAGTAGCGCGCCTTATTTATGGACATACACAGAGGTAATAAATTTATAATCCCACGGATTGGGCTCACACAGGTCCCCAACAGGGGTTTGACTGTCTCTAGGGAGGGAGGCCGAGAGGGAGGAAGAGAAAGTTCAGGGCTGGGAGGGGACCCAGTCGGCTTTATCAGTAATGCTTCGTTTCTTAACTTATGACCAAATGTTACCACTCGCTCATTTGGGGAGTTGAGTCCAGTTGTGTTTTGTATTATCCTCCTACCTTTGTAATTTCCTTTCACAATAAAAACCATGAACATCAACATCCTTATTGATCTTGACCATCAATAAGGAAAAAGGCCTCGTGCAGAGCGTACCAGTGGGCTGGTGATGAGCGCGTACTTGAGGCTGCTCAGACCTGGGTTCAAATCCCAACCCTCATGCTGCATGGCGGGAGCTTGGGCCAATCTCTTCCTGTAATCTGCACTCCACAGGTGAGAGCACAGGTAACAGTACCCACCTCACTGGGTTGCTGTAGGAATCAGAGTGGATAACCCACTCAGAGCGTTCCATATCCTACAAGCGCTCAATAATTAGTATTATCCAGAGAAGCCTTAGCCTCAGGAACTACCGTTTGAGAGGGATGCCCAATGGCGTTCCACATGCTCATGGGAAAGCTGCGGGACAGGCACACTGTGCAGGACAGGGGTGGATTCTCTTAGGGAATTTCTGAGCCTCAAGACTCCTTGTGTCATAGGTAGGAAGTCAGGAAGAAGTGGACACACAGAGGGATGCTGTGCCCCTGGTTGCAGGGGAGCCTTTCATGCACATAGGAACCAGGTAACTTTCCGAGTTCTCCACCCTCCTAAGTCTACAGAGAGCTTGGCTTCCAGAAAAACAGAACTTGGAATGAAGCTTTCATAATATTAGACTTAGAACAGGTAACCTAGCGGTGACGTCTAAGAAGAAAATTTACTGAAAACCAAAGGCCCAGGCAAAGAAATTAAAACCAGAGGCCTAGGAGGTCAGGAAAACTGTGCGTATTTCACCCAGACTGTTCATAAGATGGAAAGCAAAGCCCAAATGAAGATGAGGTCAAAGGGACTTCAGAAGGGAAAGGCTGAATGGCTCAGAAGCCAAAGCATCTGCTGAGAGATGGATATTGTTCCAACAAGGCTTAGAGACCCAAATACCATGACCATTAACACAGCCCACAATCTACGCTGAATGGGGCCGAGGGACACTCCATCTGTGACCTGGGGGCTGGCACTTCCACACAGCAGCTCTGGGGCCACGTGACTTCCCAGGACAGCCCAGTCCTCACTGAGTTCTGGTTGCTGGGGACTCTGGCCTCTCAACAAACAAGGAGATGGTGGAGTGTGGAGGGTGGGAGCCTGGACCTTGGAGCCTGGAGCCCCAGGTGGCCGAGGCTTGCGTTTTATTAGTCCCTCTTATCTTAGAGACAGCAATTGTACCTACAGCACGGGGTTGGGGGGAAAGAGATAGTGCACATAGCACAGCACACACCCAGAAGTGCTAACGAAAGGTAACTCGCTCAAAGGTCCGTTCTTAATCAGGTGTGGTCTGTGGTGCCAGATCCACCAGCTGGCAAGCGCACCAAGATGAGGAACCCGAGCCTAGGGAAATTTCTAACCATCTCACCAGGCAGTGGGTATGGCCCAGGCCCCCTTGTCCTGCACCCTCCGTTCCCCACTTCCCTCCAGCTTAAAGCAAGTGGCCACTGGACATTAACCGGGTGGAGAGTTCACCTGGGATAATGAGCGCACGCGTCTGGGAGCTGTTGGCCTGGTCACTCCAGGGCACACGGGCTGATGACGTGCCCGAGGCCACGCAGGGCTCTCCCCTCCTTGAGCCAGGAGAGCCCTGGCCTGTCTGTGCTGACTGTTCCAGGGGAGGGGCCGGAGGAGCAGGACCCAGTTTCCACATCAGTCATGTCTCCCCAAGCTTGAGAGTCTAGACGTTTGACACATAATGTTCTTGACCTCTTTTCCTGCCCAGTGTACGTTTTGTAAGGCCTATCCCATCACTAATGTTCTGGCTGTGGTCAGACATTTTTTTCCCTTTTCTTGGTTAAATGCTACCAAGGTGGGGCAGCTCAGTCTTTCCAAGGGAGGGACAGTGTTATGAAAAGTCTAAGGGATGCCATGTTTATCTTTTCTTCAAGAGTTGCATAACCGTTGCTCTGTTGGCGGGGTGGGGGTGGGGAGGACATGCGTGGAAAAGTAGTGGGGAGCAGGGCAGAATGACCCTGGGGCTGCTCTTGGGGTCCCGGGTCCTGAGGTCTTCTTAGGTAATACGGTCGCCCTCAACTCTAGAACAGTCTACCAACCTCATTTCTGCCTAAGTGTGAGGGCAATACAAGCTATTTAGGAATTTTGAACTAACAGTAGAATAAATCTTTCCAGATCTAATTTCTGAAATCAGAATGCTCTCTACCACATAAGCATGAGTAAACATTTATTTTCTAATATAGCGCTCAAATTTTTAGTAGAATTTAGTTCTCACTTTCGAAATTCACCCAAAGGGAGTATAATCTTGATAACTTGGCAGTGAGGATCAGGAACCTTTTAAAGATTCCCAGACAGGGGGCCGGCCCCGTGGCTGAGTGGTTAAGTTCGCGCGCTCTGCTTCGGCGGCCCAGGGTTCCGCTGGTTCAGATCCTGGGCGCGGACATGGCACCGCTCATCCAGCCATGCTGAGGCGGTGTCCCACATGCCACAACTAGAAGGACCCACAACTAAAAATACGCAACTATGTACTGAGGGGATTTGGGGAGAAAAAGCAGGAAAGAAAAAAAAGATTCCCAGAGAGACATGACAAGTAAAAGCAATCTGTGATCCTAAACTAGGGAAAAGGATGCTATGAAAGGCAGTGCTGGGTCAGTGATGTTAAGGTTAACATCAACGTCAGATTTCCTGAGGTTGATAACCGCATTGTGATGATATGTAAACACTGAAGCATTAGGGGTAAGGGAACATGATGTGTGCAACTTGCCCTCAAAGAGTCCAGAACAAAAAAGCGTGTATGTAGATACACATACAGATGCAAATGTCACAGCAAAAGGGGGGAAATTGAATGGGGGGACTCAGGGTACATGGTCTATAGATATTCTTTGTACTATTCTTGTAATTGTTATTTAAGTTTGAAATTATTTTCAAATAAAATATTTTTAAAATACTAATAAAAACAAACAGAAAGTCCTTTTGACTTAGTAATGTCACTTCTAAGAATAAAGGGAAATAGTGGGAAAATGATCTGGATGAAGATAAATGTACATTGAAGGATGTCACCAAGGCGCTATTTATGTTGGTTAAACATTGGAAATAACCTAAAAGCCCACGCATTGGGGGCTGTTTCCTGAATTACTCACAGGATGAGAAGGAGCCATTGGGGCCAGGCAATTCAGGCAGGAGGCACGCAAGAAGCCCTGTGGGCAGCGAGCCGGTCAGTTGGGCCGGAACCTCAGGAAGGCCCTGTAGCTGCTGTGGGGCGTGTGGGACAGAGGAGCCAGATCAGCAGAGCCAAAGGCCCTTTGGCTGCAGATGTGAGTGGAAGGGGGTCAGGAGCAGATGCAAGACCCCGAGTTAGAGGTCCCTGCAGTGGTCCAGATGAGAGACGATGGAAGCTTGGCCTCTGGTTGCTGCTGGTGCAGAAAGGCCCAGAGACACGGATTTGGTCTGGAAGTAGAACTGACCGCACTTGGGGGGCAAGGGTGAGCGGGCATCCAGAGGAATCCCAAGGTGCTAACACGAGCAGCTGGTGGAGGAAGGCTGGGGGTGGGGCTGCAGCATAGGGCGGGCGGGGGCACCAAGAATTGGGTTTTGGCCTTAATTGTCAGAGAAGTCATACACCCTTGGAATGTCTGGGTCCAGAGCTGTTCAGGAGAGTGGGCAGGGCTGGAGGTAGAAATTGATTTAGGGTGAGCGCTTTTATTTTCCTTTTTCTGCTTTTCCTGTTTTCCATTTTCCATAATGAATGTGTATTAACGTTGTCAGGATTTTTTAAATTACTTAGGCAACTAGTTAATTAATTACCAGGTGGGTAATGAGACAGTGGCCACCCAGCAGGTCCCCACCTTGCTGAAGAGTGTGACTGGAGCCCCCTTCCCAACTCCACAGTCTCCCACGCTTTGGCCCCCACACGAGGCCTGGCTGTCCAGGAGGGCAGGAAATTTGGGATCGAGGGGGTGCTGCACACTGGCCCTGTCCAGCAGGGCTGCGGGTGTCCCCGCTGCAGCACTGCCCTCCCTGCACCGCCCCTGCTCCCCCAGGCCCACCCAGGGGCGGCTCCTGGTCCCGCACACAGTATCCCAGGGAACCAGCTCTGACCTGGGGGACTTCAGCACTTTGTGGAGCAGCTCCTGCGGGATCTTCCGGAGGTGGATCTGCGTCCCCACCAGAGGGACCAAGTTCATTTCCAGCCATTTCTCGCAGGCTGTGGTGAGCTGTTCTTCCTTGTACTGAGAAGGCAAGAAAGGCTGAGTGATGAAGGCATTCCTGAACTCTCGGCGCCCTCTCCTGGACCGTGATGATGCTACAAGCATCTTGGGAGCGCGGTGCTGCAGGCGAGCTCAAACCTTCGCCGTAACATACAGAAAATACAGACGTCCTGCAGCAGAGGACATTTCCTGAGGGTTTACTATGCCCAAGGCACAGCACTAGGTTGATTTAAATCAATCCTCACCACAACCCCGTGAGGCTAGTTCACTAGTATCCCTATTTCACTGATGGAGAAACTGAGGCTCCAAGATTCCTGCTCTTGCCGGCGGTCACGCAACAAATCAGTGGCAGAGCCAGGAGCAAACCTAGGTGGTCTGGCCACAGGGCTTGCATGCTGAAACCTCTGGCCTAAAGTCAGTGACAGGTCGCGGAAGGTCCTGTCGGGTGTGCCTCACGTGGAGTTCTGAGGCTAGTAGTGGGCGCGTGTCCTAAAAGTAAGAAGAATGAAAGTCCAGAGAAAATGGAAAAGGTCTCCTGGGGCCAGGGACCTTGACAGGGGCTTACTTAGTATACCTTGTGTGTCCTCAGGTCTTCCCCAGGCCAAAGAGTGGCTGAGAAATGCTGACCGGAATGTAAAGATTTCACGCACCCAGGGACTGTCTAATGACCAATGGAGTGACGGTGAGGACATCAAGTTGTCTTTGACAAAATAGGTACTTAAAATATCGCTAGATGTTATTTTAAGAACACTGTGACACGTTGATTATGCATGAACCAAGCGTTAGGGTCAAATGTGTCTGTTTCAGTGTGAGCGTCCATCCAGGTCAGTGGTGGCCTCACAGGCTGGAATCAGGAGGCCTGGGGTTCAGACCCAGCGCTGCCACTCAGAAGCTGTGTCACCCTGGCCAGGTCTTCCGCCCCCTTCGGTCTCAGCTTTCTCTTCTGAAGATCAGAGAGTTAGATTACCTCATTTATTCCCAACAGTGACTGGGCCCCGGTGGTGTCACTCGACTCCAACAAGAATGTCCTGGAAGGTTGTCTGCTGTTTTGGTGAGAAAGGTTGTTAACCCCCCCCCAGCCCCCACTCCCATTTTTAAGGCTTTTCTACCTTTTTGGCATTAAAATATCCTTTTAAAAATAAGATGATTAAAAAAGTTCAGTTGGCAAAATAAAATATTGGCACTCTGAAGTTGGTGCCTTCGGGTGGCTTTTTTGGATGTGCGTCTGGTGCGTGAGGTCCGAGTCTGGGTACCCCTGAAGGTCCCCCAGGCACCCTGTCCAGGTTGTTCTCACCTTGCAGCCGGCCAGGTAGACGTTCTTGATGGTGCTCGGCGTGAGTCCGCTCATCATCATGGCCACGCACCTGCGGAGAGAGGGCTGCTGACCTGCGGGCCCCCAGGCTGCTCTCAGAAAACGGGGCGGCTCCAGAGGTTTCCATTCAACTCCAGACGGCAGCAGGGGCCCTTCACATGGGAGGGAGGCTTGCCTGAGGGATATGAACACGGGGCAGGAGGACAAGACCAGCAAGGCCTATTGCAAGAGCTCTGGCCTGGGGGAGGCGAGGCCTGAGATCAGACCCTTCAGAAGGCAACCAAGCAGCTGTGACACCAGGGAGCAGCGTTAGCACTCGAGCTGAAGCCCCTAAGGTGTCGTACTGAGGTTTAATTTCAGCCAGGATGGCCATCTCTGCCCTCCCAGAGGCATTTTCTCCCTGCACAGACCACCACTGTGCTGCCAGAGGATCCTCTCACTCCGTTCCTCTCTGTGCACAAGTGGATTCAAAGAGCGACTTTCTGATGAAAATCTTGGTCCTTTCTCACGACTAGGCCTCACTTACTCATTAAAGATCTGTTTACTGAGCACATACCATGTGCCAGGCACCTGGTGAGGCCCTTGGGGTGCAAAAAGCAAAGCTGATGGGCCAATGAGACAATACACATTAAGTAAACATTTAGAAGATAACCACATTATTACAATTGTGTTAAGGGTTAAAAAGTTAAAGAACAAGGTGCCAAGGGAATGCAGAAAAAGGGGAATCTAACCTAGTGGGGGAAGGATCGGAAAAGTGACATTTAAAACCTGAAGGAGGAGGGCAAAGAATTGGCCAGGGAGGAGTTGGGAGACCAGCATTCCAAGAGGAGGAAACATCATGTACAAGGGCACTGAGGCAGGAGCAGGTGCTGTACTTTGAAGGAACATCAAGGATAGCACAGCTGCAGTGCAGTGGGGCCGGGGGCAAGACCAAAGAGGAGATAAGCTGGGATGGACAGGTGGGTGGAGGGGTGGATATGCTAGGCGGATGGTGGGGTCGTGGAGTTTCAGTGACTCAAACAAATTCATAGCGGATATTAACCACTCTTCAGCACAATTTTCTTAAGGCTTGTTCACATTACATTGTCAAACAGGGCTCAGAGAATAGCTACTGGGATCTTGTACTCATTATCACTCAATGGTTATCCTAAGCTCAGCCGAGATACACACTGCTTGTGGACAAAAGCTTAAAGGATACCCAGTAACTCTCGCACATATTCTAAAATGTATTCTTCAATTAAGCCAGATCAGCAGAGAGCTGGGGGGCTCATTACCACCATCAGCTGCATCCCCAAAGAATAGCTTTTACTGAGTTTTATTTTGGTGTGAAGACTTTGCCAATACCAAGAAAGAATAATATAATAAAATTTATCCTTGCATTCACCCTATGGATATTGTTGAGGACATTGATCATTATGTCACTTAGTGTCATCCGATGAAGACACCTAGGGTTTTATTACCAACGGTAGCTTTGCTTCTCCCAAGTCACTTATTTGTTTTTGTCTAACATCACTGATCAAGTTTCCCTTTTCATATTAGCTGCTAGGAAGCTCAGAGCCAAATGTGTGGCCCACCTACAGCAAGAGTGTAGGTTGTTATGCAACTTCAGCCTCTCTGTCCTTGTTTTTCTTTCCTCTTTTTCTTTTTTTCTAACTATTTTGTGCCCTGTTATTTTATGTATTCTTCTAAGTCACCAAAAGCCCTTACTAGAACAAAGCAAGAAATAATGAATGAATAAATAATCTGGTCATGATCAAGGTACTTTACCCCTATGGATCCTAGGATTTCCCTTCACCACAGTGAGACTGATCACACCCAGTTGAAGGAATTGTCTGGAGTATTGGAGCAATCTGGGCTGCATAAACACGAGACTCTGCTGTCATCTCTCGGGCACTTTGGCTGGTGAGATTGGAGTCCCTAGTGCTATATCTTCACTGCCTCTCGGAAGACCTGCCTCCACCCCTCCCTCCCACTGCCCCTGCCTAGCTCAGACCCCCCTCACCTCTCCCCTGGGTCTCTGGTACAGCCTCTCTACAGGTCTCCCTGCCTCCACCAGCTTCCGCCTCCCCATGGCATCCTCACGCTGTGGCCTGAGGGTCCCAGCAGAAAGCACAGAGGGGCTCCTGTCCCCCTCCCCTTCCGAGCTTCAGGCTCTCTCCTCTGCCGACAGAACCAGGTGGAACCTGCCCACGTGGGCTTCAAGGTCTGCATGACCCTAACCTCCCCACTCACCTTTCCCTTCATTGTTCCATGCCCCTCCCCCACTCCAGCCACATGGGGTCTTAGTGGCCGAGCATGTCCCCGTTTCCATGCTCCTCTGCCCGAAGTCCCCTTCTCTCTCACCCTTTGATGGCTGGAATCCTTCTGAGCTCAGCTCAAGTACCACCTCCTCTTGGAAGTCTCCCTGATTGCTTCTCCTCACATGCTCCCCTTCCTTTGATTTCCATGGCTTCCTTCTGCCTGGTATTCTGCCTCTTCCACCACTCCCCCATGAAACTACACACTGCCAGGAAGCAGCCCTCCCAGCCTAAATCCATCCCCTTAGTGCCTGCTGTGTGCTGGCTTCTGTTGCTGGTTCTGGAAATACCTGTCATGAACAAAGCTCCTGTCTTCCTGGAGCTCCTGGTCTCACTGTCAGCCGAGCTCACCAATCAGCAGAGGTGGAAACTGAGGCATGAATGGGGCTGTGCAAGAGGGTCAGGTCCCACCTCTCACCAGGCACAGTGTTCTTAGGTGCTGGCTTCCGTCAGGAGAGATGCACGGGCAGAATTAGCTGAATTTGGAGGTGGGATACAGAAATTCATGCTCCAGGAGGCTGACACCTTCGCCTGTGCTCTCCCATTCTCACTGTCAGACTCACTGGCCAGGCTGGGCTGGAATGGTCAGGCTTCCCAGACCAGAGGACACAAAGCAAGCCCTGGGACTACCCAGGTCACTTGTCCCTGGGCTCAGGGAGGGTGGGGGTTCCTACTTCTGGAAAGTCTAAAGGCGCAGATGGAATTCAGTCCTGCATGGAGGCAAGGAAATGCCCTTCCAGCCTTGTGAGCCTGGAGGGACCCAAGTGACCCTTAGGGAGATTATGTGTGTGTGTGCATACTCGTGCGTATACGTGCATATGCACGTGACAACCATGATCCCAGCAGTGCCAGTGCAGATATTGATGCGTGAGTCTAATGAACAGCACCCAGTGGAAACTGCATGTACACACTTCATCCCCTAAAGATGAACACCCTCAGGTATGCAGGATTCAGACCTAGGCAGCCACCTGGGTGAAATTTTGCACTGGCTAGGAGCTCGGCCGAGCTGACCTTGGATGCCTCATCCAGCACCTTAATTTATGATGCTATCAGAGTGACCTGGGGCACTTCTGTTCCACTGCGTGCACACACATGCACACACACACACCACATGCTAAAGCTTGTGCTGCCACACCCCTGCCAACTGCACCATCAGCCTCTCAAAGGCAGGCGAGACCCAGCCCAGCTGTGTGCCAGGCCTGCCCAGCTCTGACTGAGAATAGCAGCCCCACCACCATGATCTGTAGAATCTTGGGCACAGCCATCAGCCCAGGCAGGCTGAGATTCACTCATCAGTGGAATGATAAGTTTGGCTCATTATCTCCAAAGCCCTTCCTGCTCTGGCTCTCAAAGGAAGGCATGGGAGGAGGAAAGAAATGAAGAACCTGTGATTCTTGGCTCAGCCACAAGTAAGCCAGGCTGGGCTTCGGAGAGTAAGATGGGGCTTTGAATCTGGGCCCGAGGTCGGGCAGCCGAGGCTCCAAGACAGACATAAGGTGGCTGGAGGCCCTGCTCCAAGAGGAAAGCTGGCCTTCCAGCCTTTGGGTCAGAGATGTCTTCCTGGACAGCACCAGGACATAGCTGCTCAGAAACGCCTGCGTAAGGAAGCTGTGATTTAGTAGTTATTTATGTCACAAGGCTTTGCCGAGCTGAAGATGGGTGACACAGACAATGAAAGGGGCGTGGGGAATCTCAGGAAAACCCAGCCTTTTCCTCCATCACCTGCGAGGTCAAGGCCAGATTCCTTAGTCAGTCCACGACCCTACACAACCTAACCCTGCCTACGACTGCTGGCCTCCCATCTCCCACAGCGCCCCTCCCCACCCGTCTGGCCAGGCCGACATGCCAGAGTGCCTTTTCAAGACTCTGGTCCCCCTCAGCGTGTCCTCTGCTGTCACATCCAGGCCTTGGAGAGCCTGCATCCCTCGTGCACGAGGCCTCTGCATCCCTGACGAGGCTTCAAGATGCTCCAGATGGAGGCTCTGCCCCAGGAATGAGGCACTAGCTCATAAACGCTTGTGGGATTGAACCTGGCTGTGTGGACTCTACAAAAAGTGAGTTGAGACCTGTAAGGTCCCTGGGAGAGATCCTGCCCCTGCCCTCCACAGAGCCAGCTAATGTCCTCTCTTGGCTTGGATGGGAAGTCCATTCACTCATTCATTCATTCATTCTCTCAGATAAAGAAACTGAGGCTTAGGGCGGTGACACAAGCCAGGCAGACCATCCCTGCCCTCAATCTCCTCTCTCTACTGAAGTGCATCAGAAACCAGGAAATCAAAGAGCTAGAAGATGCCACCTCTGTGTTTAGGACGTGAGTGCAGTAGCCATACATCCCTGAAAAAGCCTGAGGGAAGGGACAGAACATTCTAGAAAAATTAATCCCATCAGTTATTTTCCATTTGGTTCCCTTACTCTTTAATAAGCATTAATGGAATGGAGGAATATTACAGGATACAAAAAGAGGGGGCAGTTCTAAGAAATGTTCCTTCTAATCACAGGTACCAGTTTTACTTGAAATTAACCACACATACACAAAATTTTCCATTTGGGAATCCTCACCCTTCACTCCTCCCTCACTTTACTCATTTCCTGTGTCTTGGAGACTGTTGGGCAGGAAGCTTCAGAGGTCAGGGAGCCTGCCCACCTGGTCCTCACTGTTCCCTGGTGTACTGGAGAAGGCCAAGGAATCATTCACAAAGGAACAGATGAATGAATGAAGGTGTGACCGAATAAACTCATGAATGGCTGGCCCTAGGAAACCCCGTCTGACCAAACGCCATTGGAGAGAAGGGGAGCAGGGACGTCAGGACTATGAATGAGCAAAGGACGTTACCACATCACTTGAGCAAAGCAGAATGGGACAGACTTAGGGGTGCAGGTTCTGGGGCCCCTCGACCTCCTTCAAGTCCTGGCTGCTCTATGTGGAACCTGGGTGGCCTTGGGCAAGTTACTCACCTCTAGAGGCCTCGGTTCCCTCATCTGTAAAGTGAGCATAGTAACATACCTCCTCCTAGGGCTGCAGGGATGAAATGAGGTAATCCCTGCAAGGAGCTGGGAACCACATCTGACCACAGCAAACGCTCCGTCTCAAAGCCCTTTGTGCCAACATCCCCACCCCCGACCAAGTCCTGTGAAGCAGGCAGGACAGGTGTAATGAGCCCCATTTCACAGCTGAGACCACTGAGGCACGTGGTGACTAAGGAGCCGCTTCCAGGTGGCTGAGCACAGACCCTGAGGCTCACATCCTGGGTTGCTTTCAGTGCTGCAGAAAAAGTCTAACGAAAACTGGGAGCCCAAGAGTTTCAACCTTCCAGGCTGCATTTCACTGGCTGCTTAGGTGCAGCAGAAACACTGAGCTGTCTCCATCGCTCCCCTACATTTCCAGCATCCACAAGTTCTCCATGAACGCAGGTAACCCTGGTCGGGGTGAGGCCGCTCTCACATTCGATGCCAATGCACTGTCAATGCCTCCTAGTCCTCACACCCGGACCCCGCTGATGGGCAGCCCAGGGAGGCCGCGGGGTCTGAGTACCCAGGAGAAAGGCTGTGCCCAAAATGGGCAGTTGGATTGATGGGCAATTTTGACTCCAATCTTTGCATGTTTCTCTCTTCTGAAAGATATACAATGACTGTGTGTAACGTTTGTAAAGATGAAAATGCTATTTACAAGGAAAAACAAGGTAGAAAATGAGTAGGAAACATGAGCCCTGAGATTGATGGGAAGTCAGCTTACCCTCAAAGGGCCAGTTTATGGGTGTGGGCACCAAATGGAGAGAGATTTTTTGAGCCCAAAATGAACACAGGTGAAATTGATAAGCACGAGCGGTTTGAGTGCTATTGGGAAGTCACTTTGTGCAGAGGCAAATAGCTCCCACGCATGGAAATTCCCCTATTTGCATTTCATTCCTGTGAGTCCAGAATCACTAGTTAAAATGAGCATGTTGCTGAAGAGGTAGCTCGGTTGTGAGCTCATAATGCCTTAGTGTGAATTAGTGTCTTGGTTCCTTTGCAGACTCAAAGCTGTGTGCAAAGAAATCCTGGATGTTCTAACCTACGGAAAAGGAATGTTCTAAGCAATGGGCCAGGAGGCCCCTTCCTATCCCGCCCAGGGCTGGCCCTGGCCCATGCCTCGCCACCATTCCTTACCTTTGAAACAGGGTGCTGAACTGGAGAATGTGAGCAGAAGCCAGCACACCCAGTATGTCGTCCATGTTTATCTCCGCCTCGCTCATGTAGAGGTTCTTCAGGGCTGTGGCAAAGGCTGTGGGGAGGCAGCATCCGAGGGAGAGAGCTGTCAGCAGGCCGCTCTGCACCCCTGAGTCCCTCACGCGCAGGCAGTGCCCTCCCTGCTGGATGCTCCAGTGTCCACTAGCTTGGTGGCCAGAGACACCATTAGAGAAAATGCACCTGCTCTGACCTGGACGCAGACACCACCCGGGCTCCCAGCTTCCCAAAAGGAGGTGAGGATGAAACTAAAGAAAACTGAGCTCCTGCTGAAAGGATGGTCCTGTAAGCTCGTCCTCCAAGTCTGTGCCTCAGGGGTTCTTTCCTCACCACAGGCCCACAGCCTGTGCAGGGAGGTGCCCACCCAAATATGCACAGAAGGTGGAGTGCATATTGGAGCATTTTTTTCTCTGGAGATGACATATAACCTACAGCAGATTTTCCTTGGAGTCTGGGGGTCTTCAGAGAGGTTAAGGACCCCTGGGAAGAGCCAAGATAATTTGATAGTGTGGGAACTGAGCTCCTGTGGCGAGGGAGCAGATGACCTGGTTCATTCTAAATTCTACCTGGTCCCAAATAGCACTGTGGGGCCATCCCGAGCGCTCTGAGGACAAACAGCCCAACCAGCGCTCAAGCAGATGATTTCTTGACATGTCGTATTAATACAGAAGTCTGTTTCTAGGTGGCGAGATGGGGTGGGGAGAGGGTGATGAGCCCAAGGGAGTCCCCTTGGGGAGGCCTCTGCTGCTGGAAGCCCACCAGCGAGGGGCTTTGGCGGGAAGGGGAGAGTTTAGCACTGGCTGGGGACAAAGGTGGGCCTGAGAGCTTCCCTGGGCAGTGGTGCCCTGGGAGGGCAGTGTGCGCCTGGAGGGCCATGTGCACCCAGAGCGGCAGGGACTTGTCCCTGGGTCTGTCTGAGAAGCCTGCTGCTTCCTTCCACCCCTGCATCCTTCACGCCTCCTTCCCAAGGAGGAGCACCTCTCTTTAGCAGCATTATGCCTTCTTGCCTCCCAACTTGTCCCAGCCTCTCTCCCCTCCTCTCTTTGCATCATTCAGGCATTTCTAACAAGGAAGCGCTGAACGTTGTGTGACACTTGTTTGCTGTGTTTTGTTGTTGTTGTTTGTTTTTTAAAATCTGGGAGGACCATCGGTTCAATGGCATCTCGGAATATGAAGACAGGTGTACATTACCAACTTTAGTCACCAAGGGGTCATTGATCTTCAAGGAAATGATCATCTTCTTTACGGGGGGTCTTTCTTTGATCTTCCCAGTGAAGTGAGCTGGTAAAGGAAATGTGATAAGGACGTATGGATGTGACAGCCACAGTGACTTGTGCAAGATACAGTGTCAGGCTTCCCACCCTTTGCACAACCTTGACCTTGGCATGTACCACACTGTAATTTGTTTGTTTTTTTGTTAAGTGGATGCATTTTTGAAATGATTATTTATTTTGAAATAACTGAAGACTCACAGGAAGTTATAAAAATAGTATAGAGAATTGCAGTGTGCCCCTCAGCCAGGCTCCCCCAAAGATATAACACAGCCACCGTGACAGTCAAAACTGGGAAACTGATGCTCACACTGCACTTTAAATATTTATGACTAGGCCCCTCCTTGCTCTCTCTTTCCCTCCTCACCCACCCCCGTCCCTTTAGGCTGTGAGCAGTTGGAGGGCAGGGGGTGGGCCTGGGTCATCTCTGCACCCTGACCCTGAGCACCCAGCTCAGACATGGCAGGAGGGAAGAGCACAGGGACCGCCTGCTGAAGGATGAATGTGGGACTGAGGCGTCCACCCAGTGGCTCTTGAAACTTTGTCCCACAGATCTCCAACCAGGGGACCCCCACCACTGAAGGCGTCCAGGAGGAAGGGAAAGGGCAGCCTGATTCACTGCCAGCCTCCCCCATCCACTCGGAGTTATTCTAAAATGTTAATCACAACACACACTGCTCTCAGGTCTCCAGTGGCGTCCTACACCCTTGGCACAAAGCCAAAGCCCCTCCAGTGGCCCCAGGATGCTCCCACCAGTCTCTGGTTCACTGTGCCCCAAACCTGCCTCCTTGAGGCTTGTTTCCCAAGTGAGTCTCGGGGCTCCCTCCCTCCCCCATCAGGGGCCTGCCTGACCCCATATATAAGGCAGCACCACCTCCCCCTCTCCCCCACCAACTGGCTTTATTTTTCCTCCTGGACTAACCACCTGCTGTTACTACCATCTGCTACTACACCATGGATCTGTGGGTCTACTATCTGTCGGGCACGCACATGGGATGGTTTACTTGCCACTCCATCCCCAGCACCCCGCACAGTCTTGCACACACTGGTGCTCAGTAAATATCAGCTGAATTGACAGAATGAATGGAGTCCATTGCCAGAATCCCAAGCCTAGTGAGCTCAAGGTTCCACATAATGAAAAACGACATGAGTCAGGAGCCAAAAACTATGTCACAGTTTGCAACTACAAAGACTGCAGGAAAAAGAACAAAGATGCGTTTTCCTCAGGCAAGCGAGGCGGCCTCCCCTCCCCTCACCAGGCTCACGGCACCGGCTCTGTTCAGGCTCTATTCTGCAAATATTTATTGAGCACCTACTGAGTGCCAGGCCTTGCTCCAGGCTCTGGATCATTTTCCTCTCCTGGATTTCTGCACAGCCTCCCATTGGCATGCTCCATTCTATCATTCACTCCCACTGGGAGGAGTAAATAAGATGATGCTGGTGGGTGCCTGACACATGGTAGACACCTAGGAGGTGGTCGTCAGTATCAGTGTGTATCATGCTATTTATCACGCTTTATCATCATTTGGGGTTTGCTTCTCTGTCCCCTACCCCGACAGTAAGTTCCCAGCACAGTGCCTGGCGTAGGCTAAGCACTCAACATTTGTTGAAGAAAGGAAGGAATCTTAGCTAGGGCGGGTAAGCGGAAGACAGAAGTTCAACCTTCCCTCCTTTTTAAGGAAAACCTCAAAATCCTATAGGAAAGTAAGAATTTGATCACATGCCTCTGAGATGCTCTTAAACCAAGGTGGTTCATTTTTAGTAACAGTGCCGTTTCCTTCTTGGATTTCATCCCAGAGAATAAAGATGCCCGGCTAAAGTACAGCTGACCCTCCACTCTTGGTGGAAAGATAATAAGCAGCTGGGACAGCCTTGTGTGGCCAATGAGGGGCTGCGTCTCCACACAGCCCGCCACGTCAGGGCTTGGTCAGAAATGTTCTCTGCTGCCAACTCCAGGACAGCAAGGCAGATGTTCTCAAGAACACAAGAGCGGTAACTGTGAGATGCACATACGATCCATCATGGTGGGATGCATTCTGCTTTCACAGGCATAGGAAGGGCTGGACCCACTGAAAATCGTGGAGACACAAGTCCCAGAGCCTGATGCAGTTGGTGGCACTTGTGGGAAGACCCTGGAAAGTGAGGCAGTCAGGGCGCTGGGGTTTCAGCTCTACACCTACCCCAATGTTCCCTAGTCAGGCCCAGCCTCTAGCGGGGGCTTGGGTCAGAGCGGCTGTGTTAGCAGGGCCAGATCTTCTCGACGAGACCATTCTAGACATGTTAAAGACCATAATGTTAACAATAACTTCATTTTCCCGTTCCAGATTCTCTTGCTTTTCAGCGTGCTCACTGTCTGGGCCTCCATGGCCTTTCATTGGCGGCCAAGTGAGAGCTCTGCCCTGGGCACAGGTGACATGGAAGGAAGAGCTCAGTGCCACTCTCGATGACCCTGGACAAGCGCTTAGGAAGAGCGAGGATCGTGAGCAAGTACGAAGGGTGTTTTGCGGCTGTGGGAATGCCGCAGCCGCGCTCGGCTCCCAGCTCAGCCGGGAACGGCTGAGTCAGACGCTTTGTGGCCAGGAAGAGTCCGGCTGGCAGCCGGGGCCTCTCTCCAGGCTCAGGGTGGGGCAGCGATTGGGGGCCCTGGCAGCCTGTCTGGTTCTGGAATAACAAGGCTTTGCTGCCACATCCTGGAAATGTAATCCCATCCTGACTGGCATGCTGGCTGGCTTGGGAAACCTTAAATTTTCCATGACACCTGCTTATGAGTTGTTGTTCTGAGGCGATGCCAACCTGTTACCCAAAGAAGAAGTTGGCAAGGCTGCTGGAGAAGAGCTTATGGGACAGATAAGATGGGGATTATTAGGATTAAAAAAGGAGAAAAAGAAGAAAGGAGTCACTTAAATACTTTTTGGAATGAGGTGGAATTAAGGAAAGGAAAGGAAAAATAAAATCGATGTACATGTGTAAACCTCTACCCAGCACACTTAGGGTAAACAAGCCACACACGTCAGAACTATGCCTCCTGCCAGAGAGCCCCTCAGAAGACTCAACACAACCCACTCCCTCTTCTCAAGAAGTAGGGAGAGTCTCTGTCTCAGCCGGCTGGACAAGATTGGGTTGTTAAGAGAAAAATGGCTGACACTTCCTGCGTGCTCACACACGCCAGGCATTGTTCTAGAACTTCACGCCTACACCTCTAGTCTTCAACGCAACACAGTAAGAATTGTTGTCCCCATTTTATACCGGAGGAGACTGAGATGAGATCCCGTGATGAGGTCATACCACGAGCCTCACCCTTAACTGCCAAAGCGCCTAAAACAGATAACCAAATGCCCAGCCGGGGTCTCTCAAAAAAGGGGGTGTTTGGGCCTCCGCGCTGGTGCCAGTGAGAAAGTACCTTGCAGAAGCTTCTCCAGTTCCTTTACGGGGCTGGTGGTGGCCCGGGCCAGGGCCCCCAGGTAAAGCTTGGTCAGGGTCTTGGACTGAAAAAGCTGGGGCTGATGGAGTTCCCATTTAAAGCCCAGGCATTCGAGAATCACGTCTGAGGAGAGAAAGAGATGCTGAGCAAACAACTCAACAACGGCCTTTCCCGGAGACCCCGCAACTGCTTCTCCCATGTTCTCCATCGAGGATGACAGTGGGGACCTTTGGGGCTTACTGGCTCCCAGGGGATGTCACAGGCAGACTCACAAGGTAACACAGAAGGCAATGAACATCCAAGGGAGCTGTTGACCAACAGCTGCAGGACTTCAGAGGCACATGGCTACCTTCCAGTTTGGGGAATCGGAAAAGCCTTCATGGGGCTGGGACGCTGGCTGGGACACTCCTGGGGGCCTCCTCTTGCCTTCCCCATTATGGGTTTTCTCAGCCTTTGCACTGCTGATATTTTGGGCCAGATAATTCTCTGCTGTGGGGCCATCCTGAGCATTGTAGGATGTTAGCAGCATTCCAGTATCACCCGTCCCCATAAGTTGTGACAACCAAAAATGTCTCCAGACATTGCCAACTGTCCCCGGGGGAGCAAAATCACTATCCACTTCCCTGTTGAAAACTCCTGGGCGATGAGTGCCTAATTATTAGCCACTTGAAAGGCAACAGCAAAGTGCAGTACAGTAAAAGGGCTGTCACCAGGGAGCAGAGTCCTCGTGAGCATCTTTGCTCGAGGGAATGGGGATCATCAGAAAGCCCAGCTGGGAGGTGGGAATTGAGATACAGAGTAAAGACTGTGAAGGGCTGTATGCGGGGAGTCTCACCGTGGACAGCACAGGTGACGACAAATAGAGAGGAGAGACTTTGATACGAGGCCAGATGGAGGATCCGAGGATGCCAGGCCAGGTGAGGCATGAGGGGCTGTGGGTAGGAGGGCTCTGCAAGCTGGACCCTGTGTTAGCACAGAGCTGGGGGAATGGGGTGGTGCATGGGTGATCCCCCAAACCCTAAATCTCAGTATCAGACAGGACCTCGAGGGCCACTAGCCCTTCGACTTATTTCTTGACCTTGCTGTTACTTTAACCACGTGACCTTGGGTACCTGCGTCTTCTCCTGTTATTCTTATTGTTATTCACTAACTCCATGATACTGTTTGGTGCTGGGGTTTAGAACCTGGGCTCTCATCTCAAATCTTGGATCGCCTCAGGTGATGGTCTGGTTGTGCCAGGTTAGAAAGAATCTCACCAGATTAGGGTGACTATAGGCAGAGGAATGTGGATAAAGCGTGTCCCCTCACTGCACATCCACTTCCTCTTCCAGGATGGCGAATGCATGGCAGACATCCCAACCAATCCCGGAACTCTTTCTCCTGGGCCAGGAGACGGCCTCAGATTCCTTCTCAGGGCCCCCAGTCAACCAGAGTTGACAGCGAGAAGAAATCAATTAGCCCCTCCTAGGGAGGAGGCTGGCTCTGACCTCAGGTAGCCACACCGTGGGGTGGGGTTTATCCAGAAAAAGCCCCATTAAGGAGCTGGCCTGTCCAGCCTCCTCGAGGGGTTCCATGAGCCTTTTCCCAGCTGAACAGACCTAGTCTGGTTTTTGATCCTGCCTCAGAAAAGTCCTCTTGGGCAAGTGTCAATGTGACATCCAACTCATGACTGTTTAGAGCCCAAAGGGTTGGAGAACAGCTGCCCCGTGCTCGAAGGGGCTTCTGCTTAGCGTTCCAACCCAAAGCCTATTTATTTGCATCAGCACATCTGTCTTCATCATGGCCATTAGCATATGAAAATGTGATTGTCCAGCTTGGTTTCATTCATCGTGCATTTGACAAATATTTACGGGCACCTAACGTACGTTAGACCTGACCTTTGGTCTGGCTTCCTCCCATAGAGACCCCAAGACACCCCTGAGGTCAGAAACATTCTGCCTGAATCCACTGGTGACATAACTCACCTGCCTCTCCATTTTGGACGGCCTTGTTCTTCAAGTTCTCAGAGAAAATTTTCTGAATTTGTGAAACGTATAACCTCAAGGAAAAATACAAACAAAAAATCCAGGCGTTAATAGGACATTTTTCTCCAACTGCAACCTGTGTCCTTCCAGGACAGCCTCCCTGAAGCATCCACTAATCAACCTTAGCGTATTTCGCCCCATGAGAGTTTCCACAGGTCACCTTTGTCTGCCAATTTGATAAACCATAAGCTCGGATGGGGGGCTTGAAGCGTGAATTCCTGTTCTCGGTTTGTGGGCAGGCCTCACCGAGGAGGGAGTTGAGGCTACCCCTGGCTGCCTGAACCACACCTCTTTTGACGAATGTCTAAATGTCTAGCAGACAGCAGGTGCTCAATAAATATCTGCCAGAGAAAGGAAGAGAGGGTTCTAGGCGTTCCTGGGAAGTGAACTCATCAATACCTCTGTCTAGGGGTCATGCATGCCCCGGTCTTATTGTGTCTGAAAGCTAAACTCAGAATCTACCCTGAACCCAACCCTGCCACTCCACCGGGAAATGGCACCGGCGGCGTCCAGTAGCCCAGGCCAGCACACTGAGTGTTGTCACATCTTATCACTTGCCCAGATCTGACAGAATATCTTTTGAATTCATCCATCTCTCCTTGCCCTCATTGCTATGACCTCCATACAAGTTACGATCATCCCCCCCCAGTCACTGCCAGTCTCCAGACTCCAGTGTGCTCCTCTCTGATGCACACCCCGCACTGCAGCCTGAGGGACCATCTGAAATGCAAATCTGGTCTTGCCTCTCTCCTGCTGAGACTCCTTCAGTGTCTCCCCAGTTCTCCGAGGGAAAAGCCCAAACTCCTTAGCATGGCTAGCCAGCTCCTGCTTCTCATCCTTCTTCACTCTCCACTCCAGCCCTTCTCTACAGCCTGAACTCGCCATCTCTCGCTTCCATTCTCTTGGACCCATGGCTCTCTCTGCCAAGTAGTGCTCTCCTCGCCTTTCCACTTGACGAGCTCCTGCTTATCCTTCCAGATAAGCTTAGCTATTGCTCTCTGGGCAGGCTGGACCAGCAGCCCTCCCCACTGTTGCCCTGGGATTACCCCCATGAAAACTCCTTCCACAGTGTCTTGTGGTTGCCTTTTACCCACGCATCCTCTGCACTAGGCTCTGCGTTCCACAAAGACAGATTCAGTGTGTATTTACTGCTGTAACCCCAGCATCGCCATCATGCAAGTGCTTGATAAATATCCGTTCAATGATTGAATGATGACAAAGGTAAGATGCTTTCCCATAAACACTATTTTCATCCTGCTGAGCAAGGAAATGAAACAAAGTTTGAGTCACATGTCCACAGCTTGAAGACAGTCATCCCAAGAAAGCCAACCAGCCAAGGGAGACTTGATGACCACATCTAGTCACTGTCACCTTTGCCATTCTGTTTTCCAATGATCCCAGGAGTCCTCATGGGCCAGGGTGCACGGAGGAGGGCTTGGGTGGGGGTACCTGTGTCCAGAATAAAATCGACCACATGCCGCCCTTTCCAGGTGGACAGGGTGGCTACAAGTGACTCAGCCTCAGGAAGGCAGTGAGAGTTTGAGTTGTTTATCCAACAGGAGCAGTGGACCTGACCCAAGCCAGCCTCAATTCCCCTGGTGGTTTGGGTCATACATCTGGGAATTGCTAGCCCAGGTCAAGAGTTCAGACCATGGTCTCAAAATGGAGCAATGGGCTTTGGAAACCATGGCGCTATGCCCATGAGCTCAACTACCCTCACAAACATCCCTGCCATTGACTGAGCCAGGAGAAGCCAGACGAGAGAAGTAACCACACTGCTCTCTCCTGGTGTCACAGCTGCTTGCCAAGATATACCATTCATCATGCAGGCTCTGCAGATTCCAAGGCCAGGTTCATTTTAGGACCATTGGAAAAGTTAATGGAATAAATGACATCTGTGAGTTGTCCTCTTTACTGTTTGGGACTAAATGGCCTGTGATGAAGTGGCACGTGGGGACGTTGGGAATGTGCTGTTAGGCTGGGGCTCACTCTCCCCGGTCATGACCTATGATGGAGAAACAAGAGGGGAAAGGGGGAAATTCCATACATTTCTTACGGACATATAGACTTCCTACAGCAAGCCATCCAAAGGGCTTTTGGCTTCATATTTGCAACACTCTAATTTGATTTTCTGCCCTTGACTTTGAGTTTGGCTAATGGGATGTTAGAGGATGTGATGTAGCTGAAGTTTTGAAAAGCTCTTGTGCAACTTGGCTTGCCCTCTTGCCTTCTGCCATCACCATGACAAGAACATGTCCAGGTTAGCCCACTGTCTCAGGAGGAGGGTGAGAGGCTCATGGAGCAGAGCCGAACTGCCCAGGCAAGCTGAGCGTAGATTGGCTGACCACCAGATACACGAGTGGTCAGCCTGCCAGAGTGCCTACTTGCCCCACCCTGCCTCTGGACCACAGCTTCCCGCATCACCAGGGAGAGATCTGTTGTGTTGGAGGCAAGGCACTTTGATTTGCAGAAGGTGCTAAGAGGCAGAGTGACATAGGGGGTTGGCGGCTGGCAGAGCACAGGGCTGACACCACCCAAAATGAGATCACCAGGATCGATAACTAAAAGTGCTGCCCAGGCTGCAAAGATAATTGCTCCGTGTATTGAGCATCTACTATTTGCTAGAAATAACGCCAAGCATTTTTAACGTACTGTCTGACTTAACCCTCAAGATAACTCTTCAAGGGAGGCACTATTATTGCCATTTCACAGATGAGGAAACAGAGACTCAGAGAAGTTAAGTGACTGGTTAAAGGTCACAGAGCTAGTAGATGGAGAAGGAATTCCAAGGCTGTCTGATAGACTCCTTTTAATAGTCCTAAAGCTTGGCACCAACTGCCATTGTCCTTTGGCTTCTGTGCCCCACCCTCAGGCTACCAACCCCAGCTGAGCTCAGAGATTCCACAAAGGAACTCCTGGAGACCCCCACTTCCTCTGCCCAGCCACCCTCAGCAGTTTTCAGCATCAGTTTCCCTACATTCCCAGGCCCTGCTCCAGCACCTCCTGCCCAGCCTGGCCCTGGTGCTAAGGAACACAACGAGCTTTGGCAACAACTCTAAGGCTTCCCCAGGGCTCTAACCAAACAAAATATAAATTCAAGATCGTTCAAGGCTATGAATAGCCAATGCCAAAAGTAGCGACTCACAGCACTCAATTTTTCTAAGCTGTGGTCATCAGAGAATTTAGACACCAAATCCAGATGAGTTTTGATTTATTCAAATGTGCACCTGTGGGGTGGGGGGCGCAATGGAGCAGGGCTGGCCAGGGGGGTCTAGAAAGCAAAGATCAGGGTACTCGCTCAGCAAACATGGAGCGAGGAGCTCTTGTGTGCCCAGGGGTCCAGCCCGTGCTCAGGAAGATTTGACTGTGTGCTCACAAGGCAGATGCTACCAGCCCAGGGAAGGCAGTGCATCTGCTGAGACCAAGGCACTAGGGCAGTGAAGTGTCCCTTCTGCAACAGGGTCCAGCTCTGTGTCCCCAGGAGAGGCAAGAAAGGACTCACAATAAGAAGAAGTGATGCTCTGAGCCAGCTGCCTAGAATACTTTGGGAGTGAGGGGGAAGCCAGCTTCCAGTGAATAGGAAGCCAATCAACCGGGTGGAAACGGGCATTCATGAGAGGGGTTCAGACTCTGAGCCAGGACTAGCTAAGTTTTGTTCGTCAACAAATCAGTTGATAAACTTATAAGAGAATCCTGTTAGCATCCAACGTTCCCAGTGCAAAGGAGAATCTACAAAAAACATGGTCAGTCTCTCTCTGCACGTTTATCACTGCCCACATTCTTAGAGGAAGTAGACACACTGACCCTGTGCATCCCTAAGGGATGGTCCCAAAGGCAGCCTTCCACACAAATGCGCCTCGTGACAGCCCATCTGCCCAACCACAGTGGCCCAGCCACGGGGCACTTCCCAGAAATGCGGTTCACCCTGAGGGGCCCTTCTGGCCATGGGCCTGTGCTCTCCCTACCTGTGTGGGTTCTTCAGCGCCTCATCAAAGTCTATGCTCAAAGCCTTGCACAACTGGGAGAGTGCCAGCAGGTCCCCGGAGACAGGCTGTCTGGGGAGACGCCACCGGTTGGTTGCACCAGCGATCCTGCGCTCCAGCCGAGGTTTGTGCTGCTGGGGAAATAAAGAAAGAGAGGAAGTAGTGGTTTTTTTTTTAACCTCACATAAATGCCAGGTTTCCCAAATTGTACAGCAGAAAGAAAATCAAGGCATATTTTAAAATGGTGGTTAATTTTCAAACATGGCCAGTATTCTCATGAGCCATCTTCCTGGGGCTTCCCAATATATTGTACTCAGTAGACTGAGGATTTCAAGCTACACAGTAATTTGGAATTTCGGATCTAGGACAGCAGGTGCCAGAGGCAAAAGGCCAGGGAGAAGGATGGTTTCTTTGCAGGTGGCTCTGAAGAACCCACGGCAGGGATAGGATTATGCTTCAAGAAACGGTTCTTTCAGAGCTTATCCTAACAGGTGATTCAGAGAGATACCAAACTGAGGAGACCTCAGCCAGGGACTGTTTTTTTTGTTTTTTGGTGTTTTTCTGTGGTGAAATACAAAAGACATAAAATTGGCCATTTCATAGTGTGCAATTTAGTACATTTACAATGTTGTACAACCAGCATCACTTTCGAGTCCAAAACATTTTCATTATCCCAAAAGCAAACCTTGCCCCCATGAAGCCATCACTCCCAATTTCCTCCTCCCCCAGCTCCTGGCAACCGTTAATTTGCTTTCTGCCTCTACAGATTTGCCTATTCTGGATATTTTGTATAAATGGAACCATACAATATGTAGGCTTTTATGCCTGGGGTCTTTCACTCAGCATGATGTTTTATGAGGCATGTATCAGAATTTCATTCCTTTTCATGGCTGAATAATAGCCCATCGTATGGAGACCCTACATTTTGTTTATCTGTTCATCAGCTGAGGGACACTTGGGTTGTTTCCACCTTTTGGCTATTGTGGATAAAGCTGCTACAATCATTCACGCATGAGTGTCTGTTTGAACACCTGTTTTCAATTCTTTGAGGAGAGGCCCAGCTGGGTCATTGGGCAGGAACTTTAGACTTTTTCTTGAGGCCCCAGGGCATCAGCAATTTCCTTAAGGAAGCAGGAGAATACCCAGCACGGATATAAACCTGAAATGCGACGGTTCAAGGAAATCTGGCCAGGAAAAGTGCGTGATGAGGGACCCATAGGAATGGGTGCCATTGAGCCTAAGCCACGCCAAGCACCAGCGGGGTGGTGGGGAAACTGGGGCCACGGAATGAAGGATCTGAGTTCAAATCCTGTTATTGCCACAAACTAGTTGTGCGACCTTGGGCCAGTCATTTAACCTGTTGGGCTTCTTGGTTCTCATATGTAAAATGGGAATGATGACAATGAGGATGAGGATGATGATGGTGATGGTAGTGATGTTAAAATGATAAAATAAAATAAAGTTTGGGAACTATGTTTTAGTATAGTGCCTGGAATATGGTGGGTGATTGAAAACTGTGGAATCTGACTCTAGAAGCTGGCCTGCTGCAGTGTGAGACCTGAGCGATGGTGAGCTCCGTCGGCAGGACCCCGAACATTGCTCTTCCCAGCAGAGTCAGTAATAAAGCTGGAGTCCTGGGTGGTGCAAGACCCACCGCCTGTGGAAACCTGGTGATACCACCATAACCAGGAGCTCTGCTCCACCACCGCCTGCCCTCTCGTAAAGCCGACCTACTCACCGGGTTCAACATTTTCATGAATGACAGTGGCGATTACACGGGAGGGGGCGGTGGGGGGAGAAGCACCTGGAAGACAAAAGAGGTAAAGATTAAATTTTCAACACATTTCCAAAAGGTCTCTTCAAAATATTTTGGAGGAGATTGACCTAAAGAATCTATATTTTGGATAAAAGTAAGAATGAGTAAGCCTCGAGTGGGGGATATTTACCAAATCAAGAGAATATCTCATTTTTTTTTAAAGCACGTTAGTGGACAGAAAATTCTCTGCTTTGTGCTTGAAAAGTGGCTCAGATGAGACAAAATAGGCGGTAACCCACGATTCTTCACCCTTTACCAAAGGATGGGAACGGGGGCAGGGCTTGAAGTAGGCTGACCATATGATGTGCTACTTACGATGGCCCCTCAGCTCCAGACCCCTCCCACCTCCCAGCCTGGAACCCCCAAAGCCCCTCTCTACCCAGTCCAAGCAGGGCCGGCCACCAGGGATGCCCTCCTTGACTCTCAACCGCATGAAAAGGACTGGCCGCACTTACTGCTCTGAAGCCCCCTCCTCAGCACAGGTGCATTTACAGGGGAAGCTTCCTGAATGGAGGTACTCGCATCACTTCAGTCTCTGAATTACAGGATCCCTGGGGCTGTTCGTCTTCTGAGGCTGAATCCTGAGAGAGCTCGGGACATTTAGGGCTCACCCTTTTCTTCTTACGGGCCAAGGTGCCTTGGCAGGGGAGCTCACCTTTGGTGTCCTGGGTCGTCGTGGGCACCATGGCAACATCAGGGAGGTTCCGAGCACTTCCTGTCCCAGGCCCAGTTGCAGCGCAGCTGGGGGCCTGGGGGCCGTGTGGGAGGCTGTCGCTGAGGGGCTGCGGGAGCAATGCTCAGCCCGGGTGCACTTCCTCCTCTGCTCCCTCCTGAGCGGAATGGTGTCATGCCTGTTTCCACTTAGTGCCATGTGTCCTTAGAGCATCTGGGGAAACCCGGAAGATTCTCTAAAAGGGCCTCAGGGAGAACCAATCCCCCTAGTCCTCAGGCCTCATCTGTAAATCAGATCCGACCAGAAGGCCCTCAGATCCCTCCCAGCTTTGGCATTCTGGGGTCCTCTAATTTCTAGCTTTAGTGTCCAGAAATGTTTTGGCAAAAATATTTAAGTAAAAACCAGAGGGTTTTACTTTATTAAAAGCTGTGTCTGATGATTTATTTTGTGGATAGATGATTTTTAATCTGCTCTCTCTGGGAACTAAGAACTGACAAAAAGCTGGGGACAAGGCCAAGCATCTTCATTCTGGGGGGGGGGGGGCAGGGCGGAATCTTACAGTGTCCTCAGCAACTCGGTCTGTGACGTCCACGCCCTGAATTAGGAAGGGGGAGGTGGGGGCCGCATCTGTCGGGCCGGGGAAACTTGATCCATGGAAGTCCTGGGCCTCCACCCCGGGGCTCATAGAAACCCCAGCTCCAGTCAGGAGCCTGGAGTCAGCGCAGCTCGTGAGTCCTGAGGGCAGGCTTCCCTGAGAGCCTCCACGTGCAGCCTCTCCTGAGTCATGTAACTTATAAAGTAAAACAGGAAGGGAGCTGCTCTGCCCACTTGCAGTGGTATTCTAGAAACTATAAAACACCCCATAAATGGGGGCACCCCTGAATGTCCCTCCCTCCTCACCCTCAGATCTGCAATTCTCCCTCTCCAGACACCCACAGTCTGCTTTGCAGAGTAGTTGGTTAGCGTGGAGTGTCCTGTGTTGGCTTACCCATCCCTGCGTCCCCACAGAGCCCACCAACCAAACTCGGCCCCAAGGAAGCGTTCAACAAGCGTCTCTTGACTTGATAATTGAATGTACCAGTCCCTACCCACTGCCCTGCCTTTGCACACGGATGGGCACTCTGTGTGTGTGTGCACGTGTGTGTGCACGCACGTTTATGCATGTGTGTGTGTGTGTGTCTGCCGCTGTGTGGGTCACGGTCCACCTCAGCGGATGTCTGTGCACAAATGGATAGATTTGCTCTCTTTGCTGCTCTCTCCCTTTTCCCAGCTACCTGTCCCTGGAATGTAGTGCCCCACGTAAGATTCCAGTTAAAGAATTTGAAATCTATTGACTTGGATCACTTGTCCCTTCTGGCCAGCCCAGGATGCCCTCAGGTACCAATTCTGGGGCACAGCTGAGAACAGGCCCTTGGGCGCCATCTAGTGGCCACTCTAGGGAAGCGTCCCAAAGTGCTACACTCCCTGCCGTCCCTAAGCAGGACCCTTGGCCTTGACTGGGTCCATCACTCCCTATAGGGTCTGAGCTCAGGGATCCAGGGCCTTCAGCCCACCTTCAAAGCCCCTTGCACATACATCCCCCCAGAGCTCTTGGGAACCGAGCTATTAGCCAAAGTCAGAGACAACAAATGCAAATAAATGGAAATGGCCCCCTGCATGTTTCCTTCAAGGTCCCTTCCTGGTGGTGCCCAGTGTGCTGGGATGTGCTGTGACCCTGCCCCAGGGCCCAGACAAGTCAGAAATCCTAAGAGCAAAGGCCTTTGATGGCTCAGACACCAAACCTCATTGAGCACAGCTCTTAGCCAGAACCATCCTGTACCAAATCCCATGTCCCACAGTTACAGGGGGATTTTGGTGGGATGCCCGTCTTCTCGAACACTCCAGGGATGAGGAGGTCACTACCTTCCCAGACTGCCCATTTCAGTGACTCCAACCAGTCACCATATGGGGAGGCGGTGGGATACACTGAAAGAACACTCAGTTTCGACTCTGGTTCTGGCACCGACCAGCTGTGAGACCTTGGCACACCCTTACCCTCCCTTGGTGGGAAGTGTAGACCCAGAGCCCCTGGGGCCTGGCAGTGTGGAGTGTCTAGGCCTCAGAGGCTGAGTGCTGGCTCTAAAGACCACGGTTCTAGAAGAATCAGGGCCCAGGACACGGTATGTGTGCAGTGGGAGGCAATTGTGGGTACTCAAATCAGGATCAGCTGGCTCCCAGGGTGTGGGAGGCTGCTGTGCACCCGGGTCCAGGCCACTGCTGGGCGGGGGGAGGGGGCGGGCACTGAGGCACAGCATGAGCCAGGAGACAGGCAGGGGCTTCCACCGAGGAGAGGCAAAGGTGGGTGCTGTCCTCGAGCTGGGTCCTACACGGCACAGGGTAGGGTCTCAGTGATTAGCAAGGAGCACTGGCCACTAACTTGCTGTGTGACCTCGGGAAAGTCCTCCCTCTGACTCTGCGCTTCGGTCAGTTTTCTCCTCTGCAAAACGAATCTCAGACAAATCAACTCCTGGGCTCCACCCACTGCTGATTCCATTATTCCAAGACTTCCGGGTTAGCCCGGCCAGGGCTGGGAGGCGGTGATGACAGCTGGGCCAGGCCTGCTTCCCTCCCTCAGTTAAGCAATGCTTGAGGGTCAAGTTCGTGCAAGGTGTTGGGGATGAAACGGGGGCAAGGCGAAGGATGGGTGCCACCTCTGCAGTTTCATATCCTCACAGCACCTGGAATGCTATTTATTTAACATTTTTCTATAAAAATGGGCATAGCTTTTTACTTACAATTTTTTGTTATTTACAATGTTTTTAAAGTAAATTTATTGATGAAATAACATATTTGGCATGCTGGTTTGCTTCTAATATACATTATCTACATAACTATTTTTAAAAAGTCATTTGTGAGCTGCCCTCACAAATCATCTTTTATGCCGGGCACCTTGCTCGTGGGGGTTTCAAGTCTGCCCTTCTGAGGCGCACGGTGTCCAGGGTGATGGACAAGCCAAGGGTCAAGCTCAGCGAGCAGCAGGAACTCGTAGGAGGGGCAACCGACTGCATTAAGCTTGTGTTTTTATTCTGACGCTTTGACGTCTTGGGACCTTACTGACACAAGGGGACTGTCGCTTCTCGGGCTCGCCAATTCCTAGAGACAGTAAAGGACTCGTCTACATGTGAACCTTCAGATGCAAACCAACTGATCTGTAGCCTACCTCCCAACCACCTCCTTTACCGTGCTCTCACACTCAGGACCACTGTTCCCCAACCTAGTCACCCCAGGGCCAGGCAGCAGACACCTACAGAGCCCCTCTGCCCCCGAGCCTGCTGAGATGGTTCCGACTAGCCAGTCCTAAGCCTGCTCACCCTGCCTCACCTGTTCTTTCCTGCAGAAACCACAATAAAGGCTCCCTCTGCCTCCTGCCCGATGCTGGTGCTCCCTCATGTGGCCCTCTGTGGTGTGGCGTGTCCCCTCCTCTTGGGGAACTGTAACATTATCTTTTCAATGGCAGTTGTCTCCTGATCTGTTGCTTCACCAGACCTGAATGTTAATGAAACCTACATTTTGAAACACTAACCCAGGCCCGGGGGGGGTCCTTGGAAGAAGTGACATCAAGGATGAGTCCTAAGGGAGTAGCAATTAGCTGAGAGATAAGATGATGGGGCGGGGTGAGTGTCCCAGCTGGAGGGAACAGCATGTGCTGGGCTGGAGTGGAGAGGTCAGGACCTACTGAAGAACCAACCGCGCAGGCTCACGGCACCCCAGGGCGGGACTCGAGGAGTGGAGCGCGTAGATCTCCCAGGGCTTACCCTTTTGATCTCCAAATTGCATTTCCCAGCTCCTAATAAATCCAAAAGACAGACTTGTGAATTCTCCAGATTCTGCCATGGCTGTGCCAGCCCAGGGAACTCAGGAGTCCGGCCGGCCACGTGCACCAGCCTGGGGAGGTGTCCTGGGTCCACTGACTGTGAGGGAAACATGCAAAGACCAGGAAGAGCAAAGCCACTTGCTCACATCAGCCTAACAAAGCACACCCTGGGCCAGCCCACTGCCGGCCCCTCCACGGATCAAGGAGCAGGGGTTTTTTTGTTTTGTTTTGTTTTGTTTAGTTTAGGAAGATGAGCCCTGAGCTAATATCTGTCACCAATCCTCCTCTTTTTGCTGAGGAAGACTGGCCCTGAGCTAACATCCGTGCCCATCTTCCTCCACTTTATATGTGGGATGCCTACCACAGCATGGCTTGATAAGCAGTGCCATGTCTGCACCCAGGATCCAAACCAGCGAACCCTGGGCCACCGAAGCAGAATGTGTGAACTTAAGTGCTGCGCCACCGGGCCGGCCCCAAGCAGGTTGTTTACAGTCCATAAAAACAACAGGGCAGCCAGCTCAGACTCAAGGCAGGGCCACCAATCAGACTAAGAACAGATGTAAGGACCCCACAGGCACTAGGGTACATCCCCGCCCTATGCCTTCTCCCCCCACCACTTTCTGCTCAGACCTCCTTATAAAGGACCCTCTCAGCCTGGGGAATGTGGAGGACCTGGCCTTAAGGGCACCAAGACCTGGGATCGAATCCCGGCTGTCCATTTCCTGGCTGAGTGGCTCAGTCAACTCCCCAGAATTTTAACCTCTCTGAGCCTCCGTTTCCTTTTTGTTACATGGAAATAAAAATAGTTTCTACTAACCAGGTTGTTTCAAGGCTAAAATGAGCTAACCCCCAGGGAGCCCTTGCTGGTGCTCACATTTAAATAATTACCTTCCTCTTGCCAATATGCCCCACGTGTGCACACACCTCCACCCCCCCCCCCCCCCGCCCCCATCAGAACACCCACCCTGCTCTGGCCAATTTTTCAAGTGTAATGGAATGTCCTGGAAAGTAGAGAGGCTTTGCTAAGAAACCTCGGCATCCTACCAGCGCCAAGCTGGGCACCCTCACTCTGGCCCGGTCACCTCCTCTACCTGCCCCACGCGGAGCACCGATGGCTTCTCTCTCCTGGAGTCAGGGGCCTGGACTGGGGAGGCGTCCTCGAGGGACGCTCCCTACTGTGGCCTCAGCAGCTCAGATCTCACACCTAAGGAGCTGAGCCCCAAACTGGAAAGAAAAAGAAACTCCCCAGGGCCCCCCTCCCCAGGTCGTCAGTGACCACCTCCCTCTTTTCTATCTCCTTCCCCGCCCTACCCACTCTCTGTCCTCACAAGGCAGTCTTACTCTCTCAGTAAAGCCACCTTCAACTTGAGAGCACCAAGGAAATGCTGAGTCTGAAAAAGAAAACCAAAAATGATGTTAGAAGCTCAAGATTTCAACTGACTCGACAAACCGAAGTTCTAAGAGATGCTGAGAATCTCAAAGGTTGTAATGCCGGCTGGCGCATCAGTTGCTGGCTTCTCTTTCCACTCACTCAGCAGAGCAAAATAACTTAAATAGTCCTCAGCAGCCATCACGGGCTGAACATTTGCAAGCGTATGTGGCATTACATAAAGTGAGCGTAGGAGAAAAAGCAGCTGCTATTAACCCATAGGGTCCCGGAGGCCGGCACTCCGCACAGCGGCCTGTGGGTAGGTAGAGTGACGGAGGCAAGGGGTAGGTGGGCCTGAGGCCAAGCTTGGGGCCCGTGCTTCCCCAGCTAGGCCGGGCTGGCAGGCCAACAGTAAGAGCAGCCAACTGCCAGATCCTGTGCCCCAGAGCGTATACTGAGGCTGTGTGTGTCGGGCTTGTGTCTGTGTAGTGGTGGTGGGGTTATATCTTAGTACGACCTTAGTGGAAGGCTATTTGGCAATGGGCTTCCCAACCCAAACTTTAAAAATGTGTATAACCTTCAAGAAGGAGAAAAGCAGCCCGTGTCCTCAGGGAGCTGGCCGGCACTCACCGCCAGGTCTTGCTGTTCTCGTATAGAACACAGACAATTTCACAGAACAGCAGCGTCCAACCGACCACACTGTGATGGATCAAGAAAAAAATAAGACCACTCCGTAATCATGTCGGAACACAGACAGGACGTGAACATTATCCAAACCACAGAAAGGACCAAACATCCCTCTATCCTGGCTAATGGGTACATGAGTGACTGTTGCTTCTGTACTAATTACAGCTTTTCCTTAGTCTAGTCTTCTTCTAGATAAGATGTATTGAGATACCCACCCTGAGAAGCATCTCTGGCCTGACAGCATCCAGTGGAGCAAAGCTCTGCTTCCCCGAGTCTCCCCAGAACCACCTGACCCAAGTCCAAGCTCTCTGCCACAAGCTGAGACCCGCTTACTGAGATGCCCCACGGCTCCCCCTGGAGGGTGTCCCCCCGCACTGCACAGAGCAACAACCTGTTCAGTCACAGGTGTGCTCCTGGTGGCCTCTGGCTGGAGTACTGGCCACTTTAGGAATTCAGCCTAAGGAAGGACTCATGTTCACTAACGTATGTGCATAAGGAAACACACAGCATGCGTGTATAGTGACAGCAAAACGTTGGGACCTGATATAAATGTCCATCATGGGCAGTTGGCTAAATACATTTTGGTACACGGAACACACGCAGTCACTCGAAATGATGACAAAGAGCTCGATTTATTGATGCAAAAGTTTACCATAACATGACGGCCACATTACAGTATTAGGTGGAAAAAAACTTTACAAAATGGTGTGCAGGGCCCTGCAGAAGGCTGTGCCAGAGTGGCTCCACCTAACTGCAAATAATCCCGCTTTTATAAAAAGATCAACGAACATTTCACACACCGAGGAAAAAGCACAGCAAAATAAACATGAAAATGTTAACAGTTAGCATTTCTTCTTTTTTTTTCCTGAGGAAGATTAGCCCTGAGCTAACATATTTATATGTGGGTCACCGCCACAGTGTGGCTGAGGATCACGGTGCAGGTCTGCATCCAGGATCCGAATCCATGAACCCGGGTCACTGAAGCGGAGTGTGCCGAACTTAACCACCATGCCATGGGGCTGGTCCCAACAGTCATCATTTCTTGATTTGCATACGAGGGTTTTTTTCTTACCTGCATTTCTAGATTTTTAGTGATGGATGTTTTGACTGAGTTAATGGGAAAAATAAAAGCATTCAAGAGATAGGGGCTGGGCTGTTCTGAGAACACAGTGGAGGTGAGAACCTGGGGTGAGGGTGGAGGAGGGGGTCTGGCCTGGAGGAGAGAGCATCTGGGTGAGGGGGCTGTGGCTGAGCCATGAGGAGGTGTAATTGGGAGGCTGAGCCAAGCAGAGGTTGCTGGGCAGTGGGAGGAGGCAGACCCCTGCCCTGGCTTAGCATCCCTGCCAGGTGAGGGTGACAGTGGGACTAGAGTCAGCTGCGTCTTTCTCTCCCTGTGCCGCCTGACAGCATAACTTCACCCACTTCTAAATCACAAAAGAGACCCTCCCACACCCCTCCCATTCCTCCAAGGCTGAGGCTGCCTAGCCCACTCTGTTAGGGACTGGGGAGGCCCCACGTAAGGGGAGCAGGCTACAGCCACTGTGCCTAGGCAGGAAGAGGGGTGTTCGAGCCGAGGGCCTTCGGGGGCTCCAGACTGCTTTCCAAGCTTATATCCCACACCACACATCCCACTGGCACAAACGTATCCGCCCAAAGATACATCCATATCCTGACCACTGCCGCTTGTCAATGTGACCTTATTTGGAAATAGGGTCTTTGCAGATTTAATTGAGAATCATCCAGGATTTAGGGTGGGCCCTAAATCCAATGGGTGGTCTCCTTATAAGAAAAAGAAGAGGGAGATGAGACACAGAGAGGAGAAGGCCATGTGCAGACAGAGGCAGAGGCTGGAGTGACGCAGCTACAAGCCAAGCAACACCAAGGAGTGCTGGCCATAGCCAGAAGCCGGAGACAGGCACGGGACAGACTCCCTGAGAGCCCCCAGAGGGAACGACCCTGTCCACGCTTGGCTTCGGGACTTCTGGCCTCCAGCACCGTGAGAGAGCAACTTTCTGCTGTGTTACGCTGCCAAGTTTGTGCTGATTTGTTACGGCGGTGATGGGAAACGAGACACCGTCCCACCGCCTCACTCCTGCTATACACACACCCCTCAACCTGGGGTCCCGGAGAGAGTCAGGGGCAATTACGAATCTAACAGCAGGCACATCTCTAATTAATCACCTGTCTCCCACAGGTAACTGCCTGCCCTTTACGAAGCCTTCAGAGGGGAAGGGGCAGCGTCTCAGGGTTGATCTGAACACACTAGCGGAACGCACGGAGGAGTGACAGCCTGCTGCTTCCTCGAGCCAATCACAGGAAATGGATTTTGCCCCTAAAGTCAAAGAGACATTGTAAAAACAACTAAACTAATTCAATACACTCACTTAATCAAGTAAGCAGGAAGTCAATATTTCTCATTAGCTTCACCTTACCAACACAGCCACATCAACGAAGGAAATGTGAGTTACATCTGCGGACAAAGAAACGGACCCAGACAGAGGAGAGAGAAAGGCCAGATCTGATAGGATTTAACAAAGGCGAGAAACCACCCAACCCTTCCCAGAAAATAAACTGTAGCCACACTTATTGCCAAGATCCAAAGAAAAAAATTTATTTACAATAGAGAATCTTATTTGAAACATGCATTTTCTTTTTTTTTTTTTAACAAATCAGTAAATGCAGATCAAGTTTACACTCCTTAAGGCGAGAGTCCCTGTGCAAGCTGTACATGTTCATATGAAATCCAAAAGCTGCTCACCCTGGGAACTCGGGGACAAGGGCAAGGCCAAGGTCAGCAATGTCTTTTGTTAGAGAATCAGACAATCTCCCTGATACAGGAACTCTGAGGTCAACTTGCTATGAATTATACTAGGAAAATGCAAACCAATAGCAAGAAATTCTGATAGTCTCCTTAGTACTGCATACAATCAGATCAACTTTATTTAGAAAGGAAATACAGTAGTGCATACGGAAAGTGAAAACAGAACCTGTCCGCGTAACCAGGGGACAGCAGTGTGCTGACGGTCATATTGCACGCAACGGTCAAGGCCAGACGTTTGGTTCAAAGTTAGCTTTTCCCCATTTTGGCAATCAGTTCATCACAAATCTTGGTGAGTTCTTCTATCTCTTTATTCTGAAAGTGAAGACAAGAAAGAGGTTACTGAAATCTCTTGGTGGTTTGAAATCAAGCTAATCAGAATGGTCATTGGGCCTTCTGGGGCACGAGGTTCTCCAGGCCTCTCAGTCCCCCTGAAATTATCTGAAGCAGTGAGAGAAGTGACTTGGAGCCAAACAATCTAAGTACACATCCCAGCTCTAGCTGTGTGACCTTGGGCAAGTTACACAACCTCTCTGAGCCTTGATTTCCTTATCTCTAAAATGTTGATGATAACATCTGTCTGAGAATTAAATAAGGTAAGAAGTGTAAAGTTCCCCAGCACAGCGGCCAGCGCACAGTAAAGGCTTAACTAGCATTGGTTCTCTTCCCGCTATTTGCCTCTGAAGGACATGGACACAAAAGGATGGTCTGGGGTGAGCTCTTCAGTGGCTTTTTGGAGCAATGCTCCAATGAATGGGGATCACTGGCTTTATTCAGAGGATGCCCAATGAGGCAGTGCCGTGGATACAAGGGATCATGGAGAGAGGCGGGGGCAGGTGCAAGATGGCTTCAGGGGGTCCTCAGGCTAGGCCTTGCTCGTCCTCTCAGGGCTCGTCAAGGGGAAGCAACGCGATCGTCTCGCACCGATGATCCGACAACAACAACTGTCCATCCTCTAAGAGCGGAGATCCAGCGGGACGACTCCTTGTCTTGGCAGGTGCAGCCCTGCTCTCGGATGCACTGGATGCGGAGCCTCACACTGATCTGGCTCAACAGGCAATCTCGAACGGCCCCTCACAAGGGGGCTGGATCCTTCCAGCACCACGGGAACATTTTGCAGCCAGCGTTTCCTGGAGGTCCCCAGGGAAGGCGAGTCTTAACCACAAGCTTGTCCCCTGAGCGGTACTGAGACCCATCCTGGGAAAGCTCAGAACTCCCCGAGACACATCCCGGCACGGAGCTCCGTGTCCTGTGCTTGCGGGTTGGGCTCCTGGTGCTCCTCACGGTGCCAGGGCCTGGGGAGACGCGGCCTCCTCAGTGGAGAAGTTCAGTGCCCACTGCAGCCCGCCACCAGCCCCTGCTGGGAGCATCTCCTTGGCCACCTCCCTTCTGGAGTGCGCAGCTCTGAGAGGCTCAGTTCAGAGGGGCCCTGAAATTCCTGTTGGAAGATGGGGCTCTGCACGAGACGCGGCACTAACCGCCAGTCCTGAAATTACTATTATTGCCAGTGCTGGGGCTGCTAGGGGTGATTTTTCACCTTACTGGAGCGCTTACCATGTGCCAGTCACCACGCTAAATACACTCAGGCAGCAAGTCCCTCAGTTCTCACGACAGTCCCCGAAGGGAAGCTATTATTAACTCCACTTTTCAGTGAGGAAACTTAGGCTCAGAGAGGTTAAGCGTTGTGCTTAATTTAAGGTCACACAGCAGGTCAGTCATGGCAAGCCCGGAACACAAATTCAGGCTGGCCTGCCTCCTATACGGCTCTGCTATCTTACTTATTAAACATAATGTCCAGGAACTGATGGTTGGGAGGCACTAGCAGAGCCGGCAGCTACCGACGCCTGGAGGTTCTCCAAGCTCTATCCTGGCACCGTCGGCCCACTGCTGAGCAAACTGCCCCATCACAGGGCTCAGCTCCCGGGGGCAAAAGTCCCAGCTCACTTTACAAAGTCTCGACTGGGCAAAAGGAATCTCTTTAGAAGAGAGACTGGCCCCTCTGTATCACGTAAAGTCCTTTAGTGAAGAACCCATGTGATTAACTCATTCCTCCTGAGCTTGCGTTTAAGATAAAATTACGTTTGCAGCTATGTTTGTATCTTCTCTGTTGTCCCAAACTGTGCAATCCCACTTGCTTTCTTCCTGGACTTTGAGTTTGCCAGAAAATTTAGCATCACCTTCATTTTGCAACTGTGATAATCTGCATGGGCCAGGTGCCTGGAAAACACCCATGCTGATTCCGGTTTTACCTCTATGGTTTTAGCTAACACCGTGATGGGACTTCAACACCGTCACATCCCAATGGAAGCAGGAGGGAACGATCTCCAACACCAGCACTGCTACCTTTCCCATCTAGAAACGCTGATGCACAACCGCCAAACCCAAAACCACTGTGGAATGTAGGCTTTAACGTAAAGGAATATTCCATTTTTCAAAAGTCACCGAGTATGCTATATGTGGATTATCGACATTCAGAAAACAAAAATAAACACCGATTCAGCAGTAAAACTGGAGTGATGCTCAATAAATATGGATTGAGGAAACGCCTGCGTTTGACAGTTCTGACTGTATTGCTTGTCTCTGTGGTTAGTGCAAAGAATAATGATCAGAGCCTGGAAAATAGAGGCTGAACATATTTGGCATAGTCCAGGCTCTTTCTTTTTTAAAAATACGACTCTGATATTAAACTGTCTGGTAGTCATTTGTCTTTTTCATCCTAAGAGGAAAATCATGATCTGGCAACGTGTGTTTTCTAGTTGTTTGAATTCTGGATAACCAGGAACGGGCCGTGGGACACACGGCCAGGCAGAGGCTGAGCTGTGGTTAGACTTGGATGCAGGGGAATTCATTCGACTAATAGAGCCATATAATTCTCAGGACAAGAAGGAACCTTCTAGATCTTCTGGTTTAATCCTCCAAAGTTACAAACCTAGAAACCAAGGTGAAGTGAGAGGCTTGCAGGGTGGGGCAAGGACCTGAGTCTCCCGCGTCCCAGGGCTCTTTCCCTGATGTCAGGTAGGTGAAGTGCGAGGCAGCACCTGTGTTCTGCTCGGCCCAGAACCCTCGGGACCACAGCCAGCCCCGCTGGAACCTGGCCAGGTGCAGGCACAGGAAAGGGGCCACTCTGAGGCTGGCTGGGTGCTTCTGGGTTAGCAGAGGCCATTTGGGAGATATGCGGGACCCCTGATGCCACCTGCCTATGAAGGACTCTCCATGACTGCTCATCAAGGCCCAAATGCATGAGAAGTGATGCTACCCAAGGTCACTGGGCTCTCTGATGACCAGCCAGGGGAATCCGAAGGCTCAGTAAGTCAACCAGAACAGGGTGCATGTCTGCAAACTCCCCTTCTAGAGACATACCCAGGGAGGGGCCTGCCTGGCTTACACCCATCCAGACTCAGACTCATATGGCGCTCCCGGCAGAAGTGGCCTCTCATGTCCTCTCACACCCAAGGAGACAGTGTGTACAGTGGACTGAGCACTAGATTGGAAATCAGGAAAGCTGGGGAAAAGCTGAGGGACCTCAGGAGGATCCCCCAGCCATGGAAATAAGAGGACATCTGGGGGCCCTTCTGACCTTGACATGGCCCCTTTTCTGCATCAGCCGGTTGTCTCTGCCAGGAGTCTGGTGGGGACCCCATCCACTCACCGGCAAGCATGGTGCAGGGACTAAAGAACCATGCCTGCGCATTGTAGGTGCTTGGTAAATATTTGACGAATGAATGAAAGTTGAAAAGGAATGAAAAACAGCAATAAACAGCCAAGCAGGCAGCCATTCAGGAAAGGCAGAAAGGAGGCCAGGCTCAGAGCTGCATTAAACTGGATCTTCCAGAGGGAGAGCGAGGAGAGCTCATGGAGCATGAACTTGTCCTGGGAGCGCCACTGCTGTGCAGCCTGTCCCCAGAGCTGCTGTGGGCGCAGGGAAGCCCAGTCTGTTTATCTGAGGGTCTGGCCAGCCCCACTGGCCTGGAGGCCGCCCCCTCGGCCTGTTACCTTCTGCTCCAGTGTTCTTTCCAGAGCATCCACTCGCAGCTGCTCCTTCCGCAGGCTGGCCTGGTAGGCAGCCTGCTCCTGCTGGGCCTTGCCCCGGACCTGGGCAATCTCGGCATTGGCCCTGTGGGAACGGGGCGAGGGTGTGAGGAGCTCAGAAATGGTCACCCTCCCCTGTAGATGTCTCCCACCCTCCTCCTCCCAATTCTGGACGGGGGCAACTGTCTGGCTCCAGCTCCTAGCGACAGGAGCCGAGCACAGGAGCCCGTGAGAACTGCCCACCTCCAACCCCGTTCCCACAATGTCCAGGTGCTTCGAGGGTGCCCTGGACATCACAACCTATCCCTTAATTAGCAAAATGCATGCCCACTGAGCGTGCACTCATATCATGAATCATACTGAAAAAATGCACAGAATATCCGCCCTTCCCAGGCTAACGTCAAGGGTGCCATCGGAGCCCCCGGCCTGCCTTGGCAGGGGCTGCTGAGAGGCCCGTGGGAGCAGACCCAGGCGTGGTACCTGTCCAGCTTCTCCTCCGCATGCACCTTCAGGGCCTGGTACCTCTGCTCCTCCTTCCTCACTCGGGACAGGTACTCCTGTGCACACTTCTTCAGCACCTCTTCATTCTGACACGACAGAGGACACGGTCAAGCCCACAGAGAAACGCCGACGAGGGTTGCAAACCCCAAGAAGGTGTAACCCTGGCCAGCCAAGTCCGACTCCCCAGCCTGTGAGGACACCTTCCAGAATGTCCCCCAATCTCTCCCAACCTGTTCCACGCTCTCCCGCCCACACGCGCTGGCCCCGAACACAAACGCACCTTGCGGAAGCCCTCCAGGACCTCTTTCATCTTCTCGTATCTCCTGAAGAGATCGGCCAGAGACTTCTCCACGGAGTTCAGGTCAGCCAGGGCTTGCTCCTTCTCCAGGACCAGCTGCTGGACCGTTTGGTGGGAGACTGACTTCTCCCTCTGTTCATCCTCTGGCAGGAGAGACAAGGGGCCAAACGATGAAGCCCATGGAATCCGAACCTGAGCTCAGGGGCCTCGCGAAGCCAAGGCCTTGGATGCAACACAGCCCAACCAGCAGGCATCTCAGATCTTGGCTTTTTGTTCAGATGGACCCACTCTCCTGAGCCCACCCAGAGTCCGTCTCCAAAGGCACGAAACCCATGGCCCCAGCATCCCAGGCCTGGGCCAGCGCTGTATTAGACAGCACAGACACTGGCCAGTGTTCTTGAACCTCGTCGATGCAGCCCCTTAAAAATCTACACTGGAGACCCCACTGATTCTATCCGGTTGTTCACAGCAAACAGATCCATAAGATAAAAAAGTAAAACAGCACGACTTCATCGTGTTGGGCAAGATTAAAAAGTGCAGTGTTCTGGGCTGCACGGGGACGGCCTTCCTAACTGTTAGCAAAATAAAGAGATGATCGTGGAAAAGAAGAAGGTTTCTTCATCCTTCAAACATCCCCCGAACTCTAAAGCCTACATAACCGTTGCCTTGAAATTCTGCTTCACACAGAAACAGACATTTCCTTTGACAGAACAGGTGTCTGAACTCCAAGAAAAATGGAGCTGTTTCTGTCAAAGTGAGTTTCTCAGTTGTGTACAAAAGCATGAAATTCTGGCTGGGGTCAGAGTGGCTGATCCTGGGGAAGGCGACGGCTCTGTCCTCCACCCCACCTCTCTGGGCCACCACAAGCTAATATTCTGCCCCAAACGTCCTGAAAACCACCTAATCTTTATGAGAAAGTCTTTCTCTGACCACTCCACACACAAGCCCCTCGCCTGCACGGTGCTCTGTTTTGTGTGCTGATCCATCACTGGTCCAGGTGGGTGAGGAACCATTTGTTCTATCTGTCTGAAACTCTGGTGACAGCAGAGTGGGGAAGGGAGAAGCTCCCGCTCAGCGCTCCTGGGGGAAAGAACTCTGCAGATCTGTCCTTCCGTCTCAGCCCCCGGTCACCTGGGATGAGCCTGCCTGCTACCCAGGACTGCCTCCAAGGGCTGGCTGCTGAAGGATGGATCGCATCTGCAAATGCTAACAGCCAGAAGAGCAGCGGCCAGGGAGTCCTGGCCCCTCCACATGTCAGTGCCATGCTGACTGTTCTCTTTTTAATGCCCCTAAGCCAGCACCCAGCAGCCAGACCAAGCTTCCACAAGTGCAAACCGGGTCACCTCACTCCTGCTCAGAGCCCCTCAGGGCCTCCCCCTGCATGGGGAACAAAAGCCAAACTCCTTCCCCACACGCTCTGCTCTCTGCCCTCCCGGCTGCAGCCACAGTGGCCTCCACGTCCCAGGCGGTGCTGTCCCAGGGCTCAGCACTGCTGTGCCCACAGCGGGGAACGCAGGCCCCGGAGCGTCCCATGGCTCCCCCTTGCTCACTCAGGTCCCTGATCCCAGGTCGCCTCCCCAGAGGCACCTTCTTTGAGCACCCGTGGGAAACGCCTCCCCACGTCTAGTCCTTCATTCTCTCCCCAGCAGCGCCACTCCTTCATTCTATCAGATGGCTGTGTATGCGTGTGCACACGTGCACGTGCCTGTCGGCTGCCCGTCTCCCCTACAACGCACGCTCCACAAGGGCAGGGTCCTGAGTCAGTTTTGTCCACTGCTCTGTCCCAGGGCCCAGGAGGTGCCTGACTCACATGACGCCTCGACCCACGCCCGTGCAATAGATGAGCCACTGGGGCCTTGCAACAACCTGGGCAGGTTTCTCATCTCCATTTCACAGAAGGTGAACAGGGCCTTAAGAGCTAAGTCACTCACTCACTGAGGCAGCGGCAGAGCCAGCCCCAAACCCAAAGCCGTGCTCGTAAGCACGTCTCCACACAGCCTCTTAGTAACTGACCTGGAAGGACACAGCACCCTTAAAAGCCAATGTTGCTTTGGGTTCTTTTCCCTTAGAGTTGATGGGCATCTTCCTGTATCTGAAGTCAGGCATATTCTCGCCATGTGGTGTAGAGGGGAAAGCACAGAACAGGAAGGCCATGTCCTGGTTTTAGCTCCTGCCCTGAGATAAACTTGCTCATAAGTCCTGACTCTCGGGGGCTCATTTCCAAATGAAGGGGTTCTCACATGTGAGTGTGCATCCGAATCAGCCGGGGGCTTGTTCAAACACAGATTGCTACACTCCCCCTCAGAGGGTTCTGACTCAGCAGGCCTGGGGTGGGGCCGAGGATCGGCATCTGGGACAAGGTCCCCAGTGATGCTGAGGCGGCTGGTCCGGGGAGCATGCTGGGAGACCCACTGGCCCAGAGGATGCCTGACGTCTCTGCAAGCCTGGCGCTCAGAGCTCCCGCCACCAGGGCGGAGGCGAAGAACCCACGCTTCTGAGTCTGACCGCCCCAGTTCTAGTCCTGCCTCTGCCATGTCCCAGCTGTGAGAGCGTGGGCGGGGCTAACAAGCTCTGTGTCAGCCTCCTCCCCTGAAAGGGGATCACAGTATGTGTCTCACGGTGTTTGGGGGAAGATTAAAGGAGAGAATGTATATGAAGCGCTCGCCATGTAGTAAGAACCCAGTGTCAATGACCGTTATCAACAACATCATCGGCATTCCCAAACTGGCATGATGTCACACCACAGTGACGCACGGAGGGGGAGCTTTTTAACATAAGTGAGAACAGAACTGCCGGCAATCAGCTTGTTCCATCTAGACTCCTAAAAGAAAGGGCGTTTGGCAGTTTTGCGAGTGCCAAATGTTTGTTTTCATCCTTTGAATGTGAGCTGCCTCCTCAGCCTTCCTCACTGCACAGTGCGCCTTCCAGCCGGTCTCAAGCATGTGTACGTTTCACTTGGCCGGTAAAGGAGCCATTTATCAAACGGAGTCCATCTGACTTCCTGGACCTGAGACCCAGCCAGCCTCAGGTTTCCTTTCCTCCCCAGATAACCCCTGGAAAAACAGATTTCCCAGTTCCCAGGAGTTTGGGGAGGTGGGAGCACGTCACGGATCTTTGCGTAAATTACAAATCCTGTTAGGTTCTTCAAATCAGGAAATCAGCCCCAAACCAAAGGTGCTCTAGCCTTAACAGCAAAACAATGCCCCTGGAGATTTTTCTGGCTTTTTCAGGCAAAACCTGATGAAACCATGTGGGGAATGTGGCAAACACACAAAAGCAAAAGTAACAAAAATAGAAAAACAAACAAATGAGGGTTGCAATGGGCAGGTGTCAAATTAGGTGAAAAGCATTTACTTACCAGGCTTGCCTGTTTGTTTTGCAAGCAAAGGGCAAGAAGCAACAGAAAATGGAAGCAAAACAGATAATCAGGGCAGTTGTTAGGAGAGCAGAAAAAAAAATCAATTGCAACAACCTGGAATGCAGAAAGCACAGAAATCTCTCTTTGTTCTGAATTCTAAATATTCAATATTTGAACTTAATAAAACATATTCTCTTTAGTAACACACAATAAGAACAGACAATGATGGCAGGACAGATGTCACCCCGGTGTGGAGCATTTGTGGAGGTTAAATGGGGGCCACAGAGCCTGCCTGGAGCCAGGAAGGGCTCGAGTAGGTGGGGTGGAAACTGGTTTTAAATTCAAAACGCTATTACGTTCGCTCAGGTCCTGAACTGCCAAGCTCTCTGGGCCTGAGTTTCCCGTCCATGAGGAATGCTGATTGAGTGAGTGAAAACAACAAGAAAAATATGGAATCCAGATGAGACATGCGGATGTGCTGCCACATATGGAGACCTGCCCAGAAAGAAAGCAGGTCCCACCCACAGCCACAGCAGGTCCCAGCCGTGCCCTGGACCCACACCATCTTCTACAAGGACATGAGGACCCCGAAATCTGCAATGGCCCTAATCAATGACCTGCAACAGTGACTGATGGGTGACAACCACGGACGTGCCACCTTTCTGATGAGAACAGTTCTGGAAAAGTGGCAGTGAATGGGAGCGTGAGGATGGGGAACAAGGAACGGACACACGGTGTGACACCACCCTGAGTGACAATGCTGCTTCCAGCCAGGGTTGCTGGAGTCTCACGGAGCCACTGCGGGTGGCTCGAACACCCCCAAACAGAAAATGCTAAAAAGGGCCAAGTTCACAGCTCTTGAAGAGAGGGACCCTTAGGCCAAACAGACCAGCTCTCCGGGGGCGGGGTACAGGGACCTGGGGGAGGGGGTGGGCATGTGGCCACAGTCCCTGGAGTCAGGGTCCCACATATCCTCAGACCGTGGGGAACTGAAAATTTTCTAACTACTGTCACCTGGAAATACGCTGTGAGGAAAGCATCAGAGTTGAACAGTTTTTGTCACGAGGACAGACCACCCAGGCGAACTAGAGAGATTCCTGCTCTTTTAGTTTTCAAGAGGGAACGTCTGCTCCCATCAAAACTGCCAGCGGAGCGTAAAAGATGGCTCTGGGCAGCCTGCAGTCAGGGCGAAGGCTCACGTCCTTTTACCCCATTTCAATGTTGGCCTAAACGTCATCACCAAGAGCAAAAATAAGGATGCATGACTCTGAGACGCAGGAGGCTGTTTCCAGATGAGCCACGGTAGGTCTGAGTGACGTTTGCACCTCCCAAGACTCCAGGAGGCCAAAAGGTTGAGCTCGGCTTGCCAAACGCCGTATATTGGAAGACATAAATCCCCCATCTCAACCACCTTTACTGGCAGTTTCAGTTCCAAGAGTTTTGTTTCACCTCCTCCAAACGCATCATAAATTGTTATACCAATTGAATGAAGAGGCTTCAGTTTATAGACAGCAGACCCCGGGAGGCTGAGCCTTAGAAACACCCGAATGGGCTTCCCCCCTGAGCTCCGGGAGAAATGGCCTTTTATTGTAATAACTCAAAACTAAAGCCCCTTTGAATGGGGTCACTCAGCTACCGGCCTCCTCACACTCCCGAGGCTGCTGTCATATTCATGGTGGGACAAGGCAGAGGTGTGGCGTGACGCACCCCCGAACGTTTGGGGGGGGGGGCGTCATCTGCTAGCACAGCGTCAAGACGGGACACAGAAACTGCGGTCTGTGGTGAGCTGCGGTCTTTCTCCGGATGTCTTCAGGAGGAAAAGATTTTTCAAAGACTGGTATCCCAGACCTAAGCGAATAAACAAACAACTCCCCAACCCCCTAGAGTCATAACATCATTTTTGACTAGTGATCATTAGTGTAAAAACTTGGGCTTAGAATTTCTGCAAGATCTTTTTTCATTATTTACAAAAGAAAAAAAAAGAGCCAGGTGTGTATAACTTGTGACTTGCGCCCTTCTTTTATTGTAGACCAAAGGAATCTGTCAGTACTGGCTGCCTGGGATGCTGTGTTAAGATGGATTCTGAGGCAGTGTCCAACCTCGGTGAGAAAGAGCGTGGTGACTAGTTAACACGGTCTGCCATAACACAGGCGGAAGCAGGGGCGGACAGCTGGATTGCCACATGTTCTACTGTCCTTGTCCTAGAACCTTGTGTAAGGGCTGGATGGGGTATTCTGTCACTTGACTCTAGACTAAATTAGGGTTTAAGGATTTGATTCTTAGTCTCTCCCATGAGCAAAAAAGCCCCCAAACATCTCAGGAAACAACCCAAATCTCTTTCCCCACGAGGTGGACAGTCCTGGCTGCTCAAACGGTGGCCATCGAGGTGACTGCCACGGCTTCCCGGAGCCATGCATAATGCTAACACATTTGAGCAGGTGTTTCCGGGAGGTCCCCAGGCTCATTGCCCTGGGGTGAAGCCACATTCTGGGATGTTCTGGCCCCTCCCTGAAGGACTTCACGCTCCGAGAGGAGCCTAGGAGGAACATGCGCAGTGTCTACCTGCAAAGCCCTCCCCAGAGCCTAGAAACCTCAGGGCAGGCTGGGCCCCGCCGGCCGGGACACCCACCTATCATCTGGGCGATGGTCTTCTCATACTCGGCCACTATTTTCCTGTAAGAGAAGTGACAGCATGTTGGAACCATGACAACAGAACAGTTTTTAATTTCACACGGGGGCCCATGTGCTGGACATCAACAGCCTGACCAATGTACAAGAGGACACATGTCATTTCTCACACTTCTAGGGTCACCTCCAACCTCAACCCTCTCCTGGCACACCCAAACAGGCTCACTTCCTAGTGCACAACTCTCAACGCATCACTCCCCTGTGCAAAACCTTCAGTGTCCCCCGCACTGTCCACTGAGAAAAAAATAAGCCAAACCTTCAGCCTGGCCACTGAAGCCTTCCGCACCCAGGCCTGATCTCCCTCAGCAATCTTACCTCCTTCCACGCCACTGCGTGAACATGATAGTTCAACGACAACAAATAATTTTTTGTTTGCTCTGGGCTTTCTCACCTCCATGACCCTGCTCATGTTGTTCACTTTCTATCTGTTATTCAAAGTCCAATTCAAATGCTACTTCCTCCAGGGAGCCTTCCTTCATTTCTCCTTGGAACTCTATAACATTTTATCTGAAACTTCTTCTAAAACACCTCATATACCTGACATCATAGTACGTGAGTAGAAGCTCCTGAAGGCCTAGGGGCCACTTCTTAGTCACCTGTGTTTGGCAACGGGCGGGTGGGGGTAGGGGGAGAAAATAGTTGCACTTCTTGGGTAGCCTCACTAAACAGTAGCTGCACAAAAGCACTAAGATCTCCTGCTGGTGAGACTGCCTCACTGCTGCCCCCAGGTGGGAGGACCCAGGAGTGAACCAGCCCTCCCTCCAAACTCAACCTTCTGGAAGGAGGCTCTCAAAAAAGACTTGGGGGTTTCACTTACATCATCCAATAATGGCCCTCCATAAGAGTCCAAGAGCTGCTAGCCACCAACAGACCTGGACCCTGATTACAGCTGGCCCTGCCTCTCCCAGCCGCGTGATTCGGACAAGTCAGTCACAGATGCCGGGGGCTCAGCTTACGCCCTGGTAGACTGAGAGCGACCCCAGACCCTGACTTTCAGGGCTGTGGGGGGAATTAAATGAGGTTGAAAAGGACAATGAAAGCAGAACGCACTCTGCAAAGCTTAAAGGCCTCATGGCTGCTGGGCGTCTGTGGCTGGCTTCTTGGTCCCAAGGTCAGTGCCCCACTCAAGGGCAGACCCAAAAGAAAGGAGGCCCCGACATGAGCCCACCTGGGTTCTTTCTAAATCCTACATGGAAGCACTTTGTGTTTTTGTGATTGAACAACACCTCCTTGCATCTGGAGTCACACAGCGGTGACGGATCTTTGAGGCTGCCCGCCTGCACCCATCACCGCCGAGGACAGAGGCCGGCCACAGCAGGTAAGCGACGTGTCCTCTTAGAGTCCTGGAGACCAGGGCCCTAAAGCTGTTTCAGCCGCACTGTATCTTCATTTCCTTCTCTCAAGGACCCTAAGAGGTGCAGCCATCACTGTCCCCAGAATTGTTGATGGGCATACTGGGGCACAGGGTCACTCAGGAGCCGTTCCAGGATCCTCAGGCTATAAAGAGGCAGAGCGAGGATTCAAATCCAGGCCTTGGCCTCTGAAGCCTTTGTTCATAAGCCTCACACTCTCCTGCCTCGAAGCACTGTGATTTACCCCCATTTTACAGATGAGCAAAGTGAGGCACAGAGTTAAGGAACAGGCCCAGAAGCAGCTAGGAAGCAGAGCCTGACTCCAGAGGCTGACAGGGCTGACAGTCGAGCCATCAAACACCAGGGCAGCTGCGCCAGCCGGTGACACCCCAAAATCCTACCGTACTGGTTAGTAAATAGCATTCCATGGAGCCCCCGTCTGTGCTACTTCTGCTTGGGGAGGCAAAAGGGATCAGAGACAGAACTGCCAGCCTTCCCAGTGGGCCCTGCTGTCATTTTCAGTGCAGGCAAAAAACAAGCTACCCAGTGCCCTCCCCTACTCCCCTACCAAAAAAAAAAAAAAAAAGAGAGAGAGTTTAAAATACTGCAACTACAGGGCCTCAGTTTGAATGTGAAATAGCACACTAAGATTAACCTCCAGAAATGGTCACAAAAAGCATCAGCAGAAAGAAGGAACTAAGAGGAGAATTTTCAGGAAGATACTATTTGACCCAGAAAACAGGAGCATATGATTACCTAAATGATTTGCTTGCTACTTAAAATAGTAGCCAGGAATGCAATTGATTTTGATAATTAACCAGCAGCTGTTATTGCAATTAAGTGCACTGTAAGTGTACTAATTCTTCGAGCAAGTTTTAAAAATCCATCTTTCCCTTACTCCCAAACTTTGAGACTTAACAATGAAGGCTGCTGTGGATTCCCAGCACAGTACCAGATCCTCTGCCTTGTTAAAACGGCTGTGCTCTAATCGAAATTGTCTCTTGCCATTCAAAATCCATGACTTAATTTTTGTGCTGAAGAGAGCAGGTGTGTGGAAGAATGAACTGCGCCACTCATGAGCAGTTCTCAGACCTGGCAGCAGCCAGAACCTGGACAGGGCAGACCAGAGCGGGGTGGTCACAGCAAAGGTTTGGGCCAAAGTTGCTTTAAAAATGACACCTGTCAGTGCCGGCCCAGTGGCCTAGTGGTTGAGTTTGTGTGCTCCGCTTTGGCCGCCTGGGATTCGCAGGTTCAGATCCCAGGCGCAGACCTAGCACTGTTCATCAACCCACACTGTGGCGGAATCCCATATAAACTAGAGGAAGACTGGCACAGATGTTAGCTCAGGGCCAATCTTCCTCACCAAAAAACAAAACAAAACATATTTTTTTTAAATGCCACCTGCAATATAGTTTTAAAAATCACATCCCAAGGGTAAGTTCTAGCCCCAGAGATGGTTTCTTAGTTTCTAAGATGATGTGTTGAGAGAAAACAAAGGAGGAAACGAGCTGAGAACAAGGGAGGCAGGCAGCTGGGCACAGGGAAAAGAGTTTGCATTTTGGAGTCAGAAAGGTGGATTCAAATTCACGTTCTTCTAACTTGAAGCTCCAGGACCTCGGGAAAGTCACCTAACCTCCCTGAGCCTTCCACTGTCAGACAGGGCTGATCCCCTCTGGAGGGAGACGCAGAGACAGTGTCTAACCAAAAGCACAGCGCTCAGCACACGGCTGGCAGTCCACACGTGGTGGCTGCCACACTTCTGTCACAGTATGCAGCAAATAAAGAAACCATCCACCCAAAGTCGGGGATAACCCAAAAGCTCATCCATGGAGACCGGTGAAACTGACTGTGTCAGACCACACAGGGACAATTAAATGTCTGTTAAACAATGAGGTCGCCATGTATAAAAATCTGCCCGAGATATGCTCAGTTAAAAAAGCGTGTAGGATAAGGTATATTTCCTCACCCCACTTTTGAAGAAAAACGGAGGCTGTATCGATCCATTCACACATTTGCGTTCAGAAATGGAAAATTCTTGAAGGATGCACCAGAAACAGTGCACAGCGGTTACCTGAGGGTGTGGGACTAGAGGCTGAGCAGGAAGGAGATTGTTTCTCATTGTACATATATTTATTTGATTGCGTTATTTAACTCGTGCATGGTATTTTAATAATAGTAATATACTAAAAATACTTCTGTGAAAATATGACCCTTGTGTATTAAAGGAAAGATAACTCTAGAAGACGCGGGCCACAGCTGCTCCAGCTGGGATCAAAGCCCAGGTGAGCATCCCCAGGGACCAGGAAGCCGGAGCATCACAACTGACCTCATTTCCATCACTTCCCGCCTGCTTTCTTCATATTTATCTTTCCACTCTGAGACCTCTCTCTCCTTGGTTATGATCTAGGATCAGGAAGAAGAGGGGAAAGGTTAACCCCAAATGAGTGAAGTCAGATCTGAGCAATTCACAGCGACTGAAGACCAGGGGACATCGAATACATGAAGAATTAAAACTTCCTAGACCCAAGCAGGATTGTACTCAGAGACTCTCCCCGAGTATGAAACAGAAATAAGCCAGACATCAGACTTTCACCATGCCCCCTGGGCAGCGACTGATCTTTGTTATAAATCAAACAAGGCCATAAAGCCCCCTTAAACGACAGTGTCCAGAAAGATCAAAACCCACATTTGCCACCATCTCTGCCTGTGGTGGTCAGAGGAGAAAGTCTGTCTCCAAAGACACTGGTTTTGTGGACCGTGGGGGGGTGTGTCTGTGTGTGTGTGTGTGTATATATATATGTATACATTTCTTTTCACATGTGGCAGAAACCAGAGCTTTTCCCAGGGCAACAGAGCGTGCCTTCTCTGAGCCACACACCACGATACCTCTGCTCGGGCAATTTGGAGTGCGGAGTCCAGGTCCGGCTGCTGGAACAGAAGGCCTGCAGGTTTCTCCACCTCGGTGGTCCCGATGCGGGAGTACAAGGCTGTTTTGGAGATGGAGACATCTGTCGGGTGAGCAGCCTCTCTCTGTGGAATGGTTTTTAATTAAACAGAAAAAAGAAGAAGTTAACATCAATCATACAACAAAAGGGGACTGCGTTCATCCTTTCATGAATGGGTCAGTTGTATGGTTTTGAAACAAGGAACATCAAAAGTATGAGAAAATGCTAAAACTAATGGATGGGGCAATGCCGGATACAATCTAGGGAAATCGATCATTTTGTACCTGTACAGGCAGACAAAGCGGCTAACAGCAGAGGCCTCCCCAACCCCCAGCCCTTGGAGTCAGGCGTGTCTGGTGCCTGCTTTATCACGGCCATTTATCAGACGCAGAGGCATTCAGGCACTGTGCCTAAGAAGCAAGGTCATTTTCCAGTAGGCTCCCCTTCCAAAACAAAGCCTGATGGTGAACGCTGTTGAATTCTAGTCTGCGTTTGCCTAGTTTTAAATAACGGCAGATCTGATATTTTTGTACGACTGTCCACATTTCAATTTGGGGGGGGTGGTATTTGTTAAGCTCCGTTTGAAAGGATATGATTCACACAAAGCTTGAAGCCTACCAGAGGTGTCAACCAACGTCACCTTCAACAAGCTAGTTTCTGGATGCCGGAAGGTAAGAGCTATGTTGGAGTTATGTTGCCCTAAGTCTGTTGTGTCAATGGGAAAATTGAAAACCGGATCAAGGCTGATATCCACATTTGCTGATAAGACCCTCAACAAGCGGAATGCTTCCCCGCCCCCCACCCCAACTGACACAGGTGTGACGGCTTTGCAGCCTTCTGCAAGGACAGACACCAGCCTCCAGGGAGGCAGGAGAGGTCTGGGGCTACTCGGCCACTCTTTGCACAAAACACTCAGCAATTTCCAGCACACTCAAAATGCGGTGTTAGGAGCATCTCAACCAGGACAGCTGAGGGTGTCAGTCTAATTCTACGGCAAAGGAAACACCAATCCAACCGCACCCCCAGTCCGATTCATTAACCTCCCGGGGCGTTGGGCGTGCCCAGGCAAACCTCCCTGCTGGCTGCGAGAGTCCAATTCACTGCGAGGTAATGGTGGTCTGACAGGGGCCACTGCCTCTTCCGAGGGAAATTTATGAGCAGAAACTGAGAAGTGGACAGAAAGCCACAGCATGGCAGACACAGGGAGAGACATGGGAAAAGAACGATGAGGACTTGTCTTGTCAGTGGCAGCAGCTAAGATCAAAGAACCAACAGTAACTGGGAAGGGGGCGCCCCCCCCCCCCCAAGGGACGTGAGCAGTGTTTCTCTCTCCAATCACAACAGGCATGCCGACCCTCCTCCAGCCTCAGGGAAGTGAACTTGAGGAGGGCGACAGCTCAGAAGACTCGGGCAGAAGCTTAATGGATAGGACTGGAGATTACCGAGTTAGGACCAGTTAGTGGTACACATGCAAGGTGAACTAAACGGCTTTGGTTGCCTTGCCTGAGTTATTTGGCTAACTCTGCAGTGGGACCCAAATGATTACTGCCGGTTAGACAGGGGAGCGCTCAGCCCTTGTCCAACCAGATCCTAGAGTTACACCCAGGTGTCAAATGGGATACCATGACCTTTTCAATCTCAGGTCCTAAACAGATCTGTTAAGGACATTTGACCGGAACACAAGTTCACAGCCAAGATGGACTGCTCAGCAGAAGGACCGACGATGGGGCAGAGCCCTCCCACGTGTGGCTTCACCTCTGCTGCTGGAAATGTTTTGAAGGGTCTACTTGTCATGTGGGAAACTTCTTAGGAAGTAAATGGAAAATCATACCTAGACATCAAGATGCAATATTTGTATTTATGGATTAAGTTCATAAACACAAGATTCTGAATAGCGTTTTTTTTAAAAAACTGTTCCTATTTTTTTAAAAAAAGTAAAATAGTGTGTTATTTGATTAAAAAAAAGAACAATAAAATTTCAAAATGGAAAGAACACTAGACACCATCTAACGCATCCTGGTCCTTCTGAAGATGAAAAAATTGAGCATCTGAGAGATTTGGCCAAAAGATTTCCAAGAAGGAGATTCAGTTCTGACTCCCCAAATAAACCAGCTCTCTAAAGTGCAGGAGAAAATGAATTAAAACTAACTTTATCACACTGGGTGGAAACTAAACATGACCAACACAAGAACTAAGGATCTTTAAGCTGCCTAAAGTCCTTTGTAAAACAAGGAGGGGGATGAAAAATAAATAAAGGAGCTTTCTAAGTAAATGCAAAGGGTTACTACCACAGCCAGCCCTTCCCTCTCCCCTTTCATCCTGGCCACCTGGTGTTTTCAATAAAGGAACAGATGACTTCAGCACCCACTTGAATTACTGCCTGAGTATCTGCATGTTAATAAAATTCAAGGTACACACCCTGGTTTTCTCTTACAACCAAGAATTGCTTTTCACTGAAATTAATAGGTTTGTCTCTTGCAGATTGTTTAAAATCAGAGAGATTAAGCTTTGTTTCTCTCACATAATCTCCCACTTGCTACTTCAGAGAGACCAAAAAGCCACTAGAATCACAAATTAAAATGTGAAAAGCCCATGCCCCAGAGAGCCCTGAGCCTTTAGAACCAGCTTCCAACCCCCCAATCCACTCCCTCAAGTCTTGGTCCCGACGAGGACCCCTTGGCCACCATCACCCCAGTAAGACCTGTGGACCTCATGCTTGGGGTCCTTCTGGCCTTGCAGCCAGGGGCAGGGGTCCTGTCACTCACCCAAGCTCCTCCTTGTGGCCAATTCTCTGTTGCCAGGCCTCAGGGGACACTGCCATGTCTGGGACCAAGGCACCAAGATAGGATCCCTGTCTGGAAGCTGGGCCAGGAGAGCAGTGTGAGAGGCATGCATGGGGGTGGGGAGCAGGAGTCGAGATCAGGGAGGGAGACCACAGCAAGCTGGGCCAAGGTCATGGAGCTGGACACGGGCTGGGTGTCTGAGGGGGTGTCAGGGCTATATGGCACTGGACAGGTGAGTGGCTTCACCCTGGCGCTGTCCCATCCAAATTTGACAATGGGAGGTTCCCAAGCTCAGGATGGCAAACAGGAGGAAGGCACTCAGTAAGTGCCTTATCCCTCCCCGCAGGGAGGCACCACCAGGCACCACCCAGTGAGTCAAGACCTGGCCTCAATCCTTCTCAATACAGGCTGCAGGCGATACGCACAAATTCTCAAAAATGGCAAATAAGCTGAACCCCACGTGCCAGCCCTCTGTCACTGCTCATCAGACTGTTCTTATGGCTTTCAGGCATTGTGTTGTTAAACTCGGGGTCGGGGAGGTAGGTTCTGGACACAGCATGAGAGAAGGAGCCTATGATGCCAGGCTGCTCACCAACCACACAGGTTGCCCAGACCCAACTCCTTCTCCCGCTGACGTACTATCCAGGTGTCTGCCTTGATTGGCCAGGACTCCTGGAGGAATCAGACACTGAGGATTAACCCCCGCTTTCCCTCCCAGCGATGCCTGCTCCTAGGACCTCCTCCCGTCCTGAAGCTTGCCATTTGTGTGATCCTTGTCCCTAAGTTATGTAGACACATCCTTCTTTCTCTATTTCGGGTCCCCTCATCCAGAAGGGCCCATGGCTTTGGGGATCATGACTAGCATCTGTCATATACACAAATTAAGTCAAATCAGCACCCCGCACACCTTGCACCGCTCGGAAAGCACACAGGTAGGACACTTAGGTTCTATCTAGCCTCATTTAGTGTTAAATTCAGGGCTGCAGCACCACGTAGCCAACGACCCTGGTCAGCTTCACCCCCAGGAGGACACACCAAATTTAGCTGGGCCACAAGTGTGTGGAAGGAAAGCAATAAGTGGGCTACCGCGTGGCATCCCAGCCCCTATGGAGTTTTCCTCCTTTCTAATGTTTTCTAACTAATGAGACAGAGCAAACCGCTGTGGTCCCTCCAAGGCCGGCTCAGCGGGCTCTCAGTCGAAAGGGAGATGCAAGTTGAAGCTGCTTGAAGGAGCAACCAGAATTCATCCCCATGATATTTCATGTGGCTTCTCATCTCCTCAATATGACTTTCCTTCATTCCAAGCGATTTCATTTCTGTGTTATCAACAGTTTAGGACTACGCTGCCAAAAAGCCTGGGCTATGTCACCTGCAGCTGAAATAGATGGGCAGAAAAAAGAGCAAATTGGATACACAGCTGCTCTTTTCTTACAGATCAGCAGCTTCCAATGCAGTGAGGGGCAATCAAGCATCTATATGAACAAGAAACCCACAGGAACTTAACTGGGTTAAAGAAAACGGATCACCCTCAGGCTGGTTAGTTACAGGAAAGAGCATCCACTTTCCAAGGTCACCAGGTAACGTATTTCTTACAGAGCAGTACAAGGTACTGTGGTTGAGAAAAACATTCCTTACACTCCAAGACGGTTCTACACCTACAGAGTATTTCTTTTAGCATGCCCTTCTGAAATATGTAAGGAGGCAGCTGGGGTTGTCTCTCCGACTCACACTCTGTAGATCCATGTGACAATATTTCCTAAATCAGAATCGGGACACATGGTCTGAGAACAGACTGTAACCGAGGAAGTCAACTGCTGGCCAATAGTGCCGCCCGCCATCTCTGATGCGCTCTTGGAGGAAGGAGGCAGGGGGACCCGGGCACTCCAGAATGCTTTCCACTCAATCTGAACCACTTCTCGGAACATGCTCAATTCTGCCTCCAACTTCTGGACAGGAATACTGTACACCCTATTAATAGCGGCCAAACTTCAAGTAATTCATTCTGTCTTGAAACCACTACCCAAGGATATCAAGAAATAAATCAATTAGGGAAAAAATCCTCACTGCTTAGTACTTTCTAAAAATCTCATTTTCGTGGAAATTAAGCCCAAGTTTATGGGTTGGCAACAAGAACAAGGACACTGGCAATCTGTATTTACATTCTTGTCTCTGCCCTGGGTCCCACTGTTGCCGGTTTGGACACCCACAGTGTGGCCACCTTCTGTCATTGGGAGCTGTCTCTTGGAGGGGGCCCCGTGTGGCTCCAGGAAAACCACACGGGGGAGCCCTCAGGGCAGGAGATGTAGGTGAACTTCTGATCCTATAACAAGGACGACAGATGGGAGAAACCACCGGCCCCTCTGCCAGATGAGACGTTTCTTGAGAGGGACAGGCAAGGGGCTCCCATTCGGAGATTTGAGTTCTTGTTCCCGTTAGGCCAGGTCACTGTCAGGCCTCAGGCTGGTTCCATGGCTCCACTTCCCCATCTGTAAAATGGGACGTGGACCCACTCCATGAGCTAGATGCTTGGAGCGTCTGATCAGGTAACAGAGCAAAAGTGAGGGTCAGCTAACAACAGCAGGTTTCGTTTATCGCACAGCTACTCACGCCACGCACGGTGTTGCTCTCCGTGTATCACCTGTAGTCCTTACAGCTACCTGCCAACCCGCTGTTCACAGCCTCATCTCACAGATGGGAAACTGAGGCTCAGAGAGGTTCACCAACTCCTTCAAGGCCACGGACACACTGGGGTCCAGCCCTGGTCTGACCGACTTGGGGGTGGGCTGAACCTCCCAGGGCCACCCAGCATTTTGCATGTCATCAGCAACTCACTCAAATTGTTAAGCAAAATTACCCTCAACTTGGAAGCCAGGCAAAAAGATTTCTGCATGCCCTGTCAATATCACATTCCACTCTGGAGCAGGGGTGAGCAAACCTGGTCTGCGGGCCAAATGGCCTGCTGCCCTTTTTTGTAAAAAAGGTTTTACTGGAACCCGCCACACCCATTCATCCATGTATTGTCTGTGGCTGCTTTCGAGCTCCAGTCGCAGAGCTGAGTGGTTGCGACAGAGTCCATATGGCCAACAAAGCCTAAAATATTTACTATCTGCCCTTTAGAGAAAAGGATTGCTGACCCCTGACGTAGGGGTCATCTGACACCTCAGGAAGGTCTGGGTTTCACTTACTATTTACTATTGATTAGGGTCCAGTCTCAGCAGAGTTAGATATTAACTTGCAGACAATGGAAAATTGCAAATTACTTTTGTTCAGTAGAGAAGCAAATGATTTCCGTAGGAAAAAAATAAACCTCAAAGGTTACAATTTGTTTGTCCTTTTAACCCAGTATTAACCAGTTTTATATCTAACTCTGTGATCTTATTCTCGCCTTTACCCCACTGACTCTGTACATCCATTTCTCATACTCTGTTCCATTCAGCCAGCTTTCCCATCCTGCCGGTTCCCTCACTACTGAGTTAAACAGATCTTAGACGTATGCACGGTGTATACTTATGTGAGTTATGCTTTCAGCTTTTTGGAAAATTATACTTTGTTGGACACTGACAATGCCTGCCTGGGCAATGGTTAGCAAAGAAGCTTCTGGACCACACAACATTCTCAGGAGGCAGCGCACGGCAGCAGCAAACTGGTACCTTGACGTCCTGGCGGCTGCGGGCAGCCAGGGCAATCTGCCTGGCCAGCTTCAGGGCTTCTATCCGCATGATGGCGAACTCTAGCTCCTCCTGCCGGAGGGCGGGTGTGAGCACATCGCAGGGGAAGCGCGTCAGGACCGGGTGTCAATGTTTCCCACATCAGAGAAATGAAGGCGCCACATGAACGTGTCATGACAGGGACGCAGGAAAGACACACACTCTGGCTCTCTTTCACAATTAACACCTCAGCAGATCATGAAATAAGTGTTTAATTTCCTTTTTTTTTTGACTCGCCCTTTGGAATGTCTGTCGGGAAGTACCATGCAGTTGAATATGAAATGATTTTTTTTAAAATGGGGTCAAAATTTATACTGCACTGTTTCCTTCGATTTTTTTCCTTTTGCTCATTTAATATAAAGTTGCCTAACAATTGCCATGAATGGATTTGCATTTCTCCAATGACTGTTAACAATCTCTCGAAGCTGGCTCTGAACAGCCTAGTCTGGCGGGTATCAAATTAAGTTGTCACACGTAAAGCACAGAGTAGATAACTGTTTTGGTTCCAGATGCAAGACCAAGTCCAGATGTTATCTCAATGGGAGTCTGGGATGGCCTCCTATATATAAATAGCTCGGCTCCAGGGTGATCTAATACCCTTGGTTCTGTGAATAAATCACAGAAACTGCTTTTGGGGCTATCAAAACTTCTGAAAAATGACTGTTTGGGTCCAATTTCCACACTGAAATACTGTACAAATGGTTTGTTCCATATGGAATCACAAAATTTATATCATTTTGGCGTCTTGGGTAAAGAACACCACATATATCAGTCTTTGAGGGGAAGACATTTCACTTGGAACATTTTCAGCAATTCCTCTTTAAGTCCTGCCTCATTGCATGTGGGGCTTAGAGGTTCATTCTCTACTGAGGTTTTGACAAACTCCCAAAAGGTCACACGTGGGCTACAAACCTGAAGTTTCTGAGCAAATACTGGGGGGTTCTTTTCTGCTAAGTCGGGCTCCAGATAGTCAAGCGCACCACAGAGAGAGGCTGGATGAGCCAGCCTGCTGAGGAGGGCGTCAGCAGAGGCAAAGGAGCCCTCAGGAGCTGTCTGAAGGCCGGCAGAGGAGGACACAGAGGAAAAATAGAGGAGAGCAGAGTGATATTGATTCCAAGCAAGGACCACGCATCTATTTGCTGGACATTTCTGCCTTAAGGCTAAAGAGAGTACCAATTAGGTGCCAATACTTTCCTTTTCCTCTGGACTAATTCCCACACACTGACAATGGGCATCTGAAGACTGGCAGGCCCAACTCCCTTCCCAAAAGCACAGCTTTAGGCGCCCTCCCCACCCCCACACCACCTTCACTCCCTAACCAGTCGGTGGGAGCAAAGCAACCTCTTGCTTATTGATTTGAAAATCTTGGTTGGTGGGAGACAAGCTAGTTGATGGGTTTTCCAAACATAACTTATCAAGAAAACACCTCCAAGTGTAAATATCAAAGGAAGTAAGGTTTTGGTAAAGGTCATTTTCTAAATAATGGAAAGATGATTTGAAACAAAAAAGTGTCTCCTGGAGGATCAGAAAGACTTCAAAATCAGAAGCCAACTCTGTAGAAGCTGAACCACACCTGAGTCCTTCCACAGTATCTACTGGAGAGATGGTTGGACTCGTGTTGAGATTTTTTTTTTAGCTCATTATTATTTCTACACTATCCAACTGCCAGACTCATAGTAGGAGCTCAATAACTATCTGATGTATGAGACGAATGAATGGTCTACAATCCAGAACAACAAAAGTCACCCACTAACTCAATGGCCTCAAACCCTCCTGGGGACTGCTGGGAGGGAAGCAAAAGAAAGACAAAGAAAATTCACCTAGAAGGATGGTCCATTTTAGATGGGCAGGGGGTTGGGGCTGAGGGAAGCCTTCAGCTCAAGTCTATTTGCTCGGCAAGGCCCCACAGGGGCTGGGAGGGGAGAGGTCTAAGTCCTGTTCTACAAACAGGGGGGGTTTCCATCACCAAGGCCCAGAAAACCAACTGCTCCCCAAAAGGAGAGTGTCCTGCTCTACCATTCTCTGTCCTCTGCCATAGAGGACAGAGAAGCAGGGTACAGACTGATGACAGCTCCAAAGCAACAGTCTAGCCCTAAGGGACTAAAAGTAGAAAATAAATAACCCTGAAAGTAAGTAAAGCACTAAAGGTGAGACTGGAGAGCCTTTCTCTCATCATTGTGGTGTGGAGTTTCCCAGGCTGGCTCCTGTGGTCAAAGGGATGGGGTGGGGCCTCACATCAGGTGCCAAGTGAGTGTTGCTCCAAAGGCCTGCCCCTTGGTGATGGGACCCAGCAGGCTGGGTGTCACCCTCAGTGATCTTGGGCCCCTCTGACTCCACTTACAATTTCAATGGTGTCTGAAGCGGTGCCCAAGGCCATGGCCTCCAGCTCTTTCTGGGAGGATTTCTCTGACACCTGCAAGTGCGGGTCTTGGTTGGGGGCCAGCCCTCGTGCCACAGGATGCTGGATCTTTGCCCCAGCGTTCACAAGGGCTTCAGTCTCCTCAAAACTTGACCTAAAGAAGTAAACGGCATCTTTAGTCTTCCCAATGGAAATCCCACCGAAATCGGCCAGGATGCCCCCACCCAGTCAACATCACAAGGGAACCTGGACTTGAGGGCTCCGTTCCCAGAGGAAATGGAGCAGATCTTGGGTGGCCACGGAGCCTGTAGGCTGGACAGCCTGAGGGAGAGGGTGGTCCAGCCTCCTCCCAAGGCCTGCTGACAAGGGCTGGTCAGAAGCACAGATGCCACTGGCTAAGGTCACAAGCTCTGCAGTTGAGCAGACTGCCAGTGCCTTGGTTGTGCCCCCGAGGGGGAGTGACTGGGTAGTGGGTAGTGTAGCTCAGCTTCCTTTCTGTAAAGTGGAGACAATGCACCCCTCTGTGAAGATCTAGTGAGACGCTGCCTGCATGTAAAGCACTGACCACAGTGCCTGTCACATGGCGCCATCACAGTTGTAAGAACATCCTCATCAGCAGAATTGGAGTAAGTTCTGGAAGTCAAAGCAAGAGTTTCCACTCCTGTTCAGTGAAAGGGGCAGGTAGGAGGGGACGAGAAGGTCCCAATCTTAGAGCAAAGCCCCCCTTACCCAATCCAGCACCACACAGCTCAGAACACGACCCTGACGAATGCTAATATCCACATTCGTATTAATAAATATTTGTCAGGCACTTCATGTATGCCAGATTCTGTGACAAGTGCTTTCCTCACAGCATCTCAGTTTAATTGTCCCGATGGCTTTGGAAGACAGGTACCCCATGCCCATCGCACAGTGGGGGATGCCTGTAAGACTGAAAGTCTCGCTCAATCTTCACAAAACCCCTACACATTTTTTTTAAATTACTCTTACTTTACCCATGAGGAAACTGCAGCACAGGAAGGCCAAGTAACTTGTATCAGGTCACACAACCAGTAAGGGCTGGGGGCAGGGGGCCTCAGGCTCTGAAGGTTGCAGCACGCTGTCTCCCCACGGGACAGGTAACAAAAGGAAGTCGTGTGTGCACTGGGGGGCGATCAGAAAGGGCTCACACTCAGGTGTTAAGGATTTCCCCTTAGTCCAACGGGCAGTCAGTAGCAAACCCAGTGCATTTATGACCACATGGACCTTCAGAGAGACAGGGATGCGGCTGCCTGAGTATATGCAGAGGAAACGATGCCAGGATAGCAGTGCCAAGGTGCTCAGAGGCTTGGGGGCCTCCGGCCTGATCCGCAACTCTCTCATTGTGGCGCTCGTACCCTGAACACGGCGTCGGGGACTCTGACATCCGGACGGGAGGAGACTTGACCGGGCTCTCCTGAGAAGTGTCGAACATAAGGTACAAGGCTTGCTTCTTCGGGGCGTCATCGTCCTGCTGCAGGGATCAAAGGCACACGTCAGCCTGGCGACACAGTTGGCCTGACCTGCTACTGAGGTGGAAAGCAGAGCACTCTTCAATAGGTACAAATAACTCGTCAGGGAAAAGCCTCTGCTTTTCTAGAGCCACCCAGAAGGGAGGAGAGAGAAAGACAGAATGGGATGGAAGTCGGGAGGCAGAGTGAGAAGGTGCAACTGTGCGCAGTTGGGACATTTTCAAGGGGAGAAGGATTGCACAGGCGTTGGTGTGCTGTATGCTGTTCAGTCTGTCAGCATTACAGGTCACCTTCTCTGGATAGGCAGCCATGCCAGCCACTGAGGATAAACTGAGGGGCAGACAAGACCCCAGTCTGCGTGTAGCCCACAGTTGAAATGGCGGAAGACGAGCATGAGGACCCAGTGCAATGAGCCCCGCCATCGAGGTTTGCTGACTGACAATAAACTGTGGTTTAGAAGCAGCAACCCCAGCAGCTATAAACGATGCAGACAGATAAGAACAAGGTGTCAGGGCCATTTAGTGCCACAGCCTCATGCCCTCCTGGGCACCTCCATGCCTCTGAGGGCAACACTGGACAACAGCACAGAAGGAGAGGGCATGCTGGAAACCAAACACCCCGGCAGCAGCAGAGAAGGAGCAGGGAACATAGCTGCCCATCACCACCACTTAAAACCAAGAGAGAGGAGCAGCTTAGCGCCCGAAGAGACAGTCTTCAGCTACATAAAGCAATTAATTTGAAGAAAACAGATAAGAATACACCTTAAAAACAACCAAACCACTCCCCTCTCCTTTTAAAAACAAATCTCTGATCAGTTCCTTCTCAGTCTAGGCAAGTACGGTCATGCACCGCATTACGACGTTCTCATCAACAATGGACCGTGCATATGACGGTGGCCCCATGAGATCAGTACCATGTGGCCCAGGTGTGTAGTAGGCTATGCCATCTGGGTTTGTGTAAGTGCACTCGATGTTGTTCACATGACGACGAAGACCCCTAACAACGCATTTCTCAGAACGTATCCCAGTTGGTAAGTGATGCTGACCGTAATTCTTCAGGGAGCCTAAGCACATTCTATCATTTTCCCCTGAAAACGCCATCTGAAGAGGACTGAGTATGCACCTCAAACCCTCCAGCGCCAGTTCCCCCTCGCCGTGCACCCAGGACGCTGTGGGCACAGAGGGCCCTCGATTTGGGGTCTGAGCTCCCAGGGATGCTTTGCACCCAGGAGGCGGCCAGTGCCTGCGTTTTCATGACAAAGGACAGGGCGAGAAAGCAAGTCCCCTCACAGGCCTGAGGCAGAAGAACTTACAGGTAAGGAGGAGCCAATTTTCTCCATATATTCAATTTCATAGGAGTTTCTGTAATCCAACTCTGCAAAAGAAACAGAAGGAGAGGTTAGCCCCTCAGACAAAAAGGGGAAGGATCTGGGCCAGGCAGGTTGGGGCCTAAAACAGGGTCTACGCTTTTGGAGACTGTCCACTGACTAGAGAGATCCCACACAGTCGAAAGGGGAGGCGCAAGTCAGCTATTCTCAGACAACTGGTAAACCTCTTGCTCTAAAGGGGCTTCTGCCATGTGGGGTCAGAGAGAGTTCCACGGGAAATAAACGTCATGACCAAGCATAGGTTTGGCTGGGGACAGACGTGAGCATTTTGTACCAAGTTTTCAGATCGGAGAGTGTATACATTTGGGGTGTTGGTTTTGTCTGTAAGTCTCATGTGCAACATGTGGAACCTTCCCACGTCTCGGTGACATTTTGAAACTGGACCCACGGTTGTCCCTCTCTGAGAACTTAGCTCCAGACACACTCTGAAGCAAGAGGAGAACAGATATGGTTCCTTCAGTGTTGCCTGTAAGAGAAGCTTTGCAAGTCACCTGAAACATCTCCCACAATTCTGCCAGTGCCAACAGGGCCAGTCCAAATCAAATTTTCAGATGCAAAGACTATTAAAGTCCAATTCGGTGGGGAAATGACCTATTTTTAACTGACTGGCAACTTCAGGCTGCAAAGAAAACTTCAGATGTTCTCACTAGAGACTAGAAAACACTTGTCTGCTCAGGTTTCCAGGCAGTTTCATGTGGAAACCCAGCTCTGCCACTCAATGAACTCCTCATCCTGTCAGTGGATTCTCAGCACCTACTGTGCGCCTCAAACCGTGCCGGGCACAGTGGATGCGGCGGGGAACAAGACCCAAAAGGATGCTCTTCTCGCAGAAGCTACAACTGCAGCTACCGGGTGGCTCTCTTCTACTTAAAAAGAAAACCACGAGTGACACGTGACCTGCTCAGAAATCAGCTGTGCAAGAGCATCAGTGGCAATCCCTAAAGCTGTGGTTTTCTTCACATAAAAAGAAACAGAAATAGCAGTTCCGGTTTGAAGCGCCTCAACTTCTACATATTGTTGAAGGCATCACTTCAAAAATGATTCCTTAACATGGGCTTTAAAATGAGATATTTCCTAGTAGACTTTTCTCAAAGCCTGCAAGTGTGTGTGGTCTGGCCGAATAAACCCCAGCACTGAAACCTGTGCACAACTTTTCTGGACTCTCCGACTCTCCCTGGAGAAGCAAACGCATCCTTCTAGCAGGCACGGCCTGATCCCAGGAATGAAGATGGTTTTGTGGATTGGTTATCAGAGAGACCTCGTGCATCCTGAGGGCTGACGCCCTGACATGTGTGTCACTCAGCAAGAACAGAGACAAGTGCCAAACCACATGCTGCTGGCCTGGAGCTCAGGTGACTGTAAATGAATCTGCACTGGGTCTGCCCTCAACTTAAGACACAGAAGCATTCGTTTATAAGACATACTGTCCTCCCCACCTTAAAAATAAGAAGTAGGTGGGGGACAGTGAAGGGCAAGGTGATTTCTAGGGCCTCTTCCAGAAAGGACCTTAGGACTATCTCATTTTTTCGTCCTATTAGGGACTGTTTAAGTCGAGAAGATAAGAGTGAATCAGCTGCCTCCTTCTCCAGGGTATCATTATTGCCAAGGTACGATTTAACTCTCAATTATGTAACAGGCCTACCCCTCAGCACAGCCCATGACAGCACAAAGTACCCAGCATGCACCCAACAAGCTGAGGGCCACCCCAGAGATTTTTCCGGGGACCTGTGGCCCTGGTCAGTGCCCAGCCCTGGTCACAGGTTGCCTCAGTGAAGCGTCCCCCTGGAATCTCAGCCCATTTCCTGTCAGCTGACTTGGGTGAGTTTCAGGTCACCGAGCTCTCTTATCTGTCTTCTTTCCTACCTGCCGAGGGGGCTTCCCCTCCCACTGCCCACCGTCCCCCGTTCCTCCCTTCAGAGGCAGCACACGACAGTACAACCGTGGGGGGGTTCTCTGACCCCCAAGAAATGCCTGCACCTGTGACAGGTGTGGTTACAGGAGGCCCACACTCTACACGGGAACTTCAACCAGAGGTGGGTGAGGGACGCCTGGAGGTGGCCCTTCAGAATGCACCCCAGAATTCCCAATCACAGCCAGTTTGGATTCTCACTTAAAATTTACAAAACGGCCTGGACAGGATATGAAGCCAAACAAACAGTTTTTATTGTCAGCAGAGTGATTTTCGATATTTTGAGGAAACTTGGTTTACTGAACTTGGTTTTCAAAATCTCACTCATCGGCTTTAAATTCTAAGCCTCAAAGTCAGGCTCGGACGGGGAGCCATGTCTAACGTTAGCCCCAGTTTTACCTCATGCACACGCAGCTGGCAGGCCAGGAAGGACGATGCCAGTTACACCAAGTGGCACGATGGCTTCACCTCTAAGAGAAGACGCCACTGGCTAAAGCATGTGCTGTTTTAAGCTGAAGAGGCCCAAAGTTATTTTTAATGGGTCCTGCCATATCCGAGGGTAGCTTTGGCTAATTATTTCATACCGGGCCAATGCACAGTGAGAGGGCCTGACTGCTGTTTCTACCTGACTCTAACTGCTAGAACTTTGCTAGAGGACTAGAAAGAACCCTGGGCAGAAGCTGGAGGATGCAACTGAGTCCACATCATCATTCCCAGGATCAGGGAAGCCGTCTCACTGACTTCTCCATGCCTACTGACCCAGCTGTAAAACGGAACTCGAAGTGCCTACATTTTGCAGAATAAAATGAAATGATGTAAGATAAATGCCCTACAATGGGTTATACAAAAGTAAGGGATCATGACCAGGTGTATCACTGCTTATTGTGAATATTTCTGGAGCTTTTAACATAAGTGACGAGAGAAGAAGAAAAGAGCCTTTTGGAAGGGGACGAGGATGCTGCTCCCAACTTCCTTGCCGTCACCCTTCTAACTGTCTGTGGTGTGACATCAATGGTGCGCACCACTGAAGAACAGTCAGGCCCCGAGGAGGATGCTTTCCCCTCTGTTGGATGTGGGAAGGAGGGGCTGAGAGCTGCGTATTTAGGGAGACCGGAGAATTGGGTAACCACTGAAAGGCCGTCTAGACTTGTGAATCCAGGAGCCGGCCCCACGGCCGAGGGGTTAAGCTCGCACACTCTGCTTTGGCAGCCCAGGATTTCGGCGGTTCAGATCCTGGGCGTGGACATGGCACCACTCATCAAGCCATGCTGAGGTGTAGTCCCACATGCCACAAATAGAAGGACCCACAACTAGAATATACAAGTATGTCCTGGGGGGCTTTGGGGAGAAAAAGGAAAAAAATAAAATCTTAAAAAAATAAAAATAAAAAAGCTTTAGACTTGTGAATCCAAAACAACTGCTCTCTCAGGGTCTCTTGGACCAGAGCTAGGAGAGGTCAGAGGCTGTGTTGCCCAGTGGTTCCTAATCTTTTCATCCCGAGGGACCACAAGGACTAGGTTTCCTCCCAGAGCACCATGTTTTGAAAGATTGTGCCCAAAAAGGGCATTTACTAAGCAAGCATTCAAAGAAACACATTTTAATTGCCAATCTGAGTTTTTAATCAGTGGGAAATTATCAGTGTTGCCACAGTGAGTTGATGTAATTATAGCCCAAACATGCAATTTTAATTAGCTGGGCATCTTCCTAAACTAGTCCCGCTCAGGGTTTTCAAAATGTGAAGACAACGTGAGCTCTCGTGGACCTAGGCAGGGAGGCACCTATCAGCTCAACACCCTCCTTCTACAGAGGACGACGCTCACATAAAGAGCGTGGTGGGAAAGAGCAAGGTTCTCAGAGTCAGGCAGACCTGGTTCTCCACGGATTAGACCCGTAACACTCAACAAGTCTTAACAGCTCAAAGCCTCTGCTTCCTCGTTCTTAAACCGGGAAGTGCAGAAATCCACTATCTAGAGCCAAGAGGGTGAAGTGAAATCATATACGTAAGAGACCCAGGAGGGCTCCAAGCGAGTGTTCCACCAACGACAGTTCCTGCCTTCCTTCGTTACTTAGAGAATTCATGTTGTAGTGAACATGTGTTCAAATGGTAATTATTTATTTCTAACCCAACATTTTATTTTCCTGGGATTTGTGGCTTCAGTGTAAGAAAGCCTCAATCAGAGCTGCGGCCCTGGACAGATTCTTCCCGGTGGTCAACATCAGCACCCTTGGTGCATGTATGGTGACGCTGGACTTGACCTCACTGAGTTAACAGGAAGAAAGATCTGATAAGAGGTTTCTACATTCAGTTGCCAGAGGGAAGCAAGGTCTATTAGAGAGGTGAATGCACTGTATTCACACCCATCGTGGATGTCCGACTGCCTGCCAGCTATAATTATGGTTGAGACCTCCCAAATCTTCACAAGCATTTTCTAAGGAGGCAGGTTTAATAGAATTTTGTTCCAAACTCAGAGATTTACCTATTGGTTGATTTTTTGCGGGGGAAAAAAATCAACGATCAACTACGTCACTGATATAATGGCTGGTCTGTTTTATGGTTCAATGTTAAAGATGAAGAAACAGATGTTGCCATTGAATGAAGCATCTATCAGCTTAAAAGGTACTATCAGCATCTTTACATTTTCTATGAAAAAAAAAGTATGTATTTGCTTTCTCATGATACCACCAAATACACACATACCCCAAATCATACACCTGTTGATTCTTATCTACAAGACCAAGCCCAGGTTAGTTTCTAAATGATTCTCTGACGTTTAAGAGTTTCTTATAAGCTTCAAAAGACGTGAACCAGCTGAAACCACAGGCGCTATCAAGATGGCCAGGTCCACAGCTTGTGTTCAAGCACGCCTGCTGCTTCTGGGATGTCACCCCCCATCTCCCTCACACAGGTGACACCTGTTGCAAAGATCAAATTGACTGTGCTGACACTAAGCTCTTTACCTGCCTGGCCTTGTATTTCCTTTCTCCACAAACCTGTCGTTAGTCCCTACTGAGTTCAGGAAGCTGTGGGGAACACAAAGATGGACCAGATGGAGTCCTTGCCTTCAGGGAACACACACTGTCGTGGAAGAGCAAGAGAGGTACACATATCATCATTATGGTGTTAAGTGACCTCAGAGTGGCCCAGACCAAGCATTGTGGGCAGGCAGTGCAGAGATGTCCAGGGAAAGGCTGGGAGGGGGCAGGACAAGTGTGGAAGAGAGGGAACGGGGGCATTCCAGCCGGAGGCCAGCAGCAGCCACTGCAGAGGCAGCTGAGTAGGCGTGTCCCCAGGGAAAAGGAGTTCCATCCGGGGAGACTGGTGGTTCATGTGTGTGTGCAGAGGAAAAGGAGGACTCAAGAGAGGTGGAGACCACGTCCCAGCCCCTGGGGTCAGGCTGGAGTGAGATGGTTACTGTTAAGCTTTCCAAACCCCAAGCCAGAGGGCCAAATGGACAGCCCACCAAAAGCCTCCATTCTGCAGAAGATACAATGCCCCAAAGTCCAAGAACACGTAATTTGGATCGTCTTTTCCTCTTCAAACTGTGGAAAGCCAGTGTAGTGAGAAGATAAGCATCCCAAATCCCCAAAACCATGCAATGGATCTCACGGTACCATTCAGAAACCTCATGGGCGCCAAGCAAGCCACTGAGAGGCCTGATCACGGAAGACCCTCCGAGGAAGCATTCCAATTCCACCACCGCCCTGCCCAGAGGGCGGAGGAAGGTTACGTAATGGAAATCATGGGCCTAATAAGCAGCAAGGAAGTAGAGATAAGGTTTTCTGTTCGACCATCCTCACGTTGACTTCTACTCAAGTTTTTACAATTGTCAGACAGCAACATCTTGGAAAGGGAAACAGAACCATCACAATGGTCCAGAGTGCTGGAATGATCACCCACACCAGGCTACAAGCCTCACACGGGGATGGAGGAAAGGCACTGTGAGGACTAGAACCCAGGGCAAAATCAAATCAAATCAGGGAAATGGATTAATTCATAGTTGCTCTCTCATCAGCTTTCCTAACAAGAAAGGAAGGGTGGAAAACAATATACACATTTAGAAAAATCAGTGTCAGTGGAATAAAAAACTTTTTAAAAAATCTTCATTCACCCAGTCATGCTGCACTGACTTAAGATGTATGAACTTTTCCAGCCCAAGGACCAGGCAGAAAGCTAAGCGTGAAACACAGAAGAGGAAGGAAGATATTAACGAAATAAGCAATGTGCCGGGGGCCTATTCCAAAGGACTGTCCTGTTGTTAGCAAGCCTGGGTGAACCTCTGGCTTGAGGCTTGGGTAGAAGGTGTGGTCACATTGTGGAATGTCCTATGGGGACTACAAACAGTGGTGGCACCAAGAGACCCCCCAGTAGGTTGACTTACCCTGAGCATTTGACTTGAATGAAGCTCCTTAGAGCTGTTCTTTCAAAGTTATCAGCAGACAGACAGAGCGATACAGCTGAGAATGAGCAAAGCTCAAGGGAGCTCAGGACCGGGAATTAGAGGGCGCTGTCCTGGCTCTTAGCAGGCGGCTTGGGGTCACAGGACAGCTGGTGTCAGGCCTCAGGCTGTTTTAAGAAGCAGCCTTAGCTCGGAGCACACTGGGAGCCTACAGCTGACAGCATGGTTACCTGTCTTAGAAGTTTCTTTCCTGGCCTTTTGCTCCCTAGGGGCAGTAGTCTCTAAGGCAGGATGGGGGTCCGGCTGCCCCCCGAACTGCTTACCCTCCGTGGGCGAACTGAATTTGGTCTCGTTTACGAAGGTGGACAGGTCGGAGGGCTGCGGGTAGTCCTGTTTGTCAGCCTCCAGATCCACCGTCATGCACGTCCACTTCTGGCTGGTGACCGCCAGCTTCTCCTCATCAGTTGCGTGGACCACGGCGGAGATCACTGGCGGCGTTTCTGGTGTAGCTGCTGGAGTGGGGTCCTGTGGGGAAAGGGAAGCAGTGCCTTCATTCACTCAGTCTCTGCGTCTGAAACTGCGCCCACCAATGACTCTGGGGTCCCACTAACCAGAACAGGCCCCTGTCAAAATCCTTGGCATGTACTTGGACTCTGCTCAAAATGGTCCCAGGGCAACAAATTCCTTCCTCTACGAATTTCCTTTTCTGGTGGCTTGTTTCAAGGGGTGACCACAGGTTTAAAAAAATGAGGATTTTGTGTCTTGGCTATTTGAGACATTCCTGCTTGTTCACTGTGAGAAAAATAAGGAGACTTTTACTCTGGTCACTTTCATTACAGCTACTACTGTGTGATGGTCACACGGTACTCAAGGCCTGCACATCAATATTGTCACTATCACCCGACAATCCTAACGCCTGTCGATGGAGGAAGAGAGAGGGGGTCCTATCTCCATTTCCACAGAGGGTATGCAGCTGAGCAGGGCAGGGGGGGAGCCCAGAAATTTTGGAGCAGAGCTGGGACTGGGGCCCAAGACCCCGCTCCTGGGGCTGGACGCCTCTCTCTGCAGCCTCCCCCCTGGCCAGGGTTGGCTGGCTGGGGCGTTGATGGCTCAGATGGGAGGTTTGCTTGTTTGATGACCTCGACTGGCCTGGCATACACATTTGAGGATGGCCTTCCTTGGTAAGCAAATGGGGTAGAAGGAAGGGAATCTATGTGGTAGAGGAACTAGTAAGAGGAGGACAGGGACTCAGACGCAGAAGGAGCCCAAGCCTGCGCTGCTTTAGGGGATGGATTTCCTTTATCTTCCCACTGTGATTTTGGTGACATGATCCACTGCTCTTAACACACATTCAGTTTTTTCATTTTCTCACTATATATTCAACAGACCTCCTCCACTTGATACTTGTGAGTGCTCAGCAGATTAACTGGTCAGGATGGCCTGGTACCATTCCTACAGAATCCAACTAATAACATTCTTCCTGAACATCTTCCTACTCTTGAGATGCTCTGATGTTCCCCAAAGGGAAGGGATCAAAACAATGCCTTGCAAACACTGAGGGACCCTCCTCGCAGGAGGCAGAAGAGAGTGTTGGAGATGTGCCCATGATGAGCAGAAAAGAAAGCTTTGTTGACTAGTGGGGAATAAAAACACATCAGCCTGAACTCCTAGGTGAGCAATAAAATCATAAACGTCAAGGGAACAGCGTACCTGAGAAGGTGGATCAGAGAGAGGAGACCTTTTTGGAGACTTTTTCACCCTAAATGTGTCACTGGAAACAAAATGGAAAATGTAAACACAACAAACAGAGGCAGAGAACCCTCCAGAGCAGACCGAAGCCACCGCCTCTGCTGAGTATCTGGCCCAGACCACCCCCCAGTCTACACCACGCCAACGCCAAGACATCCACACCGACAATTCATTCTGACTTAACAGATATTATTGCTGCCCCCAAGGGAAAGATCCCATCAAGCTGGAAACCTTTAAAGAGATGCCATTTTGGAGAGCTGACCCAGAAAATGAAGCTAAATTTAACCACATGTTCTTATTTTAAAATGCAAATTTTGGGTGAGCAGATTAAAGGCTCCTGATTCATCCAGGAATGACTGAACCAGCCTAGGTGGAGGGAGGGGGTCTGGCTTCATGACAGCAATTAACAGATTTACAATTTACAGATGGGTGAGCCGACATGGCACTTTGACAACTGAAGGAGCCATGCGGAAACTGGAAAGAAGGTTCTGGGTCTTCAGGGAAAACCAGCAGGTTCCTTCCTACTCGCAGGAACTCTGAGCTTAATGGAATTAATGGGATTCCTGCACCTCTCAACTTCTAGGTGTGAGTCCAGCCACAGGCGGGCGGGGGCCGGGATGGTTCTCACGGGGTGATACATACCAGGAAACTGACCACCTTAAACACTAAGCGTGCAGTTCAGCAGTGTAAGGGACATTCACATTGTGCAGCTGATCTCCAGAACTCTCTTCAAGGATGGGAGGATTTTTTTAATGCCTTTTCCTAACCATTGTTAATGACTCTTTTCTCACCCTCTTTCTCCTTCATATAAATTTTTGGGGGTCAGGGGGGAATGTGAGGCAAAGGAAACATAAGATCAGACTCCTGAAAGGGTCAGAGGAAGGGACTTGGAGTCAAGACCGTTTCATTATGTCCAGTGGGTGGCCAGGGGTCATTTCCACAGTCAGAATGGAGGCTTCTCCACCTGCAGACTGGCCCCTGCCCCTGGCCTCAGGCCCCTCCGTGGTATGGTCCTGCCCCCAGCAAAGAAAGGGCTTTGGGGGAGGGGGGTCCCCTCACCTCAGATCTCAATGCCCTCCCTGCACTAAACGTTAACTGGATGGACAGAGCAATCTGGCACTCGAGTTCTTTCCTTGTGTTCTCTCCAATAAAATGCTCCAACAATGGCATCCAGTGGTGAAAAAAATCACTATAAATGGTTATTTACAGCATTTATGGCATTTGCCATATGAACAGTGCAATCACAGCTTGAAGCATATATTTATTCATGCATATAAATATATAACTGCACATTTCATGGCTGCTAAATGGCTCTAAAATACTAAAGCAATCCTGGGGGCAGAAGAAAGGCTGAGACCCAACCCTCCCCGGGACTGCTGAATGCCAGGAGCCAGGCCAGCTTCCCTCGGAAGGCAGAGAAGGTACCTGTCCTTGGGCCTCTCTGGGAGCTGCCCACAGGGTCCCTTCTGGCCGGAAGGCAAAGCATTAGGGGCACAGAGGTGGTCCACTCTGCTTCCCGACACCCAGCAGGGCAGCTCACAGGAGACATGCCAAGGCCCAGCCTGGTCCCAGGTGACCGAGAACGCAGGCCCTGCACAGCCTGACAATGGCTCTCACAGCTGTGTGCTCCACTCTGAGCGGACCCTGCACTTCAGGGCGCTCCTGCAGGTCTCAATGTGGAACAGCCCAATCATTTCTGCTTCACATGTAAGTAAGAACAAGCCACGGCAGGCACTGCCTGTGGTCTAACTGGATGGGTATTTTAATGTGAAGCCACAGTACTTTGAAAGCAATCGCCCACTAGTCCAATTTAAAACGAAAGAATGAAATGAGAGTTAAAAAAAAAAAAAAGATGCACGGGTTTCAGATGAAGACATCCAATATGCAACGGGGGAACACAAAGGTTCCATTCCTGACAAGCAGGCAGATGGTGGATAATCATGATTTCACAGCCAGGCAGTTTCCTTTACGTTCACCACTATGAAACAGAAAAATAACCTCTACTACTGGGCAGCCCCATGCCTCCATCATTCCCAGGCCCGCCCCAGAAATATGTAAGCAGCAGCCATGGAGAGGAAATAAAAAGAGCTTGGAAGCAAACACAGGGCAGAGAAAAGCACATTTAGCATAAGAGGCAGATCCCATTAAATTTACTTACAACAGAGAACACACAGACATCACATCTTCAACCATCCTAAGACAAGAAGACAAAGAAAAAGAGAGACAGACAGAAGGAACTGACAAAATAGATAAATCTGCAGACAACTGGTTATTACTGGGTTAGGATACGACAGCCGTCCACTGTGGGTTCTGCGTGGAGTGGGGGCAATATCCCAGCTTTCTGGAGACAGGCTGTTGGAGAAGCCCTTCCTTTCTTGGTTCCAATTATCCCACAGAGCGCTGGTGCCCCCAGAGCTCTGTCACCCCAGGGTAGGACTCCAAGCCATGTGCACTAGAGGTGAGACCTCCAGAGGGGCTGGCTTCCCAACCTCCGTCAGCTCTGATGGTGAAAAATATGATAACCAAGCTCTCCCCGTGGGGAGGAGACGGTGTGGCTACAAGTCAGCTCTCATTTCAAAAGGAGAGAACAGGGCTTTGTGGTCAGCGTTTGAGACTTCACCTGTTTGAGGCTGAAAATAAAGCTAACGACACAGATCTGATGGAGTCTCTAGGAAAGGCCTGGCTAGGTAACTGATCTAAGAAACGTCCACATTTTTGGTCAGGACTGCCTCCCAGCCCCACCAGACAGTGGCAGGGTGATGCAAGGCCAGAGCCTGCTGAGAGACCCTCTTCCCAGGAAGCCCCAGGTTCTTTTCCATTGCTAAAGGCTCGGGGCAGCCCGGATGGGAGGTAAACAGGTCCCCTGTCTCGATTTATACCAGGCAGACTCAGAGGGGCCAGCAGCTGTGGTCTGTTCTGAGTTGCCGCGGGAAGACCGGTCTCCGTGGCCTTGTTAGATTACTGACGACACTTCACGAGAACAAGGAGAAGCCTCCACACTCCAAGCCACATTCCGCTTGAACCAAAGTCCTGAGAACAGACCTCAGGCATCCGAGCTGAGCCGGGGCTTGGAATGAATTGTGGAGGCCTGGACATGGCAGGATTTAAGGGCAACTGATCTTGGCAAGTGTTTGGACAACAGACCCAATTCTTAGTGGCCTGCTAGTGTGCAAAGTGCTTCTCCCTTAAAGTTTCCTTTGATCTCTTCTGGACCTATAGGGCCTTTGGACTCTTGTCTGCAAAAGACGGCTCGAGAGAGGGATGAAGACAAACAGCTCTGGCTGGGGTGCAGGGAGGGGCCAGGCCAGACCTCTCCCTCCTGGGCCTCCTGGGCTAGTGTCTCACTAATGGGCAGAAACAAATACTATAGATTTTAACGATCTATATGACTAGGGCATATCTCCCAGCTTCCAGGCCACTCCAGAAAGCAAGTCACGTGCTAAATAGGGAAAAGGGTAAGTCACCAACGGGGAGGCTGACCAGGTCTCCACCACATTGTTCTCTTTCTCTGGATTTCCCACAATCCCATGGAGCTGAATGTTAGGTCTTTAGCTAAAAGTGAAGCTTTAGACAACTGACTTGTACTAAGGCAAAAAATCAAGGACTCTAGACCCAAAGGGATACGTGGATGAGAAATGCCAACACTGTGGGTGCAGAGAGGAAGGAAAACACGTATCTTGCCACAAACATGGCGTCACTACGGCAGATGGGGGAGGGGTTACGGCAGCCCAAGTTTGCATGACCAAGGATCCCAGCCAATGCACAGCCCGCCTCCGATCTTACCACCTGCACCCTGAACTTACGTCTTTAGGGGCGTCTTCTTCTTCTTGGCGGGCTTGTTTAGCCCATCCCCGTCCACTCCATTGGCTTCGATAGCACTGGCTGGGATCTCAAAGGAGGCTGGGGATTTAGAAGGTGAGCTGGGGGTCTTAGAGGACGTCTTAAAGGGGTCAGTGGACTCATCACAGGCGTCTGGGTCAAAGTTGTATGACTGTTGGGGGAGTTTGGGAGACTCCTGCATTTTTGAGGTGGAAGAGAAAGGGTTAAAATTGGGGTCATCCCACTTGTCAATATCAAAGGTGTAGGTACCTTTAGCAATAGGGATGTCATTGGGTTCAGCGGGGGATCTGGTAGGCGAGGCAGGAGTGTTGTCGAGTTTCTCGGGTGTTTTTTTCATCTTTGGCCTCCTTAGGGGCATTTTGGCAACTGGCTTTTTGCCTATCTTTTTGGTAGGAGGGGGGTTTTCCTGCTGGGTCTCCCAACTACCCTTGTCCTCAGAATAGTCAAACTCCAGCCTCACCGAGAGCCCTTTGGCTGGGGAGTCCTCCTGTCCCCCACTATCTGATGGGGTCACCTCCACTGCCTCTGGGGCCGTGGCAAGAGGCAACGTTTTCCTTCCAACGGGGGGTGAGTTCTGCACTCTGCCACTTCCAGGAGCTGGAGGGACGGCCCCTTCTGCGCCCTCTGAGTCCAGAGGGCAGCCGGCCTCAGACGCAGCAGCTGGTTTGAGACGAGCCTCCTCCAGTAAGGCTGGTACGGAACCTTCCGTCCCAGTGGATTCCGTTTTTGTCTCGGACGCTGGATTCTCCTCAATGGGGATGGGACTTTCTTCAGCTGGCTCTTGTTGTGTCTCTTTCACTGGGGGGGTTTCAGGGGGTTTCTTAGTGATCTGTTTCTTTTTTAGGGAAGGTGGCCTCGGTTTTTTAGTTCGCTTAAGGGTGCTGGAGGCACTGCTGGAACCCGTGCTGTAGGCATCTGGGGCCGGGGCCACGGCCTCGGCGCTGCCCGAGCAAGAAGCACCATCAAAGTCACTGGCTTGCAGGCTGAGAGACCGGGATAACGTGGACTTAGAGACGGGGACCGAATCCGTGGACTTCCTCCGCGTGTTCACTTTGCATTCCTGATTCTTAGAGTCTGAGCAGCGAGGCTCCAAGGCCTGAAAATCATCGACCAGCTCGATGCTGTCAAAGTCTAAGTTGTAAGTCCCGCTGCTGGCTATCGGCTTGTCTTCATCGAAGACGGCAGAGAAGGAGTGTGACGGAGGACGGAAAGGGCTGCCTTCCACCGAGCTGCTACGGGGGCCATCGGGGACAGAGACCGTCTCAGAACCACATCCTGAGGAACGGAGACAAAGCAGTCACTTAAGGACACTTGGGAGCATTTCTCATCTCGTGCCAGATGATTCCCCTCTAAACAGAGCCCCCTGGCCAACCTGGCCCAGCACGGGGCGGGCACACGGCTTGGGTACAAACCCTGCTCTCATTCTTAGCTCCCATTATTAGCTCCAGACCCTGGACAGGCTTACCCTCAGTTCTCTCCTTCATCAAATGAGAGTGATAAGGGCTGTCTAAGGAAAAGCTCAGATCATTCAGTCATTCAAAAACCCTTTACCAAGTGCCCAGTCTGGACCAGGCACCGTTCTGAGTGCTGGGGATTCAACAATGAAGAAAACAGAGAAAATCCTTGCCCTCCAGAAGTTACATTCTTCAAGGAGAAGACAGTCAAGAAACAAATAAGTAAAACGCACAGACTGTCAGATGGTGATAAGTGTTCTGGAGAAAAATAAAGCCAAGACAGGGGCATTACAATTTTAAAATAAGGTAGTTGGGCAAAGCCCTCCAAGGAGGAGACATTTAAGCAAAGACTGGAAACAAGGTAAAGGCATGAACCAGGAAGATATCTGTGGGGAAGCATCCTAGGCAAAGGGAAGAGCAAGTGCAAAGGCCCTGGGGTGGAAGCATGTCTGGTGTGTTACAGAAACATCAGAGGCCAGTGTGGCTAAAGCAAGGGAGAAGAAGACAGAGCAATAATGTAAGCAAAGCACAGTAAGCCTTCAATAAACAGCTGCTATCATCATCAAGCCTGTTCTTGACTACCCATAGTCAGAGCTGTTGTGAGGAGCAGCAGGAAGCCTTTGTGTGGAGGTCCCCAGGCAACTGCAGCAGGCCTGAGACCGCCCGTCTGCCACCTGTCCCTGCTCCAGGCATCCCCTGTCATCTCTCCCTCCAACCTGCCTGCTACGCTCCTCTTCTTGGCCCTTCCTCTCCTCTTTTTGCGGCTCCCTCCCAGCTTTTCCAACCCCTCAGCCACTGCCGGCCAAGGAGACGCTCCTGATTTTACAACACGCTGCACATGCTCCAAATTTGGCCAAGAGATGCTCCCTCCTCTCCTGACCCCGCTGCTCACGGGGATCTGGCCAGCCTGGCCTGGGCTGGGCTCCTCTGGGCTCGGCCTGCACCGGGTGGAGCCTTTCAGGCATTGCTGGGTTCACAGCTGCCCCGGGCAGTCAGGATGCCAGAAAATGATCGGCCAGCAAACTCAAAGCGTGTCCATAGACAAAGGAGGGCAAATGTTGCAAAGTGGCCTGCAGACAAGGAACTAAAGAGCTGGCACACACAGGCCTGGGGACGGTGTTCCCAGAGGGAGTTCCACTGGCAGGAGGTATACTCCCAGACTGCCCCCTGCCCCCTGGTTTAACTGCCAGATAGAATACAGGATGTTCAGTTAAATTTGAATTTCAGATAAATAAGTTTTTTAGTATAAATATGTCCCATGTCCCAATTATGTGTTGTTTACCTGACACTCAAATGTAACCGGGCATCCCGTATTTTTATTTGCTAAATCTGGCAGCCCAATTCCTCATCCCCACAAACACACAGTTTGGAAGATGCTCGATTAAACTCGAACTGGCTTCTTACTGGAGATTTCCTCCCAGCGGCTCCTGCTCACTGTTGCAAAACTCCAGGCGCTGAGGGTCTCATGCGGTGCTCACTGACCCTGCTCACAAGCAAACCTTTCTCCGGGAGCACTTGGCAGAGCCCCCAGGAGATGAAGTGCTGCCGGAGACAAGGAAACCACAAGCCCGCCGAGTTCACGAACTGGTCTGACTGATCTGTTTTCCCCGGAACTGTCGTACTTTCTCTCGCAGCCTCAATAACGGCTCTTGAACTGAGAGCATCGTCCGGAAGCACGTCTATTAGCCAGTCATGGTTTCAAAACTTGCCCTCTCTTCTGCACCCAAGGCCACCCACCGTCCTACTTGGAGCAGAGGTCCCAGAAGGGGGAGCGCTGGCGTGAAGCCTCTCAGCTCTGCTCTGTCCGCCAAATGACTCCTCCATCATCTCAAACCCTCCTGTTCCTTCCCCTCTGCAGAGGAGGGGCATCCTCTCCCTTCTTCACTCTGAAGTCAACTCCCTCCCTATTTCCTCCAGGACTCGGGCCTTGGACACACTGTGCAGAGGGCACAGGAAGACCAGGGGACCAGGTGCTTTCATGTGGGCCTTGCAGGAGGGAGAAAAAGCCTCAGCCCATCCCATCGTTTCCAAAGCAAGGCCCACAACCGCTGACTTGCGGTGTCTCAGGCCACTTCGCATGCCCCAGCAGCCCGAGGAAGCCTTCCGAGGCCCTTCAGATGTCTGCGGTTCTCTCGGAATCAGGCAACAGTCAGCAGATATTTGGCTTAACCATCTGCTCACTGTTTGCTCTGGAAGGAAAGCTCCCTGCCTGCTTAACATGGCTTTCCTCTTTAGAACTGACATTCCCTAATTAAATCACCATGGGCCAGGAAATCTAATCTGGCTGCAGGGTTTCTTAACTTCAGCACTGTGGCCATTTCGGGATGGTGAGCTCTTTGTCGTGGGGGGCTGTCCTGTGCACTGTAGGATGTTTAGCAGCATCCTTGGCCTCTACCCATTGGATGCCTGTAGCATCCGCCACCCGAGCTGTGACAACCGAAAATGTCTCTAGAAACTGCTAAATGTCCCCTTGGGGGCCACAACTGTCCCCGCTTGAGAATCGCTGTCTTATCATGTGGTGACCTCCATGCCCTCATCAGAGGAACCCTGGGTAAGACCAGGGAAAGGCCACTGCCACATGTAGGCCCTGATATTCCAGAGCAAGTGTGGTCCAATTGGGTTCCCAGTCCCCTCGGTGGATTTCTGAACATCCACACACCATAGCTGCATGAAGACCATTCATTCACTCATTCATTCATTCCACAAATAGGGTATGCTGTGGGCACAGAGAAGCAAGGACAAGACCCCAGAGGGATCCATCCACGTGAACATGTTGTCCACCTCATGCTTGCCCTGGACACCAACGCCTCCCCGGGGTCCAGTTTTGGCTCAGTCTGATGACAAAATCAGCATCCTTGGTTCATCATATGCAAAGGCTCAGTAGGCGGTTCTCAGTTCTGTCAGTCTGTCCAGGCCGCCATAGCCAAGTCCCACGGACTGGGGGCTTCAACAACAGACAGGTGTTCTCTCACAGTTCTGGAGGCTGCAAGTCCAGGATCCAGGTGTCAACAGGTTTGGTTTCTTCTGAGGCCCCTCTCCTTGGCTTGCAGATGGCTGTCATCTGTGTCCTCACCTGGTCTTTTCTCTGTGTGAGAGCATCCCTGCGTCCTCCTCTTCTTACAGGGACACCAGTCCTATTGGGTTAGGGCCCCACCCTTATGACCGTATGTAACCTCAATCACCTCCCTAAAGATCCCATCTTCAAATACACTCACGTTGGGAGGTTAGGGCTTCAACATACAAATCTGGGGGACACAATGCAGTCCATACATCAGTGCTAGGCAATAAAACCCCCAAGCTAGGCAAAAACACAAATGTATTTAGAAACAAGAGGGAATTCTGAGGAAAGGGAGAAAGCCAATAAGGGGCAACTAATGCCACTCAACTGATGTCACCCTACCGTCTCCAAAGGCCACATCTCTCAGCTGTGCTGGACTGTTTCTAACTGGAGCACTGACTGCCGGCTGGGTTGGTGCTTCTCTCTGCCCTCGCACTGGCCCCGCCCGCTCCTGCAGGGACCCCGGGGCCCAGAGGACCAAAGGTGTCAACACATGGCCCCCCACACTCACAGACTCTTACCTTAAACCAGCACACCAAGGGTCAATGGCCTTACACACAGGGAGCATAGCTTTACACCTAAGCACATAAGTAATAATCTATTGCAATTCATAGTGTTTATTCTGGAAAAGGTCTCCATTTTAAGTAGGCTAACGAGACATAAATGGAGCATTACTCGGTCCTTATGTGGCATCTTGCTGGCAGGTGTGGGTGACTTGCAGCAAGTCCATGATGAACTGAACGTTTCCCAAACTTGTCTATGCTAAGACACGCCTAAGACGCTCATTAAAACCCCAGACTCCTGGCTCCTCCCTGGAGAAGCAGTTCAGCAGGCCTGGAGTGGGGGCTCAGAAGCCCCATTTTCACAGCTGTCACAGGTGAGCCCCATGAGCAGGGAAGTCTGAGTGCTGGGCTACCACCTCACCTGCTTCCTATCTGGACTATCCTAGTTCTTAACACCTCCAGGGGCAATGGTTTAATATTTGGCACAGAAATGATGTGGAGGACACTTCGACTGGCTTGGACTGATCTCTGAGGCGAGCTCGGATGGCCTGCAAGGATTCTGCCTCAGAGGTCTGAGGCGTCAGGATGGGTGAAATGACAGGCAGACGGTCCGAGTGCCCACCCTCGTTGCTAAACTCAGAAAGGACCAGCAAAGAGGGGCAGGAGGCCCATGCGAAGCCAGCTTCCCTCCCTGACTCAGTGGGCCTTCAGAGTCTCACAGCGACCCTGCTGGGTCTTGAGGACCCCCACCCAGCGGGCCTGTGCCTGCTGCTTCCTGGACATCTGCTCTGCTCTCATACTATCCATGCTCTCGGACCTCCATCCAATTCCCAAAGGCTAAGGTGGGACCAGTGCTGCTCAAGGCACTGTGGGTAATGACAATTACTGCCCAGGGTGACTCATTGAGAGATGGAGAAATTCTCTCTGAAAACCAGATGGTTTCCACCAGAGTCCACCTGTGAGCAGCCAAGTGAAGCAGCCCTAGTTAGAACTGGCAGAGCTGAAAGGGGACTTTGCTGGCTGGGGCAAAAAGTGACATCACCCCACAGGGACCCAGGAGCACCGCGGGCTGACAGCCCCACTATGGGGCAGTGTGCAAAGCTGGGACCTGTGCAGCCCTGAGCACATCAAATGCCATTCTCCGTCCTGCTTTGCTGACTGTTGCTTTCTTCCTGCATCCTCCCTGCCAGAAGTCAGCAGCTTTCCTGCGGAGTCCTCACCTGCTGTCCTGCCTGGGATGCCCCACAGAGCTGCCTGCCAGGCACGCCGTGGTCCACCCCAGGCCTGGCCCGGCATAAGCACAAAGGGGCTTTCCTCTTACAGACTTCACTGCTCTTCATTCGGAGGTGGCAGGAAAATGACCAATAGAGGCAATAACTAAACACGCTGTGACAGGGGCCACTCAGGCTCTGTGTCCTCAAACTTCCCTTCCAGCCTCCCTCAACTATCATCCTGAGCACGAAATGAGAAGTTTCAGAAAAATGCCTTCTTTATAAGCTCAAGAAGACAGCTCGAGGACAAATCACTAGGAGAACATCACACACCCCAGTTCTGATGCAAGAAAAGTCAGTGGCAGAGGGATCAGAGCTGGACAAAACGTGGCTGAGACCTTGGCTCTGCCATTATTCAGCTCGGTGACCTTAACCAAAGTTCCTAACCTCGCTGTGTCTCATTGTCATTGTCCCCAGTCCCACCTCCCCAATCGCTGCAGCATTAGAGGTTAGGTCTCTAATATGTCCACTGCAAAGAAAACGCTCCCCAATATTGCCTGTTGTTCTGTTCTTACTACCAAAAGTCATCTGTAACAGGGCAACATATATACGGCCTGGCTTATACCTCTGTCCTCCTGGGGGAATAACAGGCCCTGAGTCGCCTGTTTGGGGTGTGTGGGCCCCGAAGCACTGTGGGATACTCTCATGGCTGGCTGAGCCGGCAGGGGCCGCTGAGCTGGACGACGAGTGCAGTCGAGATCCTCCAGCGAGGTCACTAAGGGAAGTAAATGTGCGTCCAGAGGCTCAGGGCCCCGCCCGGTGCTCGGTGTGCCCACCCAAGGGGTCCAGGGCAGTGTGAGCACGGCAACAGTGGGCAAGTGAGGCCACTGTCCTCTCAGGTTTCCTCACCTTCCCACGTGGCCCCTGAACTCCCATCGTCCCTCCATCCTGGGATGCATAAGTTTTGGATCTGGGGGTGGTGGACCACATATACCCCTGGCCCAATAGCTGGAGTGCCCAGGAGCAGACCCGGCCTCTGCCTAGGCAACATGTGCCACCTGCCAGCTGTCACTAAGGCACCCGCCTGTGTGTTTTCTCCTTACCCATGGGGGTTGTCACATTGGGCTGCACAGAAGTGGATTGCCTTGTCCTACCCCAGTCGATTCTAACTCAGTGGTTTAGAGGTAGGACCCAAGCATCAGTATCACTGTTAACACCTTAAACTGAGAGTGAGTTCACCACTGGAGACACCAGTGGTCACGTGCACAAGAGCACGAATGGAGCTCCTGGACCCCTCCAAAGGGGCCAGGAGAGAGGGAGGAGCAGAGAGAGGGCAATGAAGTGTGGATGACCGGGGACAGAGATGCTGAGCACTGAGGATTTTTCTCTTCTGAACAGGAGATGAAACACACAGAGTTCCCAGCACAGGCCTGGCACATGGCAGATCCCTCAATGGGAACTATTGTTTATGTCCCTCAGTGGCCAGTTTTGAGTTCTAATAACACAGCCACTATACAGCAGCCAAGCGGTCTATTAACAGGACCATGGAAGGCAGAGTGGGAAGGATCTCGGAGGACTCTCAGGTCACCCTCTTCATCTTACAGATAAGAAAATGGGGCTCAGATAAGCTGCATCCTGGCCTGGTCCAGAGGATGGCAGGCGCAAAGTGGAACACCCAGGTCTCGCCCATCCTCCAATCCCCTGGAGCAAAACATGGTGGGAGGACCCAAGATAAGGCGACAGATTGTTTTGTAAAATGTAGCTTTCCAGGAGGAAAAAATCATGTCTCTGTTCACTGCAGAGGTCTCATCTATTATTTCATGTGGTTCCTTTGACACCTTTGGCAACGTCCTGGCACTCTGCAGAGGAAAACCAAAGAACAGACTCTCCTCTCTTGCCCTTTATTTCCCGTGGTTCTCAGAAGGAAGCTTTCTTTTCCTCTAGCCACCTCCACAAGCAAGCACAGCCTCTTCTCACGCCTGTGCCGTGCCCCACGCTGTCTGCAGGATGGAAAGGCAGCCTTTTGAACGAGTGCAGGGGCGCTTCAGGCAGATACATGCCAACCGTCAGTGTCCTTCCAGTATAATCCGCAGACATTTAGCCTCATTGTAGTTTTCCAAGGAGATGCGGAGAGTCCCTGTTCAAGACTCCAACAGGTGTAAGCAAGGTTCTGAGGGGCTGTGACTCATGGCAATTGACGGCTCCAACCCCTCCTCGGAGGGGTTCTCTCTTAATCCTCTATAATGCTCCTTCTTTCAGAAAGTGCCATCTAAGAAAGAGGTGGCTGTGGTGCGTGCGTTTATTTTTGCGAATGAAAGCTGTTCTTTGGTTTGTTGGAAAAAACTCAGGCAGAAGAAACAAGGACTGGCCAAAGAAGAGAAGTGGCAAACCAGTCCCCAGGGCTGGTCGGGACGTGAGCTGGAAGTCCTGGAGGGTGCACACACGCCCACCGCCACGGTCTTCCTCTGTACACTGCTTGGTGCTTGGGGATGGACCAGACACTGTAAAATGCCATCATTTTCCTTCCAAATTCTTCTCTAAAGTATCCCACAGATTTATAGGCATGAGCTTATATATCCACAAGAAAGGATAATTTAATCTTAATTACATGTTTGACCTAGGGATTACAATCTGTTTGTAATTCAGCCACTTTCTATTAAAACCTAAGGGCCAATGTTTTACAAAATTATAGGAAGTGAAATTTTTACACACTTTATTACAGGAAGGAAAGAAAGTGGGGATGCAAGAGACTCTCTGAGAAAAGCAAGCAGCCCTTCTTCTGGCTTCTTCTCTACCTTAAAATCAAACAAGCCCTGATGATCACCCTCTCAGAGCCCAGTGTCTAGAGTGGCTGTGCAGAATCATGTCCTGCTAGCTGAGGAGCTGTCAAAGGGGAGAATATGGAAACTGCATTTGTCCGACACCAGCAAAGGCACCTGCTCTCCCTAAAAACTGTCCTACCCTCTTCTCCCAGCACCAGGGAGCATAGGTGCTTAGGAACAAAGTCCTGGAGTGTCTGCTCTTTCTAAAACAATGGCCTGCTTGAAGCCAGTGCAGGTAGAAAGACCTCCACCCATGTCTTTGTAAAACTAACGTCAAGGTCAAAATGTTATTCTATTTTTCAGCCCACCTGGCCAAGGAACGAGTACAAATGGAGGTCCCATCCTTGCCCTGCTCCTTCTCCTCCCACCCAAGCTCCAGCCCTCACCTGTGGTGGCCTTGAGTACAGGTGTGTGGACACCCCACCTGTACATCCCAGCCCCATCCTTGGTTCCTCCTCAGCTGAGAGGTACAGACACAGGCAGTCAGCTCTGCGAAGACGAGCCAGAAGAAGGGGAGCGGGTGGGCCCAGGGAGTGGCTGCTCCAGGTATCCAGAGCACGGTCTAGTTCAGCCCTGCAGACTCCTCACATAGTGACGGCTATGGCTTGAGGAAGGCCAGAGTGGAGCCCTAAAGTGTGGGGTCCAGAGCAGACCATCCAGGTCCAAGGACAGTACCATCTGGCTCCCACCCGGCCAGCCGGGCCATTTCTGGGACCACCTGGCCCCCTGACGAGCCTGTGGGACCATTTCTAGCAGTCCCCTCTCCTTCCAGGCCTCATGTTAAACTTTCATGCTAGAGGTGATCCCAGCCCTGCTGGTGTAACTGGAGGATGCACGCAGAGAACACCAGGCAGGTGAACAGGCTGGGGGTTGGGGAATGAGATCTGTCCCATCCCCAACGGTCACCCCCAGTCATCGCCACGTCTAAAAGGCACAGAAAGGTGTGTGTTTTAAGCCACACTCGGGGAGAAGGATGTGGGAAAGTGCTAAGAAATCAGGTCACTTGGCGTTCATGAGGAACAAAGAGCTGTCCACGCATGGATTCAGCTGTTACTTTCTCTTCTTGCGCATTCACTAAATATCTGCGTCCCTCAAGCCCGGTGGGGCTGTGATCTGTAACAAATTGCAGGTCCACACGGGCGTCCAGAACCAGTGTTCTTACAGGAGCAGGGGGCTAAAATCAGAATCCAAGACAGAAACTTCCAAGACCCTCTTTCCCCACCCAAACCCAGTTCTGGGTGCCAGGTGAAAGGCACCGAGAGATAAATGCGTGGTTTTCCCAGACGCCTCCCCTAAACTTCTGCAAAGCAAAAGAAGAATCCACTGTACCTGCTCCCCTTAGCTTCCACCCACATAAAACACAGCCCAGAGCCTAGAGGCCCCAGCAGCGGGGCTTGTCTAAGGAGCTCCAGCAACAGCCCCTGGGGAGGGTGCCCTCCTCCAGCCACGCCCCAGGAGTAGTTGCTGTGAGTTCCCTGGGGATCAGCCACAGGGCAGCTCCCGGGCCTCCCTCAGGGGGCACCTGAGCCTTGGTTACCTGGTTCTTCCGGGGGAGGCTGTGCGCTGACTTCAGATTCTGCAATGACTTCGGGGGGTGGCGGGGGTGGAGCTGGTGGAGCTTTCACAGGGGTCGTTGACTCCGGGGTCTCGAATGCTTCTTCAGAGTCAGAACTCCTGATGGAGAGAGAGGGGGAGAAACCCGGGTTAGGCAGGGGCCAGGGCCACGTTTGCTCCGAGGGACCAGGGGCCATGCAGCTGAGCAGCGTGCAGCCTTCTGACTCCCACCCGGGACCGGCAGAAGCAGGCTCCCTGCCAATTAAACTGTTTGAGGACAGATGCGAGGAAAGTCATTTCACAGCATGATTCCCAAGGGGGAATCTCATTATCACCAGCTTTGTGCCCAAATGATATATTCTTTGAACTCAGCTCTATTTGAAATACATATTTCTAGCCTTAGTGGCAAATACAAACAGTGGAATCTTTTGATCAACTTTGGCACGTGTTATTTGGCATCAGTTCAGTCAAACTGATATGGAGGCATTTCCAGGGACACTTTTTGATACTGTGGTTTCAACACCCCCATAGGATCCCCACCCCAGGAAACTCAATCTCATTTGGCCTCTCCCCACCCCACCTCATCATTCTCTCCCGCTGCCCTTCTGTCCCCGTGCTTCTCATAACTTGTTACTAGAGATTTATTCACTTTCTAATTGTGTCAATTATCTTTCTCCTCTACTGAGCTGAAAAGGCCATGAGGGCAGCCGGCCTTGTTTATCACAGCATCCCTGAACCTATACCAGGAAGCAGTGCATAAACATTGGTTAAACGAATGAATAAACCTAATGAATGAAGGGATGAAGGAATGAAACCAGCAAGCCAGCCAGCCAGCTGGAGGATGTGCCAGACCAAGACACAAAGCATAGGCCACTGACCCCAATGGTGTGAAAATGGCCCTCACTGGCCTGCAAGAAAGTCTGCTCTCAAGGAAGAGTCTTCACCCAGAGAACTGGGCCAAAATTCCAACCACAGGATGCCCCAGCAGGGGAGGCCGCTTACCAAACTAAAGTCTTGTCCTGGGCTCAAGTGCAGAGAGCCCTTCTCCATCACCCTGCTTCCAGTGGTGACTCAATTTTAAGTGAGAAAGTATGAGGCCTCCTCAAATCACTGAGCCAGGAATGTGTCCTCAGGCTAGGGGGCAGCTCCTCACTTGCTCAAGATGCCTGGGGGTCGACCCACGGTGCTTGCCCCACCTCGCTCTGAGGATGCCAGAGTGCAAGAAAGCAGCCTGATTCCCATCTCAGGATATTTTAAATAAACCAAAATGCTACGTATTCATTTGCAACAAGGAAGGTAATGATCAAGGGGGTGGATACAATGATTGCTACTGGAACAAGCCGCCCAGTGGGCAAATCTGGGTAAAGACCTATAATCAGAGGGTGATGCGTCAGGTGAGTATGGAGCATGAAACGCTCACATTACTGAGCTCCCATAAGGGTCAAAGGACCAGTGACCTCAGCAGAGGTCAGCATCTTCTAAAGACCATCTGCCAGTGGGCAGAGAGAACCAGGAACCAAACCAATCCCTCTATAGTCAGCCAGGACAGGAAAAAGGAGCCATTTGGTGAGTTCTTCAGAAAAATCTACATGGATGCTTTTATAACTTGTTTGTTGATAACTCACTTTATCAGTGCCAAAGACCCCCACCCCCAAGGACTCTGGCTCCTCCAACCAGCCACAAAGCCCTCTCGGGACCCAAAGAGATGAACAGAAATATCAGAGCTGCTTTTGATGGGATCCAATGAGCTGAAGCCTGCACACTATTAAATTTCATGAGTAAAGCCTTAATTCATGCAAACACAACAGGGGGCATACGGACTTTTTACAAACACACATTAATAGTAAAGGTCTGAGCTTTTGTCTAGAGGGAGAATGAAATATCCACACTTCAACAACAACAGATCTAGGTACCTGAAGTTTTGGAGTCTGTTCACCGGTATGAAAAACACAAGGAAGGTACACAACTGAGCATCAGAGAGGAATAAGCGTTTGCATCAGCCTGGTGGGCCCTGGGTGTCGCCCCGGCCCCCAGCACCACCTGAGTCAGGAGCAACATTGATGAGACACATAGAGCCAACTTGCCTCTTTCCAGAGCTTCTTTGAAGGACCCGCAGACTGGAGTCCCCACTGCTGGTCACCGCTGTCCACATCCACTGGGCCCATTCCACCAGGGGCCACATCCGCCAGGAGGCAAAAGCCATCTCTGCTGAAGAACAGCCTCTGCCCCCCAAATTCTCACCCCTAATTCCCTCGGTGGTATCTGTGGGATCTAAATCTCTTCAAGATGTCATGAAAAAGTTAGCTGCACCACCAGCCACAGATGTGGTGAGCTTCTCCGGCGTCCAGCAGAGACACGGAACGAGAGGCTGCACACTCTTCCCATGCCTTCTCCATCCCTGGGCCCTGGCGATGTGTGGCTTTAGAGCACAAAGGCCCTCTGCTCTTTCCCAGCAGCACAAGCAAGCGACAGGGAGGGCCGGATGCTCTTGGGTTCAAGCTGCTGAATTCCAATGAGCTCTCCTCTGCTGCAGCTGCCCGGCCTGCACACCTGCTTGGAAGGGACCACCATTCACCACTGCCCTGTGCGCGGGGTGAGGGCACACCAAGCCCCTTTGTGGTTCCTTGCCTGTGTACCATGAACTATTTCTGCGTCAAAACACCAAGGGCTACTGTGGACCACTGGAAGGCATTCATTTCCAGCGTCGCCTGCATTGTTTTCATATTTCTGCACCCTCTCCCAGGAGCGGAGAGCAAGTTAATTAGAGGAGGCGGATGGCAGCTTTTTAAATTAGCTCTTTTTTCCCTAGTCAGTTTCCCAGGGGGCTCAAAAACATTTCCAAGAGCAGGGATTTCTGCAGTCCACCCACAAAGAGCGTGTACATAAAAATGAAGCAGCATTTTGGAGTCTCAATGCATAAGAGCAGTTCCCACCGGCTCTTTGATTTTTTTTCTACTACAAAAAAACTAACGAGAAATTGTTCTGTTAAGGTTCCACACACTTTCAAGACGAAAGAAAAGGAAATAAATTTAATTTGCCATCAAGCTGTATCAGAAAGAGAAATGTGCTACTTTGGTTTGCTAAAACATCTCTAAATTATAGGAAAATACGTTTACCAGGATATGCATATGCTAGGCTTCCTGTGTAAATAAATATGCAAATACAATAAGATATAAGCATTTCCACAGTGTAGAGAGATTATAATAGCTATTATACGTTGAACTTTTCGTTACGTGTCAGGCACTGGACTAGGCCCCTTTGTACATTTCTCTATAATCTTCAAAACATTCTGCCTGCTGGAGAGTAGGCCCATTTTACAGACGACGCAACTATGGCTTAGAGAGGCAAATTACTTTGTGCACGGCCATCTAGTTAGTAAGCAACGGAGGCTCAAATCTAGAACTGTCTGCCTCTAAAATCTGTGCTCTTTTCACCACATCTGTGGCTTCCAAACATTTTTAGCAACAGAACTATTTTTCCAAATGAATCTTATATGAAATTCCTATGCACAGAGAAAAGCCGTATTTCATTTATTTTATAAGCTCAATTTATAACATATTCTTATTATAAAGTCTATCATTAGAACCATTAAGCTACTTTGATGAACTTGAAAATGTGACGTTAGGAGTTGGGGATGTCAACTGCAGCACCGTACCTGGAAAAGTCCTGACACACCAGTAAGTAATGACAAACAGCACCTGTTTCTTAACAGCTCGTGCTGTGACCATGGGGTATTCTTTAATAAAGCAGACGGGGCAGGAGAGCTACCTAACCATACAAACCACATTAATCCGTCTGCAGAGGCAGTATGCAGGAGGTATCAACAGCACAGCGGGGTGTGCACAGAAGAGGAGGGAAGTCAGGAACGTGTAACCCCAAGTGCAGACAGACTGTGCCAGCCACTGGAACCCAAACCCGCCAAGCTCCCTGGGTGTGGGCTAGTAAAGTTTTAAATTATTTTTTCAGGTATTTTCTCGGATTTTGGAGACTATCTATGGAGCTCTGAAGTTCCACCGTACACAGTTTGAAAAACCTCTGCTCCACATAATGAAGAATTCCGTCCCTCCATAGACGACACAGTGTTAAAACAGAGCACTTTATGGAAACTGTCCCCAAAGGGAGACAGCGGGCAAAATGTAGAACCCTGGGGCCTGCTAACTATATTTCTGCTTTACTTTAAATATTTTCATGTTTTACTTCTATGAACCGTATCAACAAAATTGTATAAGATCAGCACCCACACATAAATATATTATATGTATTAATATACAATACAGCAAAGTTAGTATAATATATACATACATACATACACACACATGTACACAAATGCATGTGCACATGTGTGTCTATGTATAAATAAAACATGGTATCTTTTAATAAAGAGGAACTATAAATGTAGTTTTCCAGAATATTATTAAATGATTACATTTTGCTCAAGTTTTACTGGAGATAATTCAAGGGCTTGGGAGAATAAATCTCTCAAGAGACCATAGAATCTTCCCACTGGGAAGCTGGAAGAAACTAGAGATCATTTCCTATTTCCACACACATATCACATCTTTTTAAACAGGTGAGGAAACTGAGGCCCGGAGAGATGAAGTGACTTCTCAAGGTCACCAGCCCATTCTGGCAGAGCCACAGCTGGACACCCCAGAGAACTGGCCCTGCCTTCATTAAACACTGCCTCTAAGTAAGAGCCTTCATTCTAAATATAACACCCCCCTCCCACCTCGGAAATCTAAAGTTACCTATCCGGTACTTAAATGTTACCTAATTATCAAGAAATAGTTGGTTCTTAAGCATTGCTAAAGGGGAGGGGAAATCTCCATACGCAGATCTATTTCTGGAGCGATTCCTCAGAATTCCAGGGTGCGGCTCCCACGTGAAAGTGGTCTGGGGCATGGAGGTTTTTGCAACCACCCACCAAGAGTGACAGGAGGCAGTGTAGGCGAGAGGTGGGAGCTCCCTATGACATAAACCCTCCCTCTGAGCTTTGCGGAGTGTCCACCCGAGCAGGAAGTGTGAGCGCTCCTCCAGCCTCCCTCCCCTTGAAGAGGAAACCCAGGGAAAAGCCGTAGTGTGGCCCCAAGCCCTGCATCAGGGAGGAAGGCTCGTATCCTCCAGGCCAAAGGACCATCTTCCGTCCTGAAGAGAGAGGGAGACCTTCCAGAAATGAAACTGAGCTCTCGGTAGACCAGACCGTCTCATTCATCTCTGCATCTCGTGTGAGTAAGAGTTTGATGGATTTGTGAGTGAGCGGATATTTCTGAAACTGTTGTACACTAAATTCTATTCATCAAAATATTCCGCTTTAGACAGGCCTGTCAAAAAACACTGTCTCTGCCTGCACGTGCACAGACAGACAGACAGACACACATGCACACTTCCCTTCTGCTTAAGACAGCTTGACCATACTGGTAATTTTTTCGGGCTGACTGAAAAGGGTCTTTCACTTCAATTTGCTCATCCTGTCTATAGAAAAGGCATTTGCTCTGCAATATCGATCCTCAATATTTAGGTAAAGGGAGAATGTGATTTCAACACAACCAAAGGCTAAGAGCCTTCTTGGGCGGTCAGGTGCTGTCTTCCATGAACACAACGCTAGCTCTGCCAAGCCAGGCTGCTAGACTTCTCCAGGCCGACACTCTAGGGAAAACCAAAGCAGATGATGGCTCACTTACCCCAAGATCCCCACCACCTAGTGTCTGTCAGGTGTATGAGGCAGGTCCCATTTTTAGGTTCAAGTAGTTATCACTTCGTGGCTACGCTGAGATGTCAGCAGGGTTCAAGGGGCAACAGCCATCAACATTGGCCATGTCCAGGTCAGGCTGCACCCCTGAGAGAAGTGGCAAGGAAAAGGGAAAAAAGCACACACAGACTGAGGAACCCCACAGACCTGGTGACAGCTGGTTGTAAACTGAATACAATTGCGGGAAACAGGAACTGACTCTAGATAACAAAAGCAAAAATGGAATTTATTGAAAGGCTATGGCAGCTGAGTAACCAGATTTGAAGAGACAGGAGGAACATCTAATTGGCCCATCCTGGGTCATATGCCCATCTCGTAGCTAGAAGAGGGTAGGGAACCCTAATAAATAAGCAACTCACCCTGGCCCAACGGGATGGGGGAGACAGAATTCCCCTAAAGGCAATCAGAAAGTGGAATGGATGGTAGGTAGTCCCCAAGCAAGGAATGTCTACAACAGAAATCTTCCCAGCCACATCAATCTCCATAACTATGGGACCTTTGGGAAGCCCACTTGACTCCTGGGCCCTTGCAGTGTTTGCCCCATAAATGGGGATAATACCTGTAAGGATAATGCCTCCCCTGTTACTGCAGCTCCTTATGACTGCAGCTCTGATTCTGCCCTTTGCCTGTAAGCACTAGAAATGTTGAGAAATGTGATTTGCTACTGTAGGGGAGAAAGACATTTCCTCCACCCACTCTAGGTCCTTCTGGCCAGGCTATGAATTAAATTGACATGAGATAGAATAACAGGAGAAAATCAAACAAAGCTTTATAACATGTATACATGGGAGAGACTCAGGAAAACTGAGCAACTCACCAAAATGGCCGAGGCTCTCATCTTAAACACCATCATCAGTTAAAGGCAAAGGAGGATGTTGGGGGTGGGAGTCAGTTATGGGAGATCACCAGAGAAGCACAGTAAACAAGAGTAAGGTTATAATGCAGATTTAAGTCCTTGCCTTCTGCATTGATAAGAGTTTCCAGAGATAAGGTCATCCCCCTCTTCCTGGTACAGACGAAGATTTCCTTTACAAATGTAATTGTCTCTTACAAAGGGTAACTTCTACTTTTAAGAGCTTCTCCCTTGTCTGCAGTTTCTTAAAAATAACCAGGCCCAAATAATCCTCATGCCAAAGAGACACATTTTGGGATGGCCAATTCCAATCCCCCACACCACCAAGGTGACTAAGTCTTTGATTTCATTAGGTCAAAACTACTGAGTCGCCATGAAAGAGAATCTGGGGGCTGCACACCCAGTGGAGGGCTGTGCTGCCAGGCCGGCCGTAGACAGAAGTGTGTCCTGGAGAACATGGGTTCTCTTAGAGTCACACTGAGCTCGAACTCCTCTTTCCCTTGCAGGGCACACAACCTGCAGACTCCAGCACAGAGGAATGTTTCCAGAACGGGGGAAGCTCAGTGTGGCACTGTGCACGTGTGCCCAACAAAATACACCACACACACTCAGATTTGAAACTGACTTAACCGCAACACCAGGCACTTAGCAAAAGAGACTCTAGTGGCCCAGGGTCTCACCACAAGCCGTGTGGAATCAACGCTGAATCGGCTCCCTGGCTCATGATTCCACTGACTCGTAAGTGGATCCTGGAGAAAGGCCAGATTGTGAACCAAGTTTCAGGAGAAATAAAGAAGGGACTTGGATTGCCCCCTTTCCCCTCGCCTTCAGCTACTGATAGCCCCCAAATCTCATCTTTGTAGCCAAACTCCTTGCTTGAGTAACTTAACTCAGACTCTTAAAAGCCTAACTGGAAGTAAGATATTTACAGATGCTAGTGAAAAAAGAATATAACACATTGAACTGAGAAAAACATAAGAGGAGCTCCCGACAGCAGTCATTAAAAGTCCTTCTATTCTCTCTAGGGAGAGCTCCAGAACACTCTACCTAGTCAGAAGCCACTTGTCAAGCAAACAGTAGCCTCGCCCGGCTGAGACACAACCAGCACCCAAGAAAACACAAACATGTCTCTATTCAACCAAGTCCTACGACCCAGAGCTTGTGCTAAAGATCCTGCATGTTACTCAACGAAAAGCTCTCATGGTCTCATCTGAGAACATACGTATCCTTCTCTGGGACACTATTCTAACAGGTTTGCGCTATGGACTGAAAGCATGTGACCTCCTCAAAACTCACGTTGAAACCCAACTCCTTATGTAATGGTATTTGGGGCTGGGACCTTTGGGAGGTGATTAGGACATGAGGGTGGAGCCCTTAGGAATGGGATTAGTGCCCTTATGAAAGAGGTCCCAAGTGAGGACAAAGGGAGAAGCCCATCAAAGAAACAGGAAGTGGGCCTTCACCAGACACGGAATCTACCAGCACCTTGATCTTCGACTTGCCAGCCTCCAGAACTGTGAGAAATAAACTGTTGTTGAAGCTGCCCAGCCTATGGTATTTTTGTTACAGCAGCCCAAATGGACTAAGACAGTTTGGTATCTGGTTTCTGAAACCAAAACAAATTAGAAGGGGCACTAAAGATAGGCCCAGAGACAGCATCTATAAAGACGAAGTGAGAGATGAGACAGAACAGCCATAAAAGAGGACCCAAGAACTCAAGAAGCGCAGGAAGCTTGGTCAAAAAGAGCAGTAATGTTCGGTCAACCACCAGGGCTTCCCCTAGCCCCCAGCAAGCAAGAGACCCTCCTTGGTGCCACAGACAGCTAAGAGGGTGGTTGGGTTTGCATGTACACTCATGTGTCACTTGATGACAGGGACATGTTCTGAGAACTGCGTTGTTAGGTGATTTCGTCATTGTGTGAAGATCAGAGTGCGCTTACACAAACCTGGACGGTCCAGCCCACTACACACCCAGGCTGTATGGTACTAGTCTTATAGGACTACTGTTGTACACGCGGTCCACGATTAACCAAAAGATCACTATGTACTGGGTGACTGTACAGTCAGGAGAGCTCCAAGTTAAGCGAGAAGAAGAAAAAACAGCAACTTAAAGGATGTATACATAGTATGAACTTATTTTGGATACAATAATTATACATAAACAAATATACATAAACACATGCACATTTACATACACAAATATACTATGTAGACACAGAAACATATACACATATAGGCAGCATGTATGTATTGTTTTTGTAACCAGAAAAAGATCTTTAAACATGCGTACATGTTTGGCTCGGTACAGGGAAGGATGTAGGCCCAAACAGGGCAGAGCCCAACCATGCTGTTGGGAACCCCAGGGGCCTTCCCAGATCTGCCCAGCATATTCTCCCATCTCATCCAGTTCCAGGATGCAAGGAACAACTAACACAGCTGGGATCTGATTAGCTGGATTATGTCCAGGGCAACACAGTAGAAGGGAAGGAGCTGACAAGGAGTTTGGAAAAAGCAGAGTGGCAGCTGGAATGGAGCCTTCTTCTGCACAGTCCAGGGCAGACAGGCCCACCCGGAGCCAGCCCCCTCGAGGCTCTACCAAGAGGGGTGCAGGGGGCCACCTCCTCGGAGTGCTCTCACACCCAGCAAGCATCCATCCTGCATCTGAGGCTCATCTTCCGCACTCAATGAGCATCCTTCTGATTTCAAGGTTGTTTCCCAGGCAGGCACCTGAGTATAGGATGGGGGTAGCCCAACCAGGGACTGTGAACCTCAACTCAGCTGACATTTTACAATTAGTACGTCAGGGCTTTCTCATCCATCCTCTTACCTGACCCTCACAACAAGAGAGGCAGGTGGATATCATTCCATGACAATTTCAGCAGGACCTGTCGCGTGCCAGGCACCTGGGCAGCTGAGTCAGACATCTAGCTCCCCACTCTCAAGAAGCTTGCGTCCTCCTGGATCCTGAGGGTGAGAATTCAGAGCCAAGCGGCTCAGCAACTTGCCAAGGGCTCAGAGCCAAGCAAGGGCAGAGCCAAGACAAGAGCACGCGTCTTCTGCCCTTCGTCCTAACCCAAGTGCCTTTCTCAGTGTCCTGGAGGCTCCTGTGCATTGACAGGCTGGACTCCTCATTTGCAAATCAGTCTCTAATACCCTTGGGTGCTGTCAGTTTCCCAGACTGTCCTCATCTCCAGGGCAATGGATCTAACAGAGTTTCCACCTCTGGATCCATGACCCGTGGGGGGCAGCCAGGCCAGCCTGGGTCTCCTGCCTTCTGGCTTCCTCACTCCCTGTCCCTCTTTCGGCCATACCTTGACCCATTCCCTCATTCAGCCAACAAGTGGGGGTCTAAGCAGACCCAGCTACGCCATCCTGGCTACAATGGCTTGAGGGTCTTTGAAGCTACAGAGAGTGACGAGGGGAGATTCTGGGCCACCCAGACCTCTGGGGTTGGCCAAGAGGCCTCTGCAAGAGGGTCAGCTTAGCCTTCGAATCCTGTTACCCTCATTGATTCAAATCCTGGGCAAAGGACAACGTCATCCTGGGGTCAAGGGAGCCTGAAGTGCTGACTAATCTCAGAGCAGACTCTTTCAAAGAAGAGGCCACAGGATTTCTACTCAGCAGTGAGCAGGCTGGCTCTGGTTTTAGAATCCTGGCTCCCAAGTTCTTTAGGTTTTTAATTTTTCTTTGAGGAAGATTAGCCCTGAGCTAACATTCACTGCCAATCCTCCTCTTTTTGCTGAGGAAGATTGGCCCTGAGCGAACATCCGTGCCCATCTTCCTCTATTTTATATGTGGGACGCCTGCCACAGCATGGCTTGATAAGTGGTGTATAGGTCCATGCCCAAGATCCGAACCCATGAACCCCAGGCCGCCGAAGTGGAGTGTGGGAACTTAAGCACTATGCCACTGGGCTGGCCCCGCAAGTTCTTTAGGTTTTAAGTGTCCTCACCTAAGTGTGTGTGTCTGCCTGTCTCTCTGTCTATCTCTGTGTGACTCTGAATCTCTCTCACACTCTATCTGTCCTTGAGTCTGTCTCTGAGTATCTGCCTTCCTCCCCTCTCCACCCCGTGTGTGTGTGTGTGTGTGTGTGTGTGTGTGTGTCCCAACCCGTCTCCCCTCTCTAGTCAAAATGAGGAAAGGCACATTTGGAGGCTGCCCTGCTAATTTGAATCCTGTACTTTCCATCAATAATTAAAGCTCATGTGTTTTGACTTCATAATTCTTCATTTATCATTTTGCCTTTAAAGTGGTCCTTTAAAGCTTTGCAAACTATTATTAATAATAGCAATGGAGAAAGGATTAGAGGGCTCTTACTACATAAGACATTAATATCCCTATACAGTCTTGTACCACACAACGATGTTTTGGTCAGCAACAGATGGCATATACGATAGTGCTCCCACAAGATTAGTACCAGATAGCTTAGGTGTGTAGTAAGCTATACTATTCAGGTGTGTGTTAAGTATACTCTCTGATGTTTACACAACGAAGAAATCACCTAATGACACGTTTCTTAGAAGGTATCCCTGTCGCCAGGCGATGCATAACTGTACTCATCTCTTCATAACATTTCACTCAGTATAAATACATTACTGAGTCATGCTGAGAAGACATTGTTTTTAACAAATATATACACACCTTACACGTAAGATTTCAACCAGATGCTAAAACCTGAGCAGCCCAGGAAGCATCGTGAGCTCCTCGTGAGGTCCAAGCAGCTGGGATAATTAATCACAGCATCACGCCCTCCTGCTGAGCACGCTGACCTTGAGCGGCGCCTTCTGACACCCTGAAGAGAGAAAGTGCTTCCAGAGGGAGTTTAGCTTTTGTTATATTTCACTTATCTGAAAATTGGTGATTCTCAGAGCCCTGCCCAGAGCAGATGCTCAACCAGCACCTCCCACAGCTGCTCTCTGCTCATCAGAAAGGCAGTTCTCCAGAAAACCTCCTTCCCAGCTCTGCTGAATAAACGGCAACGTGCGGTCCACTGTCTCTCAACCACGGTTTTTCACAGAAATAAAATGCGCAGATCTGGACTTGGGATGGGGTGGCCAGAATACATCTGAAATTTATAAAGTTTTAAAAGCTCGTTTTCTACTACTGTCTGCAAACAGTGCTTCTGTACAATAAAGAAAGAGGACTTAAATTTTTTGACCCTTTCCTTCTAATCTCCTTATACGATAAAAACGAAAAGAACGGCTTGTAAACAGTATGCCAACTGCAGAGAATAAGCATTGTTCAACACCTTGAAAACGTGCTTCTTTTAAGGCGCTGCCTGCTTCGGCATATTTTCACACCATTCTCTCATACATTATGCAGCAACATCAACTCAGTCTTTGACCCACTTATTAAAAATTCTGAACTGATAAGGTCTGATTTAAAGCACTGTCTCCACGTATAACAGATGAATTACATGATTCTGATAATCTTGTAGAAGAAAATAGTGCAACATTCACCAAATATAAAAATGCACATAGACAGATCTGCTTCCAAAATTCACGCCCTGCCACCTGTGAGGTGAGCAACCTGGGACAGGTTCTTTAACATCCCTGGGCCTCAGTTTCCTTGTCTATGCAGTGGGAAGTGGCAGGCAGGAGGCGGTACTACCACCTGCCACACGGGGTTGCTTTGAGAACTGAGTTTACTCCTGTAAAGGGCCTTGAACAATGCCAGGCATTTGGAGGGCATTTACTCTCTCCCATCCTTAAAGTGCTAAAATTCTACAACTGAGATGATCGTATCCTTCACCAAAACATAACCAGACAAACGGGAAGCAAAGTCACATTTTCTGCAAAGTCCCCTGTAGTCAGGGGACAGCTGTGCCAACGATTCGTGAGTTTACTGAGCAATGAGAAAACTTGAAACCTGATTTTCTTGCTCCTTCCACACATACTGCTTAAACGTCTGTGGGCGAGGCATTGCAAAATTAAGCAATCAACTTCACTCGAATATTTACTGAATTAATTCACAGCCACTCAGAGAGAAATTGTAATCAGCAAAACAGAATGCTGACACAGTTTGTTCCAGGCTCCGGGATGCACTTGGAGTTTCTCTCTCTTGTGTGTTCCCTAGAAGGAAGGCTTCTCAGAGACGAGACAGGGAGAAGGAAGGAGCCAGTGATCACAGAACTGGGGAAAGAGGGTTCCAGGCAGAGAGAGCCTCAACATGGAGAGTGCAGAGGTGGGAAGGAGCTTGCCACGTGCTAGGAATGGGCTTGTTGACACCCCCCCGGGACAGCAGAGCGGGCGAGGAGGAGAAAGTCAGCCACGAGGAGGGTTTACCCAGGAAAGACTCACTCTGATTTGTGTTTTTAAAAGATCATTCTGGTGGCTCTGAGAACAGTAGCCGGGGCAGGAGGCGGGTGTCGGGGGGTTACTGGAGGAGACGCTGGAGGCCAGAAGAAAGAAGACGGGGCCTCGGACCAGCCTGGTAGCAACGGAGGTGGTGAGAAGTGGCCAGATTTGGGACCCAGGTGGAAGGTTAAGGTGACGGGCCTCGAGGAGCCGAGATCCCAGGTTATCCTTCAAAAATTTTTGGCTAAAATAAGCATTTATTTTTACTTGCACTATAACTGATACAAGGAAGAAAATAGTTTTCCTTGACTCCAAGCGACTCTGAATCATTTTTTATACTGGCTGATTTAATAACAACAAATATATCAGAGCCATGATCAGTGGTTTAAATATGACAGAGCTGGTAAGTAAACTCAGATTTCAATTACATAGAACAAAACTCCAATAAACAGATACGATTTCCCACATCCAAGAAGCAAAACTGCCTCAAGGTTAAGGGTTTGGTGACAATAACCCAACTGAGTTAAAATCGACTCTCAGAGCCGACCTTCCTGCCAACAAATTACTCAATTTTGTAATGGAAGGAACAGAATAAAGTATAGATCTGACAGTAGTCACCTGGCTGTTTCTACTCGTCATGCCTTCAAGCCCTCTGACTTACAAACACGCTCCAGCCTTCTCTCGTGTTTTCAGGACAAGATGTGAAAGGCCAGCTTTGTGCTTTGTTTTCTCACATCTGTTTGCATCAAAGGCTCAAAGTTTTCCATTATCTCAAGGTTCCCACTATTTAAAAGTCATGCTTCTGGTTTCAACTGGAATTTTAATGTAAGTTGAATTAAATAATTAGGGGCTTATCTCTTCTTTTCTTATTTGTTACAGGAAGTGTTGACGGATTGAGCATTAGAAATAAGAAAAGGGAAGAATCAAGGATTTGACCTAAGTTTTGGCTTATGCAACGGGATGAAGGATGGTATTGATGAGTGTCTGTGTTCTAGCATGAAGGGAGAATCTGACTTTTGCCCAAAATTAAGATGGAAAAGCTCTGACTCTTGCCATTTCCACATCGCACTTCCTTCAAAAGCCAAGACCAGAGGGGTTTCATTGGCTTGGCTCAGGTGACAATGACCCACACGTCCACTGAGAGAACTGGCCAGCTCAAGCTCAGACTCCTTGATGAAAATCCATCAACCAGATCATCATTGCACAACCTCTAAACTTACATAAAGAGAAACCGTACAACAAAGACATCGGTGATGGAAAAACAGCCTTTCCGCCAAAGAATGCAAAAATACTCAGATATGGAAAAATAATCAGACACTTCCTAAGTACTGTTTCAAGATGGAGGTCCACAAACCCTCAAATTCCCTTTAGACACCATTTTCACCCCAGGAGTGGAAGCAATGCCCCAGGATGAGAGGGAAGGAGCGAGAGAAGGGGAGGGTACATTTCAGTCAGAACAAGAGACTCTCCAGGCACCAACCAACACTTGACTCTGAGCTGTTAACTGGTGCTCATCTGAGGGACTCCAGAGGGGAGCTCACCCCTCCCATCCCTGGTACCCAGTGCTCTCCGCCTTGGCTCTTTCCAGGTCCCAGACAAGAGATAATGCAAACTTGCTTCCTGACACATGGCCCCACATAAATGCTGGCTTGGGGGCCTCTCAAAGGCTTGAAATGCTGCTCCATTCCCTCAGAGAATTTGGAGTACCCTAATTCTCCCTGGGGTCTGCAGCTCCAGCAGGAAGTCTGGAGGTTTGGGAAGGGCCACGCCTAACCTTGGCACCTGGACAACCCCCAGCTCCACACAGTCCCCCAACTCCCTTCTTCCTGCAGCAGAATAATGCCACCGTTTTGCACACGATCCCAGCCCGACAGGCCTGGGCCCTATCTCCTCCCAGATTCACTATCCTTGCTGCTTAGAAAATCTTTCCCTCGGAGCCTTGCTCTCCCTGGGCCATCATCATAGTTTTTAAAAGGCCCTGTGCACAGGCTCCTCATTGCTCCTCAAATTGCATCTCCCAAACACACCCGCCTTTCCCTCTCTTCCAGCCTCCCTCCACTGCTCCTTCCAAAATGAGAATGTTTTATCTGAAATTCTTAAACTGCCACTGCCTTCCTTGCTTGCTAACTTGCTGTAACTAATCTCATACACATTCCGGCTTTCCAGGGTCAGACCAGCCCTTTCAGTAGCTCTAGTCTGCATGGTTATCCATAAAGCCACACATTTTCCAGGAAAAAAATATATTTTTGCCTGCACATACAATGGACTATTAAGTAAAATGACGTTGCATTTTCCTCTTAACTAGGATGAGCTGTGGGCAGTGGGCATGGGTCCCCTCGTCGCCTGTAGAACAGCCCAGCCTGCTGCAAGCAACTCCCCTGTGGGCGGCCTCTTACGCACTCACCCATTATCCACACTGGGCAGAAGAGCTGAAGTTCTCTATTAACCAGGGAGGACGTCAAGGGAGAATTTCAGGAAAGCCAATTTCTAAACAATCCCAAAAGACAAAGTCAGGCTCTTAGTTCTAAGAATAAGGACCCATAAAAGAGTCAGGCCATTCAATCTCTTAGGTCGCAAATCTGGAAACTCAGAATTAAAGTCAACTTATGTGACAAGAAACAAAGGCAGGCAGTCTTGTCCCCTTTTTCCTTGAACACAAAGCCAAAGCTGATCACGTGACTCCGCTTTTACCTCCATCAAAGACTCCCCAGTGCTGTCCGAACTCCTTAACGTGCTTCTCTCCCCAGGCCTTCCAAGAGGCTTTCCAAGAGTCGGTCCCTGCCATTTCCCCTGGTCCTGCCTCCCACGCCCGAACCCTGTGTGCCCAGGACTCAAGCCAAACCCAACAGCCTGCCCTCCGACAGCCCTCCAGGGCCCCTTCTGGCCCCTCTGCACTTGCTCTTGCTGCTCTCTCTACCTGGTGTGCCTCCCTGCCCAGTAGATACCTGCTCAGAAAGGGTCTGCAAAAGTGTCACCTCCTCCATGCAGCCCGGCTGTCCTGCTTTCTCCATTGCTTCATCCCCACTGAACACTACAAGTCTCTGTCCTAGTGCTTACAACATCCATGAGCATGTTTTGGGTATATGGCACTGGCCTCCCCCAGCAGACCGTGAGCTCCCTGCAGGCTGGGGAGTACCCAGAGCATCACCGTGGCCTCCAAGGTGCGCAGGGCCCGGCCTCCAATTCTTCATGTGTGGTCCTCATGCTGCCACTTGGCCTTTTCTATCTCACAACTTGACTGCTCCAATTTCATCTGAGATTTTTTACCAATGAAATGTTACATCTGGGTATGAGGCAGGTACTTCCCAGGGCCCCTGAGATTTGGGCAATTCGTATGATCTCCAGGAAGGTCTGTCCCCAGTTACCCCACCCCTTGGGTTCCCGTCCACGCACCACGCCAGGCATTTAAGCCCTGAGTTTTAGAAGGTGTGGTCACATTTTGAGACGTGGGAGAAAAACAGTATGCAGAAAATTACAGATATAACATAATAACATTTTGAGCATAGATTGGGAAATGCATTATGAACACCCAAAAGAGTGAGCACAAAGAACAGAGACTATTACTAAAGAAAGCCCGTCTGAGGGGCTGGCCCCGTGGCCGAGTGGTTAAGTTCGCGCGCTCCGCTGCAGGCGGCCCAGTGTTTCGTTGGTTCGAATCCTGGGCGCGGACATGGCACTACTCATCAAACCACGCTGAGGTAGCGTCCCACATGCCACAACTAGAAGGACCCACAACGAAGAATATACAACTATGTACTGGGGGGCTTTGGGGAGAAAAAGGAAAAAAATAAAATCTTTAAAAAAAAAAAAAAAAAAAGAAAGCCCGTCTGAGCAGCTGGGTTCCAAGGTTCAGCACCCTCTCTCCCACTTCACAGGCACTAAGGGGTTTTCTTCTTGTTATAAACAGTTCAGACAAGTGATACTAACATATCCTTTTGCACAATGTATCACTGTTGCAGGGCTTTCTTCACCGGACTTCACTACGAATTACACCACATAAAAAACAAAACCAAATGCCAGCAGCACAGTACCTCCCGACATTTCACGTAGCATTTCTTCTCAAGTCCCTAAACACAAGCACGCATTCCCTATCTCATCTGCAGAAGTCACCTGCAGCAGCAAGGTTAACCCCATTTCACGGATGTTATAACTGAGGTTCCAGAAGCTGATGGTCCTGAGTGCACGGAGTGAGCAGACAATGCCACGTGCCCAGGAACACAGCACAGGTTCGCACTGAGCCAGATTTTTAAGGTGGTATTTGTCAACTCTGCGTTGCTCCTAACAGTGGCGATGGGCTGGTTCGTGCTGACCTAGGCAGACTCTCCCCTCCGTATCTCGGGAGCGACTGGCTCAGTTCATCAGCACCCCTCAGTCTCAATGCCACCTGCTTCTCTGGTCCATGTAAAATACACAGGTCACAGACACAGACACACAGTCACACCAGCCGGAAAGACAAAGAGGAAACAGGAGGCTCCCAGTCAGGAGAAAGAACCCTCGCAGTCTGCTGAGCCCCAGTGACGGCCAGGGCCACGGTCGCACACGCAGAGGGTGGACACGAGAGAGAGAGAAAGGCAGGAGGAGAAGAGCTCGCCCGCCACAGCCTGTGCTCAGCCGCCAGCCCACTGCCTTGTGTGTACTGGAGCAGGTGGCTGGTGACCACAGGGCCCCAGCTCCATCTCATGGTGGCCTTGGAATCTGGGGACAGCCCCAGGACTGTGCTATGTCCCAGAGAGGGGTTGGCTCGGACACACTCTTCCCACATCTGTTACTAGGTAGACACGACGGACTTCAAGAACAAACACGTCTCTGCTTCTGAAGCCCTGCTCTTCCCCACCCTCACAGACAGCACCATGAAGCATTACTTTCCAGAGCACACCTTTCCCTCCTTACCAGGAGCTCCTTCCCACTCACCCCACCTCTGTCTAGTGTCCAGAACCATCAGCAGCAAGGGTCTCAGGAAAACACCGCTGGAAGCTTCCAGCTACACATGCCCACACTCCTGCCCCTCCTTTCCCTGTGTCTCAGGTCACTTCTCTCCAGCCTTGTCCTGGTACCTAAAGACACTCGGGACAGGTGCCAAGACCCCCGGGAGTTGTCCTAGGACCGGGCTTGCCTCCCATGACACCCCAGTCAGGGCACGACACACAAGCAGAGCTGCTGAAGGTCAGTTCATAGACCAACTGAGGGCCCTGGGTCCCCGCCGCCCCAGCTGGGCTCTAGGTCCGTGCAGACAGCCCCAGAGGCTGCAATGCGCCCCTCCACTCCCCAGCAGCTGAAAGCCCCCCAGAAGGTTAGAGAGGCAGCCCCAGGAGTAAGTCGCCTGTCGTGGATCAGAGAATGTGATTCTAAAGGCCACAAACTCTGATACTTCAGGTTTTCCAGGGAGGTTTTTCTTTGGGGGGTGGGGGAGAGGTCCCTTTTCCCAAAGTCGTGACAATTACCCCTGGAAGAGTCCTACCTGTCAATCAATCACAAGAGACACATTGCCTCTTTTCTTTTAGTCAGTTTGAATTGTTTGCCTTTTCACTTGTAACCACAGGTGCCTAGCTAAGGCCACAGGCAAAGGCCTTCTGAGGAAGGAAACATTCTGGGTGTAGTCCTGCCCAGGGACACCCCTTTAGACCCCAGGCTCCTGGTCACAAGACTGCCACTGCTTAGCACACACAAACTTTGCCAGTCAGTGGTTTAAGACGAGTCAAAACTGCGGGCTCACCACACCCGGGCTGGAGAGCCACCGGGAGGGGCCGGACCCTGCATCCGTCCGTCCCACCGCCCAGCGGCCTCTCGCAAACCCTCTGACTCTTCCTTTGCCCCCAGGAGTGATGACTCTCACTCTCCCAGCAGCCCTGCCCTCCAGGAAAAGTGTCTTCGGGACCATTCTTTCTCCCCTTGATGCATTAAAGGAAATGAACTCAGTCACAGATCCTCTTCCGAACCAGGCCGGGCTGGGAAATTCCACGCATGACCTGCATGTGTGCAGCTGTTTTCCCTCAAGTCAAGCCACCCTCTCCTGCCTTCTTCCTGGAAGGAAAATACTTCCAGATGGCTCTAGGCATGTCCCTTTAAAGCAGGACAATGGACAATTAGCAACCTCCCCAGGGCCCTGGTTAATGGCAAAGCTACTCCTGTAACTCTCAGAAGCTGGAGCCCTCTTTGATCCAGATTGCTTCTGAAGTTCCAGAGAGACCCAGATGTGCTCCCCATTAAAGATGGGGCTTGCACAGGGACTGTAGAAAACACAGCTCCTCCGGGGCTGGCCGCTGCACACCGGTCAGCAACTCTATTGTGATACTGTCCCCCACTGGGTTTTCTCCCCCAGCAGTGGACAAAGAGCAGCCCCGGTGTCTGACAGATGTCAAGCTTCAACCTGGACACAGAGCACGTCTTTAGCCACTTCCCATTTGGGATGAAGAGAGAAAACACCCGCCTGCCTTGGAAACTGGTCTGTGGAACACCCCTGAGGAGATGGAAGGACTCAGAAAAGAGAAAGACACTTTGGGGCAAAGACAGAAGCTAAGATGCAATGGAGGGCCTGGACCAAGGGCCCACTGACGGTCATTCTTATCCCCGAACATCCACTGCTTTTCCTCCAGGGAGAGAGAACCTGCGATCTGTGCCCTGAGAGGATGCCTCTGATTTAAGCTTACCAAATGATAGAGGCCACGTAAAAATCTATTTTTTACCAAATTGAAAGTTAAAGGGAAAAGATTAAAATGACCACCTGACTCTCTCTGAATGATAACTAGCAGGAAAGGCCTGCATGATATTTCACAAATGAGGTGTTTGTGGCATTTAAAACAACTTTCTATTAAGAAAAAGCCCTCAAGGGCCAGCCCGGGGACGCAGCAGTTAAGTGCACACGTTCTGCTTCAGCAGCCTGGGGGTCGCTGGTTCGGATGCCAGGTGAGGACATGGCACCGCTTGGCAAGCCATGCTGTGGTAGGCGTCCCACATATAAAGTAGAGGAAGATGGGCACGGATGTTAGCTCAGGGCCAGTCTTCCTCAGCAAAAAGAGGTGGATTGGCAGCAGATGTTAGCTCAGGGCTAATCTTCCTCAAAAACAAAAGACAGAAAGAAAGAAAAAGCCCTCTGTCAATTATAGAATTACAGAATTTCAAAATTAAAACTTTTACACAGTTTGAGCTCTCATCTTTAATTCAATCCCTCCCTTCCGTAGTAATTAATTTCGATATCCTCCTTTTTTCAAGCTTTGTTTTCAGTCATTGTAATTCATCAAAAACTTGCAGAAGCCAAAAAAAAAAAAAAGCCCTCTGTGATTTCTAAGATCCTGATGTTTCCAGCTCTAAAAAAAGTCTCAGACTCTGGAACGCCACAAACACAAACACCTTGGAGTAAGTGAAGCTGGGATGCTGATAGCAAACGGGGCCCAGCAGTCAGCCTCAGGTGTCAGCCCCATAAGGACACAGAGCTGCTATGACCGCCTCTTAGCAGGGCTGGAGCAAACCATGGGCAGAGGGGCCGCCCTCACCCCTGCCTCCACCCCCACCACCCCAGGCCCCCACTGCTCTGCCCAGAGCCAGTGGCTGCTGCTTCTTCCATTTAAGGAGAAAGCAGAGGAAACAGCAAAAGCAGCAAACCCAGAGGAAAAAAGTCTTTTAAATAAGGAGGGCTGGCAGGTACCAAACCTGCGGGAAGTCCACCATCCCAAGAGGTAATTTATTGCACAGCCACGGGATGCATTGTGCAGAAGACCCACCTTCCTGGTCCCAGGAGCTGCTTTCCTTTGCAAGGGCTAAGGATGCAGGAACAAAGGTAATTTACTGCTCACAGGCCCACCCCAGCCTCCTCGTGAGCCTCTGCAGGGCCTGCAGCAGACACCTCATCTACCCAGCAGGGAGCGGCTTCCTCAGGTGGAGGCAGCTGAAGGCAGGAAAGAGACCAGCCAAGAGATGGACAGGAAGCCGCCCGCGGAGGTGGGTGGAGGGGAGCTGCCCAAAGAGGTTTGGGAGAAAACAGACAGTAAGAAGAGCAAACCATCTGGGAGGGGAGATAGCAGGCTGCGGGGTGGGGGAAGGGGAGAGGCTCCGAGTGTCACCTGAGTGACCTGCTCATCAGCCGCAGCTGCAGCACATCCTTTCTCCTGCAAGGGCATTTAGGCAGGAACGTGCTTCCTTTTACCAATGGCACCCGCAGGATCCTGTGATGCCACATGGTGGCGACAGGCAGGCAGAGCACTGAACTGGCTGTATTTGTAGCAACGGGCCATGTCCTCACGCCAGGCCCACAGAACCTTAACGCCCGAGGTCCAGCCCAGCCTCTCCTTGTTCCTCCAAGTCCCTGACTGCAGGGCCCCACAGGATGGCTCAGTGTGGAGCAGACACCCTATGGTTCTTCTCATCGTAAGACATCCATTCATTTGTTCATGCATTCATTCATTCAACACATTATCTACTAGGCATCAGGCACTGGGTGAGGTGCTGGGGACACAAGTATAAACAAGGAGAATGCCCCTCAGTTGCTTACATTCTGATGAGAACAGTTAAAAGAGACAAACCAAATAACTACAAATGGTGCTGAGTATTAGGAAGAACCAAATAAGAGAATGATAGAGGGCTGCGTTGTCCAATACAACAGCCACTTACCATATGTGGCTATTTAAATTTAAATTAATTAAAGTCAAATAAAATTCAAAATTCAGTTTCTTGGATGCGTGACCCATATTTCAAGCACTCAATAACCACATGGGGCTAGTGGCTACCATATTGGACAATGCAGATTATAGAACCTTTCCATCATCACAGAAGGTTCTAGTGGACAGCACCGGAGAATAGTGGCAGGAAAACCTGTCAAGAATGAAAACTAGAGTAGCCAGCTATGCCAGCATGTGGCAGAATGCTTTCTGGATGGCTTACAGCATGTGCAAAGGCTCTGAGGCAGGCGGGCGTTGTGTGACAGGTGACCAGTGTGGCCTGAGATCAGCAGGCAAGGGGAGGAGAGGCAGGGGCCAGGCCTGCAGGTCCAGACAGTGGGGTTGGATTTTAGACTAAAAGCAACGGGAAGCAGAGACAGGGAAGGACCATGATCCGGACTGTTTTAGGAAGAAGAGAGGGGAGGGAAAAGGAGAAGACAAGATTGGACTAACAGGTTTTTGGCTGGAGCAGCTGGGTGGATGAGGTGCCGCGTGGTGAGATGTGGAGCTGGGGTGGGGACTGGGTTAGTTTATATGTGTGTTTTTGTTTTTGAGGGGAGGAAGGTCATCAGTCCTATTCTGGACACGCTAAGCCTGAGCTCGCCCTCGGAAACCCAACAGGAGAGTGGAAGTAAGCAGCTGGATAGGTCCAGTGGTCAGGTGAGAGGGAAGGACACGGATCCCGGCATTCTCGGTACATGAGAGTATTTAAATCCACAAGCACGGACGGGATGTCTGAGAGGGAGGGCAGAGAAACAAAGAAGGTGGCCAGGCCGAAGACTTGAGGACCCTCATGCTGGCCACGGGGTCACAAAGCTAGGGGACGTGGTCCCGGCACTGCACCAACCAGCTGTGTGACCAGGGGCCAGCAAACTACAACTCACTGCCTGTTTTTGCAAATAAAGTTTTATTGGAACACTCGTTTACTAACTGTCCACAGCTGCTTCTGCACTCTAACAGCAGAGCATATGGTCGGCAAAGTCTAAAATACTTACTATCTGGCCCTTTACAGAGAAAGTTTGCTGACCCTTGATTTAAGCCATCCAGAGGCCTCAGTTTTCTTATCTTTAAAATGGGAGTAGAAGCGCCTGCCTCGTAGGGTTAACAGATATAATACTTCTATAATGGAAAACACCTGAGTCTCCTCAGCAAGGCTAAGAGAAGAGCCACTCACTCTCGGCTTTGACACCACAGCATCCAGCTCTGTTTTCACTTTTGGCAACGGCAAACAACACACACCCGCTCTCCAGAAACAACTGCTAAAGTGAATTGGTAAATATAAACAGAACCACCGCCGCCTGAGCTATCGCTTCAACACGCCATGTATAGGAACAGTTCTGACTACGCCAGTTCTCGCGGCCAACCAGTCTCCCCCGGTCCAACCTGAAACAAGGGCATCAGTCCATGAACAATGGGCTTTCATGGAACAATTGCTGACAATGCCTGTCCTCATCATTAATCTTAAGAGGGAAGGATGGAATTGTTCAACATCCTTTGCTTACCCCAGACGCTGCCCTGGCTCAGGCAATCCATCTGGCAAGAAGAGCCAATCATATTTCAGGCTCAAGTGGTTCCTAGGCAACCAAAAATATAGCCACAGAAACAGGCTGTAGACAGTGGAAAGAAACCTGGGGATGGGGAGAGAGTGGTCCAGAATCCACTGACCCGGATGTAACGCTCACCCACAGTCACTCCAGCAGTATCCCAGTCCTAGCTGCTCTCTCTCCCATCAGTGCCCTGTCCCGGTGCCCCAGCAGAAAGGGATGGCCTGACCCGTTGGACAATTGGCAGCTACCCGGAGGGACTCAGAATGTTCTTGCCTTTTGCCCACCTGAGAGAAAGCCTAAAGATAACTTCCACAGAGAAGGTATTGAATGGCCAGGATCCTTCTGGACATGGGCACCTGGCCACAGGGGCCATGCTGGAGATATCCAGGAATGACAGCTGAGGAAAAAAGCACCTGTTATGGACTCAATGTTCGTGTCACCCAGCCCCCTGAATTTATAGTCGAAACTCTGATCTCCAATGTGATGGTATTAGGAGGTGTGGCCTTTGGAAGGTAATTAGGCCATGAGGATGGAGCCGTCATGATGGGATTAGTGCCTTTACAGGAAGAGATAGCTTTCTCCCTTTCTCTCTCTCTCCGCCCTGTGAGGACATAAAGAGAAGACAGCCATCTGTAAACCAGGAACTGGGGTCTCACTGGACGGTAATCTGCCAGCACCTTGATCTTGGACTTCTCAGCCTCCAGAACTAGAAGAAATAAGTCTGTCGCTTAAGCTGCCTGTCTGCAGTATTTCTGTGATGGCGGCCTGAACTAAGGCAGCACTGAGAAGCCCCTTTGGGACTAAGGCAACTCCCATTCTACAGATAACCGTGCAGCGTTTTCATTCTCAGGGGGAACAAAACTCTGATAATTTGGTCCAGTGATAATATCCCAGATAAAATCTGCTTCCAGGAACTGAGAAACTGTGTGTAGCCCTCAGGAATGCTGTCATTTACCCAAATGACTTTGCCAAGGGTCGCCCCAAGAAACAACGCTTTGAAAAAGACCCAATGAGGCCTAAAGAAAGATTCCTACCAGGAGCCCCAGCGGCCCCTCCTGGCCTCCTGAAATGCTGTCACTTTTTGAGCACAGACTGTCTCCGCTTTTGCTGCAGACTGGTGCTTTCGTCTTCTTGGACTTTTTACAGACATGGCACCTCACCTCTGAGAAACCCTGTGAGGCAGGTGGGGAAAATCAGAGTCACTGGACCCTCTCAGCAGCTCTCAGACTCAAAGAGGGTGAGGAGCCACATGAGGGGGGAAGGGACCAAATCTCTGCTTTCTCGTCTGTGGTCACAGACGCATGGAAAGCTCCAAACCCCTCCTGGGACCACTTTACCTCGTGAGGCAGCGCCCACGATCTCTCTCTGGTCGTGGCCACTCTCTCAGCTACAATTCTGATCTCACCTGCTTCTCCAATCCCAGCCCAAACCCGTGAACTTTCCCCCAAATGTGCTCCTAACCTGGTTTTCTCGTCCTGGCTAACGCCACATCCTTCTTAGTCATCGGAGTGTAAAACCACCGTCTTTAACCTTCCTTCTCCTGTCTCATCAATCATAGGACCTGTTGCTTCATCCTTCATCACCTCTCTCCATCCATCCTGGCCCTTCTATTTGGATCCCCATGGATCAAGAGGCATGGGTTTCCCTATTTGTGATCTGTTTTCTAGAGCCCAAGACATGAGTGGTGCCACAGTCGAAGGAGGCTGAACTTGCCAACAGTACAAATCCCTCTCAGGTAAGGGCCCCCCAGCTGCCTCTCGGTGGGTGTGGGGATGTGGAGGAAGCTGAGGGAAACCCTGGAACCGGGGTCTCCAACTACACAAAGGACAAAGTACTTAATGCTGCTGCTGCGCTTAGCAGAAGCTCAGCCACAAGGGGCTGCCACGGAAGGAAGGCTCCAACGGCAGGTATAATCAATAGAGGCAGACCACATCTCCTCAAGCACTTCCCACCCCTTTCCCGTATCTCCCACCCATCCACGCAAAGTGTTTTCTGCAGCAGAATTCTCTTCCTGCCACCCCTCTTCTATTTGGAAGGAATGGCTACTGCTGCTACTAGAACTTTCTTCCCAGACAGGAAAGCAGCAGCTCGGTAAGTGGCCAGCGCTTCCTCATGGACCAGGATGGAGACAGTTGACTAGCACAGGGCTTCTCAAACTTTGCAGGCTACAAATCAGGGCATCTTTACAAATTACTAATTAAAACAGAGAATCTGATTCAGTCAATCGAGGGTGGAGCCTGAGATTCTGCATTTCCAGCAAGTTTCTAGGGGAAGCTGATGCAGCTGTCTGCAGACCACCCTCGGGGTAGCAAGGGATGGGCCAAGGTTTCACCTCCATCCCCCTGCCCAACCTCAATCCCATACGCCTTCCTGCTCCTCCAGGCTTTTATGCTGCTCCTCCCCAAAGGGGAGACACAGGACTCCGGATCTCCCGCCTCCTTGCCCTACTGCACTCCTATAGAGGGAAGCTATGGGGGGGGCTACAACAGCTGCCCAAAGGCATCCCAAATGTGCAATCTGAAGGAAAGAAATCCCAGAACTAAAAAGAATTCCTGCAGGCTCTTCCAAATCATCCTCATCTTCCCATTTTTTTGTTTCACTCTTACGCACCAGCCCTCCTTAAGCTGATCTTTCCCAGGGAACCATCAGAGAAAAAGAGAAACGCTCACTCTAGATTCCAGCTGTCATGACTGTACCTTGCCGCAGGTGTGCACCCTGAGTGCGTCTCCACCCCTGCCACCCTGACAGCATTGTCTTACAGGCGAAGCTTCTTTCCTGCCATGGACCACACGCCACATGTCTTGTGTATCATTTATGTGCATACGTTTTTAGGTGCATGGAAACACATGCTATTGCTAAAGACTTGAGCTTGTGCAGAAAGAGGTGCTCTCAATACATTTTTTTAAAGCCTCTAGACTGGAAATGAGCATATCTGTAGTAGAAAAACAAGCCCCAGTTATTCAAACAGCAGGGATGGGATTTTACAGAATAGTTGCTAGGAACTGCACCAGCCCCAAACATTTCCACTCTATTTTTCAAAACAAAATATTAGGGGATGGCAAGTGGGATTTTGTGAATGAGGAAATATACTATCTTAAAAATCTATATTCAGAGATTTTACAGAAGTAGCAGTTCCGGGGAGCAAAGCCTCAGGCTGGTGCTCATGGACCAACTCAACCGCACAAGATTTGATGAGCAGCTTCTCATGAGCAGTTTCCGTCACAATGTGGCCATTCAGCCTGGAGTTTATGTAAGTACCACTATCCCCACAGGACAGAACCTTGGGGCACTTTATCCAAAAAGGCAGCTTCTCCCTAACAGAATCCCTCCAAACTTAGCCCTCAGCCAACAGAATACTGGTCATTTATCAACTCAACTGGGAAAGAGGGTGGGGACGTTGGAGACTGGTGAGCTGAATTTTCAACGGCTGGGGAGCCTATTTTCCCCAAAGACCTGATCACATTACCTTTTCCAGCCTCCTAAGCTCTTTGACAGGTCTGAGCCCTGATAGCGAGTTTGATTTTCAGTTTAAAGAGTTTTAAAAAATGGATTGAAATGTTCTTTTCTGCTTAGGCTCGAGTCCTTCACGGGAGTACGTATTTCCATGCATCTAACAATACTACACATGGATGAAAAGCAGGGCAGGCATAGTGCAAGGCGCATGGCACTAAAGAACGGGCGTCCAACGCGACGCGCCTCCATTGTAAGCTGATGCTTTCTCAAGTTACAGGGATGAAGACCAATGATCGGGGCACACCTGCTCCTGAGGATGGTTCGCTGCTAAGGAGCCGGAGCCTGGAAAACCAGGAGGCTGGCCCAGCATTACATCACCGCGCTGAGCCAGCTCCTCATGGAAGCCCAGGCCTGGGGACAAGTGAGGAAGCCCCACATGGCTCCTGTCCCTACTACAACACACAGACCAACCCCTGCTATCTTTAATCTACACATCAATGGCTCCCATGAACTGACCACTTTACCGCCCCCACCCCCAAATCCCCAGAAAACACCCTTCTCTGAGACATATTCTTCTCTGGGGAAGGGGAGAGGTTGGCAGGGCTGTGGAGGCCCACTGTGGATGCAAGCCGGACCCGCTGAAACATGCTCCAGGAGCCAGATCTAGTCAATGAGCCCCATCCTCCAGACATGCCTGCGTAGGAAGTGGAAACAACCATATAGAAACGGCAATTCTAAAAAACACTCATGCAGAATAAAGGCCACTTCTGAGCACATTAGCTCTGTGGTTTAGAGAAATGATCAGATTCCTGGATCAACGCACAGTCAAATACTACCTCGACCAATGGACCAATGACAAGACCGTTCTGCTGGCTTTACTAATAATAGCAAGAGGCCTTGTCCTCAACAGTGTTCACCGGAGTGAGCATACGATGCTTTGGCTAACCCGAATGAATGTCCCACCAGCGATGCTCCACACCATCTGCCTAGCCATGCGAGTGGCTGCACCTAAATTGGTCTGTCTCCATGGGCACCGAGCTACCACACTGAAGGGTTCTTCCCAAGAGGCCCTCCTTGATACCCGGCTGTTCCCTTGCAGGAAATACCACTGCGCCAGGGGTGTAGAGTTAAGATGCTAATGGCACCAGAAGCCCCCAACCATGCACCGGGCTGCTGAACAACCAAAACCAAATTGCAGGGGGTCATTTCTGCCCCCAGGCAATATCCTGGGGCTGTCAGATGCTCATTCTAGAGGGAGTACGACATGCTAGATGGAGCAGCCACCAGGTAAAGCCACGCAAGGCTGCCGAGAACCCGGGCCAGCTCCAGCTCCAGGCTTCACGGTCATCAGGAGACGCGACAGTAACAAAGCCCCGGCAGCCTCTCCTCCTCTGGGGGGAGGGGGTTCCGGGCGGCCCGGCAGAGCACTTACATTGCCTCTGAAGCCTCCTGATTCAAGTCGCTGGCTGGGACTGGCTGCAGGGACTGCGACCCTCCCATCCTCGCTGCGCCCTGGCGAGCAGGCTAGCCGCAAGCAGGGCCAGCGTCCTGGCGCGATTCCTCCAGCCGGGAGCCCGGGGCGGGCCGGCCGGCAGCCGGGGCTGCTGCACTGCAGATGGGAGCAGCTGCTGGCATCCGTGGCGGCGGCGGCGGCGGGGAGCTGCGGCTCGCGGCCGGAGCCGGAGCCCGGGGAGCGAGCGCCGCGGAAGTGTGCGCGCGAGTGCGGTCGGCGCGCGCCTAAGTGTGTGCGTGAGTGTGGCCGGCACGCGCGGCTCTGCCCGGGGCGCGCGGGTGTGAGCGTGAGCACCGGTGTGGTCCGAATGGATCTGCTCTTAAACCCCCCGGTAGCCCGGCTCCTGTGTGTGACACAGTGATGTCATCATCACCGAGCAGCCCCGACGCCTGCATCTTCACAAAGCTCCATCGCGGGCTCCGGAAACCGGGCCGGGAGGAGGGAGGGCGAAGACCCTCCCTCTGCACCCACGCCGCCTCCCCTAGCCTCCCCCAGCCTCGCCCCGTCCGCTCCCATTGTGGGTCTTTGAAATGCAAATACGCTGCGGGCTGGGGAGCCTGGGGCCCCAGGAGGGAGGGGCCTGGTGGTCTGGCCAGGCTGACCACGGAGAGATTGGGGGGTATTCTCATCCCGACTGGTTCATCCCTCCAGGAGGAAGGAAATGGACTCTCCCGCCCCAGTGTCGGGGGACGGCTGGAAGAGCAGGTAAACAGGCTGCAGTGGGAAACGTGCAAGATGCGTGCTGTTGTTTCCCACTGCCTGCGTCTGCCTCCTTCAGGCCGGTGGCCAGGCCCTGGAGCAGCTGACGCCTGGACTGGGGAGATGTGAGGGCCTGGCTCTCCCCTCACAGCGAGCCCAGGCCAGGTCTCCAAGGACACCTTTGCTGACACAGTTAGGGGGATTGGGACAAGCTGGGGAGGGAGAGGCCCAGGCCCACTATAGAGTCTGCAACCCCATCTTTGGCCACCAGATGAGTTCTCCGCAGAGAAGCCCCCTGCAAGGGCACATCCGGAACAAACAGGCCAGGCAAGCTGCGAGGTCTGTGTCAGGCCCCTAATGCCACAACAAGGGTGTACGGCAAAGGCAGCTCCTGGTGACATGCAATCGAAAGGCCCATTTGTGTGATCCTAAACACAGGCTGGGCCTGCAGGAATGTCCGTGACACCCAATCGCAGAACCCCACAGCACCCACCCCCCAATATGCCTGCTGGGGCCCATTCCCAGCTAGCCAGGCCCCCACCGCTGGCTTCTGGCTGGCTCAGAAACCCTCAAGGCTTGGGCATCTGGGCCTTCTCACCAGAGGCTCCTAGAGGATTTCATCTCCTTAGAGGTGCAGGAGGTTTGGGGACGCACCTGGGAACCCGAACACCGTCTCCTGCTCTACATTCAGAGCAACCACATTCTGAGCTCCAAACACAGACTCACGACTGAATTAAAGTGGAACCTCTGGTGGGTATGTTGAAAACTCTCCTACATTTTCCCAGCATTTCTTCACCTCCCCCAGAACAATAAGCCATAAAATGCATCTACATTGTGGTCAAAAGAAAAATAAAATGAAAACAAAACTGCTCAAAACATTTAAAAATTTCCCCCAATACAGAGTGTTTTCTAAAACTGTGGCCAAGGATGTTGGATGGGTACGTCTGAGGTTTTGGCTCACGATGTCAGGATAGTCCTAGAGCTTCACGGTGGGCCGACTTTCTTCCGCTTGTATTTAACATCAGTGTCAAACAAAAAGCCAGAAAATCAAATTTGTTTCCCGGGCTGCAACAACATGAAATTTCCAGGAAACACTGAAAAGGTTTACTTTCGCGTTTCTATGAAAATAGCTAATGATGGTGTCAATCTCGCAGGGAAGGTAACTGGCAGGGGGTGGCGTGATGTGGCCTGCTTTGGAAAGCACCGCCCCGGGAAGCCGTCACTCACTGTCAGCGCTGGGTGTCATCTGGAGGCAAGGATCCTGCAACTTGTTCATCCCATCATTCTCGGCACCTCCGGGTTTTGTTTCTCTAGCAGAAACAGATCTCTCAGGCCCATATGCGGCTGGGAGTCCAAAGAACCTTACCAGCAGAGCTGCAAAATTCATAAGTGCTAACCTAGATCTCATTTTTGGAGGAAAGTGACCCCTTCCCTGGGCACTGAGGGCGTGACCTTCAGCCAAACTTAGCACTTGGAAAATGCAGGGAAAAACAATAAGGAGACACAATTAGAACGCACCTGCTACCTTTTTTCTTTCCATGATGCGTGAAAGTATAGACCCATCCAAGTGTCCTTACCCTTAGCAGGTGGGGATTTTGCTGCAATAACAAGAGAGGGCTTTGAAACGAGACAGGAATTCAAATCCTGACTTCTTCCTCCTTTGCTGTGTGGCCTTAGGCCAACCGCTTAACCACACTGAGCCTCTGCTTCCTCAGCTGGCAAAAGAGAGAATGCATCTGCTTTGCAGGGTATTGGGACAATTAATGAAATAACAAATATGAAAGCCCAGGACCAGGACCCTCACTGGTACTAACAGTGCTAAGTTCCTTTCCTTCTTTATAGGAACTGTTCCCCCTCAATATAGTACCACAAAAGAAACCAGGAGGCATTAAAGCAAAGTGCTTTGACTTAGAATCCCGACAGCCAGAAAGTTACGACAGAGTGCCACTCCACTCAGCAGGCTGACACCACCACCTCGCTGATGTTAACAACCTGACCAAGAACCAGAGGAGAAACAAATGCCGTCTGGGCACCCGTGACGCTGATGCAGCTACAATCCAGGCGCCACTAGCCTGTGGGATTTCCTTACGGAAGAACTTCTCAGACCCTCAAGGAAGCCCTTTCGATGTTCACTTTATACACAATTCAAAACAAACTTGGTTCTCTAGTAATTCAGCCTACAGAAAATGTGAAACCTAAAAAATGGGGAGGGAGAGTGATTAGAGAAGAAAAAGGGCTGTGTACGCACTGAAGGTTTCTGTCCCCACATCCATATGTGGAGGCCCACTCCCCAGGGCGATGGTGCTGGGAGGCGGTGCCTTTGGGAGGTAATTAGGGTTAGATGAGGCCACGAGGGGCCTCTCATAATGTGAATAATACCCTTATAAAAAGGGAAAGAGACACGTGGTCTCTCTCTCTCTCTGTCATGTGATGACACCGTGCCAGAAGGCGACCATCTGCAAACAGGAAGAGAGGCCTCACCAAGAACCTGAGCATGCTGGCACCCTGACCTTGGACCTCCAGCCTCCAGAACTGTGAGAAATAACTGTTTGGATTTAAGCTGCCCAGTCCGTGGCATTTTTGTTACAGCAGCGCAGGCTGACCAAGACAGGCTGCTTAAGACACATTGATAATACCAAGGAGAACGGCTGACAAAAAGGGAAAAATCAGAAAAACTATTAAAGTCAGACCAAGAAACCACAAAACACAGCAGTCCACGGCCATTCAACCAGCTTAAGTGTTCCGCAGACCCTGAAGATGCACAGCTCCCCCTGGGTTGTGGTTGTCCACAGTGACTGCTGTTAACCACACCCCTACAGCCCATCCTGCCTGTTTTACTGCCTCCCCTCCTGCCTCCCTCACCCCACCCTGCCACACCCCAAATCATTCCACGAAGGTTAAATCATGGGTTAATACAATAAGAAAGCACAGGTTCCAGCTAAAATTATTAAAATGCAAGCAGTTGGCATTCCACTCACTCATTCCCTCACGTATTCAACCTGCATGAGCACCCACTCGGGCCTGGCCCTCAGCTGGGGCTGAGGCTACAGAAGCGTCCCGTCTTCCCCCTCTGCTTTCTCCTGACCTCCCTTACAGGGGGCGCTGCCTTCACATGGCCCAGCTGCTCCTCCCCTCCTTGCGGCCTCTTCCACCCCAGCTGGTACTCCAGACTCCACCTTGACCACCCCGGGAAGGCAGAGGCTGCAACAGCAGACTGTTTCCTCTCTAGATCAGACCAGCGATGCCAGACACTTCTACCCATGGCTCTAATGAGGCTCTGAACTCAAACAGCGCCTCTGTGGGCCTCGGGACCACAGCACATGTATTCTAGGACCTTGAAGGTAGGCTAAGCCCACTTAGACAGGCTCTACTCCCAACCCTCCTACTGATGTCCCCAAGATACCCCAGTTGTTGTTAGTGCCGAAGAATCAATTCTGACTCCTAGCACCCCCGTGTACAGCAGAGCAGAATCCTGCCTGGTCTTTTTGCGCCATCCTCTCACCTTCAGCGCTATATCAGACAATGCTCCACTGCTATTTATAGGGTTTTCATGGCCAATTTCTTTGGAAGTGGGTGGCCAGGTCCTTCTTCCTAGTCTAGAAGCTCTGCTGAAACCTGTCCACCATGGGTGACCCTGCTGGCATTTGAATTATCGGTGTCACAGCTTTCCGCATCACAGCAACATGCAGCTGCCACAGTGTGACAACTGACAGAGGGGTGGCGTGGTTCCTTGACCAGGAATGAACCCAGGGCCACAGCAGTGAGAGTGCTGAATCTAGTGCTAAGCACTAGACCACCAGGGCTGGCAAAGACACCCTAGAAACCTGGATAAATCAAGGAATACGCTCATCATTTCTAAAACAGTTAGCAATTCAGCATATATTAAGGCACTTACCATGTGCCTAGTCTATCACTGCTGAATAAGATGAGTCTATTCTCAAGTTACTTACTGACACATACCAGAAATATCAGCAAACCTGCCAAATCCCCATCACTGAGAGATGAACTATGTGGTACAGGCGCATCAGTCCCACTGAGGTTCAAGGGACCGAGCCACAGTTGAGAAAGGCGAGGAGCTTGAAGCCCCTCTGACACCCCAAGGAAAACAAACTTGAGCGGTTCTATCTTTGCCTCCGGCCTCGGGGAAGTCTCTTGTTGCCATAGCAGCGATCCTCTCAAACACAAGCAGAGGACCCCTGCACTGCTAATTAGCCCGAGCACACACACTGAAGGAAAGTAGGTCAGATCACAGAAACATCCATCTGGAGAGGGCTGAGAATGTCAATACAGATGGGGAACAGGCCCGGGCAGGGGCCTGTTTCTTCAAGGCATTGGCCTTCACCACGATCCAGTGCACCATGGCGGGGAGTGCGAGGAAGCTGCACAAAACCACGTGGGCCTTCTCTTTAGAAGCCACCCTTCAGAGGTGATGCCATCACTGCCCACGTGCAACTTGTTCCTCCATCTGAGGCCCCAAGTCCAGCCCTACATCCTACGATTCTGTGCCTAGCGCTTCGCTCACTGTCTTTCCTGAGATTCTAAGAGCTGAGAGCTGTTCCATCTCAGCCCTCACGTGTGGCCCCAGTTCAGCAACCACATGTAACTATGGGCCTGAGACCAGCAAAGCCGACCAGCAAACACGATCAGGTGGTGGCGTTAAGAATGGCACACTGCTGGCACTTTCTCTGCCCAGGTTTCACGGATCCAGGATCCTCTTTCCTGGGCCTTTGGAGATACAGCTTTCACGTCACTCGACCTTGCTCCAAAAGTTGTCCACTGCCTTCAGGAAAAAGTCCCAATTCTCTGTCCAGGCCGTGATACTGTCCCTCGCTCCATCCTGTGTTCAAGTGGGGCCAGCATGCTCCTATGATCTCACTGCCAAGAAGGATCTCCCGCCCCAACTTCTCCAGCTCTCTCAATTCCCCCCTGCATCGTCCCAGCTCCCGCCAGCTCCAGGGAGGGGTCGGTCTGGCCCAGCCCACAGACTTCCTCCCATTTTCTCAGCGGCTAGCAGATTGAAGCCCTGGCTTTCTCCTGCCTCGCTGGAGTCTCCCTTGATCCATGTCTGTGTCTGGTGTCTCCGCCCTCCAGCCATGCGGTGTGCCCCATGCACAGCCAGAGCTCCATAAACACGGGTGGCATGACACCTCAGAGGACGTGGGAAAAGGTCCTGGCAAAAGTCTTCGATCTTATGAGGAACAGAGAAAAGGCAGGACGCTGTTGGGCTCCTCCACTCCCAGGGCCACTTCTGCTAATCTCCACTCCAACATTCTATCTCATGTGCTCACCCCTGCAAGTCTGAGTGGTTTTCCTGGGCTGAAGTGCAAGCTCAGGTGACACCCCATCTTTTCCAGAAGGTTCTGTTGCTCTCTCCTTGAAAAGGGCTCATCTACTATATGTCTTCCTTGTTGCCTTCACCATATTTACACGAGAACTTTCAAAGTTCCTTTCAAGCAAGGACAGCTCCAACGGCTACTCTTCATGCGGAAAAAAAAAATCCTTCAATTCAGTTATGATAGAAGATGAAGGTTGAGGACTCTACTGCTACACCCAGGGAGGCAACCCAAAATGTGCTAGGAAAGAAATCAGTGAAGAGAGATGTGACTTTTATTTTAAAATTAAGAATTCAGGATACTTTTTTTTTTTTTTTTTTGGTGAGGAAGATTGGCCCTGAGCTAACACCCGTGCTAATCTTCCTCTATTTTGTATGTGGGGATGCTGCGATACAAAATGGCTTGATGAGTGGCATGTAGGTCCGTGCCAGGGATCTGAACCCATGAATGTCAGGCCACTGAAGCAGAGTGTGTGAACGTAACCACAATGCCACTGGGGCACCCCCTCAGAATACATTTTAAATCTTTGATTCCTACAAGAAGGAAGGAAGGCAGGCTGACCCTGAGAACCCCAGGACTATGCAAAAGTTAAGTTAGTGTTGAGAAGTCTCATCACATGGGAGAAAGAAATCAGAACAGAAACACCATGTCCAAGAAGACTAAATGAGATCCTCAAAATGCTTCTTTCTTTACCAAAATAATTCCGTTCTTTGGAGATGGAAATGGTAGGAGACACTCGAGATAACTGTTTGGAAAATATATCCTATCTAATTTTAAAAAGGATTTAAGCTTACAATTCAAGAGAGTAAAACAAGAAATTCGAGGAGAAAAGGTGGGTAAAAGCCAGAGGGGGTGAGGTTGGTCTGGAAGTACTGACCTCAGCCCTTGCTGGAGTAAGCTGCAAGTCTGGCTCTATGCTTCCCAACAGTCAAAGCAAAAAGGGAAACAATTGTGATCAGTTACACAATTCATAAAAACCAGCAGATGAAAAAAAAAAAAAAGGCCATGCCATGGATGAGCAGCTTTTTCCATGACTGACATTCTCAACATGCCCTCTCCTATGGGTCCTCTGCCAGGGGACAGCGAATATGGTGGATATTGCCTTCAACAATACCCTTCTACCAATACAACATTCAGTTTCATACGGCTATTTCAGTAAGCCTATCAGCAGCTACTCAGCTCTCCCAGCAATCAATATGACCAGAAAATGATGAAGTTCCCAGGGGAGATATTCCTTGTTGCCCCATCCCACGGAGAGGGTCCCCACCATCCGTATTCCCAAAATAACAAGGTCACAGAAGGGGAAGCAAAGGTCAGCGTTAGGAAGACGGTCATCAACCAAGCAACCACTTGCAGACTCGGTCTGCCCTCAGATATTCCTCTGGGCTTCACAAGTCCTTGAGTGTGACTGTCGGGGCAAACACACAATGCCACCCACTGCGAAGAAGACGGTCAACCCAGCAGAAGGTGAAGCGGGACACCATGAAGTCCAGGAAACTGATCCTGGGGAACTGCTCAAAAGCCACCCAAAGCCACTGAGAAATGGTGATCTGTGAACAACTGAAGGAGGGAAATCCAAGGATGAGGAAGAAGCTGGCTTCAAAGAGAGGACGTCAGGATCAAAGAACTAGAGAAGCTCTTCAGAAAACTCCCGAAGCCCTCCCGTACCGATGGAAAGTGAGTCTGTGCTTGAGCTGCAGGAGGCAAATGCGAAGCGAAGAATACGCAGGCCTGAAAACCTGGCAGAAATAGATGGCCAGAATTCTCTGTTCCTTCCAAGCATTAACATACGGTTATCATTAAAGTCTACATGTTGTTAAATACAAAATAAATCATTTTCAAGATTTTTCATTTCTTTTTTCAGGGTAAAGACCCAGTTAAACATTTTCCGCACTAATTACCATAAAATTTTGATTCATTAAGTGGATTAATGTTAAGTGGCCTTTCTCAGGTGACAATTTTCTTTAGATAATCCAGACTCCTTCCGGTAGCTATCTTTTATAAACTAGATTGACGATCATAGGCAAAAATAAACAAGGTGGCCCGCGGCAGAACTCCAGCCTCCAAAGTTCAGGATCCTCCTTGGAAATAAAGTCAAGTTTCACTCAAACTTGGGAAGACGGAAACAATTAACCACCTGGGCCAGGGAACTGCTTCTGTTTGGGATTAAAAACATAACCAGTGTCACCCATCGTTCTTCTGGGGAACTATTTCCGAGAAGAGCAGGAAATTCCATAAGCACTATAAAAATGCTTCGGTCCTTGTTAAAAGAGCTTAAATATCGTATGTGGTTTGAAGGGTGATGTGTTAATCTGCTGAGTCCTTCTGGAGCTTAAACTCGCTGGTTTTAGAGGCTATTTTGTACCTGGGATAAGAGGCCTTTTAAGGAAAACATTCAGGTGTAATCAGCGATGGGATCTCCCAGCTGCCAAAATCGACACAAAGCTGTTTTCTGAAGCCGGATGGAGGACCAGGTGAGAGCTGCAGGTTCCGTCCATCCGTACCGGGAGAGGGTTCCCCATGGCCCCAAAGAGGCCATTCAGGGTGGAGCACATTCAGAAGCTCCAGAGCTCTTCGTCCTTCCTTCACTGTAAGCAGAGAGTGGGTACGGGTGATGTGCCCTCCTCCGGCGCAGCAGCCGGTTCACATCGGCAGGCGGCTGTCAGCTGGTCTGGGGGAAATTCCTTTCCATGTCTGACTAGCAGTGACACAGAGCCTGACAGGGAGCTGCCCTACTTGTGAGCGGAGCAGAGAAAACCAGGCGCTGAGGACCAGAACTGCTGACTCAAGGCTCCGACGAGATAGAACAGAAATCCAGAACGGTTGGGCCAGAAATAGCATCCCTGAGCATCTACTGATAGCATAATTAGCATAAAGTCTGAGGGCAGAGCGAGTGAATGAGCCTGAGTGTGCGTGTGCGTGTGTAGGCATGTGTGGGCATGTGTGTGTGTGCATGTGTGCACTACCAAGCCCAAAAAGATATCCCTCTTTTCATCACCATTCCAGAGGCTCTAATTCCCTCTGCACCCTGACTAACCGTCGCTGGATGCAATTAGCTTTTAACTGTGTCTGAGGATAAGGGATTATTTTCCCTAAATACTCATATCTGTAGGAACTGATTTGTCCACATGAAGACAATCTTTCTGCATCCAGAGACAGTCCTGACTCCTGCCTCATCCCGCTGACCTTAAGGAACTGCGCGGGAGACATGACCAGGTTTCCTAACAGCCCTCAGAGGCCGGTTACTTATAAAAGTTTGGCGCAGAATAAATGCATGGTAGGTTTGCATTTTTGTGCATCTCTTTAAGCTCCTAACCTAGAAAGAGATGAAAGGTCTCTGCTTTAGATGAGCATTTCTGCAGGGCAGAGATTGCACAGCCTGGAACAAGCCGGGATAGTTGGCATCGACACTCTGGAGATCCCCCAGCATGGCGTGGCCCCTTGGTGTCCAGAAGGTCCACATCTCTCTCTAGAGGGGTAGAGGGCTGCCCCCCAACACCCCCTTTCTCCTTACAAAGAAAAGGTTTGGCAAGGTCAGCTCCTGGAGGGCTGGGGCCATGCCTCCCATATGCCCCAGGGAGTGCCCCATGTTTAGTCCAGTGCCAGGCACTCAATGGCTGTGTGGACAGATGGATGGACAGATGGGTGGACAGATCTGTACTTAGAGACACAGAGGAGACAGGCAGAAACTAAAATTCTTTCCAACTGAGGCCAGAGCTGAAGGAGAATCAACGAAGCAATCCCCAGGCCAGGTCTGCCCACTGGCATCCACGCAAAGCCCGGAGCCACGCTCTCCAGCCTCCTTGACCTCAGCGCCCTCCCCAGGGGCAGGCCTTGGGGTTTTGTCTGTGATTTTAGGGGGAGAAGGGCAGGTTGGGTGCCCAGGAATGAGGTTTGAATTAAACTGTCTTCCTCAGACACCTAAGTCAAAAAGATCAGTGGATAATAGGGGACACTTTTCACTTACCTGAGTCCTTAAACTGACCCTAACGAATTACCTAACCCGACTCTTCCTCAGTTTTCTCACCTGTGCAATGGAAATAATAATCATACCTCTCCGACAACGTGGATATTGCAAGGTTTAAATGAGCTAACACATGAAAAGTTCTTAGTACCACAACACCAGGCATACAGCAAGTGCTCAATACACATCAGCTGCAGCTGCTGCTGTGGCTGTTTTATGAAAAAACAAGAAATCACTTTGTCCCGGGGAGGACTCTGTGTCCCTGCTTCACTGACTCTCACAGCATCTCCGGGACACCAAGCCCAGAGCTCCTCATTCAGGAGTTAGAAGCTGGCGGGCTTCCCGGAGGAGTCCCTGGAGATGACCCAACTCAAACGGTTCCCACTACAGCTTTGCTCTAGGAGCTGGTGACTCCGGGCAAGGTCCTGAGTTCACCGGGCCTCAGTTTTTCTGTCTATAAAATGGAGACAATAAAAACATCTGCCCGACAGGGCTGTTGCGGGCATTAAAAGAGATGAGGTGTATTTAAGGCATTTCTCTCAGTGCCTGGCACAGAGAGAGCACTCAGGAAGGGTTAGTTGTCATCACGATTATGAAGTAAAAAAGCCAGAGCCACCTTGTAAAGCTCCAGGAAGACCCTGAAACCCGGGCCCCACGCCCACGGCTGCTCCCTGTCCTTCCCTTCTCCACCCCTTCCTCCAGCAGGGCCAGCAGTTCCCACCTAGGGTCCTGCTGTAGAGCACTGCCACATCAGTGTTCCGATCGCAGAGGACGAGGCTGGAGGATGGTCCAGCCCCCCACCCAGCTGCTTCTGCCTGCACAGATCTCCCAGCCTCCGCCAGCTGAGGTCCACGCAGGTACCACGTGCCAACCTACGGACAAGACTCCCCCTCCTCTTGGAAATGAAGCAGGGCACAGTGCACTAGGAAATCAATCAGTTTAGCAGTGTCAACCAAAATTTTCAAAAAGAATAGAATGGAGAATAGGACAGGATGGGATGGATGGGATGGAGGGGATAGAAAGACTAGAATAGGAATATTAATGCATCCCGTCTAGTAAGGGAAGTTCTGCGCCAATCACAGACACTAGGCCTGTTGGTGTGAGCGTGCTGGTCACGATGTAAGCTCCTCGCTGTGGTTTGAGGAAACTGCTCAGGGCAGGCCACGTCTGCTCCTCCCTGGAAGATGCCCTGGAAGATGTCGCCTTTTGGTTTTGTTTGCTTGTTTCTTTGTTTTAATGCCTCAAGGTACAAGCGGGGCTCTTCCCTCCTTTAAGAAATCAGGCCACTTTTGTTCATCGGCTTTCAGCCCCGTTATAGAAACCTGACCCAGGCTGAGGGACCCCGTCGTTCTGCAAAGCTCCCCAGGCAATGATGCTCAATGAGTGGGTATTTTTTTATTTTTTGAGGAAGATTAGCCCTGAGCTAACTGCTGCCAATCCTCCTCTTTTTGTTGAGGAAGACTGGCCCTGAGCTAACATCCGTGCCCATCTTCCTCTTCTTTATATGTGGGACGCCTGCCACAGCATGGCTTGCCAAGTGGTGCCATGTCCACACCCAGGATCCGAACTGGCGAACCCCAGGCCACCAAAGCGGAACATGCACACTTAAGCACTGCGCCACTGGGCAGGCCCCAGATGAGTGGGTATTAAGACAGAGTCAGGAGCAGAGGCAATGAGGTGGGGCACAAATGGGCAAGTCCTCCCCGAGGAGCCGGCTGTCCTTGGCCTCTTAGCCAGGAGAAAACCCCAGAGCTCCATGCTGGGTGACACCAACCACATGGGGAAATACACCCCTTCCACCCTAAGCCCAGCCCTGCAGAAAGGGGAGTAAATGCTGGTGCTGAGCCCAAGGTTCTCGGTGACTTGTGCTAGGAGCCCCTGCCCAGAATCACAGCCCAGCCTGGAGTAGCTGTCCCTGCAGAGTCCCCTCAGAAAGAATGTGGCCCATGTCTATGGGGGTCACACTGTCTCCCTGGCACCGGTTTCTGGCCTGCACAGAGCAGAAGCTCAACAAATGTTCAGGAGTGAATGAATGAATGAATGAATGCCAGAAAGACAGAGTCAGATCCTCTCCATCCCCACCCCCACCGCCCTAGTTCAGGCCACCATCACTTCCCCCTGGACCACAGTCACAATGTCCAGGGGTCCCGTGACCTCCGGCTTCTCCTTGCCATCCACCCTCCCCTTGGCCACCAGAGGTATTCCCCAAAACTAAACTGTGTCCCAACTTTCCCCTGCTTAAAAAGGGGAGGCGACCTTCCTTTCACTTCGTGGGTCCCGGGAAACTCCCCGGTCTGGCTGCAGCCCCTCCCGACCTGACAGCCACCTGCCACTCCTGCCGCTAACCTCACTGCTCTGCCCGTGACCATCAGTGTCCTCCCTCCTGTCCCTCCAGGCTTCTCCCTGTCCGTTGCCTGAGCCTCCCCACGCCCCGAGCCAAGGCCCATGCGGGTGCCCTCCCTGAAGCACCACCACCTTCTTCACCCTCAGCAAACACCTGTTCACGCTGGAAAAGCCAGTGGAAGCTTCGCCTCCCCCGGGAAGACTCCCGACTTCTCCAGGCAGAGTTGGGCACTCTCTTCTCCCAGTCTTCTGCTCTCAACTCTGCCGGAGAACTTACATGCCCTATTATGCTGTGTCTGCTTACAGAACAGCCGACTCTGTCTGTCTCCTTTCCCCCAGCACTCCCAGTACCACTGGACAATGGGGAGAGCCAACGTCGATTAAATGCCGCCTACTTGTCAAGCACTGAGCTACATTCTTCATATACCTCATTTACTCCTCAGTTACCTCCAAGATGTGGGTACTCCCAGCCTCATTTTAAAGATGGGTAAATGAAGCCTCAGAGTGGTCAAGTAATTTGTCCAAGGTCACACAGCTCATAAATGGGGCAGGGGCACGTCTCTCTGACTTTACACTCTTTCCTCTGCATCACAACACCATGGGATATGAATCAACCCAGGATGTGTATGCTGAGTGGACGGACAGATGGGTGGATGGATGGATAGAAGGATGAATGCATAGACAGATGAATGGATGCATGGATGGACAGATGGACAGACAGACGAATGGATGGAAACGAAGCAGAAGACAGCACTACGTGATCCACTGACACTCAGAGCACTTATCACTTCCTGCTGCTGACAGCGTCAGGCCTGTGACTTCATCTCATGAGCGGAAGTAGACTAGAAACTGACTCCAACAAAGCTGTCAGCAGCCCCCCAGGCAGGGAGGGGCCCTCTCGACCTCTCTGGGGCCTGTCTCTGTCTGGGCTCCTCCCTCGGTTTGGGGGTCTAGGTCTCCACCTCCCCTTGCATCTCCAGCTGGGTCTGAGCTCGAAGGCATAAACTTTGTTTGGAAGAAAAGTGGCCTCCCGAAGCGCAAAAATCTAAAATTATAAAGTGGTAGCCAACATAACATGAGGCCAAGGGCATCTCTGGGAATGGAGGGCGGGCTCCCGGGCCTCACACGGCCCTGGGACCTTCCACCCACTGGAGCTGTGCCGGGCGCTTCCAGCCACACCCTCACGGGCTCCTCAGAGCTCCATGGCGCCATCGGCTCCTCCCCAGGCGGCGGGCGGGGCAGATTCCCTTCCAGGCTGCTCTCTCAGGGTCCTGGGACTGGGTCCAGATAGGTCACAGAGCTGAAGCTCTGTACTTCTCCCAGCTGTGCTCCAACAAGTAGGGCCAGAGAAGCCCGGCCTGGCTGCCCGCCTTCCTTCCTGTCTCCTCCCAGAAGAGGGAAAGGATTGCAGGGTGGGGATGGGGGTCACGCCCTCTCCACGCCTGCTCCACGGAGACTGAGGCCACCCTCTACTGGACTCCGTTTGGCAAGTGACGTGACAGCCTCCCTCCACTTGAGCTCCTCGGCTGAAGCCAGCATGGTGGAGCTTCTGGACCCACCCACCCAGGAAACACTAGGACGCTAGCGGCTGCCCAAACACTGGTTCCCAAGTTGGATGGCCTCTGCTTGTCCCGCTGGGACGATAACACTCTGCAACCTATCTGCGCCCAGTCTGTCCTGTAAGAAGCGGGACTTACAAGCAGGAGAATGACTGAAATGAAATGTGGCTTATGCAAATAAGGAACACCGGATTAGACCCCAGTCTGCTCAGTGCAGCGTCTTATTGCTGGAGAGCGTCAGCATCAGCAACCCCAACATCTTTAAAACAGAGAGGATGGTCCTGACCCCACCTATAAAATTAACTACTGAGCTGTGAGCAGACCAATGAACTGGCTTTGAGTTCGAGGATGTACAGTAGTTTCCCAAGTGTTCACTTACGTGACTTGGTGGGGCAAGGGTACCATCCTAGGTGGGGCCAGGCAGGTCTCTGTGCTCCCTCTCCTGCCGGGAAAAGCTCTCAAGTCCAGAAGAAGTGTTGACAGACAGATGGGAGAAATCTGGGGTTGCCCAGAGCAGGGGGAGGCCAGGGGACATCTCCCCAGAAACCCCAGTGATTCGAGGCTGCCTGGTCCCCGCCCCCCCAGGCTGCAGTTCAGGGCGGCGTTTCCCAGCTGTGTTGTCCCCTGGGTCTCCTGCATCAGCATAGAACCACCGACTTCCCTTCAGAAAGCACAGATGCTTCTCTGTCTCATTTCTTCCCAGTCTGTCCAGGCAGCCTTTGGCGAGATTTCCAAGTTACCAATTCTTAAAGGACAGCCGTCCCCAGCAGGCAGAGGGGGACGTCAGGTCTGAACAGAGATGGCGTTTACTTAGCTTCACGCCCACCTGGCCCATGTGCCCACTCACTGGGCTCTCTGCCACAAGCCCCCCAAGGGTCCAAAAAACCGTGGTCAGCTGTGGCTGCTTTGGCATGAGCAAGGGCTTTCCACTTGCATTCCTAGAAATTCTTTATCGCCAGATTCCCCACCTGGCTTCAGCCTCTTTGAGCTCAACTAATGGCTGCATAATGCTCTCCAAACAGCTCCGGGAGGTCAGGGTGTCCACTGAGCGAGGAGGCTGCAGAAGGGCCGTGCTGAAGGAGGGAAGGCCTGTTGGAAGCTTGGCCGCCGCAGTGGACGATGTGCCTCCCAGGACAAGCCCTTTGCTTCGGGCAGGGTTGGGAAGCAGAGAAAGAAAGCTCTCTCTCCTCAGCAGGCCTCTCTCAAAGTCACATCTGTTCTCCCCAAGGCTTGGGGCCTAATGCTTACCAATGGGCATGGGGGAGGGGATGGGGTGTGAAAACTCCTGGAGAAAAGCCATTTGCACTGGAAACGTGGGATTGTGTCATCATTTCCACCGCATCCATTAGAAGCAGGGGGAGGCAGCAGGAAGTCACCCAGCATGTTTGCAAGAACAGAACATCTGTCGATTTGGTAACAAGAGGTGCCCCGGGCTTTGTCTGTCAGGATACCGGGCCTCGCTCCCCCTGCTCCCCTCCAAGCCCAAAGAGGGGAAGACAAGGCCACAGACAGCAAGGGACTGCAGTGGCCCGTGCACGGTGAAAACGCACAGAAGGTGTGCCAGCTCCAGCAAGAGGAGCCTGGCTAGAAATGGGAACTGATGGTGGATGGGTCTCGAAATCATGAGCCCAGCAGGGACCTCAGCCCCACCCCTGGCTTGGGGATCACGACATCCATTTCAGCCAAATGAAACTTTCATCTGTGCATTTTTGAAACTTGCTTTGAAAACCTCCAGGGACCCGTGGCAGGGAAAAGACAAGATTTATTTGGATCCCTGGATCCAGGCCACGGCCCCGTGCTTAGAAGCAGTCATGGAGAGCGAGTTGGCAGCACCCTGAAAGGGCAGTGGAGGGCATACTTAAGGCGATGGAACCGCAGCTGACCCTCGCTCGTCATGTCCTGGCACAGCGGGCCTGGGGGTCCTCAGGGCCTAGGGGCCCTGGTTAGTCTCAAAACCACCCCTGCCCTGCCAGGCAGCTGGAGAGATCCTTTAAAACTACAAATCTGGGGCCGGCCCCATGGCCAAGTGGTTAAGTTCATGCGATCCACTTTGGCGGCCCAGAGTTTTGCCAGTTCAGATCCTGGACGCGGACATGACACCACTCATCAGGCCATGCTGAGGCTGCATGCCACGTGCCACAACTGGAAGGACCCACAACTAAAATATACAACTATGTGCTGGGGGGATTTGGGGACGAAAAGCAGAAAAAAAAAAAAGACTGGCAACAGCTGTTAGCTCAGGTGTCCATCTTAAAAAAAACACCAAAAAACTGCAAATCTGATCCTAACTCTGCCTTGTGGCGGAGTTTCTGGACACTCTTAAAATAACCGCCTAGGAGCCAGTGTCCCAATGCCAAGGGCGGAACAATTGAGCAACAAAATAAATAAAGTAGTATTGGATTATAACCCAAAGCATAAAATAGGTATCCATGAGTCCATAACGATATAAATAAATGACTGAGTAAATTAATAAATGGGGGGAAGAGACAAGCCTCCTGGGCTGAAGAATTCCAAATAATTTATGTAGATGCTCCCCCTAGAAGAAGGACATAACTCCCCACCGCTTTAGGTGTGACCATAGTGACTTCCTGCCAAAGAGGATAGCGTGGAAAAGGGGAAAAAGAGGAACCTGACAGTGCAGAAACCTGACTAACACAACCTCAGCCCAGCGATCAAGGTCAACATCGCCCTCATAAACCATGCTGATAGCTATCACCCTCGACATGAAGTGATGAAAATGGCACTTTATCTCTGTGATCTTCTCCCCAAACCCGTAACTCTAGTCTAATCTGGAGAAAAACATCAGCCAAATCCCAGTTGAGGGACATTTTACAGAATACCTGAGCAGGACTCCTCAGAACCGTGAAGGTCGTCAGAAATAAGGAAAGTCTGAGAAACTGCCACAGCCGGGAGGAGCCTAAGGTGACAGGCCGACTAAATGAAATGTGGGATCCTGGACGGGATCCTGGACATAAAAAGGACATTAGGGGAAAAAAAAGAGTCTGCATAAACTATGGACTTTAGTTAATAACAATGTGTCAATATTGGTTCATTAATTATACAAATGCATCATATTACCATTAATGACTGTATGCTTGGGTAAGGGCGAACTCTCTATACTAACCTCTCAATTTTTTGGTAAACCTAAAACTGTTCTTAAAAGAAACCTATTAATAGAAAAAGAAATTCTACCAAGGAAAAAAGACAAAGCCCCCTCTCCTTAACATGACCCGTGCGCCCTGTCCTGGGCACTGGTCCCAGCCCCTGCCCGCCGCACCATCCTTCTTCCCTCCTCTCCAGGCTCCAGCCACGAGACACCTTCAGTTTTGCTCCCTTCTCTTTCCTCAGAGTTTTTTGCACATGCTCTTCCTTCCTCTGGGAATATCTGTTCTTTTCTCAGCCCATGTGCGGTTAAACCCACTGAGCCATCAGCTCTCAGGTTCGAAGCCACTTCCCCTGGGAAGCTATCCCCAGCCACCTAGACTGAGTGAGGTTTGGGGTTCCATCCACCCACGCGTTGCACCCCTCTTCTGTCCCACCCGTGACTGCTCGCTCTGTGCCTGTCTTCTCCAGTGGGCTGTAAGATCCACAGGGCCACCCCAGAACAACCCCAAGTGCCTGCTGCTGAACGCTGAGATGCGTAAACTAATGAGATTCAGAAGCAACCCAAATGCTTCTGGGTTTGATTTGAAACAGAAACGCAAATCAAAACCACAATGAGATGTCACCTCACACCTGTCAGAATGGCTATTATCAAAAAGCTAAGAAATAACAAATGTTGGCCAAGATGTGGAGAAAAGGGAACCCTTGTGCACTGTTGGTAGGAATGTAAATTGGTACAGCCACTATGGAAAACAGTATGGAGGCCCCTCGAAAAGTTAAAAACAGAACTACCCTAAGATCCAGCTATTCCACTTCTGGGTATTTATCCGAAGGAAAGGAAAACACCAATTCAAAAAGATGTATGCACGCTGTATTCACTGCAGCATGATCTACGACAGCCAAGACATGGAAGCAACACAAGTGTCCCCTGACAGATGAATGGATAAAGACGTGGGAGATATATCTATATCTATACATATAGATAGATATATACACACACAATGGAATACTATTCATCCATAAAAAAATGAAAGAAATCTTAACATTTGCAACAACATGGATGGACCTAGAGTATATCATGCTAAGTGAAATAAGTCAGACAAAGACAAATACTGTATGATTTCACGTACATGTAGACTCTAAAAACAAAACAAACAAACCAAAACAGAAACAGACTTATAGATACAGGAAACAAACCGGTGGTTACCAGAGGGAGGGAGGTTGGGAGGTGAAACAAGTGAAGGGGATTAAGAGGTACAAACTTCCAGTTATAAAATAAGTCACGGGGATGTATTGTACAGCATAGGGAATATAGGCAATAACATAGTAACAGCGTCATATGGTGACTATCCTGGTGATCATTTCATAAGGTATATAAAAATTGAATCACCATGATGTATACCTGAAACTAACAGGATATTGTATGTCAATTATACGTCAATTAAAAAAAGAGAAGAAGCAACCCAAACAGAGCTGGCTCTAAGGAACAAACACCAAGGGGGAGGTGACCCAGATGCCCCCATATGAGAAGTTTAGAACCTGGAGCCCCGGTGACCTCAGGAAAGGAGAGCCCTGAGCAGATGGGTACCACTCATGTCTGCTGGTGCCAGGGCGCACCAGGGGAGCTCTCTGACCCAGGCTGTCTGCCTCAGGGAAAGATCTGGAGGGCAGAACTTGTCTGTGTGTGCATGTGTACATTTCATCAAAAATCTTCTCTCTCTAGCCCTTGGATAAGCACGGTGGGTTTTTTTTTTTAATTGAGATATAACTTACATACAGTGAAATTCACCCTTTTTAGGTGTATAGTTTCATGAATTTTGACACATACATTCATGTCGCCACCACTCCCATCAAGACATAGAACATTTCTATCACCCCAAAAAGATCCCTCCTGGCCTTTTGAGGTCGATTCCCAATCCAAAATTCCAGCCCGCAATGTAACCACTGGTGCATTCTCCACTCCTCATAGTCTTTTGTCTCTTCCAGAACATCATGTAAGTGCAATCATCCAGAACGTAACTTTTGAGTCTGGCTCTTTTCACTTAGCATAGTGCATTTAAGATTCATCTATTTTGTTGTACAATCAGTAGTTTGTTCTTTTTTATTGTTGAGCAGGATGCTAGAGGATGGATACACCACCTTTGTTTATTCACTCCCCAGCTGATGGACATCTGGGCTGTTTCAACTTGGGGGTGATTATGAATCAAGCTGCGACCAACATTCAGGTTTTCTAGGTAGATATATATTTTCATTTCTCATGGCTAAATACCTAAAAGTGAGTTTTCTGGGTCCTATGGTAGATGTATGTTTAACCTGTAAGAAACTAAAGGGCAGAATATTTAAGAAGAGTATTTTTCTTTCTTTCTTTGACACAGTTTTATCAAGCACCTACTATGTCCAAGGCAAACCAAGGGTGTCATCCCAAACACCATAAATGTTCCTGTCCCCAGACTGCTGTTGCTATCTCGCCACCAGAAGGCAGGCCTCCTGCACATTCCCGCCCTTGGCCTCAGGCAGGGTCATACAGACAAGTCACTGCACGACCCACGATCTCTGGGACTCAGGACCAGCAGAGCTGCAGGTAGATCTCAGGAGCTAACGGGCAGGAAGAGCTAACGCCCCACAGAGCACTGTCCAGATGAGAGGGGCTCAGCTCCAGCTCCACCCCCACTCCTCGTCACTGCGTGTTCTAGAACCACATCCACGTGCGGCATTCTCCCTCTCCCTGGTCCCTCTATTGCTTTTGGACACTGGCTGGGCAGGTGATCATCTACCACTCGGACCATCCCTTATAGCCTCACCCTCTCCTCAGCTTTCGGCACCCCTGTGCCTCCCCGGCCAGCAGGAGCTCTCCAAGGCCCCAGGCTTTCACTTCTCGACACACCTAGGTGTACTGAGCTCTCCACAACAAAAAACTGTCCAGGGACGCTCTAGGGAACTTTCAAAACTAAGTGGAATGGTTTATAACCCGAACCAACCGTTGGTACAGAAACAGGAGCTCCCAATACTTGTTATGATGGTTAATTTTACGTTTCTACTTGGCTAGGCCATTGTATCCAGATAGTTGGTCAAACACCAGTGTAGAAGTTGCTGAGAAGGTATTTTTTTAGGTGACATTAGCATTTAAATCTGTAGACTTTGAGTAAGGTGGATTACCCTCCATAATGAGGGTGGGCCTCATCCAATCAGTTGAAGGCCTTCAGAAAAAAAGACTGAGGTCCCTCAAGGATGAGGGAATTCTGACAGCAGACAGCCTTTGGACCCAAGCTGCAACATCAGCTCTTCCCTGGTCTCCAGCCTGCCGGCCTGCCTTGTAAATTTTGGGTTTGCCAGTCTCCACACTCACATGAGCCAATTCCTTAAAATAAATTTCTCTCTACATATATATAAGCAACCTATTGGTGCTGTTTCTCTGGAGAACCCTGATAACACACTTGCTCGCACAGGGCATCCCATTGTCACACGGAGAGCCTGCTACCCAGGGTAAACTTCAGATCAGCTACAGCCCAAATGATCACAGACGTGGCATTCCGGGCCCAAACTGTCAATGCCCTGTTGGTGCCATCCCAAATGCAGCTCACCCCGAGGCCCAGGGGGCAGAGATCACCAGGCCCCTTCTCTCCAGGGGCAGCAGCTGTGGAGGGACAGCTTTGTGCAATACCTGCTTAAGTCCTTGGCCAGGCCCTGGCAGGCGGAAGAGGAAGCTTCTACTCCATCACTGGCTGGGGCAGATGGCAAAGATGCATGTTCTGAGGCCGGGGCAGCGGCTGGGGAGGTGCTGGGGACACAAAGGGAGAATTATTCCCAATGGAACTTGGCTCATTAATGGCACATTCATCAGGCCCCCTCACCCCTGTCCCCCCCCCCCCCCCCCCCCCCCCACCGCCACGGAACAGGCTATCTAAAGACCCAGCACCCTGCTTCCCAGGGCTCCGCATCTGGTCCCCTGGGCCTCTGTTTACACACAGTGGGGGCGCACCCTGCAAGGCAGCAGCCCCCAGGCCAGGCCGTGAAGTCCTCCCTTGCTAGGCTCCCGCAGATCCTGGGGTCTCTCTGATGGGGGCAGCTCAGGTGTTCAGGACACTCTCTGTGACTTGTCTTGTTTGATTTTTGTTTTGGGGAGGGGACCTTTATACGATCATTTCTAATAATTTTCTTTCCAGGCAATAAAACTCTGAGTTGAGAACTACAACACAACTTTGCAAACTCCCTGGAATTTGCCCAAAAAACCTGAGGCTAGAAAAAGTCAGGTGAAAAGCCTGATGGGTAATCAAGGAAGCTGCCCTGGGGACCTGCTGGGACCCTTTTCGCAGCTGAAGGATTTCTGCAGCCAAGCCACATCCCTCATTCAATGGGTTGGTGCCCCCTGCTGGACAGTCCAGGAAACGCGTCCAGTGCAGGGAGGCCCCTGGGGGAGGGAAGCCACCTGCAAACATCCTCAGAAGCCAAAAGGCACAAGGCTTGGAGCTCAGAACAGGTTTTGATGCCCCACTTTGGCAAAAAGCAAGGCTAGCAATGCTGTCCACAGACCAAACCCTGGGAGCCGTTTTGAGGCTGGTTGGCCCTCCCAGCCTCTCTCCAGCTGTACACACTGCTGTCCACAGGGGAGCTGGCAGGGCTGAGGGAGGCTGGGCTGGAATTACCTGACTCGGCACCAAGAGCCTGAAACCCGGCCTGAGGTCAAAGCCAGGGTTTGAGGTTTCACCGCCTTTGTGCCAGAGGAGGCATTTCTTCCCCAGGGTATGAACACCTGCAGGAAGCTCCCAGACTGCAGAAATCCAGCATGCTTGGGATTCTGTGTCAGAAACGTCCTGCTGATTTCCATCTCCTCCAACCCCACCTATGAGGTTGGCTTCCTGGCCTGGAGGACAGCTGCCGGGGGGACCCCACACACAACACACTGAAAGAATTCCACGTTTTGCCCCAAATCCCTGTTGGGGCTGAGCCTCTGCCTCACCCCTCACTTCCCCCCCAGCCCTCACCGGCTCTGCTCTGACCAGCTGGGCCTCCCTCAGCTCCCACAGCACCGCCTCCTGGCCTGCAGCCCTCTCCCCTCGCCAGGCCGGCAATCCCTCAGCCTCCACGTCTTGGCTTGGGCATCACTAATCAACAGCCACAAAAACAACAGCAGCTCACCCACGCTGGCTGCCCAGTTCCGGGTGTCCTGTCCGGTGTGTATGGTCCTGGGTACATGGTCCTACATGTCCTGTCCTGGGTGCCTGGTCCTGCGTGCCCTGTCCTGTGCTTTACATACATGACCTCAGGTAACCCTCACAACAACCCTTTGAGTCAGATGTCATCATCCCACTTTACAGAGAAGGAAACTGAGGCTTGGAAAGGTGAGATCACTTGTTCAAGGTCACATAGCTAGTAGGTGGTGGAGCCAGACATGAGCCCAGGTGCCGAATCCTTAGCCACCTCCATGTCCACTTTCTAACAGACTCCCCGAGCAGACACCTGGAAGCCCCTACACTCCTCCTCGTGACATGTATCACCGAGGACTTGAAGACCACCAGGGAGACAGATCTGTGAGTTCCAAGAGGACAGGGCAGCACCTGCCGCGTTCACCCCAGCAGCCCAACATCTAGCCAGGCCACCCATGGTGCGCACTCAATAAACAGCAGAGGGAGAGCCGGGTGTCCCAACCGGATATAACCAAGCGGGGCGTCGGGAGCGGACCGGGAACTGAAACCCACGCTGCCTCCTCCCCCCGGCAAGATGGAAACAGGAGGAAAAGAGTCACCAGGAGCGATGACCCTGGGTGAGCCAGGAGCCAGGCCAATCCTCAGGTGAACAGGAATGACAAGGAGAGCTCAGACAGAACCCAGGGGACAGGCGAAGTGGGCTCACGGAAGGGTGCCTCGGTTGTTCAAACTGTTATTTGTGTAAAGTGGCTGAAATCATTTATTTTATAAAGGAATGACTCAAAATAAATAATGCAAACTATTGAGGGCTTTTAAGCTCCTTAAAAGAGCCATTTTCACACTTTGGAAACCTACATTTATTTGTATTCATAAGCAGTAAATAGGCCACTTACAAACTCAAACTACAAGTCTAAAATTTGACGTTCTAAAGAAATTACACTGGCTGCGCTCCTTCCTCTGCACACCCTATGAAGATTTTATTTAATTTAATGCCAACTGAGGAAAGGTGACACATTTGTGGTACTGTTACTTTAAGGGTGGGCTATCAAAGTACAGGCAAGCTCTCGGTCTGTGGACCCCTGCAGGAGCGGGTCGGGGGCACTGCCTTGGCTCTGCGGCCCCAGAACAAGGCCAGCTCTGCAGGGTGGGGCATTGTGACAATCACACTCCACAGATGAGGATGCCCCCATGCTGCACCCACTCCCCCACCCCTGAGAACAGCCCTGGGGCTCCCCTCGGCTCCGCAGCCTCTTCCTGCCTGGGGACCACGGCTCCCGCTCCCTCCACCCTTCCCTCTGTTGGCCCCAGACCACCAGGGCCACACCCTTCCTGCCGGGCATGCTCCCATCAGCCAAGGCACCAAACAAATGACTCAACAGCTCTTTTGAGAATGGTGCCTCCGCTCCCTCCCAGCCTCCAGCCTGCTCCTGGCCCAGCCCCAGCCACCAGGAGGTCAGGCCCCAACAGGGAAACCGCTCAGTGACTCACGACCGAAGCTCTGACACACGGGCACCCACAGACACCTCCTAGCCCCAGCTGAACTCCTCCTCTTCCCTCCTAACCCTCCTCCTCCCTCGAATGTCCCCAGCCGGGGTAGTGACACCAGCAGCCCACCAGGCGCTGGCACCAGAAGCGGCGATTGTCCTTGACTCTTCCGGTTCTTCTCACTCCCATGCCCCTTCATTGCCTCTTCATGCTGAGTCACCTCCCTCCTCCTTCCGGAATCCGACCTCTCCGTCCTGGCCACCTCTGCTGGTCCAGGCCGGCAACCTCTCTGGGCAGGACTCTGCACATCCCACTCTGCCTGCCTCCCCTTTCTCCCCGCACAGGCATCCCCTACAGACACCAGACGTCCCAACTCGAGTTCTGATCAGGTCCTGGCCATGCCTGAAGCCCTCCCAGGCTGTCCACAGCCTTTAGAATGTCTCTGTCCCCTCCCAGGTTTGTCCTCTCCCTGCCCTAACCTCACTAAGCCAGTCCCCCCATGCTCCTGCCCCTGAATGCCCACCTACCCAGTCCCACTCAGATCCCCTCCCAGTGCACCCCATAATCATCCTGGGGAGCCACCCAAACAAGGAAGCCCCTCCACCCGGGTGGGGGTCATCATGCCCACCCTGCACCTCCCGGCAGCGCTGGGCCCCGACCTCTGAGTGTCCTTTTTCTGCTAAGGTGGCATCTTCTACTAGAGTCTCAGCCACTGTGGCCTTTCCAGCCCCCAGCACAGAGTCTGGCACATAAAAGTGCTCAACATACAGCAACTCCCTCCCTCTGGCCCCTGGCCTCCCAAACACACAGGCACTGACTGTGGGACAACTGTCCTATCTTCTTGGAATCCCAGAGTCCAACCATCCAAGTCAGGACCAGCGACATAATTTGCAGGCAAAATGGAATGCAAATCAACGCTGAGTGAAGAGGCGGGGCCCAAGGAATTAAGAATTTCAAGCTGGCGACAGCAGAGCGTTGAACCAAGTGCGGAGCCCTTCCGAGCACACGGGTCACACGCCCGTGAAGCCAGTCTGGTTCTAGACCCCAAGGAGGAGCTTACAGAAGGCTCCTCTAACCCCCCCTGAGCTCCCAGAGGGGCAGCCAGAGCAGAGATGAGGGCCAGGGAAGACAGCTCAGCTTCTCTTCGCCAGCTCCTGTCTCGGCTCAAGTCTCCCATAAGCAGCAGTGACTCGCCTCGAAGACCTTACACGCAGGGAGTCGGGCCCTTTCCAATACCCAGTGCCATTCCGGGGCCTCACCATGAGCTTCAGGACAGCTGCCAAGCCCGGCACAGAGGCGGGCAGGGCGCGGAGATGGGGTCTGCGCAGCTGCACTCTCCTTTCCCTTCTGCAAGGCCCTGCCCTTCTCTCACCCTGAGCTCCTCCTCTGTAAGAGGGGCCAGTGGGTAGGGCGCACGAAGGCCTTTCCAGCTGTAAAAGTACAAGATCCCTTTTTCCACTGAAGTTGTTAATCAATTTTTCCAAGCCTTATTGGAATAAGAAAGAAGCTGAATTCAAATTCACATAGGGTGCCTATATTTTTGGAGGATGAAAAAACGTTGATTTAAGCCTTTTTTTTTTTTAGAAGAATTGACAAAAAGGGCACAAAAATCAACTTTTTTTTAGTAGACAGACTTACTGATCAAGACATTCCTTCTTTCCAGGCCCAGCTACACAAGACCTCAGAATCCTTCTCAACACAGATCCTAGGGAACCACTACTGATGGGTGAGAGTTTGCCATCCCTGACTCAAACCTCACCAAGGTCGTCACAAAAAACAACTGGTACCATTAACTATCCGGATGCAGTCTCCACCCCCCCAGGGCCTGAGAAAGCCAGAGAGTGTTGCTTCAGGGCTTGTATTCAGCCAAGAGCCCTACAAGCCCAACTGCAGTGAGATGTTGTCAGCAACTGCTGTCTTTTGATTCCCTGTTTAGGGCTTTTGAGTTCTTTTTGGCAGGTCCCCCACTGAACTGATAGCAGATTTCATTTCAGAGATCAGCTGGAGTTGCCAAATTAAGCTGCTGTCCAAGGACGAACACCAGAGTGACCCTGGCTGTCACGGAGGGTGATAACGGCCCCCGAGATGCAGGCAGAACATGGCACGTCCTGTCGGGCCAGATGGGGGACAGCGTCTTATCTCCCGTGTCATATCACCATCTGGAAGGAATTAGCCCAAGGGCCCTTCCTCACAGGCCTCTTGATTTTTTCTTTCTGAATCCCCCAGTGCGCATGACCACATAACAGGACCAAGACTCGGCTCGGATGGAAAGTGAGACGCAAGCTAGAGAAAGGAAAGTGCTTGGAAACTGTCAGTTTGGAGAGTGAAGCCCAGTGGATCGGAGCACTGGACAATCAGCCCAACAGAGGCCTGGGGTTTGATCAAATGGGTTTCAGCGCTGGGAGACACAGCACGCACCTCCGAGACGCAGCCGCTGAACAGCAACAAAACCCGAATCAGAAGGTGCCCAGACAGACTTGCAAATTGGCTGGTGTGGGGACCTGGAATTGGCCACCCCAAGATATGTCTCTTTGGCATCAGGATTATTTGAGGCTGATTGCTTTTGATAAACTGGGACAGGGAAGGAGGCTCTGAGGAATGGAACTTGCCCTTTGTTAGGACACGTTTACATTTGTAAGGTAAATCTCTATCTGTAAAAGGTGCCTCCCTCTCTGTACCAGGAAGAAGAAAGGAGATGACCTTCTCTCTAAAAACTCTTAATCAACACCAAAGGCAAGGACTTAAATCTGCATTTTATTGTGCTAGTCTGGTAACCTCCTGTAACTGACTTCCCTCCCCGCTCCCAACCGTTGGCATCTCCTTAAAGATTAAGCATCTTTCTTTAGGCTGGGAACCGACTGTGGCGCTCATCTGTGACCCCCCCCAGCCCGAGGTAACACACCTGTCACCCTGCGGCGCTCACTGAGACAGCAGACCTATCTGGCGTTTCCATCAAGAGCTGTGCTGACAGAGCAACCTCGTGACTATTGTAAAAGGGACATTTCAATCCCATGTGAAACACCCTGTTTGGGGGTATATAACCACTATGTGCACCCCACTTCTTCAGTGCCCTTTCTTCCTTCGGGAAGAAAGGCCCCGGGCCATGGTTCCTCATAAAGCTTTGTTTAATTTTCTCTTGCTATTCTGTCTCATGTGAATTTAATTCGTTCTCCAGCCAGACGAACCCACATTTGGGAAGAGGAAAGGTCTTCCTCCCCTACACTGGAAACTCCAATGCGGGCACACAGAGCTATTTCTAGTCACTAGCGAGATACCCCAGCCCACGTGAGAGCGCGAACAGCCCCTAACACCCTGACCTTCGGCTGTCTGGTCGCGGCTGCTCTGCACAGTTAACCCTGAACTGGCTGGTCAGTCCTTTCCGAGCACATTCTTACCTCCTCCCCTTCACAGAGCGAGTCTGTGCCCAGGGGAGAGAAATTACTTTTAAGCTGGGCCCAAGCAAAACTTAATCAGGAAGGAAAATATTAACTAAGGGAACAGTCATAAACACCATCCCAAAGCCAGTGAGAGGCTTTGCTCGGGGTGGGCTCATCCAGGTCATTAAGCCCCACCACCGTCACGCGGCTCCTTGGGTCCTCCCCTTCCCAGGTGCGCCCTGAGCACCCCAGGATGGGCCGTGATCACGAAGCATACAGAGGTGGGGATACAGAGGACAAAAGGAAACTGAGCTCAGATATCCAAGAGTTCATTGTCTATCCAGAAAATGAAAATTACCTACCCAGATAAAGCAGCTCCAGAACCATGAAAAACCAAAAGAAGAACAAAATCCTGCGTTAGTTTGAACCATAAGAGACTCTCAATATTGAACAATCGCCAATGTGACGATTCATGTGCTTCGGCCTGATGGCAGCCAGCTGGACACTGCAAACCCGAAGGTTTTGAACAAATATATAGGTGCCCCCCAATTTACTCAGCGCATTGGGTACTGGTTACGTATGTTTGTTTCATGATCATGCACCTTTAACACGTATCTTTTAAATGGTACAAAGGAATTGTTTCTGAGAAGACTTTCGGGTGATCTCTTTTCTTCATTAAAAAAATAATAATGCTGCCACTTTATGGTTTGGTTTCTAATAAGGTACTTGCTTAAATAAAGGTTCAGCTAACTCCTGGGGGATAGTTGAACTCCATCATGCACACCCATAGCTGAAAGACAGAAAAATCTTATTGTGCCAACAGATGAAACCAAAATAAACCACATGATCTGCAGCAAGAGGGAAAACAGAAGCTGTAAGTCAAGTGTGAATTGCATGTGCTTTCAACTTCAGAAAATTCCGAAACTCCGTTTCTGAATTTGGAAACTCTCTAGTGGGGCTGTGATGCTGAGCAAGAACCACCCCCGCTCCTGGCTCCTTGATCTGAAGGCAGAGAGCTGACACTTCAGCCACTAGCTGCTGGGCCAGGTGTCTCTGATCCCGAGGAGCCGTTAAGAGCCACACAAGTGAGAAGCACGCATCTGGACCAGACTGCATTCCCCAGTGGTTCTCTGGTATGGACCTCGGGCCAGTAGAACTCGCTAGAAGTACAAAGTCTCAGACCCTCCCTAGACCTCCTGAATCAGAAACTCTGGGGGTGTGGCAGCAATCTGTGCCCTAATGGGGTTATTCTGAGGCACTCCCACGTCTGACCCCCATGGACATGAGTCAGGTGAGCAGTCTTCCAGCTATGTCAATGGGAGGCCTCGAGGTCAAAAGAGATCCCTCTGCTTGGATTCCTGACTGTGGGAAAAGCAGAGGACGTTCCCGGATGTCCCTGGAGTGCCCCGTTTTACTGACTAATAAATGGTGGTACAGCTAGAAGGTTTCATTTGAGAAACAGTTCTGCTGCTCTGAAAAAAAAAAAAGGGAAAATATTGAACAGATGAGAGTCCAAGTTGGCCCTGGGCGATGCAGTCACTTATAGAATGTTCTAGAAGGGCTGGGCCCAGCTTTCTGTGCCATCCAGGGAGGCGGAAGCAAAATGGGAGCTCAACCTCTTAAAGCAGGTTCACGGGCTCTTCCTGAAGAGGGAGCAGGTTTTGATGTCTTCCACCAACAGCCACTGCTTCTTCCAGTGGCTTTAATAAAAGAGAAGGACACGTCAGAAACGGAGGTGGCTTCTCTCTTTGTCCCTATTCAGAAAGAGGACTCCTTGGAAGAGAAGGACACGGCCCTAAGGAACAGCGGGCAATGGGGAGGGAGGGGAAGGCCAGCTCTGTTTTTCTCTCAGGTGGCTTAAAGCAAACCACCAGCCCCACTTTTCTTTTTCAATAATGTTTTTAAAAATAAACTTTTAAAATTTCAATTCCTTTTTTTTTTTGAGGAAGATTAGCCCTGAGCTAACTACTGACAATCCTCCTCTTTTTGCTGAGGAAGACTGGCCCTGAGCTAACATCTGTGCCCATCTTCCTCTGCTTTATATGTGGGACGCCTACCACATCATGGCTTGCCAAGCGGTGCCACGTCCGCACCCGGGATCCGAACCAGTGAACCCCGGGCCACCAAAGCAGAATGTGTGCACTTAACCACTGTGCCACTGAGCCGGCCCCACAATTCAATTTTTCTTAAGTACCAACCCTGCTCCTGTGTGGAAGCACACCCTAGAAAGGATGTTGTAGGCACCCGTTCACCTGTCTTCCTTCCCCTCTTGCCTCTCCTCATCGCACCCTCTGCCTCTTCTGTCCCTACTCTGAGCAGGAAGCGGAGGACGATCCTTGGGTGGTGCTATGGTCTCAATGCTTGTGACCCCCAAATTCACAGGCTGGAATCTCAACACCCAATGTGATGGTATCAGAAGGTGGGGCCCCTAGGAGGTGACTAGGTCATGATGGTGGAGCCCCCGTGAGTGCGATCAGTGCCCTTATAGCAGAGACCCCACAGAGCTCCCCAGGCCCTTTCACCACGTGAGGACACAACGAGAAGTCTGCAACCTGGAAGAGGCTGCTCGCCCAACCACACCTGCACCCCGATCATGGACTTCCAGCCTCCAGAACCGTGAGCAATAAATTTCTGCTGTTTATAAGCTACGCTGTCTGTGGCATTTTGTGACAGCAGCAGGAGCAGACTAAGACAGGCGGGTGGGGAGGCAGGGCCGCTTCTGAGGTTTAAAAAGTCACCACTGTGCACCCGGAATGCCCTTCTTAGTTAGCCCCACAGATCGCCAAGTTTAAGTACAGTTGATTCTCTTTATTCGCAGTAGTTACAGTCTCCAAAGCCGCCACGGACACTGAATTGGTGGACACTGAATTGGTGAACGCTGAACCACGGCTCCCAGGGGAAATGCAGGGTTAGGTTCCTGGGAGCCTCTGGTCACAATATTGTTGTCAACTGATCAATATATCACCTTGTCTTCTGTGTGTTTCTATTGAAAGACATCTCATTTAATATATACCATTGATTTATTAGCATCACATTCTTGGCCAACGGCAGCATAACTCATGCCCTAACGAAGCTTATCTCACACAAATATTTTTTGTACAAGGCACATCACCGCCTTCGTGAGCTGAGAAACACCAGAGAGCACTTCAGCACCATGTGCGGGGGCCATTTCAGGCAGCAAAATCATCAACGAAATGCACAAAATTACAAAAAAACATGGCACTAAATATACCATGAAAGGACACTTGCTCACAGCGGGAGAGCCTCCACCAGAAGACAGGGCACCGCCCAGCTCCACCTCAGCTGGGAACACGCTCATTGGGACACTCGGATCTGCTGCTGCTCTGCACATGTTCACGAACTGCCATGAAAGAGCCCCGAGCATCCGTCTTGGGGTTACAATGAAATCTTCAGCAAATTCACAAATATGAAATTTGCGAACAAGGGGGATTGACTGCTTTCTGCGCCCAAAGCCGGGCCACTCCCTGCTCCTATCAGAACTATTTCTTTCCCACCAATTTCCAGTAAAAACAAGACAATACAACCCTGGAGAAATGTTCAATAACACGGGCAAGGTATCAAAATTGCTCGGCTGGCACAGAGATCAACTGTGTCTTTCCTCTGGGAAATAAAGCCAGAGAGCTGGCGAAGCCCTCAGCGCTGATAAGATCTGTACCGGTTCCTTCCTGCATCCTGTGGTCACTCGTGGTCACGGTCAGAGGTGACACAACTTCTTTACTCAGTGTCTTTCTCAGACCTGAGGGAGGCCAGGGACGTAGGCGGGACCCCGTGGCCTGGTGGAAGGAAGAAGCCTGGCTCTGCCCACAGCCAGCGGAAGTTCAGAAGACGGGCTTGGCGGCCAAGTGGACCTGCCTCAAATCCCAGCTCTGCCGCGTCCTGGCCACGTGACCCTGGGCACGAGAATGTCTTGGAGCCTCAGTCTGCTCATCTGTAAGAGAGCAGTCAGGACAGAACCCCTGCCTCCTGGGGTGTTGTGAGGATTTGCAGAGACTATTCAGCATGGTGCCTGGAGGCAAGGAGGGCCTTCAGTGGGAGCTTTAAGAGCGGACATCCCTGGCCTACTGTGGGGCCTGGGACAATCGTTAAAAACACACAGTCTCAGGGCTGGAGGGGACTTTAGAAGCACCAATAATGTCTCCAACTGGACTTTAGTTCTCCTGAGAGCCATGCAGCCATGCCCTCCCACATCCTCTGCTGGGAGAGCTTCCCCTTGCCCCGCTGCATGCCCCAAGCATTGGATGAGGACGGTCTTAGGCCCCTTCTAGGCTTCCCCGTGGAAGGGTGTGCCCCACTGCTGCAGCCAGAGGTCCTGGCCTTGCTAAAACGGTAGGGTTCAGGGAGTCAGATTCGAGCGCCATGGGGGAAGGGAGGAGGCCGAGGAGAGGGGTGGAGGGGAATGCCCAACTTCTCACTGGAAACTTCTGCACACTCCTGGGGTGCTGAGGGCCTTGTTCCCCAGCTAGGATTCCTCCTTTGCAAAGTTAAACTCATCCATAAGTAAGAACTCTCGTTGATCCCTGTAAAGGAAACACTCAGAATTCTACGTCGAAGTATAGCTGCCTTAGAACATCTGTTTCTGTCCCGGAGCTTCCCGCTGTGTCAATACCACCCTCACGTTTCTCTTCCACCAGGCAAACCCCCACCCAGTTTATGAAGAGGCCTCTGGATGCTGTCCCAGCTTGCCCGGAGCCAACTGCCTGCACCCTGAGAGAGGCGGCTGCGGGTGGGGGCAGGCGAAGGAGGATGCCCCCCCTACCCCCGCGCCTCCCTCCTAAGCCAGTTCAACTCCACCAGCACTTGTCGAGGGCTGGCCTGAGCCATGCTGTGGTTCCAGAGGGTGCAACGGATCCACTTCCCCCCAGAGGAGATGGAGTTAGAGAGAGAATTCATGGGTCTCTGTGAAGGGCAGTGACACAGGGGGGCACGGGTGGCTGCAGGATTACAGAGGGTAGCTCCCGTCTCAGCCTGGGGGGAAGGCTTCCTGGAGGAGGGCAGCTCTAGGGGGAAGGGACAGTGTCTGTCCTATGCACCACAGCGTCCCCAGTACCGTGTGGTATCTGGCAAAAAGCAGCTGTTTTAGTGATATAAATATAAATTAAAATGTGTGTGTACATGTATGTTATATATATAGAGAGAGAAACATATATAGACGAGTATGTGTGTATATAGATAGACTGACAGATGTGTGTGCGTGTGTGTGCACAAGCACAGAGGCATCTGGCCGAGTCCTGAGGCTGAGTGTGAGCGGGCCTGGTTCCGATAGAGAAGTGCCGAGTCTGCAGGCGGAGGGAGACGCGAAGCCTGAGTCTGGGGTGAAGTGCTGTGAGCACGGAGGCTGTGATGGGTGTGGGGTTGCTGGGTGTGAAGTGCAGGGGGAGTGCAGACTGGGGGGAGGTGAGGCGTGAGAAGCCCCCCAGCCAGGCTCGTCCAAAGGCGTAAAGACCTGGGCCCTTTCCCATTATGCTGCTGGCTCCTCTCTTCTCCGACGGCCACCAAGAGACAAAGAAAACAAGCAGCTAACCCAGCTCAGGTCCCGGGAGGCCCGAGGCAGCTAAGTCATTCCCTGAAAATGTATAAGCAGCACCATATCCCTCCTGGGGACTTCTACTTTAAAAGAGGCTCCTGAAGACCACCTGGGAACAACTCTCTAAAATGGCCTTTGTGTCGGGGCGGAGTGGGGGGAGGCTTCCTGGTCTCCCCTCAGATCAATCCTAACACCCCAAGAAGAGGCCCCAGCCCTGTGCAGGAGACGTGTGCAGACCCTGTGGGGAGAGGGGAGGGAGGTGTGCAGCTGTGGGTGAGAAGAGGGGAGGAGAGAGGAAGGGAGGGGAGGGAGGCAGCCTCAGGGATGGGCCCTGGGGGCCCAACACCAGCCCTGGCCCAGCCCCCACCGTACCTCGGGGCTGTCAGATCCGGGGAGACCTGGCCGATGATATCACCGTGGCGGGAAGCAGCAGCTAAGAGTAGGATTTCCAGGTCCTCAAGGGCAGCTGGCTGGATGATGGCATCTGTTGCAGGTGGACTGGGGAGAGGAGAGGAGACACCAAGGTTCAGGATGTTCCTTAAGGTGTAAGTGTGTTTCAGCAGCACGTTTTGTCTGGACCCTGAGCAGGGCCTCAATTTCCCTTCTATAAATGAAGGGTCTGGTGCTGCTCCAAGCGTGGGCCACAGATGGCACTGGTCCAGGAGGGGCTCGTGTCCACTCCATGCTGGCACAGCACAGAACCCTGGGTGCGTGTTTAGAAACCTTCAGAGGAATCCGATAGAGTAATTTTGCCTGTTGAATCCAGTAATAAAAGTCAGGGATTGTTCTGTTGGTATTTGATCAGTGGTCTCAACCGTAGGCAGCTTGTGCCCCCAGGGGACACATGGCAACATCTGGAGACATTTTCAATGTCACAGCTGGAGGGAGCAGGTACTGCCGGCATCTAGAGGGCAGAGGCCAAGGATGCTGCTAAACATCCTACAATGCATAGGACGGCCCCACAACTAAGAATTAACTGGCCAAAATGTCACCAGGACCAAGATCGAGAAGCCCCAGCCTTGAGTTTTGTTTCATTTTCTAGTAACCCATTTAATCGTATTTTCAAAAGTTTTGATCTACAGTGAGGCAGAAATTAAAAACAACACCGTTCATTCACTGATTGAGAAGGTCGGCACTAGAAACTTCCAAGAGCAGGCTGGCTTTGGAAGGTGGGCTGGATACAGGCCACTGGACACTGTCACTGGTTACCCCTCAGCTCACCCTGCGAGGGGCCCCTTCATAATCAGTTAGGTCTTACTTGTTCATCGCGGAGGCCAGGGGTTTCTTTCTTTCTTTCTTTTGTGAGGAAGATTGGCCCTAAACTAACATCTGTTGCCAATTTTCCTCTTTTTTTTTTCCCTAATCCCCCCAGTACATAGTTGTATATTCTAGTTGCAGGTCCTTCTAGTTGTGGCATGTGGGACGTCACCTCAACGTGGTCTAATGAGCGGTGCCATGTCCGCAGCCAGGATCTGTACAAGTGAAACCCTGGGCCGCCAAAGCAGAGCATGGGAACCTAACCACTCAGCCACGGGGTGGCCCCAGGTTTCTTTCTTACCGATGAACTCGGCTGTGCAGCAATAAGGAACGAGGCACTTCTCTTCATTCCCTGAGCAGGTACTGACTGAAAACCCGCTCCATTTGTGAACGAGACAGGGGTCCCTGCCCTCGTGGAGCTTATAGACTTAGGAAAGAGTCGGACATGTTAAAATATGCTGATCTATTTAGTAACAACTGTAGTAACCAGAAGGAAGGAAAGGTACAGATGGCTATGAGAGCATAAACCAGGACCACGTGCCAGGAACTGTTAGCCTAAGTCCTCACAGATATCACCGTATTTGGTCCTCACAACAACCCTGTGATGAGGGTACTATCATTACCCCATTTTACAGTTGTGGAAACTAAGGCACAGAGAGGTTGAGTAACTTGTGCAAGGTTGCACAGCTGGTACGGGGCAGAACCAGGATACACACCCAAGTGTGACTCCAGGAACCACATCCTTAACGACCACACTAGGCTGTGTCCCAAAGGTTGAAGAGTAAGAGAAAGGAAGAGTGCCCCCCTCTTCCTGTGCAGGAAGCCACAAATCTGAAGGCTCCGGATCCAAAAGGAATCTGGCATTCTGGAGAAATGCAAAAAGGTCCTGGTAGCTCGAGTGAGGATGAAGAAGACTAGGAAGTGGAGAAGCGGCCAGAAGCCAGATCACAGGCCAGGTCGAGGGACTGAGACTTGATCCGAAGCCAAAGAACAGGCCCAAAGCTTCTATCAAATGTTCAGCCACAAAGTCCTGCCCTTAGCATTGAGACGAAGGAGAGGTGGGGAGGCCCAGGGCGGATTTCCCGAAACCGTATGCTAAACACGAGTGGACCAGCGCATGCGTGTGCCCACACTTTACTACTTATTCCCAGAGATCTTGTGATGTTTCCTTCTTCCTCCACGGTTCCCACCCAGCATTCCAACCCCCGCAGAGCACCATCCTGGAGCCCTGTGACCACACCCAAGAAGTCACGGAGGACTCGGCGCAAGGTCAACCGGAGGAAGGAGCCAGCCTGGGGGACGGAGGATGGCAGGGACTCTGGATCACAATTCAGAGAATCCTCAACCACGGGCAGCATCGACTTTCCAAAGTCATAAAACCTGAGTGGAAAAGCAGAGCCCGGGAGTTTTGGCAACACACACGGAAAGCCATAAAAGACCTTGACGGAGCCATCCCGCGTGCAAGAATCTATTCTAAGGAGATGAGCAAAGGTGTGAGCAAAGATGCTGATCACAGCTGTACTCATAACAGCAAAAACCTGGAACCAACCCAAAGGTCTGACAGTAGGGGTCGGAAAATGAAATGAAGGCACAGCCAGAGAATGGACTCATTTGCAACTGTTTAGAAAAATGAAGTCGATCTCCATGTATCTGGATGTAAATATGTCCATTATTAACTGAAAATAGGTTAAAAGTTATTGGCAGCATGATCCAGACTTTATGTGTAGGTGTGCACGATACACACACGTGTATATATGTATATATGTACTTGTATATAAACACACACACAAAGCGAGCCACAGAGGGAACAGAGCGCCGGGCAGCGTGGGAGGACATACGCCAAGGTGTCAACGGTGATTCTCTCAGTAGTGAAATTATGAGTGTTTTTTCTTCGTCGTCGAGTTTATCTCTATTTTCTAGTTCTTTATAAACAAAATAAATAAGAAAATATATTTACGGAAAACTTTAAGTGTCCAGGGACAACTTCAGTTCCTAACTCAGTGAAAGTTTCAGGAGACAGACAATCGGAGTCATGCGGTCTCTCCCCGATGTCTGTATTCACATTTTCCACCATGAGGACCTGGACTTATCAGCTGCATCCCGAGGCAGAAACTCAGCCAGGCCTCGCTCATCAGGCACCACTGGGGAAAGTGACGGTCCCAGTGAAGAATTTTTCAGATAGCAGATATCTGCCCGCATAGTCTACGTGATGGCATTTTCATTTTAACTCTTTGACATGGAATTATTTTTCAAAGCACGTTGGGCACTTCTCTAACTTTTTCTGAACAGAGAATCTTAAAACGTAATTAAATGTTTTCCCAATGCCACGCAATCAGCATCTTGAGCGACTATGACGTAAGTGAGGAAGTATGCTGTGGCACCAAGAAACAGTTGTACATGAAGTCAACAGGGCTGGATTCTAGACCGGCCCCAGCTCGGGACCTCAGCCAGGTGACTTCTCTGAGCTTAGCTTTCCCTCTGTAGAAATGAAGGCACTGCGCTGCACGGTCACCGAGCACCCCTCCAGCTCTTTCAGTCTCTTCCTTTCCTCACAGGCTGTCTGCTGGCCCTTCTGCTTCCAACCCACCTGACTCTTTACTTCCTACCCTTCAGCTCTCTGCTTCTAATGCACAGACTAAGAAACATGGCTGAGGGTGTTAGAATAGTGTGTGAATCGAGAGTTAATAAGCCCTGATAAAAGTTTACAAACCTCCCATACAACATAACTATAATAATTTAAAAATATACATGTATGTGTATATATACGTATATTTTAGATTGAACCATATGAAATGGCTAAAAAAAAAATTTGTCAAATTCACATTGCCCCATCAGCTGCAGGGCCTTTCTGTCTTACTTCCCTGTGATTCAGGTATGGTCCAGGTGCTAAGGACAGGGAGAGCTGACTTCCGGGTAAGTGGAGGGATTCTTATAAAACAGCTCTTCTCAGACCGACTATAAGAGGCGGTAAATGGCTTCTACGTTCTACTAGTGGTGGTGCTGGGACTAGAGCGACTGAAATATTTTTCAGAGGGGGAAAAAATCTGTCAGAGGTTTTAACCACCAGCTGCTGCCACCAGCTGCTGGGGCCAGCCCACTATAAATTTAGTCAGGCCAGCAAAGGGTTGATTTTCCCCTGGAATGTCAGAGAGGGAAGCCTGTATCAACAAGTGTTTCTCCCAAAGGGCCATGAGTCACCCCCGGCGTCAGAGACTGAGGCAGAGAGGTTGGGCTGCAGAGAGGAAGATGTTCACGCTCCGGTCTAAAGAGCCAGCGCCCTCAGTTCCACACGGAGGACCGGGGCCCCAGGGAGAGCCCCCTGGCCGGCGGCAGGAGGAATTAAATGGGCATCGCTCAGAAGAAGGAGAAGGAGAAGAAGAAAAGGGGTGGAGGACACTCCGGGAGGTGATGGCCGTGTTTACAGCCTTGATGGTGGTAATGGTTTCACAGGGGTACACTTATCCTCAAACCCATCGAGTTGTATGCATTAAATATGCACAATCAGACCCCAATAAAGTGGTTTAAAAAAGAAATGGGGATGGCACCCTCCAGAGTTGACAGGTTGAGCAAGAGCCAGACAGGCTGCAAGTCTAAAGCAAGCAGAACTGTGACAGTGGTAACGGGAGAACAAGACGCCACAGCAAGCGGGCTCCTTCCCGGCTGGGCCATCTGGGGAGGCCCGGCGGGGGGGGGGGGGGGACGGAAGCAAGCGCCTCAACAGACAGACGTGTGCAAGGGCTTTCCAGAATAAAAACAGCTTCTCCCTCCCACTCTCCCTGATGGTTCGGATGGAAACCCACTAGGCTTTCTACCCCCTACACGGGGCAAGGAAGGGGCACAGGAGAAGGCACAGGGATGGCACAGAGGAGGAGAACGGTGTCTTAAGGAAATCGTTACCTACAGGGAGATTAGCAGAAAAACAACCAGCTCAAGGACAACAGGAGCCAGGTTCTCCTGTCAGAGAGGGATCTGCAAACACAGAGGGTGATTAGGCTCCATGCAATTCTCAGGGCTGGGTTATAACCAGAGCTATCACATAAATACAGAACTAGATATGGAGGGGTGAGTGTGTGTGTGTGTCTCTGTGTGTGTACATATGCACACATCTATTTCCCAGCACTGTCTGCTGAGAGAGGTCATGTCAAAAGGACACAAGAACCACCTCAAAGGGCCTGCCACTGGACAAATCTGGGACTATTTGGGCATTAAAAAAATACGATACTAATGGATTATAACCCACAGAGTAAAGAAATAATCCATGAGTTCATATACATATAAAGACATGAACAAATGCATAAATGGGGGAGAAGGGAAAGCTCATCTTTACAGTACAATGCCAACTAGTAAATGTAAGGGGAATGATGAAAACAGAAAATCAACATTAAAGAACCATCAAGGCCAGCCTGGTGGCACAGTGGTTAAGTCCGCGCACTCCGCTTCAGCAGCCCAGGGTTCGCCAGTTTGGATGCTGGGTGCGGACATGGCACCGCTTGGTAAGCTATGCTGTGGCAGGCATCCCACATATAAAGTAGAGGAAGATGGGCATGGATGTTAGCTCAGGGCCAGTCTTCCTCAGCAAAAAGAGGAAGATTGGCAGCAGATGTTAGCTCAGGGCTAATCTTCTTCCTCAAAAAAAAAAAAAAAAATTAAAGAACCATCAGAGTGGTGGTGAATTCCAGCAGGAGCCATCAAAGGATGCTGAGGCAGGCAGGTGAGGGTTAAAGAAGTGAAGGACGGTGGTAGGGTCCTGGAGCATCTCCTCAGCAAATACTGATGGACTACAAAGGGGAAAATGATGACTTGACGGTGGAGAAACCTGGCAGGCACCCACTTGGCCAGGTGTTGACCAGGATTACCATCCCCGGTGGTGGGACAGTCCTCACCCTGTGCCCCAGGATGTGATCCACAGGGAAGAGTACAGCATCACTTCTGTGGGATCCCTGACCAGAATAGACAGCCAGAGTCTGGTCATGAGGAAACCCTGGATGGACATAGGTTGAGGGATTTTTCCAGAATGACGGAGCTATACTCTTAAAGGTCATGAAAGACCAAGAGAGACTGAGGAGTTCTTCCAGATTGAAGGAGAGCCTGCAGGCATACAGAGTGTGACACCTGCATTTGGACTGGACCTCGATCGGATGGAGCAAGGGACAGGAATCCCTTGTCTGCGGGGTGATGGGGAGCATCAGAGATTTATGAACAGGATACTTGAGAGATAGGGCTTGTGCCAGAGTGGAGAATGATCGGAGGGGAGAGGAAATGCAGGTGAGGGAGCCGAAGAAAGAGCTGTGTGATGTGTCGCTGCCCCACCCAGTCTTCAGAACCCGTTCAGATTCCCCAGCACTGTCCCGCCTAGGGACAAGCAATGATTTGATTTTTGAGTCTCTATAGAGAACAACTCGTCCGTTCTTGATCTGGCAGATGAGGTGGGATAAGTGTGGTCCGGCATCTCACGGGCCGGGTACAGGGGCTGGGCCGTGGATAACACAATTCCCAAGACCAGAGGGTTCAACTGCTCCCAGGCGCAGAGGAGGAACTCAAGACCCTGTGAGTTGAGGGCTTGACCAAGGTCTCAAGCAGGCTGTCTTTACGTTGGTGGTAATACTTAAAGACATACTAAATATTGTAAAGCTTTAAATAATTCCAATAAAAGTACTAATAGGAACAATCAACCCTAATCATCAGAGCAGCTAATGCCGCCAGGTGCTCCCATGTGCCAGGCACTGTGAGGAGAGCTCTGCACGCCCTTCTCATCCAGCCCCAAGAGGGGGGCGAAGAGATGTCAGAATTTGAATCCAGGTCCAAGGGCACAGGCTCCAGGCAATCCCACAGCGAGCCTGGGCCCGGCTCGGGCAACCAACAGGAAGACGGTTCCCACAGGACTCAGGAAAACAGCCTGTCTAAGAGATCCCACAGCTGTGTCAGGGAGAAGAACAGAGAGAGATTTCCCATTCCCAGCTAAGAACGTCCAGCAACTTAAAGATTTAGCCTTCAGTTTTAAAAAAAAGTAAAAAAAGTACATAGCTATTTATATAGTATCTCAGGGCTTTGCCAAATACCGCATTTTATGATCCTCCATCACCCCATGTAGATGGCAGACAACTTATTTTATAGGAGACCGAGACTCCAGGAATGAAGTAACTTGGCAAAGAAACACAGTGGCGAGAACCCAGCCCTCTGCCGCAGACCCGGTCCTCATTACGGGAACCCTCGCTGCCTCCCGGGCCCTCCCCGCAGCGGGCACGCCAAGCTCCCTGGCCCGGGGGCAGCCCTCTGAGAGGCACCGGAGGCGGTGGAGGCCCCTCGAGGGGAGGAAGAGGTGGCAGGGCTGGCGGGGCAACGTGGCCCCAGCGACAGGGGAAGGACCTTATTCCCTGCTACATTCTGAGCCCAGAGTCAGCCAGGCAGATGATTACTGGGATGAATGAACAGAAGAGGCAGAGCCACAGGGAGGCAAGCCGAGGGTGGCATCAAAGAGGTGACCGAGTTCCAACAATGAGGTTGACACAACGTGATGTTTATAAACACTTAAAATTGAACATTTGTCCACTTCAATTATAGGCTGTGCTTTTCATTTTTTGGAGCCAAATTTTTAAGGTCTTAAACATCTTTTGGACACCCTGGTGAGCCCTCGGCCTCTATACTGGGCATTTGCAGACAAAGAAATAAAACTACCCCCCCACCATACACACACTATTCCCTGAGAGGCAGGAGGGGGCAAGGGATGGGAGGCCAGAGTCTGGCACCAGACGGCAGGAGCCTGAATACCAGTCCAGCAACAAAGAGCTGTGCAGCCTTGTGGAGTCTCCTCAGAGCCTCAGTTTCCCTATCTGTCAGAGGGCAGTGACAGTCCCACCCAGAAAGGGAGTGGAGAGGACTCACTGAGACAGTCACACAGATGTTTCTCTAGCACAGGGCCTGGCCCAGGGAAATGCTCCAGGAATACCAACACAACAGGTGTGCTGTTCTCCCAACGGAACATACCGGAAGTGCTTTTTCAACGTACACATGGCCCTCCCTCTCGCCCCGCCCAGGGGTGTGCCCTCAGGTGCACACTGCCCCTCCCCCCACCCAGGCTCTGTGTGCACATCAGCTGGGGGTGTGGGGCAGGAGGGAAGACAGGTGGCAACAAGCGAAAGGAACCAACGTTTAAGAGCAACGACCATGTGCCCGGCACTGCGCAGGCCCTTTGTCACTGTGAGCAAGGTGACAGCCCACTTCCTGAAGAGCAATGGAGACTGCAGGCCGGGAAGGCCCTCCACCCTCAGCCACACTCAGCTCAGCTCAGCTCCACCGTGGCTGCTCCGACTCCAGGCCTCATGGGCCGACAAGCAGCATCTCTCTCAACCATGTGGCATGAACAGAGAGAGGCGCAAAGCAGCCTAGTGGGGTCTGCCTCCCAAGGAAAGCATGTGAGCAGCCAGCAAGGGCACTGGCCGTGCTCTAACCTTGGGGAGCTGGGCAAGACCCGTCTCCCGCTGGGCTGCGGGCGCCTCCTCCATAAGATGAGGGTTTGAACTATTCAGTCTCTATGGTCCCTTCGAGCTCAGGGAGTTTCTGATCTGAAGACCCCAGGGCCCTAGAGGTGCAGCCCCCTGGCCTGGCTGACCAACTTGGAGGAGGCTGTGACCCCCATGGCCCACCCCCAGTTGGCCTGGCCCCTTGGCCGGAGGCCAGGTTCCTGGTTAGGACTTAAGGATGGGGGGCAGAGGGTGACCTGCTGACCCATGACTCCAGCTCCCCAGGAGACCTGGCAGTGGGGAAGGGGCACTGGGCGTAGAGGGGAATCTTCTTCTCATATACAACTTAATCACTCCTTAAAACTGGACTACTGTCATCCCCATATCCCTTAGGGTTAAGGAGCCCAAGCACTGGGGTTTATGACGAGCTCAAAGCAGGGGAAGTTACTGCAGAGGACAAGGCAGGGAAATGGCAGTCATTGTTCTTTTCAAAAGACAAAGAAAGAAACCCATCCAGGCGCTGGGAGAAGCTACACGGTCAGGTAAGTGATGACGTAGTTGTCCCTTTGATCAGAGAGCACAAAGCCAAGGGACACGCCTGCCAAATGGGCCAGCACCTCCGGAGTCAAGATCCCAGCCAGGGCTGCCTACCTCTTCCGAAAGCTGGTGCATGCAACAAACAGGTGTCTCGACTCCACCAGAATACTGGACACAGAAATCAAACTGAGTCAGCCGTTGGTGGGGGTGAGTCCGGGGCGGGGGACGGGGCAGCAAGCACAGTACAGAAAGCACAGGCTCTGGGGATGGGCAGATCTGAGCCTGAATCCAGCTCTGCCATTTACTAGCCTTCTGCAGCCCTAAGCAAGCTCATTAACCTCTTTGAGCCTCACTTTCTAACCCTGCAAAATGGGGACAAACTGTATAACTTGAAAAGATTATTAAAAGAAATAAGAGCAAAAAGTATACGTAAAGCACAGTGTCAGTCTCACAATTGGTCCTCAGCAAACAGTGGGTGTTTATTTGTTGAACCCATGGATGCATGGACAGCAGCAACAACAGAAAGATGTTAACAGCTGCTGCCACCAGAACTGTCTAGCTGCTACTTAATTCAGGCCAGAGCCAGCTTCCTCTCTAACTTTTTAAAATTGAGAGCAGGCAACTCAGCTCACGATCAGGCTGAGGTCTGAACAAATGCCTCCAATGTGTTCACACAGACAAGGCAAAACTTTAGTTGCTTTTTTAAACCTTACGGAGTCCTCAATATCTTATGATGGTCACAGATTTTCCCTGATTCCAAAACCACACAAGTAGCAAAATTACCTCGGTAAGCTCTTCCCACACAAGGAATGCGATGTGGTCTAGACCTCATGCAGGAGCAAAGGCTGGTACCCACAGTTCCAGACGGGAGCCAGCGCACGGACCCACGGAGGCACGGCTGGAAATGTGTCCCACCCAGGCTGCCGGGAGAAACGAGGCAGGGTCTTGTCAGCCCTCGAGGAGAGAGCGCCTGGCGCACGGCTGACCACGAGACAGCCCGGGAGCTGGAAGCTGGGTGCTATCAAATGCAGGTTCCTGGGCCAGGTACCTCACGGGGTGAGCGAGCTTGAGTCAGGAATGCAAGAGGATATCGGAGCTTTTCCTGTTTCATGTAAACAGGCGGCTGGAGAGCAGGCAGCCAGGGGAAAGCCAAGGGTTGGAGGGAGGGCTGTCCTGACAAAAGGAGGAGGGAAAGGATGCTCCTGACACCAACAGGACCCAACCTCTCACCACCTCTTCTCAGTCTGGAATGGGTCCCCATCGGGGGAACCGCGATGATATGAAACCAAACCCGTGACCTCAGGAGCTTAAATCCCAGAATGCTGACCAGGAGCCATACATTCTAAATGACACAGACACCGGGAGAGCTCCCAGGCCTCAGAGGACCCACGTGGACACAAGCACACAATGGGAGGAATTAGGGAGACTGTAAATAGCCAAACTCGTATATGAGCCAGATTTTTTCCCCAGATTTGCTCTCTGTGAGCAGAACTGACACAGGTTTCATATTCGTTTATTTTAACTTGTTTTCTTGGGAAAGTATAAATGAGCAATTAAAAAGGAAGGTGACACAGCGGACAGAACTATAGTAAGCAATTATCACAATGAAAAAAATGAACGACCATAATGCAGAAACAACTGTAAAAATTAGAAATAGAAAATGTTTTTAAAGTTCATGAGTAATAACAATCTGAGGTATTTTCACAATTTCAAAAAAAAAGGGGGGGAAGGTGATAAAACAAGGGAGAATGGACAAAAGGGAGCCTAGATGCCCCGCTCCCAAATCAGAGAGAACTGCACTGACTAGCAAACCTCCTTGTTTCCATTTAAAAATAAGCGGCAGGAGGTGTTAGGAAATCTTCCTTCTCTAAACAAATCCCTTTGATCATAAAGAGGCGAAAAATAGTTATACAACTTTCCATATGCACAGCACCTCACAGTTTGTCAAGCATTTTTATGCACATAATTTCACCCACCCCCCCAGAGCTTTGTGAGCCAGAAGGGCAGGGACAAGCATCCCCACTGTTAATGAGATGCAAATCATGACTCAGAGATGGTTAGTGACTTGTTCAAGGTCACACAGCTGGTAAGCATGGGGCAGGGATTTCAATACACAATCTTAGTCTCTAAATTGGGAGCTTTCTCTATAGTGCCCCTCCCCACCCCAGGGAAAATCAGTTTTAGGAACTTTGCCTTCTTTTAATTGCCAGCACTGAATACATCTGCTAAATGACAGACTGAAACTACAGACCAGAGTGGACTGGAGAGGAGGGGAAGGGGGACGCGGCTGACCCTCAACATCTGGAATGAAACCTCCACGGCAGAGGATTGCTCTGTGGTCCCTCGGGAACTGGGCCTGCCCCCCCGCCCCCGCTCTGTTTTTAGAGACACTTCCCTACAAACTTTTGTTTCCCCAGGTCTTCTTTTCCACGCCTTTTGTTTCTCCCAAATGATTTCATAATCCTTGGGTTGTTCTGTCATCACAGTGAGTTGCCGTGGGAAGGATTATTGAGGTTATGGACAAAGGACTGTGACCTCAGTGGAGGAGGCAGAAAAAACCCAGCCACCAAGACAGATTTCACACGCCTCGGTCACAGGTCACAGCGGGAGAGGCCAGGACACTCGACCCCACGGCCTTCTCCTTCTTATATTTGCTCCTCCCGCCAGGACCAGCCAGGGACTCTGTCACCAGCTTCCCAAACCTTCTCCTGATTGCCCGTGCAAAAGGTGCCAGGGCCTGCTAAACCCAAACCACAGTTAATCCAAGAACTATTTGCTCTGGGCCGTGGAACTGAGTCCCAGGAGAAAACACACACTCACACACACATCTGTCGACCCAGCCCTCATCCACACCTGCAGCCTGGGGCCTAGCAAGCCAGAGGCCCCCATCTCTCGTCTTCCCAATCCCATTCCTCGGCCCTTGCAGTGTCCGCTACAGGGGGTGCTACTGGCATTTGAGGGAGGCAGTTCTTGGTTGTGAAGGACAGTCCCACGCACAGCATCCCTGACCCTCACCAGCCAGATGCCAGCGGTGCCCTCTCCTGTCACTGGGACAACCAGAACACCCTCATACACTTCTAGACAGGCCCCTCCTGGGGTGTTACCCTCACCATAAAGTCTGCCCAGTGTGTACGCTCGGGTGTCTCCCACACTCACACACACACACCCTCCTTGAAAGCAGGGGCTGTCTTATTCACTCCAACCACCATTTGCCGCCCTGGCCCCACGTCACTCCTGTGGGGTGGAATTGCAAACTAGACAAGTCCTCCCCGAGGCCGTGTCTGTCTCCATGGAAACGACAAATGTAAATAACTGCCATACAAAGCCGACGGAACCAAGGAGGCCACAGGACTTGGCGGAGAGAACATGGGGCCAGGTGTGTGGGTCCTGGGTTTGAGTCCCACCTTCACATGTGACTCTGGCTAAGACCCTAGACTTCTGAGCTTCCTTTATCCTATCTATAAAATGAAACCTGGATCTTTAAGTTTCCTTCCAGCTGAAATATTCTAAGTGCTCAAGCTTAGAGAGACAAAAGGGATGGAGGCAAACAGAGGCACCAGAGGCCAGTTCTAAGCTTCCCACAGGGAGTGCATGTGCTCTGTGGATTTCCATAAGCAGTAAGGCCTGTGTATGGGTCAGACCCCAGTGCCTGGCCTACCTGAGGCTTGGGAAGTAACTTTTGATGAGGGACTAGCGACAATGCAGGAGCCAAAGAAGAGGGTCTGGGTAGCTGAGAGTTGGCTGTGGTGTGTGCACAAGGTGCCTGACCTATTTCCTGCTCTGACTCTCCTCCTCCGAGAGTGCCCAGGCCCCAGGGAGAGCCTGTGAGAAGCAGTCCCATGGGACTCCACTCCCTTCCACTCACCTGCCCAGCACAACTGGCCCCATTCTCTGGAAGAGCTCCCGGCTTGACCTTAGAAACAGGAAAGCCCAATGCTCTGGGAGGTAACTTACTCCACAATTCCCATAAAAATCTTTCCTCCAGGTTCCATCAACTATGAGAATGGGGCCCCCCAAAACACTGGGGAAGACTCAGCTTTGAAATATACAAGTGTATCTGAATGGATGAACACCACAGATGAGACCCAGCCTCAGGACACGGCCCCAGACAAAGTCACTTCCAAATACAATGAAAACAGCTTTCGAAAAGTGGCCTCAATAGGGAATCCCAGAGAAATAAGAACAGAGAGTTCTCTGCCTCATAACAGAGCTTCACCCTACTCTGGCATAAAACAGATAGAAAACCACACCAGGACCCTTGATTTCCACGTGCTGTGATAGAAGGGCTTGGGACAGTCATACGTACACATGCACGCACACGTATGAAGACGTGCACACACACTCCCTTGGGCACTAAGCCCCCTGGCTGCCCTACCCTAAGCTCTGCTTCTATTTCCACCTCCCCTGGCCACCCATGCTTGGGAGAGACATTTTTCGCACAACGTCTACTTCAGTTGTATTTCAACCTACTACCACATCTAGCATTTGACAGAGCCATAAGATAAGATAACAACAACAATAATAACATGACATTGATGACGATGCCCTTTTAAGAAAAGAGAAGCACTGAGGTGTTCAACAAACAGGAACCCCATGCAACACCTTTGCTGCAGAAAGCGTGCTGAGCCTGTGCAGTGAAATGACTGTACTTTTTGAAGGTGCATTTCCAGGACCTCCAAAGGCAGAGGAAGACTCCGGCAGGGGCCCCGGGAGCCAAGGACGCGAAGGGGAAGCTCCGGCGGGTCACGTGCCGCGCTGGAGCTCTGAAGTGCGCTCGGCCCCGCTGACGTAACTATTAGAGAATTTAAAAGTCCCAAACTCGGAGGAAATCCAGTGCAGAGTTTTATGGCTAATCCAGCGCCGCTGTGGCCCGCAGGGGGTGCCCCTGCGCGACCGGGTGGGACCACACGAGCTCAGAAGGAACCCAGCGGGGAGGGCGCAGAGCCGGCCACGGGCCAGACCCCAACCGTGGGCACTGACCGCGGCCACGCGCATGGACCCCAACAGCGGGCGGGGACCCCAACTCTGGGCGAGGACCTGGCCACCGGCATAGACGCCAACCGCGGGCGGGGACCTCAACCAGGGGCGAGGATCCCAGCCGCGGGCGCGGATCCCAGTCGGTCCCACCGACGGAACTAGCCTCCAGAGCAGACGCCCCGGGCACCGCGGCTCCCCCGCAGACGCACTCCTCTGCCAGCAGGGGACACAAATGTGTGTTTAGCCTCTTTCTTCCCCTTAACCAGTCCCTGTTGGGGAAAGATGAAATGAGCTTCAGCTACCACTTCTAGCACGCCTTTGTCTGGCGGCCAAGGTCCTGGGGACGCCGGTCTCCTCCCTGACCCCGGGCGCCCGCCCTCCCGTCTGCCCGTGGCCGAGGCGCACTTACCGGCCCCGAGGCGATCGCGATGGCCCGCACGGAGCCGCCCTCCTTCTGGGACGGAACTGCCAAAAAGCCCCCAGCAGCTAAGTTTTCCGAGGCGGACGGCGGCGCAAAGAGTCTCCACTGCCCGACTCGGCCAGGGGACGCAAACTTTCCCGGGGCAGCGGCGCGGGGCGGGCGCGGGGGCGGCGCGGCTCGGCGAAGGGCTTGGGCAAAGTAGCAGCACAAAAGGCCAATGACTGGGCGCGCGGCGGCCGGGCCAGGCTCCTCCCCCAGCTCTCGGCGCTCGGAGCCGGCCAGCGCGCAGCCAGCTGCTCGCGCAGGGCGCCCGCCGCGCTCTCCTCCCGGGCCAGGAATGCGCGGGCCGGTCCCCGGCGCCCCGACCCCCGAGGGGCCCACGCGCCGCCGAGCGAGCGGGGCCCAGACAGGCGGACAGACGGCCGCGGCCCGGTCGCTGCTCCTGAACGTGCCGCAGACTTCTTCCAGGAGTCTTTGAGTCATGACAGCTTGTTACAGTTCTTAGTTTTTCCACGGCGCTTTCCACTACGCATGGCAACGCGGGGAAGGCACCGGCGCGTGAAATGACGGAGAAGGCCAAGTACAGGCCGGGAGCCCAAGTCTGCGGTTCACGCACGCTTCCCCCCGCGGGGCATTTGGCGGCGGGGGAGCCAGCCCCTGAAGGAGGGTGGGGATGAAATGGTACCTCTCTTGTTCCTAGAGCCAAATTCTGGCCCTTCTTTCTTCACCTGCCCAGCCAGACCTAACACTGCTTAACCACAGATCCTTAGGCGCACTGTGCTCTACAGTTTGCAAAACGTGTTGACGCGCCTTCTCCAGGACTGTTGCACCCTCTGAAGTGGCAGAGACTAAATCCAAACCACTTCCTGCTGCCATATTCCGGGGGAGCATGTGTATTTCTATTTGTGAGTTGTTGGTTTTGTTTTATTTTTTCCCTCAGAGGGCCCAAAATCAACTCCCTTGCTAACATTGACCTCACACCCAGAAATGGAGCTTACCTGCTGGCACGATTGCAGTGTATCACCTTTTCTCTGGAAATTTCTGCAGCTAGCCCCCAGCAAGAAGAGCCTGTGGCTGTATGTGGACGCCAGCCTTCCTATTTTAAGTTTAGTGTCACAAAAGCATTGCTATATTTTATATATGGGGACCAAAGGGCAAGGGACTCGCCAATGACTCAAGGCTTCCTTCCCTCCTCTTAAAGAAACAGAGCACCAAGACTTGATGGCCCCAAATGAGAATTCTCTGTACAATAAAGAAATAGACTTTTATTGCCTTCCACTAAAATATTGTTTTTTAAAGACACCAGGCTTCTAAGAGTCACATTTCTGATGGAAATTTAAGTAGATTCCTTGTTCACATGCTTATCATGGGCTCACTGGTATAGTATTAATGTACCCATTTCACAAATGTGATAACCACCCAAATAGGCTAATTTGTTTAAATGTACACCATCAGCTATAGGTAAAGTGAGAACTGGAGTGCCCAGTCTTCTGTGTCCTTGTGCCCTAAACCCAGGTCAGACCCGCTTATGTGAAAAAACATGCCCCACTCACCACCTTGTAAGCTCAAGCACTCCAATTAGGCAAAGAGCTGAGATGAATCTGAGGTGCCATCGCTTTCATACGAAACAGCTCTTCCTAGTTGCCAGATGCATATCCTTCACGATGGAACCCAACACCAGGCAGAGACCCCAAATATAGTCAGGTGACCCCAGCCATGGGCACGGACCCTAATAGGGGGCAAGAAATGTACCACTATGCTTTGAAACCCACTGGTGTGGCCAGTAGAATGATGCCCTCACCAAGGATGTCCATATTTTAATCCCCAAGGTCTATGAATATATTAAGTTACATGGCAAAGCGGAATTAAGATTGTAGATGGAATTAAGGTTGCTAATCATTTGGCCTTAAAATAGGCAGATTATCCTAGATTATCCAGGTGGGCCCAATGTTATCCTAAGGGTCGTTAGAAGTGGAAGATGGAGGAAGAAGAAAAGAGTCAGAGAGAGAGAAGAGACAGTGAAGCAGTCACAATGAGATTGGAAGATGCTGCGCGACTGGCTTTGAAGGTGGAGGATGGGCACCACAGCCCAATGAATGTGGGCAGCCTCCAGAAGCCGCAAAAGCAATGAAACAGGTTTTTCCTTAGGGCTTCCAGAAAAGAACGCAGCCCTACTGACACCTTGATTTTAGCCCAGTGAAACCCGTGTCTGACATTCTATTTACAGAACTGTAAGAAAATTAATTTGTGTTGTCTTAAGCCAGGAATTTTGTGGTCATGAATTACAATAGAAATAGGACAGTGATACAGTAGGTGTCTGGTTATAACTGTGATTTAATCTCCTCTTTGAAGGATTTTATGAGTGTGTCTTCCACTTCATGAATGTCTCCAGAATCTAGGACCTCTCATTGCAGGAAAAACCCTCTGGCTGAGGAATGCTTGACCCCAGCACCTCTCCAAGGTGTCCCCAAGCTCAAGCTGTGCAATAATCTGGGGCAGCCAGCCTTCAGACAGAGCCATGGTCCAGTAGAGGACATAGTCATTAGAAGATGAAGTCAAGGGATCCCAACATCACAGAGGACTGAGATTCAAATCTCACCGTATGACAGAGATACATCCACGCAGGAAACCCTCGGCCAACCCACACAGCCCTGGTCCTAGCCACAGCCAGCAATGATGCCCGGATAATAAACCTGAAGCTACAGTAAGTGTGCATTGCCTGCGTCCTCCTGCTCCATGTCAGGGTGACAACACAATGCTGGGACAGAGGAGGGCAGAGGCACGCTTACGCCCTCTGTCTTGGGATACCTGGAATTACAGGAAAAGACTGAATCACAGGCAGCAAGGATGTGCCTTACTCGTTACATCCATGACTGAATCCTTACATTCTAAGGATTTCTTGGGTCTGAGTCAAGGCCAAGGCCTCTGCAGAAATGTGGCGTATGTGAGTGTTTTCAGCAATGCCCTACTTCAATAGCTGCTAAATGATCTTCTCCAGAGTCCTAGGGTTTCTGGAGTTATCTTAAAGGCTACCTGGAGGTCACCCATAGCATCTGCAAGCCAGAGCCGTTCCACTTTTATCTGTCCTATCTGTGGGTTCCACATAAGATTTTGTTTGGAGAAAAGGTTCATTTGGAGGGAAGGGAAAAAAAAAGAAGATGTGAAAACTGCTTTACAGAAAAGAATTTGTGCTGTCGGAATCCTAGAATCCAACCTGAGACCCAAAGAAGGAGAGTGGCACGCCCAAGGCCAAGGGCGGCATAATGACAGAGTAGGTGTCTGGAAGGAGATTTTTTTAAACTTAAGTAGAGAGAACAGTATATAATGAACCCTCTATATATTTCCCAGCTTCAATATTATCAAATCCTGGCCACTTCTGTTTTATTCATATGCCCACTTCCCCCTGCTGCCCAGATTATTTTGAAGCATATCCCAGATATCATCATTGAATCAGTCAGTATTTCCGACTGACTCTCCAAAAGGCAAAAACTGGGAAGGGAATTTTTGAAGGCTCTTTATTCCTTAATTCCCCCAGCCTCCCTTTAAAAGGACCAACACTGCTGAAAGATCATCTCCAACCTGCAAATATTAATAGGAGACGAACCACAAAACCAGACCCACAGGTCTAAAATTCAGCGCACGTAAGACTCACTGGGTTATTGTTAAGATGCTCCCAGAGATTCTGGATCAGGAGGTAGGGGAAGGGGCTCAGGAAAGCACATTTTAGCAAGCATATTCTGGATAATTCTGATGGAGATGCTTTCCTAACCACACTTGGAGAAACTCTGACTCTGAACTTTCGTGGCATCCCAAACTGCTGTTCCCTCTCCTTATTTACTTACTTATGTTCAAATAATTAGTGTTGGCATGGTCATGTGACAATCCTTGGCCAACAGAACAGAAAGGGAAGTCAGCTGGGCTTCTGGAGATGCTTTCCTCACTCTCTGGAGGAAATGCAGGACTGCGTTTCTCCTGTCCTTCAGATGTCTTCCTGCCTCTCGACATTGTCATGTGAGGGCGTGATGCTTGGAGCTGCTGCAGTCAGCTTGAAATAATGAAGGGGACACCAACCAACACGTTAAATTCAGGTAGAAGGGAAGATGAAAAGAGCTAATGAATTATTCAGCCTTGGAAGTGCCCTGGCGCTGGACTTTCTGCCACGTGAGATGATGGACCTGTTATTGTTGAAGTTGGGGTGATGATGATGATGATTGTCAGCTAGTCTGTTACTTACAGCTAAAAGCCCCCTAAAAGGACTGTCAACTGTGATGTTGAGAAGCACTCACTCATTTGGTCGATACAAGATCTAAGGCTCCAGAAAGGAAGGAAAAACCACAAAGCAAATGAAAGCTTATTTGCCAAGGGAGTCTCTGGAATACAAAAGGCACATTGGCGCCTGGGAAATACCCCTGTCCCTTTCTGCCGAGCAACACTTTGCTCTGTGTTTGCAGCTTCCTTTAATATGGTGTCGTGGCAACAATATTTTCTTTGGCTGCGAAGTGGGAAGCCACATGGAAATGGGAAGCCAGGTTAGAAACCTGTGCCCAAATTTGCCTGACACATAAATCACCATGAACTAATCAAGTGTTCACTGAGCACCTGCAATCACCATTCCAAGCACCCACGGGGGCATAAAAATGTACAAAACGGGAACGTGCCTGGAAAGCCAGACTCGTGCTAGAGAGGCAAGAAGCAGGATTATGGAGCCAGGAACGCCAGCAGACACCAGATGCAGCTGGCTTTGGGGCAGGAAGAACTGGAGGGTATGGCCTGTATATTTGGAGAAGTTATTACAGGAGACTGAAAGGAACCTCCATTCTATCAGAGGACTTTCTTCTGCCCCATTGGACCAACGGCTCCTCCCTGGACTGCCAGTGCCACAGTTGCATACACCAAGAGACCTGGGAAACAAGGCCAGAGACTGGAGACATGCAAGTCTGGCTGGTTAACTGATGGGGAGTACGTGATGCTGAAGGACAGAAGCCAAACTCTCTAGAGACAAAGGACACACCAGCTCCTTGCTGGGAGGTGCGAGTCTAAAAGAAATTTCCTGTCTCTGACGTGTTGATGGACACCCAAGTGGAAGCTTAGGGACACTGGTGCCCTGAATTACAGCAATGTTGTCCTCAGAGAATACCAGGGCATTTGGTCTGGGCACCCACACATGGCCAGACGGCATAAACTTTCCTACACTCAAGGGGTTTCTTTCTGTCATTCAAAATCACTTATTAAGTAGCTGCCATGTTCCTGGCCTTGAGCAAAGTCAGATGGCTCGTGGTCCCTTGCTCGCTCCTACAGTTGGATCAGGTAACAGCTACCACATGACAGAGACAAAAAAGGCGTATTTAATCAGCCTTGAAAGCTATGGGGAGATGTTCCTGAAGACGGAATCCTTCAGCTTAGAGGATAAGTTTAGAGGCTAAGGAGGTGTTACCATATTCAGATTTCTTATATTACTAGAGTATTTTAATAGTTATGCATTTAAAGCATATTAGGAAAAAATATATAATTAGCACACCCAACCCATAACTTCACAGACATTACCTAGGACAAAACTAAAGTAATACATTGAAATAAAAGTGAAGCAATTTAAAGAAAAATAGTAGGTAGATAAAAATACAAGTGGCAACAGATATGGTAAAAGTCTTGTAAGTGGTACAAGAGTGATGGACTATGGTGAAACCCCAACCTACAAAAAGAAGGGAAATGGGCCAGGAGAAGAGAAATAGAATGTTCTGGGTAGTGGGAATCAAATCTCTTTGAACATATTCAATAACTTGTGATAAGGAAGACCATGATTAAGTCATTCAGCAAATATTCCTTGAGCAGTTACAACGCCTTAGGCGCCAGGACAAGGGACTGAGCAGGAGAGACAAAATCCTTGCCTCGTGGAGAACAGCTTCTAGATAAGCATTATATGGCCACCTACATTAATTACCAAGTGAGAGGCAAAGACAGTTAGGGCCTCGAGCTGTTTTAATCTTTTAATGCCCGTGTGCTCTCTCTTAACCCAGGCTGTGGTCTCCTAGAGGGCAGAAAACCAAGCCTTCGACAGTGCCCGCCCCAGCAACTGTGTAGGCTGAGCCCTACTGTGCTGACTCTCAGTCCAGTGCTCGCTGCCCGTCCTCTTTCTCCTCTCCTGGCATTAGAGTCCCCTCCTCCAGGGCCAGCCACCGCAGCCTCCCCCAGCCCTATTGCCCAACACCTCCTAGTTCCTTGAGGTCCTTCTTCTCTAGCACAGCCGCATCTCAGGGCTCCACCCAGTCACTAGAAACCCAACCAAAAGGGCATTTTCACCTAGAAGATTGTCCCATCATCCGCCAGCTTTGAAGGGTGGCAAAAAACCATCTACATGACAGCTTGCACTCTGCCTTCCCCACTTAATAATCAGATAAAGGAAACCACAAAGGCAACTGAAACCTTTCTTAAATGACCACTATAATATTAGCTAACATTTGTGAGCATTGGGTACCCAGCCAGCACTCAGCTAAGTGGCTGACGTCTCTTCTCTCCCTTAATCCTTATAGGAGCCCATGCCGTAGGCCCTGCTATCGTCCTTTGCTGGCAAAGGACCTGGAGGTGACCCACAGTCACACCAAACATAGCCAGGTTCATACAGACACTGTGTGTCTGTGAACCCAAACTCCTAACCAGGCCACAGTGATGGAGGACTAACCTTCAGGTTATTTTTATACTCTCCCAACATGTCAGCAGAGGAATATGCTGTGAGGGACCAGGACCAGTGCCGGCTCCTTCATGTGAGCTCAGTTCTCACACTAAATAAAATAAGAGCCGCTTCACTAGTGAACTCTGAGGAAGGGTTTTTTTTTTCCCCCTTTCTAGAAGGAATCACTGCTTTGGGCTTCTGAACTAAGTCTTCACATTCCACAAAGGGTTGTCCAAGCAGCGAGGTACATTCCTGAACTGCAACCCAGCAAAACTTCAGTTGTAAGGGCAGAGAGAAATATTTGTAGGCGGGATTCAGGCCTCCAAAAAATTCAGCCATTCCCTCCGCCCATGCTAAGATGAAATGTCAGCCTGAACCCAAAATACACGCAGGAAATGTGTGGGGGCAGCTTTCCACGTGACTCCTCAGCCTCATCCAGAATTTCTAGACGTGGCCTTGGAATTTTCCTTGAGTGCACACACAGCGCACTCCACACACAGGCATGCATTGCTCCCACGTGCTCAGCCGAGCCTGCATTTGAATTCAGCTGAGTCCTGATTTTGAGTAAGTCATTGACTAGATAGGGAGCCAGGCTCACTCTGCCTGCTGCCCCCTTCCTGGGCAGAAAAACAGTCTTCCCCAGGAGTCAGAGTCAGATGTCTGCGTGATATCAGGGCGCTGCTTGAAAAACTAAACATTGGAGGTGACAGCCGCAGCAGTGCGAGGGTCTGGTGGGCCGGGGGCGGGGGAGGTTGGGCAGGGCTCAGTTCAGTCTACACAGTGATAACGATTACGTAGATGTCTCCTCTCCCCACCAGAAAAATCAGCATCTAAAGGCTGAGTCTTTCTTTGATTTGCTTCTGCATCCCTTAGACCAGCGGTTCTCAAACTTTGCTACACAGTAGGATCATCTGGGAACAGGCCACACCCCATATCAATTAAATCAGGAACTCTGGGGGTGGCATGTAGGCATCGATATTTTTTAAAGCTCCCTAGGAGATTTCAGTTTGACAGGAGATTTCAAGGTTGACAACAGTGCCCTAGATCCTTGCTACTCAAAGGGTGGCCCATGAACCTAGCAGCTTCTTGAACTCCAATGTGTGGAAGAGTCACTGGCCACCTTGTTGAAATGCTGATTCTGACTCAGCAGGTCTGGGGTAGGACCTAAGACTCTGCCTGCCTAACAGGCCCCCAGGGGATGCTGAGGCTACTGGTCTGAGGAACCACATTGTGAACAGCGTGGCCCTAGAACAGAGGCCCTCTTGGGGCAGTTTTGCCCACCAGGGGACATTTCACAGTACTTGGGGACATTTTTGATTGTCATGACGTAGGGGATGCTACTGGCATCCAGTACTGGCAAACATCCTACTATGTGCAGGTCAGCCCTCCCTGACAGTTACCCAGCCCAAAATGTCAGTGGTGCCAAGGATGAGAAACCGAAACCCTGCCTGGAGCCCCTCACACGGACCCTCATGTAGGTGGCCTCAGTGTGAGTGAATGAGTAATTGAGCGAATGAATGGTTTATACCCGCAATGATTTTCTTGTCGTATTGTTAAACTAACCAGGCTGACAGACTCTGATTTCTCTTTTGAGGGCAGTACCCAATAGACACACCCTGTATCGGATGGACAAGACACAATCAATCCGCAAACATCTGCTGAGGGCCTACTCTGTGCAGCCCACTGTGCTAAGGAACAGGACCAGGCATAGCCCCTGCCCTCAGAGGGCTCACTCTCAGGCGGGGACAGCCATGCATTGAGCGCTTGCCCGTGCCAGCCCTGAGCCAGCACTCCCCACACACCATACACTGAATCCTCACCAGGTAGGTACTAATTTTATCCACATTTTACAGATGAGGAAACTGAGGCTTCAAATGATTAAGTAACTTGATCAAGGTGCCAGAGTGCACAAGTGACAGATTTGAACCCAGATGTGTCTAACTCAAAACACCCAAGCTCTTTTGCAAAGGATGAAATCCCATATGGCCAGCTGTGATGCACTTGCCTGTCTTAAAGTTGTGGTCAGGTCACAGAAAGGACCCTCGACACTGGGGCAGGCGGTGGGGGGACTCCCAGGGAGTTGGAGGGTAGAGAAGGCCTCATAGCCACTACGTGTGCCTGAGCCTCTCTGGTCTGTTGAACAAGAACGTGGTCCCCTAGAGGGCTGACAGGTAGGGGAAGGGAAAAGGCAGGGACAAGGACGTGTGAGGCCGGCCAGCATCTCTTGGCCATCTTGAAGTTCCTGCCTTGAAGTCAGGGTCCGCCTCTGCATTTACACCTTTCTCCACATTTTACACCAAAGGAAAAGGCATTTAGAAGAGAAGACATAAAATACCCTTGCTTAGTCTTGTAGAGCCAGTGGCCTCTCAGGACGGCCAGGAAGGAGCAGGAAAGCATAACAACGTTCATATTCAGGTCATAGTTCCCAAATGCAAAATGCAAATAGAGCTTCTGAAAAGCCAAAACTCTCCCCCATGTGGAGCCATTCTACAGAGCAATTACTCCCCACTGAAGATAAGATACGAGCCTAATAAGAGGCATAGACATCAATTCAACAGGGAGCCTGGTGGTTTCTGACAGATAAACTTCCCATCTTCCTGCAAAAACAAAACTAACCCCTGCGAAGATCATTAAGAGTGTTTTATCTCCCAAGGATTCATGGCCCAACTGTTTGTAAAGAAACTTGAAACGGACTGTTGTGTCCTCTGAGAGTTTCCTCAGTAAACTGCTCACAGCCACACTCGGCTAGAAGGAGGGGAAACTCAAGTTTCAGCAGAACTCTCTCCTATTTAACTCTAATCCGAGACTGCCCTCCCCGTCAGCGTCCACGCACTCCCCAAGTCATGGTGAATTAGAGAATCTGGGAGCATTTGTTCAACCAGCTTTTCATAGTGGTTTTTCTGCAGTCCTACTGCGAATGCTGTCGGCCACGAGCAAAGGAAAGCCAGGGCCAGCATGGCACACAGGTGACAGCTTAACTCATTTTACAAAAAAGCTGGAGCAGGCCTGCGATGCAGCTTACTCAGACACAACCCAAGGACAAGGTTACTTTAACCACTGCCTCCTCCTCCAGAAAACCATCTGTAACATCAGCTCACAGCAGGCTCACCGAGGGTGTCGACTGTGCACAGCAAAGAGGACGCTTGCTCACTAGAGCGCCAGTGGGTTTGTTGAAAAGAGCACTGGTCTTGAGGCCAGAAGAACTGCATTCAGTATGAGTCAGACCAGTGGCCCCCTGTGTGGCCTTAAGGAAGTCACACACCCTCTCTGGGTCTCAGTTTTCTCATCTGTAAAATGAAGAGACTGAAGGTCCTGAAGTTCCTTCTGGTTCTAATATGTCATGACTGTGAATGTCTGAGTCAGGCATGAAGTGGTACCCATCTCAGAGGGTGAACATCCCTGCTCCCAAGCCTCAGGAGCCAGAGGAGTATCTGCCCCAGACACTCATCACAGGAGGCCTGGAAAGGCAGTCTGGCCTGGAGCTGAGCTTTCACGCCCAGGCTTGGCACTCCCCCAAATTCTCACTTTCTGCCAACTCTGGCCATGCACGTTTAAATACCAGCTGCTCAGTCACTTGCCAGGAAGGGTCTCCTCCTCCGGCTATTGTGCTGTAGTGTCTGACGGTCAGGCAGGGCCAGACAGCCTTCAGCCCTGCCCCTTCCTGTAGGAGGTCTGGGATGAGTGAGCAGCTCAAAACTTCATGCCAAGATAGTCGGCAATTTGTCCCATAAGATGCACTCAGAGCTTGTGTTCCGCTGGTGCGGCCCGGCTGTGCTCACCCACACAGGCGCTCACTGCCTCCCACAAATGTTAGGTTCCAGCCTCTTTGCAGCCACTCTTGGCAAGAGGTTAACCCCAAAGCCCTAGTTTCAAGGAAGAGAATGCAGTCCCCACATGTGCCAGATGGCTTGACCTTGCATCAAATACAATATTGCAACACTGAGGCCACCCCCGTGGGGAGGCTAGTGGCTACAGGACGGGAGGTAGCTGCAGAGGGTAGCGACAGATTCCAAAGAATCCAGGGCAGATGCAAATGAACTTCAGCAAATTCCAACTAGTCCGTGTGTCAAAGCACAAGTGTTTACCAGTAACCTGCGTTCTAGTAGTATTATCATCATTCAAACAATGATAGGCATAATAATGACAGTAATAATATAAACAATTACCCCTGACATTTAAGTGCTTCCTGCATGCCAGGCAGGCACTTTGCTAAGCTTTTTACACATATTTTTATGTAACCTCCATAATGTCTCCATGTGGTGGGCCCTAGTGTCATACACATTTTACAGGCCTTAGAGCGGCCCCAGACCATGCTCGAGATTGAAGAGTCTGATGATGGAGCTGAAAGGAGACCCTACCGTCTGCCTCCAAGGTCATGTCTGACCTGGTTTCCCAGGACAAGAAGCGTCCAACTCACCTGATAGCGAGTGGGGCTGAATTATTCAGCAAGTGCCTATGGTGCCCACTGTGCGCCACACAGAGCACTGGGGGCTGGGTAACCAAAAGCCGTGTCTGCAAGTCTAATGTTCCCACAGAAACAAGACCGGGGCTTATTCTCCTGGCCTGAGGCCAATGCATATCGAGCAAACATTTCTAGATAGAGAACTTAGGATCACAACATCCAACTCCTGGCCCTGTGTCAGGGGACACTGAGGCCCAGGGAGGGGAAGGAAGCACAGTCCCCTGGAGAAGGCACACAGTGGGCAGACAGGAGCCCGGGAACAACCTATCCCTTGGGAGTGTGTGAGCACTGAGCTGGGGGCCAACCAACCGCATGCTTTACTCACCTGCACCCGCCTCCCTCCCCACCTACCAATTTACCACGACCCTCTTTCCAGTGGGGGAGCCTGTGCCCAGAGCATCCTGGATGCCCATCGCAGCTCCTCCCTAGTGGGGGAGACCTTGGCTTCCCTTCTAAGCACCAGCCTGGGCGCACATTTGCTGGGTGACTGCTGAGCAGGCTGTGGGGATGGAGCTGCCCACAGGGCTCCCCGCAGCTCAAGGACCTTGTCCTTGGGCTCTCTAGGAGCTGACAGGCCCCCCCGCTCTGCAAGAGTCACAGCTACTGGCTATGGAAAGCTGGTTTTGTGCAGAGTCCCCCATGTCTTGCCTTCTCTAATCTCCATTTACTCCTCCCTCTAAACATCGGGGACATCAGCGGCCCCATTTACCAGCGAAGAAGCACAGGCTTGGAGCAGTCACGTGACCACCCAAAGGAGCCCCCCCCCCGCGAGTTGGAGCTGGGATTTGAACTCTGGCCCATCTAAGTCGTCCCCTCCCTGCAGCCGGATTTCACCCTCAGCCTCACTTCTGCTTCTTCCTCCTTCCACCCTCCTCACTCACCTGGGGCAGCTCCCGGGCCTTGCTCTCCTCCACCCAAGGGTGCCCCTGGCCTGCGAACTCCGCACTGACGGAAGTCCTCCATGCACCACGGCCCTGTCCTGGCCCACCCTGCCCACCCCCAGGGCATGGATGCACCCCTCCCCTGAAGCTTTTATTCCCAAACACCTTCTGCCCATCTTACAAAAGGAAAAGGCATTAAAAGAATCAGTAACAGACCTGTTCCAGTGCTTTCCCTGGAAACAGAAACACTTTCGCAGTCTGCGTCTGAACCAACAAGCTGCTAAAATATTTAACGCCGGATGACTCAACAGGCCCTGAGAAGAAAGGGGAGGCCGGGCCGCGGTTAGCTGGGCCTGCCGACGCCACGCACCCCACGGTGAGTCTCCTTCCCACCTGCCAGCTTCTCAGGACAAGAATGGGGCAGAGATGGCACATGGAAAACCCATCTCGGCCGTGGACCCATTTCATCTTTTCCCCTGGCCCAGAGAGGCGCCCTTGCAGATGTGGCCACTGGGGACGAGTGCGCAAGGAGGGTTCTCGATTAAGTGTGGCTGGTGGAGCCAGCTGACTGGGTTACCTGGGGCCTCCCTACCAGGCCTGGGCATGAGGTCACACCAGCTGAGCCAAGGCCTCCAGCTGGCCCCACGGGGAACCTCGTTCACTTGGGTACTGGGTACCAGAGAGTCACCTCCTGCTGGTCTGCGTTGCCGGGCAGTTGTGCTGTGAATATGCCCCAGTCTCCACTCTGGGGGCACCGCCACCTGGCGTTCCCACTTGCACAGCCGAGGGGCAAAAGGAGGGGTCCAGCTCTCCCTGAGCACCGCCAGGGCCCAGCCCTTGCAGGGCATCACAGACAGAACCTTGTGGAATCCACGCGGGCTCTGATGGCGATGATTAATCCCTTATGTGTAAGCAAAGAAACTGTCTTTGATGCGGGCTGTCCCATGCAGAAGCCACTAGCCCCATGTGGCTATTTCAATTTCAATTTTGATTAATCAGAATTAAATAAAATTCACAATTCAGTCCCTCAGTGGCCCTGAAACCTCTTCACCCTGAAACTGACCCGGGATTTTCAAGCGGCCTCATTTCAGGTGCTCAGTAGCCACAGGTGGCTAGTGGCTGTGGCACTGGATAGCAGAGGTGGAGAGCATCCCCATCATTGTAGAAAGTTCCAGTGGACAGCATTGTCTTAGAGACTTGCCTCCCCAAGATTCCACCTGACTAAGAAGTTAATGATCAGGGATCTAGACACGGATCTGATATCTGAAACACTTCCTGAAGAGAAATTCCAGTCCCAGCTCCAACTCTTACTAACTCTCTGACCTTGGACAAACCGAGCCAGCTCTCTGGGCTCCATTTCCTCCTCTGCACAGCCCCCTCTGCAGGTGGAGAGGAGCGTGGAAGAGAGCTGCATGGGGAAGTGCTTCAGCCCAGAGGGCGGGATAAGTGAAAGGGGGCTTATGCTATGGACTTAATTTGTGTCAGGCGCTCTAAACAAAGCACCTCACTTAATCGTAGGTATTACATGCCCCCATTTCACAGGTGGGTAAACAGGTCCAGAGGGTGATGCTCCCAAGGTCACAGAGCTGGAACTTGACATCGAGGCCTGTGCTTGTCTCACACCAAGGCTCAGAATTCCATGATCTTCTCTCAGAAACCTGGAAGCAGGTTTGGGGTGGCTGGCATTCCTGGGAAGTGCAGCCCCCTCCTCTGTGGAAGGGTCCTTGGGTAAGCTCAGGCATCACAGAGGAAATATGCCATCAGGGGCCAGAATCCAGTCCTAGCTCTGCTGCCAGTTAGCTCCCTTGTCCCTTCCTTATTCTGAGCCTCTACAAGAATGTCCCCAAGTTTCTTTCCAGCTTTAACCAGCTAGAGTCTAAAATACCCATTTCTCAAACACTGCTGTTGAAACAACCCTGAATCCAGGTCTAATGCAGTGGCTTCTGCGAGTGGCAGTCATGAGAGGTTCCCGGAAGAGAAGCCAGGTCAGTCTGGACACAGTCATTTGGAAAACCACCACCCTGCCCTGAAACTGGCCCTTGGGTCCAGAGGCAGCATGACAGAGGCCATGGGCAAAGGGGCTCAGAAACCCAGAGGAGATAGACATCAGGGCAGGGCATTCCCGTTGCAGGCACCTGAAAGCGGGGAATCCAGCCCACAGCCTCTGAGGAGGCTGCCAGCCTCATGGGTGCGCCTCACAAACCAGCTTTCCAAAGGGACTCGGCACTTTCCCAAAGGACAGATTCACCTCCAAGAGAATTCATTTTAATTACAGAACACAAAGACTTCAGAACATAAAGGCCACATTTAAAAAGGGCCTTTGACTTCTATGTATGATGGCTTGCAATGATTGAAGCCGTTGATAATGATATAAATCCACAACATTTATAGAGTCTTTCGTTCCTGAGCACCTTTGAACCAACCATGTGACAAGCTCTTTGTGAGCCGAACAGGGCTAGTGGAGCCCCCATTCAGCAGACAGAAATCGAGGCACAGAGAGGTCAAATGGCCGGAAACAGACTCTCGCCCAGTTCTCGCATCTCCCTATTTGTGCATGATCTGTTACCATTTCATCTGGGGACCTTGGGCATTTTCTCCTTTGGCTTAATTCTCAGGATGCTTTTGAATAAATCCATTTAAAATTATAATAGCAGTTACCATTTTTCTCAGTTGCTTACTGTATACCAGGCATTATACTAGATGCTTTGGAAACATTCCAATTTTATCCTAACTGCAGCTCTAACAGGGAGGTATTATTTTCCCATTTTATAGATATGGAAACTGAGGGTTGAAAAGTTCAGCAGCTGATCGAAGGCCGCACAGCCAGGAAAACTCCGCTGGGATATGAACGGGTCTGCCTTACTCTACTGCCTCCCATTGGGGAAGAAAATTGCTCCAAGCAAAAGGAGCGTCAGAGTTGTAGCTCTGAAACAGCCCAGTACTTCTCAGAAGGGAGCTGAAGAGAAGAGAAGCGATGTAAGATAAAATCAAGCCCAGAGGATCGCAGGCGGGGAGGGAGTGGAGGGGGGATGTTGTCCTGGCTTTATCTGCTAAGAGACCTTTGCTTGAATGCTTTTTTTCTTTCCCTTAATTTATACAGCTGTCGCCATCCTCTAAGACCTTATCCTTAAACTCAAAAACACGGTGTCACAGCTGGTAATTTTAGAAGGAGGAGGAGAGAGAGATGGAGTGGAAGCGAGCGTGGGAGGAAGGGTGGGAGCAGCTCCGAGGCCACGTTCAGGTCCAGCCAGGACTTCCTCGGCACGGGGCCAGCTGTCCCTGTCTGTTCTCCCTCCCTAACTCCCTCAACTTTTCAACCCAGCTGCCCTTCATGAGTTAGCCCAGGTCTACACAAAGACCCTAAGCATCTGGGAATCATTTAATTCTCTCAAAATGCACCAATAATTGAAAAGGATACCCTTCTACCCATTTCCCCAAGTGGAAAAGAAAAGACCCCTTTCAATAAGTGTTCAGCAAAAACAAGCTTGAGGATGTCCAGGATGGATCCAGAACTACATACATGTCTGATCATCAGTGGTGATAATCAAAATGCCGAATTCTAGACTTGCCATCCAGAAGGAAGAGAATTGTATGTGTACAAACTCAAAATCAATTCAAGCACCATCTGTAGAACAATCTAAAAACAAAGCGAGGCTGTCTGTGGGTCCCAAACTCTTCCACAGGAAGGGACGACACAATGCACAGAAGTCCACAGCCGAGCTGTCTGCCAGAGCCTGCTTCTCAGAGATGGGGGCTGCATTTCCCCTTGGATGTGGGGTGGTGGCTGGAGGTAAGCAAAGCCACAGGACATCTGTGGTACATCCACCAGCAGTGCCAATTTGACCTCAAAAGTTGAGAAATAGGCAGCAAAGATATTTGTGCTCCCTGCATCCACATGTGTATGAGACTAAGTTATCAAACCATCCCGTCTTCAAGATGAAAAAGAGACATGGCTTAGATACTGCATCTGATCTGTTGTATGGGCTCTGTTCAAGTCAGCAGAATCTTCAAAATTCAACACATTCAACAGAAGCGTGTCACATGCTAACCAACAAGAGAGTAGAAAATTGGGTTTTGATTTGCTTTGCTCTCCTCGTGGCAACTCAAAACATTATTTCTGTGTTGAAATGCAATCCAATATGGTACACAATGAAAGATACATATGAGGTTTTACAATAAAATACAATCTCAAAAAATTTTAACTTGAAGGAGATCACTGTGGGCTACAGAGTAGGAGGTAAGGAAGAATTCAATCTCTTCGGCCATTACGATATTTTAGCAGAAAAAGAATTCGGTATTAGAAAAGAAAGATGGCCAGGTTGGAACCTCAACCACATGAAGACGGGTGGTGGCCACTGTTTGCTGCACGGGGACAGCCCATCGCATAGAACTGCGATAGGGAACCCGGCACTGCCGAGTGCCAGAACGTGCTGGCATTGCACTCAAATCATTATCTCAGTGAGCCAGGTACAGCTGGCATCATCCCAGTCTACAGATGGGCACACCGAGGTTATGTATGTAACCAGCCAGGGGCAGAGCTGGGGTGTGAGTCTGGAAGCCCTGCTCTGGCCTTCATTACCATCCAGCTCCTGGTAGCTTCTGTTGATGTGTGGCCACCCAACGTCCCCAGACTGCTGCTGAATTTCACCTTTATGTGCAACACCTGCAGCTCCCAGGATGCACACACCCGCCCTGGCCTTGGCTGGACTTTCTGTGAGACCCGCCCAGCTCCACGGCACGGCCCGCTCGTGATGACAGGTTCCCCAGAGGTACTGAGTCTCCTCCTCAAGGCAAAGGAGCATTTCCAGCATTGATGTCAAACCTGTAGGAATGAAGTTGCTGGACAGAGAGACGGGGGACTTTGGGGTCCCCATGTGAAGGCGCGGCCTTCTGGATCATTGTCAATAACTGTTACAGCTCTATGAGGGCTGGGGTGTCCAATATGGCAGCCACTTGCCCTGTGTGGCTGTTGAGTGCTTGGAATATGGCTAGTCCAAACTGAGATGTGCTGTGAGTATGAAATACACACCAGATTTCAAAGACCTACTGTGAAAACAAGAATGTAGGCTATCACCTTAATAATTTTATATTGATTGTTGAAATCAATCATGTCTGTTTAAATATTTACAGAGCTGTTTCTTCCCCCTGCCATCAAAACTCTTTGCAAACATAAATCTTGGAGACTGAAGTTGTATGACTTATCACAGTTGACTGATATGATGTTGAAATGATAATATATATGATATACTGGATAAATAAAATATTTTAGTAAAATTAATTTTACCTGTTTCTGTTTGGTTATTTTTTTTTTAAAGATTTTATTTTTTCCTTTTTCTCCCAAAGCCCCCCGGTACATAGTTGTATATTTTAGTTGTGGGTCCTTCTAATTGTGGCATGTGGGATGCCACCTCAACATGGCCTGATGAGCGGTGCCATGTCTGCGCCCAGGATTCAAACCGGTGAAATCCTGGGCAGCCAAAGTGGAGCACGTGAACTTAACCACTCGACCACAGGGCCGGCCCCATGTTTCCGTTTTTTTAATGTGGCTACTAGAAAATTCAAGATTGCATTTGTGGCTCACATCATATTTCTATTGGACACAGCTGGTCTATACCTTCCAGAGACCCTTGACTGTCTACTAAGCATAAGCCGGAAGCTGCTGTGGCCTATTTGCTCAGACGTTGCTGCCTCTGTAATTCTCCTCAAAGGAAGGAAGCCAGAGGTCACCCCACCTCATGCTGGAGGGGAGAGTCCAATCAGAATTCTTCCCAGAAACCTTCAACCAGTGGGAGGGTAGGAGACCTTTTTCCCAAGAGCCCACAGCACAGGAAAGGCCAGCTCTGTTCACCTTCATTTCCTTCAAGGACCAGGACAAAGTAGGTTATGGAGCCAAACGATCTAAACGGATATAGACCTCAAGCCACAAATGCAAGCCGTGGATGCAAAAGCCACAAATGTGATTTAAAAACTTTTGGTAGCCACATTAAAAGCAGCAAAAAGAAACAAGGAAAATTAATTTTAATAATATATTCTAACTCAATACATCCAAAATATCATTTTAATAAATAATCAATATAACAATTATTAACGATGTATTTTCTATTCTTTTTTCATACTAAGTCTTCAGCGTCTGGTGTGTATTTTACACTTACAGCACATCTCCACTCACGTGACGAGTGGCAGCCAATGTGGACGGCGCAGACCCAGAGAATCTAACAGCATACCGCCCGACGGACCCTCAAACGGAGCAGAGTGAGCCACGAGTGAAACACTCGTGGGAGCCTAGATGTCCTCTGCCTGCTCAGCTGTGGTCAGTTACACAACTTCGGCCACTATGATTTATGTTTGCAAATTTTTGGTGGCTCTGTAAATATTTAAATAGAAAAAACCGACAGATGAAAATACACTAAAATAATAAGTAACAATAATCATGAGCAAATTTTTCTCTTTTTTTATACTTTTCTATACCTAACAAATTTTCTAATACTAATTTAGAAATTGCCATTTTAAAATTTAAAGTGATTAAGACAATGAGCCATGAAGGACTTACTGAACTGTCCAATGTCTGTCCCTGAGTTCTCCACGAAGGTGATACAACGTCCGGGGACATTGAAGAAGGAGCTAATGCATCATTTGCGGGGAGGGGCAGGATGTTCCTAGGTAGATATTTTTCCTACACTTTAAGTGGGAATGTAAAAAATATACACCAGCAAGGGCAGCAGGGGATCGAGTGCTAAGTCAGCAGCAGAGACAAATGTCCAGCACAGATTAAACTCGCATCTGTCTCAGCGCCATGCGCCTGCATCTCGCTGGCCCGGAGTTGTGAGACCCACCCTCATTGGGCAGGAGCGGCAGCTGGGTATCGGTGGAAGCACTCAGACTCGAAAAACAGGTGAGCAGGCATTCTTTTGGCACGTGCAAATTATGAATCAGATCATGTGTAAAATGCCTGCAGCTGTTTGGTAGGATACACTGGCCAGCCACGGGTACTAATTCAAAGTCCAACCCCACTCTGCTCATGTACACACATGCACACGTGCACACACACACGCACGCACGCACGCACAGAGTGCCGGAACAGCCAAAGGTCTAAGGATGTTGCAAAGCTTGTTCACAGTGTGTCTTTGTCTACAATTCTCTCCTTTTCCCCCAAAGGAAGAAACCTCTGAGTAGCAGCTTTTGCACAACCATAGGTGGCATTTCACTTGGGAAGGAACAGGGAAGCACCCTGCAGGTGTGAGGTCTGGGATTCACACTCATGTCTGTCACTCGTCCTCCTCTAATCTCAAGATCTTTATGGAGTGTGGTTGCTGGTGATTAGACATTCTTGCTGCAGAGATTAAATCAGTATTGAACTCATTTGCCTCAAAAGGTAATAAACTAGATTAGTAGTTGTCCAGGGCTTGGGGGGTGGGAGGTTGGGGCGTGATGTCTAAGGCGTGGGTGCAGGGTTTTTTGGGGGAGCATGACAATGTTCTAAAATTGACTGTGATGGTTGCACAACTCTGTGATATACTAAAAGCCATTGAATTGTACACTTTAAATGAGTGAATTATATGGTATGTGAATTATATCTCAATAAAGCTGGGGTTTTTTTCTAAGGTAATAAGCTCAGATATGAAAGCAACTCCCTCAGTCCCTTTGACAACCATGCAGCTTATCGTCATCTCAGGCACGTCTTTACCCCTGTCAAGAATGGGAAGGCTATTTGCTTCTTCCTTACAGAAGGACTCGTGTATATAAAGTACTCTCCTTGGCAAAACATCCAGCGTGTCTCTGCCAAAGGACGGCATCATGATTCTCCAGAGGCTGACGCCTTTTCACTCACCTTTCTGCTCCTCCCGCACTTCTGGCCTCATCTGAAATGACCTCGCCCATGATGTTTGGAGCATCCTTCTCAGGAACGGAAGGTAAGGTGGATAGGCCAGGCCCGGGGCTCTTTCTGGGATAATGTGAAGAAAGCAGTAGATGGTGAGAAGGGCATTCTCTCCCCTTCCTATTGGAAAAGCCCAATTAAAGCTTTAGGCCACTACTTTGCCAAAATCCCTAGAAAAAAATTAGCTTCAGGCATTCAAGAGATTTGAGATGCTTTTAGATCCCTTCAGCATCTCTGTGTAAATAAATCCAGATATTCAAAAGCAGATGTATCTCAACTCCAGAAAAACATGTGACTGACTGTAACCCATGACCCAAGAGCGTGCCGCTGGCCAGTAAACATTTCACGCTTTTCCAACAGTTCCAGTTAGACGAATTAAAGAACGTGTTAAACCAACAGCTCCCAACCTCCACCCACTGCTCACGTGTTTCAGAATCTCAGCACACCCGGAGATTGTAAGCAGGTGAATTTAAACAATTAGAGATGGAAAACTTAGCTTCATTAAAAACTACCCATCTGTTTGACTTTTAAAAATCAGGGTGGGAATTACTTTTGAAACTGACCCCACATTCCCGTGGGAATTTCTTCTAAGTACCTTTTATCATGGAGAGCTTCTGGAGCCAGGTTTTGCAGCTTCAGGTCCCGAGTTTCGTCAGGTTCTGGAGGTGAGGAGACACGCACTCTCCCATCTGCAGCAGGATCGGGAAGCTCAGGCCCGGGCTGCTCCTCAGCCTGCTGGTGACCGGCTGGGCTGTCCCCGCACAGGGCGGCTGCAGCCTCCATCCCCAGAGCCCCGTCAGAGCAGCCTGGGTCCCCACGGCTCCCTGGCAGCCCCAAGGCACGAGCTTCACCAGAGAACATTCTGGTAGTACCTGTTTCAGGCAGGTCACCAGACACACGTGCTCCGGTCTCAGCTGTGCTCAAAGTGACGTCACCCTCTGCTTCCCCAGCAGCTCCTGCCACCGAGCTGGGCTCCAGGGGAGTGTCCGCCACTTCTCCAGTGGGTGGCTCAGGGGTGCTCTGGTTGCCCAGGGAATTTTGTGTTTCCAAGATCCAGGCAGCACCAACATGCGTCTTCTCATCTCCCAGTGTGCTGGGGGGCCAGGCCTCACTGATGGCCTGGGCCACAGTCGGAGTATCCCCATGGGGAGCAGATGCTCCCAGGGCAGAGGTGGACCCTGGCATGTCACCCGCAGCCCTTGTGTGAGCAAAGCCCCCGGCACCATCTCTGGGTTGACTGTCACTGGTGGATGTTTCCTGGTGCTGTTCTCCAGAAGGAATTCTGTTGTCTTGAGCCGAGTCCCCTTCTCCATGGCTCTTGGGAGCCCCCTGCAAGTCAGCAGCCTTCTCCTCAGGGATCTCCTGAGAAGCTACCTGTGAGCAAGGACCCGAAGCTGATTCCTGCCGGCTGCTTCCCTGCTGTGAGTGGGCCTGGCCTCCCTGCCCAGCTTCCCCAGCCCCCTCTGGTTTCTCGCTTTCCTTCTGCACCTGTGGGACACCAGTCATGGCCACCCCCACCCTGGCACCTGGCAGGTTCTGCTCTGCAGCCAGCACCCCCTGCCCTGGCAGCTTTTCTGGAGCTGGACCCTGGGGAACCAGATGGGAAATCTCAGCCTCTACAGCCAACTCTTGCTTCTTCTCCTTTGAGTCCACCCGGAGTCCAGCAGGAGGGGTGGGGAGAGGAGCAACAGCCGTTGCTTGAATCCCATCTGGAAGCTTCTCCGGGCTCAGCGGCACAGCGAGGTCCTTGCCCGCCACGCTCCTCCCAGCTCCTGCCTTTCCTCCTGGTGTGCTCTGGGGCCGATCAGTGGTCAGGGTTCCCAGCACAGACTTCTCAAAGATCTTGGTGATGTGCTGCCTGAAGTCAGAGAACCCAGCGATCATGCTGGTCTGCCTGGAGCTTGAGTCTACACCACCTGACACGCCCCTCCTCGGATCTTCGGAAGGTTCTACCATCCTCTCCCTGCTGTTCTCTGTCTCCCCTGCTGCATTGCCTGCCATGCCTTCCCCACTGGCAGGGCATGCTGGAATCTCACTGGGCCTGGCACCCGCACCGGGATCACTTGCTGCTTTCTCCTCTCCCGTTGTCTGCTTACCCTTGGCCAGAAGCGGCATCCTCTCCAGGTAGGGCACGGAGTCCACAGGTCCCTCAACGTTTCCAGCTTTGGGACTTCCACTGCTAGCTTGCTCCACAGAGGTTTCCCCACCTGCAGCTCCTGGTTGTGAGAGGGAGGCAAGGGAGCCAGCAGACAGCTTCAGGGAGGCGACATTTTCCAAGGCGAGCAGGGGCTCCCCTGTGGGACAAGGGCTTTCACCAGGAGCCCTGGGGTCTTGAGAGGAAACAGCTTTCACCCCACTGTCTTCTGGCCCTTTCCTAGCAGCACCGTCGATATGCAGGTAAGGAGTGTCAGGAGCAGCTTCTTCTGGTGGCCCAGATGGCAGGAGCCTCTTCGGGTCGAGGATGACCTGGGGTGCAGAAATGTCCACTGTGGCGCTGGGAATCCCACCCAGCTCTCCGGCTGGCAGTAAAGCATCCTGGCAGCTGGCCGAGGGCTGCTCATCTTGGCTGGGCTCACCTAGGGCAGCGGTAGAAGATTCCTTCCCAGAGGAGGGGCACTGCTCAGTCTGAAGGAAGCCACCACTCAGAGCAGCTCCTCCTGGCTCCTCCAGAGCCCGCTGCATCCCCGGATCTCCTTCATTGGCGTTCTTACCAGTCTTAGCAGCCTCACCTTCCACACCCTGCTCCTCAGCTGATGGGAAACTTCCAAGAAGCTTTTGCGCCTTCGCATCTGAGGCGGTGGGATGCTCCATTTCCTTCTGCGGGGCCGGCACTGGTTGCTGCCTGCCTTCCTGGGTTGCATCACATGCTTCTCTCTCTGGGGCATCCTGGGCGGGTGTGACTCTTGGACAGGGGAACACTGGGGCTGGTGGGCAGTGAGCTGCATCCGGGAAAGCTACTGAGTCAGGCGGACAAGGCGGGGTCCCCACTGTGTTCCTACTTGCCTTCTCAGTCTTTCCCAAGCCCTGGAGCAGGGGCCAAGAGTCAGCTGCTTCAGAAATGCCTGCGTCCCTGCGACAAGCTTCTTCATGCTGGCTGCTGGCTTCCAGCATATCAACCAGCTCCTGTTGGGACTCGTTCGGCCCCTGCCCAGCACAGCAACTTTCCTTTCTGCTCAAGCTACCTGCAAGAGAAGAGTCTTTTAAGGTGTCTGCTGCAGGAGACGAGACCCTGGAGAGCAGACTGCCACTGCCTGCTCCCTCTTGCCCATTCTCCCCTAGTGCAGGCATCTCTGGTCCTATTGGTGCTGACAACTCCGACTGCCCTGTCGCCGGACCCTCCAGAAGTGGGTCCTTGGGAGCTGAACTTGGAGCATTAGGCATACTGCCTTTGAGGAGCTCACTTTGAAGTTCTGATCTGGAAGCTGGTTCCTTTCCTCCATGAGTGGAGAAGCTCACAGCCTCCTGAGGTTCCACAGGCACATGGATCTGGGGAGAGTCTGCACCCGGGCTCTGAAAACCTGGATCACCTGGAGAAGTCTCTTTCCCATTTTCACACGCTTGGGCTTTCTCCCTGAGCACATCAAAGGCAGATGCTTCTGGGTCCGATTGGGATGGCTGCAGACAGTTCTCAGAAGACAGTGAGGGCCCCTCGGATGCAGCTACTTGTGTCCAGCTGTCCCAGGAGCAGGACGGGTTTCCCTCCCTGTCTTGCTCCAGGCTGAGCGTCGTGAGCCCGCAGTCCACTGCGAAGTTCTCCTCGGGGGGATGTGGCCCATCAGCATGGTCTTCCTGTCCAGGTGCATCATGCCCCAGCCCACAAGGCTGGTCCAGGGACGTCAGCAAGCTCTCTCCATCACAGCTGCCAGGCTTCGGTGTGGCTGGGCGGCTCTTCGTCTTTATTTCAGATGTGCTCACCACTTCCTGGGCTTCGGGGACCACCTCTGCAGCAGGAGTTGACAGGAAATCCGACTTCTCAGATTCTAAAACAGGAACAGAGTCCATTCTTCCCAAACCCCCCGCATCCTGAAGCGTGTCAGGACATTTGGTCTGCAATCCTGGCCCCTTCCAGACACCTCCTTCGGGAAGAATGTGTTCACTGGCTCCATCCAGATCAGAGGGCAGGGCAGGATCCTGCTCACCGGGCTTGTGCAGTGAGCCAGATGCATGGACCACACAGGCTTCTCCCATCATCCCACAGGCCACTGAGCTCCAAGCTGCGTCTTCTGATGGAGAGCCAGGCCTGTCCACATAGCTGGGACCATCCTTTCTGAGTGGCTGTACCGAGTCCGTGCTGGGAGGGACTTTGCTCTCCACATCACTGGTTAGCTTTGAAACCTCGTCTTTCTCCATCTCTGGGTTAGGCTTGCAGCCAAAGGCCTGGGGTTGCTCTCCCCACAGGTTCCCAGGATATGCATTGTCACATGGCTCTGGGGCTCCTTCCTGTCCTCTAAGGTCGGCCCCGGGCACGCTGCTTTCCTCCTTAGCCACAGCTGGGCTTTCCGGGGCCTGGGCTTCCTCCTTTGGCTCCAGTGACTTTCTGGCACTTTCATCTGATGCACTGGGAGGGGGAGTGGGCAGCAGCCCTTGTTGGACTTCATGGCCTTGCTCCTCAGTTGAGAGCTCTCCCCTCTCCTCCTGGGACAAAGACACAGGAAGCTCTCTGGGGCTCCCTTCTGCACCCTCTCCCTCACCTCCGAGATCTGACATGCGCTTCTCCTGTCCCCCCAACCCTTCATCTGCCAGCTCTTTGGCTGGATCTGTAAGAACTGGCATCTCAGCCCCGGAACTCATCTCCCTGGTCAACCAGCTGGGTTCCTCCACAGCAACAGAGGCCTGAGCAGCTGGCGGTGAAGTGAGGCTTGAAGCTGGGCGCGCTTCCTCCACAGGCACATGTGGGGAAGGCTCGGTGCTCACAACTAACCCCTCTTCGGGTTGGTCGCCTGCTGCTGCACAGACAGCTTTACTGGGCTCAGTTCCTGGCGTCCCTGTCTGCGAGTGGCCCTGAGCTTCACCAGCATCCATGTTCTCTTTCCCAGAGCCCCTAGCCCCTGGAGCCAGGGCAGGACTCAGAGAATCCCAGGGCAGCTCTGCATGTGGCAGATGTGCTCCCATTTGTTGCTGGCAGCTTTCCCAGGAAGCAGCACTCGCTTCGGCTTCTTGGGCAGCCCCTGAATCTCTGCTCTGCATGGGCTGGCAGACCCCAAGGAATCCCAGGCCATCCACTGAATCCTGAGGTGCCACCTCCACTTGGCGCTTCTCTCTGTCTGAGACTCTGGGGGCCGGGTCTTTTGGGGTCAGGGTCTCCGGATTTGGGGGGCACTCCTCCAGACCAGCTGAGCTCTCCTTGTCTAATTGTGCTGCAGTAGGGGCTGTGGGGGCCACTTGTACAGAAGCCACCCCCTGCCCTGACTCTGTGGGGGGAAAACCACCTGCAGCCTCTTTCCCTTGGGACTTGAAACCACCAGGCCGGCCGTCCTCTCCACATGGCTCTCCCTTCATTGGCTCTGTAGGAGGTGATGGTGAAATTCCTGGCAACTGGTCAATGCACCTGGAGGAAGACACTATATGTCCCTCCTCCTTCAGCTCTTTCTCTCTCCCGGCACTGGGGACAATGGCAACTGCGCTGCTCTGAGTAAGGCTGTCCGCCTCAGTGACAAACGCTGCCAGGGTGTCCCCTGGGGTATTTGGGGAAGGTTCCCTCCCAGGATGTTGACCAAGAGGCCAATCTTCGGTTGCCGCTGCTGGGCTTGCCAAGCAAACTTCTGGGGGGCCCTCGGCAAAGGGCATAGCGGCCGAGGGGCGCTCCTGCTCCCTGGGCGTGGGTGGGCTGGGCAGTGGAGAACCTTCTGGGCCCCTGGTGTCCTGTGGGCGCTTCTTCGGCTCGGTCACCTCTGGGGACACGATGCATGGGTCCAGGCTGGCAGCACCCTCAGAAGCAGAGCAGGAGCCTCCATGCCCGACGCTGCCAACAATGAAAACATTAAAAGTTTCAACAAGGATGCAAGGACAGAGCCACCTCGCAGGCAGAATCACCCCAGCCTCTCCCTGCTAAAGGCCACAAACACACCGTCCTGTGCAGCTGCCTCCTCTCCATGAGGAGACCCGCCCTATCCCAGCCCTCCCATAACCATTACACATGCCCTCTCTCTCTCTCTCTCTCCGAAATTCATGCACAGACTCTCAGACATTCAGTTCGGGGTTTTCCATGCAGGTCAGTAGTGAACAGGGAAATATGGAAACATTCATAATAGTCTAAAATGTGGGAAACTCAAAGTGTTTAATCAGTGTAAACTGTAATAGAGGGTTTGAACCAGTTCTGTGTGGTTTACAAGGAGCGCCCGAACCCTTCTGGGGATCCTTGGATGTTTGGGGAAAGGCCCAAGTGGGCAAGGCCGGGCTTTGAAATAAAGCATTATTCCTGATAACAGTTAAATTGATCTTTCACATCCAACAGGTGGTACTGTGAGAGGCATAACCCCAAATCAATTCTGTTGAGCTGTGGGATTTCTGCATATGACCTATATCTAACTCTTGGGAGCTGAATTTCCTTCATACCCATATTTGTCTTAACTTGAACTGACTTAGCTGGACAATGTGTGAAGAAAAACTTTAAAATGTGCAAGAAACCTGGGGCAACATGGCTCAGAATTATAGACTTGCTGTAGATAACCAACTATCCGATTATTGTAAAATAGTTTATCACCTGCCATATTTGGACAGTGTTCCTCATTTCTATATAGTTTTAATTAAGTGCATTTTTAAAATTTAAAAATAATAAATGGCCAATACAAAATTTTTAAAATGTAGGAAAAAATATCTCCCACATGCTCGCCACTTGAAGTGCTCTAGTGAATTTCCTTTTTTTTCTACAAAATGTTTTAGCAGGTGCAATTTTTGTTATTTTTACCTAGCTGTGATTCTGTATACTCTTTATGATCGTAAATTGTTTAGTATCAAGAGAAATTGCTTAAGGCAAAGTTAACAGAAGTATGGTTTTTCTAAGGCTTTTACCATGTTCTTTAAAATTATTATAGGGAGGAAAATTTACGGAATCTTCTTGTAACTGTTACATACACACATTCACGTATTCATAGACCCATGGTGTTTTGGATGTGACCAGAGGAAAGATTCTGCTCTCCAAGTTCAGTGCCAGAATTCCAGCTTTCCACGCAAGGCAAGGCACATGCATTCCTCTATAAGGGATGCATGGAGTGGGAAGGTGAAATACACTCCGCTTAAAATTTAGGAATATGTGTTATGGACTGAATTGTGATCCCCTAACATCCATGTGTTGAAGCCCTAACCCCCAATGGGACTGTACTTGGAGATGGGGCCTTTAAGGAGGTAATTAAGGTTAAACATGGTCATAATAAGAGTGGGGTCCTAATCCAACAGGACTGGTGTCCTTATAAGAAGAGGAAGGGACCCCAGGAGTGCCCTCACACAGAGAGATGGCCACCAGCAGACACAGTGAGGAGGTGCCATCTGCAAGCCAAGAAGGACGGTGCCCCGAGAACCCAACCCTGCTGGCACCCTGACCTCGGGATTCCAGCCACTGGAACTGTGAGAGAATAAATTCCCGTTGTTTAGCCTCCCAGGCTGTGGTGTGCCGTTACGGCAGTGTGAGCAGAGACAGTAAGTATGCGGGCATTTATTAGACTATCCTTTCAGTATTTTTGAGGTGAGGTTTCAACTTTCCCAAACTGAAAAGTTGGGAAAATAATAATGGATGAAACTCATTAGACATCAGTGCAGGGCGTGGATTGTCTCATTCAACCCTGCTGAGAGCTGTGCAAGATGGCAACTGTCGCTGCCATTTAGCACGTGTAAGAACAGAGAGGTTAAGCCTGGATCTGATGGGCATCCGACTCCATGGGCTGTGATCTTCTCATTCACTCTATGCTGCCTCCAAGAACAAAAGCTTCCAAGGAGGGAGACTGAATGTTTGTGTCCCCAAAACTCATATGTTGAAACCTAACCCCCAAGGGGATGGCATTAGGAGGTGAGGCCTTTGGGAGATGACTAGGTCTTGAGGGTTGAGCCCTCAGGAATGGGATTGGTGTCCTTATAAGAGAATCCCCAGAGAGGTCCCTCGCCCCTTCTGCCACGTGAGGATGCAGCAAGAAGACGGCCATCCATGAACCAGGCAGCAGGCCCTCACCAGACACCGAATCTGCCGGCACCTTGACGTTGGACTTCCAGCCCCCAGAACTGCGAGAAATAGATGTCTATTGTGAAGCCGCCTAGTCTATGGGAGTTTTGTTACGAAGGCCTGAACGGACTGAGACAGAGGATGGGTGGCTCTTTCCCTGGCTCCATTCCAGCCTCTTGCCAAGCCCCTCACCTACGAAATGTCCGTGACATCACACCACATCCTTGGAGGAGGTGTGTACACGTCGTCACCAAGCCAGTCATCCTTATGTAGGTTCCTGCACCTATGACAGGCATGCTGTGCCTGAGATACCGAAAAGCTTTAAGAAGGACCCAAGAGACTGTGGCTACTGTCTCAACAGGACTGGCATTTTCAGACCCAAAAGCAGAAGTGATGAGGGCAAAGAAGAGAAGACTCAGAGGGTAAGTTATAAGAATCCCTCCACCCCCAAATGGTCGCGAGGACAGATGTGCCCCCCCGAAAGCCCTGGCCCAGCCCTGGCTGACACGTGTGACACCACCTGGGCTGCAGGTAACGTGCCTCGGTCAGGCCTCTGGAGAGCACGAGGCTCAGGAGCGCTCACAAGCCACGAGGCTGTTGGCTCAATGGATTATTCCAGAACCAGCAACTCCACACTCCACATCCGGCCACTTTCCTTTTAACAAACACTTTATATTTAATTGCATCCCACTTATTTACTAGGGGTCAAATCGTTGAGTAGCTAATGAGATTAACGGTGTGTAATTCAGAAATGAAGCACTCTTATTTACGTCTGCTTGTTCAAGGAGATCAGAGCACAGCGCCCTGCTCGAGGCTTCATCACGCTGGGAAGGAAGCAAATCTGCTTCCCTGTCCCCCATCCCCAGCCTCCGATATGAGCTGCCAGCTTAGAGGGAGCGTGTGGCTTCCCTTCGGGCTGACCAAAGTCATTATCATCTGGGGACAAGATGATAAATTCACTAGATTTGGGTACCTTGAAAACTCGTGGGTCTTATCAGAGAGCAGCCAGGAACCAACTTCCCACTGAGTGTGGGGCACACAGCTTCCCCAGACGAGAACCCAGCCTTGGTTTATGTAGCAGAAACAGCACCAGCAGTCTCTTTGATTACCCCTCAGAAGCAATTTTCAAAGCCAGATTAAAGTCACTCGCCAGGAGCAGATTTGCCGAGGGGCAGGAATAATTCTAAGAACTGATCTGTGAGGGCTCTGCGTTAATTGAAGCTTACATAATGTCCTTTTATGCTTCAAGACTGAGTCAAAATGTGTGGGATGGAGGTTCTGCTCAGAATTTGAGGGCGAGCTCTCGTGGGCTGGGCAGCGGGGTGCTGTCAATGGAAGGCTTTCATCCCAACGGGGAGCTGCCTTTGTGTTGAGGTCGGGAGGGCAACGGACTGCAGCCTCCTGGGTGCAGACCGGACGCCCCCAGTACAACAAAGGGAGAAGTACAGGCGACCTGAGGTGGGGGGGCGTGATTTGCTGCAACAAAAGTTTAAGCAGAAGATGGAATGCAGAGAAGACCCTCCCCACTATCCTAGCTGGAGACGATCACATCCAGATGGGTTCCTAAATGCATGGCTCTGAACACACACACACACACACACACACACACACGAGTAGACTAGGAATGCTTAAGGGCGGAAGAAGGCTGGCTGGGGGAAAAAGAATTAGGGCCCCAGCTCTACCAGGCTTTAAGGATATCAGTAAAACCCTAAAGCAAAATTGTCAAGATGGAGAGTTGCCACGTACTGGGCATTTACTAAGGCCAGGCTATGCTAAGCTCTTTTCAGTTATGATTGCATTTAACCCACACTGTAGCCAGGCAGAGTAGATGGCTCCCATTGCACATATGAAGAAATGTTCCCAGAGAGGTTCAAGACCAGACCCCGGGCGCAGAGCTACCGATGCAAAGCTAACTCAAGTCCTGCCTGCTCCAGGTCTCTCCGCCTCCTGCTACCCGTAGTTACTGACCTCACCTCTCCTGGACGGGTGCTGCAGCCTCTTCTCCCATCCCTTCATCGTGTTCTCCAGGCTGCAGCCAGAGCAGTGGCTTAGAAATGAAAGCCTGATCCCGTCACCCCCATGGGAAAACTCTCCAGTGGCTTAACTTTGCCATCGGCTGTGGCTCTAACCTACTTTGTCCCATACAGAGCTCCGCATCCCCGAATCTATTGGAGCCTGGCACCCCGCTGCTCCTCCCCAGCAGATCTCAACCCTGATCTTCACTTCTCAATGAGCCTGCCCTGGCCTCTGGGATCAGCTCTCCTTTCACAGGCCCACCTAGTGATGACACTACAAATCTCCCTCAACTTACGACAGGGTTACATCTCGAAAAATTCATCCTAAGTTGAAAATATCGTACGTCAAAAATGCATTTAATACATCTGACCTACCCAATGTCATAGCTTAGCCAGACCTCCCTTAAATGTGCTCAGAACAATTACATTAGCCTATAGTTGGGCAAAATCATCTAACACAAAGCCTGTTTTACAATAAAGTGTTGAATATCTCATGTAATCTATTGAATACTGTACTGAGAGTGAAAAACAGCACGGTTGTCTGGGTACGGAATGGCTGTAAGGGTACTGGTTGTTTACTCTTGTGATCACATGGCTGCCTGAGAGATGCAGCTCGCCGCCTCCGCCCAGCATCACGAGAGAGAGTGTCATACCACACATCACTAGCCAGGAAAAGATCAAAATTCAAAGTACAGTTTCGGCTGAATGCAGATTGCTTTTGCACCATCGAAAAGCTGAGAAATTATAAGTCAAACCATTGTAAGTTGGAGACCATCTATAGTCACAATTGCCATCAACATTGATGATCACTTCCCTCACTGGGATATAACGTATGCTGTTTCAATACTTTATGCCCATGCCTGACATATAGCAAACACTGGATATATGAATGTATGGGTGGATGGATGAATGGGTGGTTGGATAGATGGATGGATGAATGCATGGAAGGATGGATAGATGGATGGATGGACGGATGAATGGATAGATGGATGGGTGATGGATGGATGGATGGTTGAATAAATGGACAGATAGACGAATGGATGGATGGATGGATAGACAGATACAATTGAACCCAAATCAAGGATCCTAAATATGCAGAAATGCTCTCAAATCATGGTGGTTTCAATTGAAGATTAGGAAAGTTCTTTTCTTCTGTACAATTATAGCATTCCAGTAATCTATTAGTCCTAACCTCTCATTTTCAGATGAGGAAACTGAGGCCCAGAAAAGGCAAAGTAGTTTTGTTTAACTGCTCCTGCCAAAGAAACGAGGTGAAGGCAGCACTTCTCAACCACAAGTCCCAATGCAGCCTGGTGGGTCTAATGAGTTAGGGGGATGCACTGCGAGTAATTTGCTAGTGATTATAAAGTATAGAAGTCTGTGAATGATTTGCTATTTTCATAAATTAGTCTAATTCAAAAGATTAGAAGATTTCTTCACATATCACCACTGTTACTCATTGCATTCCAATGCACTTTCTGGAAAAGGAAAACACAGGCTAGAGGGAAAACCAGCGAGTTAAACAGCAGCCCCTGGGAACTACCAGTCCTGACATACCCTTAACAGTTGTGGCAGCTGGGGTGGGGACAAGGGGCGTAGGGACTAGGGGTGCTCCTCAGCTGCCTGCATTCCTGCCTTGGCCCATAAATTAGGGGCTTTGTGACACTTCTGAGCTCTCAGAGAAGTACCACGCTTCTGCCCTATTCCCCACTCCCTTAGGGCGATCCCCCCAGGAGGAAGTGAGGCTTCTCTGATTGGTAAGATGGGGAAAGCAAACCCCATAGGTACAGTCTCCCCACAGGTGGGTTAAAGGGTTCAAGGTCACTGAGATGAGCCTACCCACAATGCAGCCACTTTTCCCACAGCTACCTGCCAGGTGGCCAGCTCGCTGGGGCCAGCTCTCCCTGCCTTTCATGGCCCCCTGCACTGATACACAGCCTGGCACTGTGTGGAGGAGGTTAGTTCACGGGCAGTGTGAGGAGCCCCATTTTGACTTGTCCACCAGTCCAACCTTGCCTTTGACAAAGCTGGCGCTCTCCTCCCTATCTACCTCCAGCATCTATTTCACAATTGATTCAGAATCTGGTGGGCAAAGATGTGATCAATTAGCTCCCCAAACCCCAGCGGCAGTTTAGGATTACTGTGGTGTTCTGTTCCCCCCATACATTTTGAGGGCTTGTCAAAATCTGGATTGGCCCATGGGCCATGTTGGGACCTTTTTTCAGTAGAAGAAAGGCGGAGACACCAGCCAAAGAAAGTAAACTAAACTCCAGAATGTTTTCAGTTCTTCCCGACATGAAATCAGAATAAACCTGGTTAATTTGGGGACCATGTAGATCTTCACAATGGCACAGCTAAACTACTAACCGTCAAATCCATTCATTGTCTTTGTTCCTGCCCTTTGCTTTGTATTTCTCTCTATGAATCATAAGTCTGGTAACCAAGGTGCTCTAGGGTTGTAAATAATCGTGATTCTCAAAGGCACTCTACTCACTATAATAAGCCCACTTCTCAGTTTCTCTTTTCCTCTCTTTTCCATCCCAAGCTAGGCAGATTGCCTAAGAAGACGGTCTCCTGGAGAACTTGACAACTGATTGGGCCAGCCATGATAGGTCATTCCGGATCAATCATTAATGACTAACAAGAGTTGCATAGGATATGCCCTCCATTTTTACATTTCTATTAGGAGTTTTTAAATACTGGACTCAGCGTTTTTTACAATACAATTGTTAGGTGTACAAGAAAGAAGCTTTCTTGGTCTCCTCCTCTATTCTCCTAAAGCCCGGTGTACAGACTCTCTCTCAGTACCTACTGCGTCTCTTGTTTGATGATTCATTTGTTTTCTCACTGGGTGTGACCTCCTGGAGGTTATTGAGAGTTCATCTCATTTATGTACGTGTCTCAGTCTAGCCCTGGTATGTTCTCTGTTGGATGAATGACTGAGTGATGAGATGAATAAAGAAGTGCAAGAATAATCTCTTTTTTGACCGACACCCTAACTGCTCACTTAAGTTGACTCCTGCACTGTGGGATGTATCATCTACCCCAGAGACCTTAGGAAAGGAATAAATGTTCTATGTTATCCATGCAGAGGAAAGAATTCTCCAGTTAACAAGAGAGGGACACTGCCAGTCCTCAATATCTATAACGTGGTTTTTCATGGAGAAAGGCACCTCCTCAGAACCTTGTCTGCAATCTTAGCAGATTAGGTCTAACCCACATGCATGGTCCTAACTTGTCCAAACAATGCTTCCTGAACAGATGCCTAGGAGCCCACTAACCTTGGAAGCCCTGTCAGACTCAGCTTTGTTTTCCCTTTTTTTTGCTGAGAAAGATTAGCCCTGAGCTAACATCTGTGCCAATTTTCCTCCACTTTATATGTGGGTCACTGCCACAGCACAGCTGATGAGTGGTGCAGGTCCGAACTTAGGATCCAAACCTGCAAACCCCAGCCACTGAAGCAGAGTGTGCCAACTTAACCACTACGCCACAGGGCTGGCCCCTCAGCTCTGTATTTTTAAGCCAGTTTTAACTCTTTTCTGTGCTCATTCTATGATAGAAAAAACGAAGACCACAACGCTTAAGCAACCCAGGCAACAGATGAAAGGAAATATTGGTAGGTTCTAAAGTATAAGGGTGTGTGTGAGGAGGGGTGGATAAAACCCCTAAGTATCTTTATTTTTCAGCCTACGCTTTGCCACGTGAACTTTCATATGACTTCAAGGTCAAGGTGTGGGTCCACTCATGAGAATCCATTATCCAGCATTGTGTGGGGAGGGGGACAGGTGACAGAATTCCAAAGAAAATTTAAAAACAGTCTTATAACCAATTTTTTCAGCATCCTTCCCGTGGGGTCCTAAAAGGCAGCACAGTGACCCAGTTTTGTGGTTTCCAGACTGACTGCTGGAAGGGGCTGCTGGATGGTTGCACTCAGCGCTCCCCAAAGCTGGAAAGAATGCCGTGTCTCACTCATATCTGTCATTGCCCTTCCAACGCATCTAGATCCTGTCACAACAAAATACCAATTCATCTCTTTCTTTCTTTTTTTTTTTTTTGAGGAAGATTAGCCCTGAGCTAACTACTGCCAGTCCTCCTCTTTTTGCTGAGGAAGCCTGGCCCTGAGCTAACATCCGTGCCCATCTTCCTCTACTTTATATGTGGGATGCCTGCCACAGCATGGCGTGTCAAGCGGTGCCATGTCTGCACCCGGGATCCGAACCGGCGAACCCCAGGCCGCTAAGAAGTGGAACGTGCGAACTTAACTGCTGCACCACCGGGCTGGCCCCACCAATTCATTTAAAAGCGTTTGTGACATAATAATTACTTCCAATCATTCGGACACTTCTTAAATGATCAAATACCAAAAATAAAACTACTATCCCATTAGAGAAGATAGTCGTTTTTATTCACAACGAAGAAAGATCTCTAAAATGTTAATAAGCCCAAGTCAAGGAATTTGGTAGACTGTTCACCTGAATATGAAGGTTTCCTTAATTTTAAGTTAAAACCCACTGGTTGTCTATGGAGAAATGCGAACTACAGTTTTGCTTGTGTGCCTGGATTATGGGGGAGCTTTTATTTTATTTTGACGCTGCAAGGGTATTTTGAACTGGAAGTAGTGGGGAACATATTTTTGTTACATTTCTTCTCGATAAGACTTCTAATGTGTATTAAAGTCATTTTCCTGCCTTAGTCAACACAGTACGAAACAAAGAACACCATGGAATCTTCCCATGATGACTGAAAAATCTTGCAGAGAATTTGGGACATTTCCTGAACAATAAGACATCACCAGTGTCACCTACACGAGACTGAGCCCATATGTACTGAGCTCAAAAAAGTGATTCAGGGTTTCTTTTGAGAATAAGTCCCAGCCATTTCATCACAAATTTCCTTGAAATTTGCCTTTCTGTCATCCCATTGACCTAAATGCAGGGCGGGGGGAGTCAATGAGTCAACATCATGGGGGCCAAGCTGGGTCCATGTTAACCAGATAAAAACCACCCCAGGCTGCTCCCCAGCACTAATGCAGCTGCGGAAACGTGTTTGGGAAGAGTAGCTGCTGTCAAAGTTGCCATCTGAGGCCAGGAAAAGAGAAGAGGCTGCAAGTGTCTGTGATACAAGCTGCTCTGGAGGAAAGAAAATCTACTCGTGCCCACAGCACTCTCTCTCTTATTATTTTTTTTTTCTTGAAAGTCCTTCACATCTATCCCAAAATAAATGCCGAGTGTTTTGCTGCATTTCCATTTAAAACCAGAGAAAGAAACTTGATACGGAGGCTTTTGGGTGTTTTCAGAGAGCCTGGGTTGGAAGGCATCATATAAAGAATTATTAATGACCACAGGGGCTTGGACTCACGGGGGGCTGGCTACTGCAGGGGACATGGGAAATGAAGGACAGTGATCCCCGAAGATGGAAAGCAACAGAGTAAGTGCTGCTATTGCCCCAGCTGAAGGCCTGGAGGAAGTGGCACAGGGTGGGGGACCCCGCTGAAGCCTGACTGTCTCCTTGACTTGAGGAGATGCAGCTGGGCATCTGGGGAGACCAAGGCAGCCGGAGTTCCCAAGGCAGAGTACCAGAGAAGGCAAAGAGAGAACTCTCGAGACCTGCGCGGTCCTGACCAGCACTACATGTACGGAAACCACCTGAGGCCGCGTGCAGACCGCTCGAACCCTTGAAGCCAACACAGGCCTGGGAATAGTTCCCGCTCTCACCAGCCAGAGCGGAAAATCTCATAATTCACGGGACATCTGTTAGAATACTAAGAAGAGTCTTGCCTCAGTAGTGGAGAAAATTAACCCTAGACTAGAGCCTACTCTGGGCCCACCTAACAAGGCTTAAAAGCAAAGATAAAAAGATTAAACTCCAAATAACTGCATCCCAGAGCAAAGGGCAAGGATATTTATAGGAATACAAAAATATCCAGAACCCAAAACCATAAAGTCCACAGTGTCTGGCACGCAAAGAAGCCGGAAAATATGATCCACAACGAAAAGAAAACTCAATCAAGGGCAACTGAGAAATTATGCAGATGATAAAATTAGTACTCAAGGACTTTTAAAAAGAGTTATAACTCTATTCCAAATGTTCAGGAGGCTTGAGGAAAGATTGAGCTTGTTAAGTACAGACATGGAAGATATAAAAAAAAAAACAAATCAAACCTAAATCTGGAAATGAAAACTACAATGTCTAAAATGAAAATCACACTGGGTGGGATTAATAATGGATCAGCCATTCCAGAGAAAAAGATTAGTGAACTGAAGACATACAAGAGAAACTCTCCAAAATGAAACAAGGAGAGAAAAAACTGAAAAAAAAAAAAATCAGAGTGTCAATGAGCTGTGGGATAACTTCAGTCAGCTGAGTATACGTGTAACTGAAGTCCCCAAAGGAAGGAGGGTGATTTAAAAAACTATTTGAAGAAATAATGGCTGAAAATTGTCCAAATATGATATAAACTATAAACCCATAGATCCAAGAATCTAACTAACTCCAAGCACGAGAAACAGAAAGGAACTTACACCAAGGAATATCAGAACCAAACCGCTTAAAACCAATAAAAAAGTGAAAAATATTAAAAGCAGCCAGTGGAAAAAAAGAACAAAAGTAAAGATGATATCAGATTTTTTTTGTTGGAAACGATGCAAGCTAGAATACAGAGGGCAATATCTTTAAAGCAGCAAAAGAGGGGGCCGGCCCGGTGGCGCAGCGGTTAAGTTTGCACGTTCCGCTTCTCGGCAGCCTGGGATTCACCGGTTCAGATCCCGGGTGCAGACATGGCACTGCTCGGCACGCCATGCTGTGGTAGGCGTCCCACGTATAAAGTAGAGGAAGATGGGCATGGATATTAGCTCAGGGCCAGCCTTCCTCAGCAAAAAGAGGAGGATTGGCAGCAGTTAGCTCAGGGCCAATCTTCCTCAAATAAATAAATGAATAAATAAATAAAGCAGCAAAAGACAAAAAAAAAAAAACCCGAGGCTGGCCCCACGGCCGAGTGGTTAAGTTCGTGCACTCTACTTCTGTGGCCCGGCGTTTCACTGGACCCTGGGTGCGGACATGGCACCGCTCATCAGGCCACGCTAAGGCAGCATCTCACATGCCACAACTAGAAGGACCCACAACTAAAATATACAACTGCGTACTGGGGGATTTGGGGAGAAAAAGCAGGAAAAAAAGAGAGAGAGAGAAGATTGGCAACAGTTATTAGCTCAGGTGCCAATCTTAAAAAAAAAGAAAACCCATCTGCCTAGAGCTCTTTGCCCAACAAAATATCTTTCTAAAACCACAGGTGAAATAAAGATTTGTTTTCAGATATACAAAAGCCAAAAGAATCAACCACCAGCAGAGTTATATTTCAAGAAATGTTGAAGGAAGTCCCTCAAGCCAAAAGAAAATAATACCAGATGGCAATTGGGATCTACATAAAAGAAGAAAGAACACCAGAAATGGTAACTATGCATACAAATATAAAGCCTTTTTTCCTTATTATTTAAATCTCTTTTAAAAGATAATTTTTCTAACATAGAAAAAGTTGAAAGAATATTAAACACCTGTATATGCCCATGGATATTCAATAACTATTAATATTCCGCCATATGCACTGCCCTTCATATGAAGTTTTGCCTCTTATGCAAACTGGAAAAAGTCAAAATATTGCTGAACCATTTAAATGCTTCAGTAGCAGATATCATGACATAAGAAAAAAAGATAATTGGCTATGTAACAAAAATAACATATATGTTGGGATTTGTTACATATGTAGAAGTAAAATGTATGACAACAATAGCACAAAGGCTAAAAGGGGAGAAATGGAGGCACACTGTGTAAGCTGTCCAATCTACAAGAGATGGTGTAATACCACTTGAAAGTAGATTGTGATACATTACAGATGTACAGTGCCGATTCTAGAGCAACCACCCAAAACAACACAAGTCATTATGGATAATAAGTCAAAAGGGAGATAAAGTAGGATTATAAAAATAATGAATTTTTCCAAAAGATAGCAAAAAATGAGGTGGACAGAGAAAACACATAACAAGACCGTAGATTTAAACCAACCATATTAATAATCACATTAAATGTAAATGTTATAAACACTCCAGTTACAAGGCAAAGATGTTCACAGTGGATTAAAAAAGCAAGATCAAATATGCTGCCTACAAGAAAAGCAGGTCAAATTTTGCTTAACAATCATAAATAGGTTAGAAGTAAGGGAATGAGGGGAAAAAAGAAATACCATGAAAACACTAACCAAAAGAAAGCTGGTGTGTCTATATTCTATCAGACAAAGTAGATTTTGGAGCAAAGATATTAGCAGGCATAAAGAAGATTGTCATAATGATAAAAAGTTTTTTTCATCAACAGGACGTAAATGTTCTAAAAGTTTATCTAATAACAGAGTTTCTAAATACATGAAGCAAAAACTGATAAAAGGAGAAATGGGCAAATCCACACCTACAGCCTGACGGTTCCACACCCCTTTCTCAATAATTGATGGAACAAGTAGATAGAAAGGCGGTATGGATACAGAAGCTCAGAAAAGCACTATGAACTAACTTGACCTAACTGACATTTATTAAACACTATCCATTAGTGGTAGAAACATTCTTTTCACGTACAAAAGGAGCATTTACAAGACAGACCATATTCTACACACAAAACAAGTCTCAAAAAATTTTAAAAGATTCAAATTATTCAAAGTATATTATCCGGCTACAATGGAATTAAATTAGAAATCAATAACAGAAAGATATCTGGAAAATCCCAACCATTTGGAAATTAAGTAAATAATTCTAAATAGCCCATGAATCAAAGAAGAAATTAAAAGGGAAATTAGGAAGTTTTTCAACCAAATGAAAGGGAAAACACAAATATTAAAATGTGTCAGATGCGGCTAAAGCAGGACTTAGAATGATATTTAATGCACTGAAACATCTATATTAAGAAAGAAGTTCTCAAATCAATGACCTCAGCTTCTACCTTAAGAAACTATAGAAACATTGGTTGCACAACAATGTGAATACACTTAGTACTGAACTGTGCTTACAATTGGGTGAGACAGGAAATTTTATGCTATGCATCTTTTCACCACAATAAAAAAATAATTAAGAAAATCAACAAGTAGGAGGGTATAAAAGAAACCAAATAACAAAGTATATATACTTTTTAATCCCATTTATATGAAGTTCAAGAACTGGCAAAACTAACCAATGGTAGGGTCCAGCCCCGGGGTGTAGTGACTGTCTGGGGTTTGCAGGTTTGGATGCTGGGCACGGACCTAGCACTGCTCATCAAGCCACGCTATGGCAGGGTCCCACATAAAATAGAGGAAGGTTGGCACAGATGCCAGCTCAGCGACAATCTTCCTCACACAAAAAACTAATCAATGGCAATAAAAGTCAAAAAGTTGCTATTCTTGGGCAGTTGTTATTGACTGGGAAGCGGCATGAGAGAATGTTCTGGGCTGATGGAAATTATCTAGATCCAGATCTGGGTGTGATTACACGGACGTATAGCAGTGTAAACATTCCTCAAGCTCTCAGATTTATACTCTTACAATATGTATTTTATTCCAATTAAAAAAAGTAATAGAAAAAAAAAGAAACTATGGAGAGAGTAAAAAGGTCAGCGGTTGCCAGGGGTTGGTAGGGGAGGGAGAGAAAGGATGAATAAGGTGGAGAACAGACTGTTAAGGCAGTGAAGCTATTCTGTATGACACTGTAATGGTGGCTAATGATGCATTTGTCAAACCCACAGAATATACAACACAAAGAGTGAAGCTTAATGTAACTATAGATTTTAGTTAATAATAATGTCTCAATATTGGTTCATTAATTGTAACAAATGTTCCTCACGAGTACAAAATGTTAATAATGGGGAAACTGTGGGAGGAGAGAGGGGTATATGGGAGCTCTCTGTACTGCTCAATTTTTCTGTAAACCTGAAACTGTTCTAAAAAATGGTCTATTAATTATTTAAATATATTTTTATACATATAGTTCTGCAAATAAATATATTGTTTAATATATATGTATATACACACAAAGCTATCCCACAATAAAGAAAGAACTAGAAAAATGAAGAAAGTCTGACGGAAACACTAATATTTTAAGAGCCATTGTCTGTAGATGGTGGGAGCACTGGTGATTTTTTTTCCCTCTACTTTCCACTTTTCTCTGTTTTCCAAGTTGTTACAATAAATGGGTATTATCTCAGAATGGAAAAACACTTCCCTTCTGTTCTTGAAGGCTCTGTTGAAACCAGATGAGCAGAGAGCAGACACACACCTAATCCAGCACATGACCTTCTTTTTCAGCCAGTGTCAAAAGCCAGGGAGCTCACGCCTTCCCTCCCTCCCTCCCTCCCTCCCACTCTCCTCTCTGTGTTTACTTCCTGCCAGAGATAAATAATGAGTCAGAAGCAGGACCCAAGGGGCTGAGGCTGCCCCTGGCTCTGCCTGACACACCCCAGCTTGGCTGAGTGTGAGCAGATCCCAGACTTCACAGAAGTTTGTTTGGAAGGAACAGAATGATACGGCTTCAGAGACACGGGGCTCAGTCATTAGGAGCTGGCCCCAGCCACTGCTCGCAAAACAGATCAGATCGTTTTGATTTTTTTTTTCTGGGTCTGAGAACTAACCTTGTTTATAGGGAAATTAAATTTTAAGGACAAACTGGGGTTTGCCTTCTAATTATGGAGACCACAACATGAGTATTTTCAGACACCAGTGAGATCTCAGCATAATGGCTATGAGCCTGGACTTTGAGTGGCATCAGCTCAAGCTGGATTCTAGTCCCCACTATGCCACGTACTGTCTGTGTGACCCGGGGCAAGTTCCTTAACATCTCTGAGCCTCGGTTTCCTCATCTAGCCCCCAGGACACCTGCATTCATCCACACTGAGCTGCTGGCTGAGGTACGTGTTTAGGACCTGGGTCTGAAGCCCAGCATGCAGTAGACTCAATCCACAAAGGACAGTGGGAGGCGAGGCATGACAGACATCCTTGCCTTTCATTTGAAGCCCACTTTTTCATTTTTTTCAAACTGTCTTTCTACCCTTTCCTAAGCTGCTGTTACCCAAACACGAAGGGGTTTAGTTCCAAGTAGGAGTTTGTATTTTTGAAAAAGCCAAGAGGTTGAGCTTAATGAATAAGCTACATCTCTTCTTTCCCACATTAAAGAAGTTCTGAAATTTCCTATTTGAGAGGCTAGCGAGTCTAGTCGTCCCTAAATTCTGTTTCCCATAGGTCTATAATAATTACAGCTCTTCCCTCTGCCTGGGACTCTCTTCTTTTCCCCCACAAACCCCTCCTTCTACTCCCCGAGACTGCGTCTGTGACCACGGAACTCGGCAAATATACCTGGGTCAGCCAGTTTTTCACATCTCAGCAAATGGTCCCGTCAACCCGGTTGCTCAAGCCCAAACGTCAGGAATCTTCCTGGGTTCTTCTCTCTCTCCTTCTAAGACCAACCTGCCAGCAAGCCCTGGCATCTCTGGTTCCCAATTATCCACAATATTCAGAGCTACACAGTTCCTCCATCTCCGCTGCCTCGCCTTAGTCCGCGCATTCTCAGTGGGCCAGAGTCAGACCAGGAGCACGAACACTGGCTCTTGGGAGGCGGAAAAAATCTCAGCTATGACAATGTTTGTGGCCTCCGAAGGCCACAAGAAATAAGCATGTGCACTACATCCATGGGGTTGAAACTTCTCGGGGAGGCAAGGCAGTCAGGAAGAAAAGGTCTATAAAGATTGCTGTTGGGGGCAGGGGTGGGTGATAACAGTAAGGTCGAGAATCCCTTCCCTAGCTCAAGGCACCACTGCGTCCCGCCAGGGTCCTGCAATGGGCTCTTCTCTGACCTCGTGGCCTCTAGTCCTGCCCCCTTGCATTCTCCATTTAGCAACCAGAGAGGTCCTGTTAAAACAGAAATCGGTTCATGTCACCTAAATCCGGATTCCTCTCCACGAGACCCTATCCTGGCCTGCCCTCCTCCCCACCTCTCCCTCCCTCCTGAGCCTCTGTCTGTTTCTCTAACACACCAAATTCATTCCCACCTCAGGCCCTTTGCACTGCCTGTCCCACCACCTGGATCTTCCCATGCTTGCCACCTTTTTGCCCTTCCAGACTCACTTCAGATATCACCTCCTTCCCTGACTATCTAATCCAGCGGTTCTCAAACTTCAGGGTGCATCAGAGTCACCTGGAGGGCTTGTTAAACACAGATTGCTGGGACCACTCCTAGAGGGTCTGAGTCAGTGAGTCTGGGGTGGGGCCCAAGACCATGCATTTCTAATAAGTCCCCAGGTGATGCTGAGCGGGGAACCTCACTTGAGAACCACCAGTTTAACGTAAACATCCCTTCCTGTTACCGACCAGCACCACACGCCAGCTGGGCGTCTTTCCGAGCCCTGAGTACCTGAGAGCATCTGACACTACAGTCTCCTTTCCCGCCCAGAAGAGCCCCCGGGGCTCCCGCTGTCTACTGCGTCCCCAGCGCCCAGCACAGCGTCAGACCCAGAGCAGACGCTCAGTAGATACTCCTTGAGAGAAGAAAAATAGAGACGAGAAGGGAGGGAGGCAGAGTTTGACGTATGCTAATTACCCCCAGGTTCTGAGCCTTAATTTTCACGTTCACAGAAGAGCAGACAGAAGCTGGCTACCGTGATTGGCCTGCGGGGGACCCCGGTCAGTGTTTCCCACAATTTATCATAAGGATCACAGGGGCTTCTTATTAAAAACAGGTTTTGGGGTCTCACTCCAAATCGACTGGACCAGACGATTCAAGGGAGGGGCCAGGAAACGGGGTATTTTAACTGGCAATAAGGCAGCCCTGGTGACGGGTCACTATTTCACTGATTTCCCTGCTCAGAAGAATCCCCGAGGGTGCTTACTACAAACACAGCCTCCAGGCTCCACATTTGGCGACTCTGATTCAGAGGGACTAGCGTGGGGTCTAGGAATTTATTTAACGATCCCCCAGGTAAATCTCTCGATCTGGGGAGACTGGAAAACACTGCTGCATGTGAGTTCGTTGGCTACCCTTCTCCCCAACCCTGATCTGTTCCTATGCTCTTAAACACAACGTCACAAAAATAAGCACTGGAATGAGCCGACCCATCTGAGAAGAACTCGTGTCAATGACCGAAACCACCATGAGGATACCATAGGACTTGGGGCCATTATGCTCTACTGTCACCCCATCAAACCGTCACTCCTCCCTAGGCCGGGGCCCAGATTAACTAAAGGCCAGTCCAGCATGGTTCCCGCTAGACTTGATGCTCTTTCCTTCCACGTGGCTAAAGCTGGTCGGAGCGTCCCTGGAGCAGCTCTCACAGGGACGTCCCAGGTTCTGATGTTGCATCTTCCTTTTGGGTTCTTGGCCCAGAACCTTAGCATCTTCTTTGACTCCACCTCCTCCACCCACACCCGGGCTGTCACCAGGTTCTGTGGGTTCTACCTCGGGGTGGTTTCCCAGCCACCATTCCTCTACCATAAGGGCATCCCTTACTGCTCTCCCAGCCCTCGCCTCCAGTGCACCAACCTGAGCCCCTAAATTCATGTCTGAACTCTTTCCTTCATGCATAAACCCTTGTTTAAATGCAAACAAACCAACCGCAAAGCACTTCCCCAGCTTCCTGTTCCCTGCAGGATAAAATCTCAGCCCCTCCCCTGACCTCCTCAGTCTGGCTTCTCTTCTCCAATCTTGTTGTTAGTGAACACTCAGCCCCGAGGTCTGGCCTCCCTTCCTGCTCAGCCACAGAGAGGTCCGAGTCAGGAATTCTGCCCCTACCTGGAATGGCCTCTATAGCTGTCCCCTTTAGCTCAGGTACCACCCCCGCCCCCCCCCTCCAGGAGACTCTCCTCATCCAATCCAGCCCTTGGAGTAGGGTGCTTCTTCCAACCCCAACAGCACGGAGCCCGGGGCAGTGGCACAGCTGTGTGGCATAGTGCAACGGCTCTCATAGTGCTGGTGGTCCCTGCACCAGCAGCATCAGCATCCCCTGGGAACTTGTTAGAAATGCTCATCCTCAGGCCTCACCCCAGCCCTACCGAAACCGAATCTCTGGAGGAGAGGCCCAGCAATCTGTGTGTGGACCAGCCTTGCGGGTGGTCCTGATGCCTGCTCACGTCTCAGAAGCAGCAGACGATGGTTAAGACTCTAGGCCTGCTGAGTTTCCAGTCCTCCTTCAGCGACAAACATGCTGGAAATTCACTAGGAAACCCTTAGGGTCACTCCCTGGGACAAGTCATTCATCTCTGAAATATTGTCTATACTTTCCTTGGAAGAATGAGCAAGTTCAATATTGAAGCACAGGAAATGGTCACTAGCCAACAAATTTTTACTACAAAAATGATAGTTTCCTCTGGTGCAATCTAACAGCTTCATTACCTGGGGAAAGATTGTATGATAAGACCCGTTGTGTTTTGAGGGTTTAAAAGGAAAGGACTGCCCATCTGTGGTTGTTGGTACCCCCAAGGAGGGAAAGCCTCCTTGAAAGGGATGGACCCAGAATCAGCCCAGACACAGGCGTCCAGGGCAGCTGTCTCAGGGGTGTACTTTGCTGGGTAGTAAGAGGCACAACCTGGGGTTAAGCTTCGTCCCAGGTGAGCAGGATCATGCCCCTCAAGAGAGGAGGGTCTTGCTCAGGATGGCATCAGGGAGGCGCCGCCCAGCTTCTGCGGGGTTTGGCCTACGCAGGGCTAAGTTACAACAGCGACACCACATGGCAACTGGAAAGCAAGGCAGTTCAGCTGAGGGGCCTCCCCACGTGGATGAAGAACTTACCCCCTTGGGGGATGTATAAACCCAGTTCTCATGTGGTTCAGAGGGAGGAAGAGCCTTGAGGAGAAAACACTGGACTTTCTACCACTAAGACACAGACGCCATAGGGCTCCAAGCCTCGGTCTCGCCATCGCTAGAGGAGAGATCACGCCCGTGCAGAGGGACGCTATTTGGAAATAGTAACACATGCCTTTCTCCTTATTTATTCCCTTGCCTCCAGGTCCAGCTGGAGCCACTCCAGGCCTTTCTGTGTTTTCTCGCTGGGCTTTTTCCAAGTAGAAAACAGAAGCAGTTTGAGGTCAATGGTTTTTCCCATCTTTTGTAAAAACCTATAATACATCCTTTGAAGAGAAAAAGCTGGTTATCCAATGAGGTAGAGAGAGAAGGCAAATGCATTTTAGAAGGAAGAGAGGGCAGGAAAAGGGTTTAGAAAGGGTCTGAGGGTGCTTCCCTGCTTCCTGACCGTGTCCTCAGGCTTACCGGGGGAGGAGCACAGAGAGGTGAAGGGAATGGCCATGGGGCTCCCGGCCTCACCAAAGATGCCCACCCACCAAAGGTGGCATGAAAGCAGCACAGCCACAGGGCCCGAGGGACAGCGTAGCCCAGACCGGTGGGCATCTCGGTGGTGATGGGGTGGGGAGGGGACGGACGGATGATGGCCTCAATACACGGGGTCAGGAGAGGGGGTCCCAAGGATGGCTGACAAGGGCATTCCCACCAGCCTAGCAGAGGAAGGAGATGCAGAATCAGAAGTGAATTGACTTAGAGAAAATAAAATTTTATTTTGTACGCATAGAGCATTGGGCATAGTGTCTGCTGCCCATCTGGGAAATGAATGTTGAATGCTATTGTCATCATTACTGTGGATGCCCATGGCGTGCCCCCCTGAAATAGTACATCTCTCTTCCTATAAACATCCTGACTCCACGACAGACCCATTGTCAGCCCTGGAGAACAGGAGCCAGGCCACCTCTTGATAGTTTGTTAGTTGATAGTTTTAGTAAGTCCAGGGCCCTGTAGGACAGACACGCTCGCATTTATGGAGGAGAACTGTGTCTCTAATCGTCAGCAGGAAGTTGCTTCCCTGGGCCTGCTCTTAGAAACCCCCTCTTCTATGCTCAATTTGCATGCCAACGAGAGGCAAGTCTTCTTCAAGGGAAAAATAATAATTGACCAAAGCTGAGGAAAAAGACACAAAAGACCTTTGAGCTTCTATTAGTCCTCGACCCAGCTGCGACCCAGGCCCCAAATAACTCTCAAGCCTCTCCAGAGATCCCAGAGCCTCAGGCAGATGAGGAGGGAAGAGCTGGACCTTGGGTCGCAGCCAGCAGTGACTTCTGTTGTGCAGAGTACCCGAAAAGATGAATCCCTCCATTAGTTTCATGACCATCTGGAGCCAATTGAAATGAGCCATCCGGTCTCATTAGGGCCAAATATTAAAACCCTTGTCCAGTGACCCTGATAAAAAAAGTTTGTGAAAATGGTACAGTCATGGGGGTCTGGGAGGCAAAGGAGACCCCCCTTTTGCAGAGAAGAGAGGTCAAAGGTGCTGTTCAAGGCATATTCTGTGATTTCCTCAGCAGAAAGAACACTCTGCCCCATCTGATCACCATTTCCCTACAGAAATCTATTGTTTATGCCAAAAAGTTCGAAGTGCATCCTCTGGAAACCACAGAACCGGAGCCACCCGGAAAATCACACCAGCCAGGCGTGGAAATTCCTGCCACCAGGGGTCGCTCTTACTTACCCGTGACCGTCTGCAGCCTAAGGCTGAAGCAAAAAAATGTTGATGCGACTCTTAAGGGGAAAAGCTCTTGCTGAGCATTTGTGACCCAAAGTTTCATTGTCTGTTATCTACGACGGCGGGGGGGTGGGTGTCTATCATTTCATTTTGCATTTTTGTTCTTTGGAACTCCTGTTCATTTGTTTTTAAGGCCTGTAATTACAGTCTCCGGGAAGCTGGGCTTCAATCCTTCAGGAGGGTTTTTCTAACCAGATCCAAGGCCTATTCACACACCCAGCCCACAAGCACTTATTAATTGCCTCCAGTGTTCCTGGCCTCTGTCGGTTCTGGGGACTGAATTTTCATGTCTGCTGGCCCTCTGCTTGTGAATGCCCCCAAGGCCGTGGGTGGTGAGCACTCCACGGGAAGATTCTATTGGACTTCTTCCCAGCAGCCGCGGCAGGGAAATCAGGACCTGACTCTGGGTCATAATGAGGAGCCACTGGGCGATGGGCCACACCTGCATGGCCACATTCCGCTGTGACAGTGTGGCCTCGTGGGTTTCTGGAATTCATCCGCCACCCTCCCTGGGACTGAGGGCGTGGCCCTTTAGTAATTGTCCTTTGAGTCCCCTGTCTCATCATCCAGTGCCCACATAGGCTACCATGCTGGACCTATGTCCTATGCAGACCCCAACTTGGCCACAGATTAGATCCCCCGAGAAGCCCCTGGGCAGCCCTGATCGTTTTCACTGTGAGTTCTGACGACGGAGATAAAGCACCCGGAGCGCTGCTGGAACGGGAGCCTGTAATTATTAATTTCATCTTTGGGAGACATTAACTTTCCAATCATGCAGGTCCAGGCAATCACAAACAGGTGTATGAGCCACTGCTTCGAACATCTCACCACGGATCCTTTTTTTAAGGGTAAATTTTCCAAAAGGAATGGAGCACACACATGCATAGCCACGGAGAGCTGGCCCCACTGGGCCGTGTCAGTCCCCCATCCCACCTCCTACCTGGGCAAGGCCCCACGCTCAGTGCTTCCGGGCTTCTCCTCTGGCTTCCCCTTTATGTTTGGGCTGTTCCCAGGTGGATGCACGGATCTTGGACTCTGAGCAGATGAAGGCCTCTGAGCCAGAGGAAAGAGAAATTGGAAATGAAATCAAATAGGAGCCTCTGAAAACACAAAAACATTTATCAATGGGCCACTGACCACAACACTCAAGGGCAAAGTTGTTCATTTGCTTTATCATCCCACTGAGCTCTGACTGTGTGCCGGCACTGAGCCACGCTTGGAGGATGAATGATGAGCACAGCCACACAGGGCCCCTGCTCTCACCCAAGGCAGGAGAAACAGTTAAACCAGTGAGTTTCTAAGAAACCAAGACGGGGGACACCTGCCACACTTCGGGGCTCATCTGCTCCTTGGAGAAAGTGGGGATATTTAACTTAAGATCTTAAGGTGATCAATTCGTTTGTGGCACCAACTAGATGAAAATACATTTTCTTTCTCCTGTGCCCCATGGTTTTGCCTACCAGAATTCAGCTGGAAACGTGAAGAAAAAAAAAAACTGAAGGAAGAAAACGATGAGCCTTTGGAAATTTGGGGCCACCCATTTCAGGTCCTAACTGATCTGAGAGGTGGTCCCCTTCTCTTTAACTCCCACAATAAGCTTGTCTGCTGTTTAATTGATTTTTAAAACCAAGTTGCAAAAATATAAAGGACAGTCAAAACTTCAAATCACAGGACAGAAAGAGATGAGACATTTTAAAAGCTCAGATTAAGTGATGCTCATTTAAGTATGATATAAAAACCAGAGGCCGGCCCTGTGGCCCAGTGGTTAAGTTCACGCGCTCCGCTTCGGTGGCCCAGGGTTTCGCTGGTTCAGGTCCTGGGCGTGGACATGGCACTGCTCGTCAGGCCATGCTGAGGCGGCATCCCACATGCCACAACTAGAAGGACCCACAACTAAAATATACAACTATGTACTGGCGGGATTTCGGGAGAAAAGGCAATTAAAAAAAAAAAAGATTGGCAACAGTTGTTAGCTCAGGTGGCAATCTAAAAAAAAAAAAATATGATATAAAAATCAAAAATAGGGAGAGGGCTTCTATACACCCCAAGCAGTATTTCCCAAAGCAGCAGGGGTCTGCGATTTTGTCTTCCCAGACCAGACACTGGTCCCTGAAGCCCCCTCTCTGAACAACAAACAAGCCCTCCTTTGGCGCCGGCTCTGCCTTCTTCTAAGGAACTGTTCCACCCATATCCTCTGTCCCGGAGGTTCTCGTGGAAATGGCGATCAGCGAGCCCGACACCCCTGCCCATCAGGGTGTGCACAAGACTCGGGTCAAGCCAGGTCCTTCTGCAAAACTCCCCAAAGAACCAGAGGGACAAGAATGTGGTGGTGGGTTCTGCAGAATGTGAATGCAAGAGTTACTGGCAGCCTTGTGTCTAGCAGCCTCTGCAGCCAGAGAGACTGGAGCCAGCAGGCAGAGAAAAGCTGATGAGAGACAGAGGGAGAGGGTCCTTGTGCTGTCAAGACCTTGGCTCCACTTGGCCCTGGGGTCCAGCCTCATTCTGCCTTTTCCATCCAGAGGTTACGTGAGATCTTCCTCCCTGTTTGCCTTAGCTGGTACCGGCTGGATTTCTGTCACTTGCAAGCACAAGAGTATATTCCATAGATGACTAGACGAGCTTTGAGGGAAACAAAGTGTTCTCTGGTCAAATAGGTTTAAGAAGCGCTCCGTGATGCAGCCCTCTTTTAGAAATTCAGGATGCACGTTAGCATTGAAGGTTCTGAGAAGTTCTGGAGTAAAATAACATTGAACTTAACCCAGGGTTTCCCAAAGTTTCTTGACCACAGGACCCTTCGTTCATGGGCCACCTGTTAACATCTCATAGAGCTAGTGTTCCGTGGCACCTGCTTTTGAGGACAGTTTCTCTCCACCTTGTTTGAATCTGGCCGATGATCCAAATCCTCAGAGCAGGGCGGCCCCTAGCCTGTGCGGCGCCTTTGTGGAAAGTGGAAGGTGGTGCTCCTCTGGGCAGGCGCATGGCTTGTGAGTAGTGCCTTTGTGTGAATTAGAAAAGCTTCTCTTTCCTCCAGCACATGGAGCTCAGACCTAGGCACGTGGCTTGCTGGGTACTTGGGAGAAACCAAGCTCCATGACCTCCAGCTCTGTCCTCGAGGAGCCCCATCTTGTGGGCAACGCGGTGGAGATGGGCACCAGGGGCCAGGCAGGAGGAGCTCCTCCGGGCTTCATGGCGCTCCCTGCGGCTCCCTGCTGGAAATCTTGTCTCTCCCCTCAGGGAACACTGCTCTCCCACACAACCCCAGAGAGAGACCCAGCTCGGTCCTGCCCATTAAAGAGGGCAGCTGGAGATGCAAAAAGCATCTCCTGAGCCCAACAGTTCACCAGCGGCGCCTATGCACCCTGATCCAGCGAGATTATTTGATGAATAACTCATTTCACCCAGACCTTCCAAAATGTAACATTTTATTTATTGATTTGTTGATTCATTCAATCTCCTAAGAAACATTCATCTAAAGCCTATCACGTGCCAGAACCAGTGCTAGAAGTGGGGGCTCCAAAAATGAGTAAGACTCCATCCCTGCTCTCGAGTTGCTCAGTCTAGGGACCCACAGACCCCAGCGCTGTGACCACAGAGATGCGAACACGGGGGCACCCAAGGAGGAGAGCCAGGCCCCCCAGGAGGGAGGGGCCCCACCCGCCCACCTCCATCAACCTCTAGGTTGGGGTTGTTGTGAGCTAATCTGGGGAGCTTCCGAGGGACAATGGGGTGCAAATCCTCCGCCTGACCTGAACCTGGGGGTCTTCTAGTGACCTTGAACCTTCTGTTGGATGGGCTGCCGTCCTTGACCTTCAGACACAGCCTGAAGAACAGCTTAGCTTCGCCTATGTTTCCCCCACCTGGTGCATTTCTCTGTGCGACTGGCTGCTGGCGTTCCCCCAGTGGCATCTGCATAAAAATATAGAAGATGCCTCAACTCTCAGGGGCCCAGGCGTTCCAGTGCTAACAGGAATACTACAGTTAGAAAATTTCCATTCACTTCTGCTGAGACAGTGTGTGGGGGAAAATAACAACACAACAACAACAATAATAACTTCTGCTTATTTAACTTAGGAGGTGCTAGGCATTGAGCCAGTAGCTTTCCATAAACCATGTCGTTGGATCTTCGCAGCAGCCTTATGAGAAAGATGTTAATCATGTCCCTGTTTAGAACTGAGGCTTTGAGAGGTTAAGTAACTTGGCTGATATCACACAGCCGCAGAGTCTGGGTAGATCTGATTCTCTCTGACCCAGAGCGAGGACAGGCCTCTCTGTTTGATCCCTGCAGTGGGGGATACTGAAGGAGGGAGAGAGAGCTGGGGCTGATTCCTCACCTAAGAGGGGGGCTGCTGACCCCCGGCTGGCTGGACCCTTTCCTGAAACGAGAGCCCCTGGCCTGGCCTGGGGGCCTCAGTCTCCTGATCTGTGAATCTAGGAGGATAATCACCCCCAGAGGACAGTATCCAGACAGTACAAACTTCAAATCACCGTAAATTCAGACTCCAAGTGCTCCTGATCCTCCTGAGCAAGGTTCTTTCTCTATGTAACATCACTACCTTCGGATGCACGATTTAAAAAATTTACTACGATAACTCAAGAATGACAGTACAGAGGGAGTGACACTTTTATATCAGGGTCCTGAATTTTTAAAATCATAACCCAATTCCTACTTGCCTAACTGTCATGCCGGCCTCAGCTCCAACCCCTTCCGCAGCCAGGCCTCCCCTTCCATCACCAGACGATCTGCCGTGAATTATTCTGCAACTAATTTAACAAATAAATCTCCTGCCCTTTCTTCTACGATCAAGGTCACTTTAAAGTAATTCTGGAACGACGTTGACATGTCTAACGCCCCAGACAGATGCAAACAACAGATGGAACAAGGAGACAGATCTTTGCTCTGACTAAAGGAGAAAAAAGGGACCACATGCTCCGGTTCCTCAGGCTAAGGAAATATAACATGGGCTCAGATCCGTCTTTGAAGAAAAAAGAGTCCACCTTTCTCCCTTTTCAACCCCACTCTTCTTCCTAATAAAAAGCTAATCTGCAAGAAGAATACCAGTTCCCTCCAACAAAACCATATCTGGATGGAGTTAAAATGAAAGCGAGAATACTATCCATGGGAATGGCACATTGCACTTTTCAAAGTGCTCTGACATCCATCCGAGTCGTACCAAACCCCTGTGAGCTAAACAGGCAGGTAAAGTAATGTTTTCCATTTTCCAGATGAGAAACAGAGGGTTGAGTGGCTTGGCCAGGTCTTTTGCCTTGAAGTCCAATGCTCTTTCCACAATAATAATAACACCCAACACGTACATAGCACTTTTTCTGCTATAAAAATAATAGCAAATTTATTATTACGAACACTTTCTATGTGCCAAGTATTATTCTTTTAAGTGCTTTACTTATTTAAACTCATTCAATCCTTACAACAACCCTATTTTACAGATAAGGTCACTTAGCACAGAGAGGTCAAGCCACTTGCCCAAGGTCACAGTGTGGAAGTGGTGGAGCCAGGACTTGGACCCAGAGGGTTGGAGGCAAGAGCCCGTGCTCTTGAGCTTTACCTTATACCGCCTCCCCAGACAGTGGGAATAGCTGCCTACGATCCCTGACATCTTCCTGCCACGCTCCAAGTAACTAAAACAACTGGACATTTATGAATAATGTGGTACAGGAGCCTAGATTCAATGCCCAGAATAGCACCTGGCACAGAGGGGCACTTCATAAATATTTGTTGAATGTTTGAAAAATAGATTATTCCCGTTCAGTCTGGTAGCCACTTCAGTGAACGGGGGTGGGGAGCACGCCCGGTCCTCAGAACTCTCGCTTTTGCTACATTTCCCACCGTGTCTTTGAGGCCTCCGTCCAGTTTCCCCATCCTAGCAACGGTCCTAAGCCCTGTTGCTTACACGATCTCAAGGGGTCTGTTGTGTCAACAGACGTCACTGCAAAACAGCACACGTTTCTAAAGTTACCCTTCCACTTCCAAAGCGCGGGCTGGAAAAAAAGCATTGGCAACCCTCCACATGACAAACTGACTTGTCAAGTTGCTTCTTCCAATCTTTCCTTTGCTGCCACTGCTTGGGTAAACAAACAGCCTTTCTTTGGCTCTGGAATGCTCCAGACCCTGGGTCTATTTTAAAGCAATTTCAAACAGTCACAGCAACTTTCCAGTCCTGAAAAAAATACACTTTATCAAGAGCTAAAGTGTTTCACTACCGAAAAAAAAAATCCCTTCACCTTACCTCTTAAATGTGTTCCCTCTCTCTAGACCTCGGCTTACTGGTCAGGCCGAGAAAGAGGCTTAATTAACATGGTTAGATCACGACCAGAGTGTCTTGCCAACTCGCCCACTCTTTGAACAGGCTTCTGGGAGCAGTGTGACTGCAGGTGAATGCTGGGAAGTAGACCAAAGGTCGTCCCCATGGCGCTGGGCATCGGGTTTCAGAAACAACTGCCAGGCTGCCAAATATGGAGGAGCAACACATGTTCGGGGCTGGGGCCTGCGGGCTGCCCATCTTCCCCGTCAAGAGAGGGCAAATGGTCAGACCAGTTCTGCTAGATCCCAAACATTTCTTCCCCTCCAAGGTGAAAATGAGAGGCGGAAGCCGCTCACTCCTACTGGCAGCAGACGACACCAACAGCCCCAAGGCTCGGCCCGCAGGTACTCCGTCAGGCCAAGAAGGGAGGCCCCAAGGTGGAATTTTAGGCTTTCCCGAACGGAATGTTTCTGATGTAGTATGGTAGAAAACCAACCTTTGGAGTCAGAGAGAGCTGGGTTTGAATCCCCAATCTTTAAAAGATGGAGGAAATAAGAGACTCGAGCTGGCAGTGAGATCTTGTTGACTCTGCCTCGTGTCTGGGAAGCACTGAGTCTACATTCTAGGTCGACACAGAAGCTTTAAAGAGATGGGCTAAGACGTTGAGTTTGGAGGAAGCTGGAGGAAGAAAAAGTGGGAATTCTCTGTACTATCTTTGCAACTTTTCTGTAAATCTGAAAATAGTCCAAATAAAAGTTTAATTAGGAAAAAAAAGACACAATTCCTACCCTCCTGGAACTTACAGTTTAGTGAACGAGTGAGAAACACGCATCCAATAAATAGTATCTATCTTCCCCTCCTCAAAAGCATCTGGGTCAACAGCGGTAGGAGTGACCCCAAAAGGACCCAGGAGCCCCACAGATGCCAGAGTTGACGTGTTCTGGCATCTTTAGTTTGCAGGGAAATGAAAAGCTTTAAGACTTCAAAACACTGCTCAACAATAATGCCCTGTATGTGTTTAATATTTTAGAAGCAATATAATTTAAAGAGAGCTGGACCAGTTCAGAAAACCCAAATCATTTCACCTCTTGGAGCCTGTTTCTCCATCAGTAAAATGGGGACCACAGTCCCTGGCCTGCCTGCCAAGGTGGGTGACAGGGCCACCTTGTCAATATGGCTAAGAAGTGTACAAATGGTGAGAGAGTCTCTTTATTCGAAGAGTTGGGTTTGTCAGGATGGTCTACAGTGTCCTGTGATTTTTACTGCTTTATATTTGAAATGCAGACATAAACCTTACTTTTCGCTCCTCTAGAATTCCTACATCCACCCAGTTTCACGCTAGAGCAGCACAAGGCTTGACTCAAGAATAAGGTGCAGTAGTTAAATCCAAGCTTTTCACTGCTTATTTAGCTGTAAGCTGTCAGGCTCTATGCCTCCAGGACCATATCTGGAAGATGGGGATCATAATTATTGAGTTGTTTTGAAGGTGAAATAAAATAATGCACAAGAAGCACTCAGCACAAGGTTAGACCATAGTAAACACTCACAGATGCTAGTTATGATTATTACAAAGAAGAAACTGATTCAAAACTCATTAATTAAAGGCCCCAGTGGCTATCTCAGAGCTAAAGCAGTTAATCAGATTCTTCAGAAGATGCATCCGGCCCAAACCTGGAGCCATGGAGTTCACAAACTTTAATAATCGTTGCAGTGAAAATTAGCACCACACCCTGGGCTGGGTGATTCCTGCAAGAGAGGCTGTGGGAGCGGACGGTCACAATAAAGGAGCTCTCCACTGCTATGAACGTCGAGTTCGTGCTGGTTAATTGTCTCTTTGCTCAATTTCTTTCTCATTAAATGCAGTTAAGTCATCCCAGATGCCTACCTTCCACCAGTAGAATATGAAAGATGCTATTTCTTTCAGCGTTGGTTTCATGCTGTTGTAATGTTGGCTTTCTCAGAAACTAAGGAAAATACTTCCCAGTTCAACTCGGAGCCCCAAGCATTTGTAGCTTTAAACAACACAGGCGCATACTTACAGGCTGTGTATCTACCAAGAGAAATACTGATCCCACAGTGCCTGGGCCACAGCCAGCCTCAGCCTGCAGAAACGTGCTCCATCACGTTTCTGGGTCATCGCGACTCCAGGGCTGGGTCACGTAGCACAGATTCTCCTGCTCTCCTGGCCCTCTGTTCCATGGATGTCAGAGAATTCCATAACCTGAGGCCACAGTGCTGAGGTCGCCTTCAGAAACAAACCTCAGGCCTGGGCTGTCTCTTGGATGCTGAGCCAGGAACCAGGGGGACCTGCCCCGAGGAAGCCTGGGCTGGGTGGGGGAGGCATGCGAAGTCACCTGCTCTCAATTCTCCAGGTCCCATTTATTTCCCACTCATCCTTCAACTCTGAGCTCCAACAGCAGCTCCCCGGGAGAGCCTGCCCTGACGCTCAGGGCCAGGCCAGCTGTCTTTGCACTTGCCTTCTTGCTGCATAGCATTGACCACAATTTCTACAGCTGAAATTCATTTTTTTTCTGAGACTCTAACTACAGAAACATATAGACACTGGAATGGCTTTCGAAAAGTTTCAGCCATCAGAAGAGACCTCCTCATCTCGCCCTCCTCCCACCCTCATGATTCCCAGGTATGTCTGCTTCTGTCTTTTCTCCACCAATGCCCAATGGTGGAAGTGTCTCTCCTCTAAGCCCACCCCTGCTCCCATCCTACTCCCTCTCAAACACTCAAGGCCAGCCTTCCTTCAGCTGACCCTTCCCTTCCCTGTCCTTCATTGATCTCTGCCTCTCTCCCTCATTCTCAAGAACACACAGGAATCTAGTATCTTCAGGCTTTAACTAAATCTTTCATGCAACTCTCTCCTCTAGCTACTGTCCCAATATGCTGCTCCCTATTTAGAAAAACTTCTTGGATTAGCTACACACCTCTTGCCACAGCCTTATGTCCAATTCCCTCATCAACCCTCCCCCATCCAGCCTGCACCCCTGTCATTCCACTGAAACTGTGCTCGTCAGGGGCCTGCAGGGCAATATGAGGTTTTCCTCATCACCAGTGGCTTCCATCTTGCCAAATCAACGGAGAGGTGTCTGTTCCTTGTTTCTCAGAAGCACCTGTCATACCCTCTCTACCTCTTGACATTCTCCTCTTATGTTCTCCCAGGTCCCTCATTTTCCTTTGTCTTCAGCCAGCTCCGACTCCTTCAAAGACTCCCCCTTCCCCCAGGCTCATGTCTAAATGTTGGCACATCTCGGGGCTTAGTCCTGGGTCCACTTTCCCATCTCTCATTCTCTCCCCAGGTGATCTCATCCAGTCACATGGCTTTAAATACCAATGCTGATGACTCAACCACACATTTTAAGCCCCACCTCTTGTGCACCCAAATGCCTGTTAGATCTTGGAGCGCCCAATAGTCATTCACATTTTATGGCCAAACCAGAACCTTTGATTCTCTTCCTTCTCCCCAAACTGGCCCATCCTCCAATCCTCTCCATCTCAGGAAATGAAATTCCCATCTAGCTCATGCCTCAGGCCAAACACCTCAGGCTCTTTCTTGATTCTGCTCCTTTCCCACCCCCGAATTCAATCTGTCATCCAGCCTGTCCTCTCTGCCTTCAAAATAGGTCCCGAGTCTAGAGACCTCCTTCCCTGCCACCTCATTCCAAGTGACAGTCATCTCCGCCTTTGACTTCTAAATAGCCTCCTAGCTAATGTCCCTCCCCCCTTCTGCCCTCTGCCCCTTAAAGACCACTCTCTCAGAGCAACCACAGCCCCCTTTTCAAAATCTCACACCAGTTCCTGTCATTCCTCTGCTGAAAACCCTCCAACGGCTCTGCTTCACAGTCGGGATGAAGCCAGCCTCTTTCCCAAGGCCAAGAGCGACCTACAAGACTGAGTGCTCACCCGCCTCCTGGCCTCACTTCTCACCACAGCTTCTCTCACCACCCTCCTTCAGCCACACTGGCATGCTTTACTGATCTTAAAATACAACCAGCTTGTTCCTCCCTGACATGTTACACTTGTTCCCTTTTCCAGAATGCTCCTTCTCCACAACTTATGTGGCTATCCCCTTCTTAGCACATCAGACCTCTACAGAGAGGGCTCCTCTGACCACTCACCAAACAGTCTCTAAACACAATGAGATACCGCTTGACACCCACTAGCATGGCTGTAATTAAACAAACACCAACAACAGGAAGCGCTGAGTGTTGGTGAGGATGTAGAGAAACTGGAACACTCAGGTATTGCTGGTGGCAATGTGAAATGGTGCAGCCACTGTGGAAAAGTTTGATGGTTCCTGAAAAACTTAAACATAGAATTATCATATGATCCAGCAATTCCACTTAGGTATATACCCAAAAGAACTGAAAGTAGAGATTTGAACAGATATTTGTGCACCAATGTTCATAGCAGCCTTACTCACAATATCCAAAAGAGTGGAAACCACCGAAAAGACCATCAACAGATGAACGGATGAAAAATGTGGCACATCCACACAACGAAATATTACTCAGCCACAAAACAGCGGCAGGTATTGATACCCGCCACAACATTATGCTAAGGGAAAGAAGCCACACACAAAAGGTCATGTATTGTATAGCTTGATTTATAGGAAACATCCAGAATATGTAAATCCATAGAGACAGAAAGCTGATTAGTGATTGCCAGAACCTGGGGGATGAGGAGAATGAGGAGTGTCTGCTTAATGGGTAGGAGGTTTCCTTCGGGGGTGATGAAAATATTTTGAAACTAGATAAAAGGAGTGCTCACACAGCATTGTAAAGGTACGAAATGCCACTGAGTCATACACTTTAAAACGGCTAATTTTATGTTATGTGAATTTCATCTCAATAAAAAACATGAAAATAGCCTCCTATGGAAAAGCTTCATGATATTGGACTTGCACTGATTTCTTAGCTGGGACATCAAAAGCACAGGCAACAAAATTAAAAAATAGGTAAGCTGGACGTCATCAAAATTAAAAACTTTTGTGCATCAAAGGACACTAACAAAACAATGAAAAGCCAACCCACAAAATGAGAGAAAATATTTGTAATCATATATTTGATAAAGGATTGATATCCAGAATATATAAAGAACTCCTGCAACTCAACAACAACAAAAACCAAACAACTCAATTAAAAAATAGACAAAGGACTTGAATAGACATTTCTCCAAAGAAGATATACAAATGGCCAATAAGCACATGAAAAGACGCTCAGTCTCACTAATCATTAGAGAAACACAAATCAAAACCACAATGAGCTACCACCTCATACCCATTAGGATGGCTCTCTAAAAACAAAGAACAAAAGAATAATCAGAGTTGGCAAGGATGTGGAGAAATTAGAACCCTTGTGCATTGCTGGTGGGAATGTAAAGCGGTGCAGCCGCTGTGGAAAACAGTATGGGGGTTCTCAAAAAGTTAAACATAGAATTAGCATATGAGCCAGCAATTCAACTTTGGGGTATATACTCAAAAGAACTGAAAGCAGGGACTCCAGCAGACATTTGGACACCCATGTTCATAGCAGCATTATTCACAACAGCCAACAGCGGGGAGCAACCCAAGTGTCCAGTAGATAAATGGATCAATAAAATGTGGAGTATACATATAATGAACATTCTTCAGACCTAGAGAGGAAGGGTATTCCAACACATGCTACAACGTGAAGGAACCTGGAGGACATTACGCTAAGTGCAATAAGCCAGTGACGAAAGGACAAATGCTGGTTGATTCCACTGACATGAGGTCTTCAGAGTAGTCAGGATCACAGAGACAGAAAGTAGAATGATGGCTCTCAGGGGCTGAGGTCGGGGGATGAGGAATTACTGTTAAATGGGTACAGAGTTTCAGTTTGGAAAGATGAAAAAGTTCTGGAGATGGATAGTGGTGACGGTTGCACAAAATGCGAACGTACTTAATGCCACTGAGATGGACCCTTAAACACAGTTAAGATGTAAACTTTATGTTATGTATATTTTACCACAATAAAAAAAAAAAAGGATAAAAACAGCTGCTGACTCCAGTTGCCATTCGAAATTGCATTATGTGTCTCTTTGCTGACTAGCACATTGTTCGTTTTTCCCTGTGGAAGGGGAGCTGCGCTGGGGTGGGTTGTGGCTGAATTATTCACTGCTGATCCCAGGTGCTGGAATAGTGCCTGGTAAACGAGGCACTCAATAAAGTTTAAAAACAAACATTTCTTTACTTGCTGGTTTGTCCATTTGTCCACTTGCTCATTATTTTCTCTCTTCCCGCTGGATCAAGGGACCTGCTTTGTCTTGCTCTTCTTTGGATCCACAGCACCTACACCAGTACCTGCCACCCAGCGGGGTTCCACAGATGTTCACTGAGTGAATGAACAACCGCATCCACGACAAGACACGGGACCTCGTCGCCGAGATCTTAGCTCTGCTGCAGAGTGCTGTAGCAAGCCCCGAGCTACACATAAGAACCCAGTTTGAAAACCACTGGCCTGGCCACTCTTTGTGACCCTCTAGGACCAGGGTTCTAATTCTCACTCCTCCCAAATGACTGGGATGATTAACCTTCCGAACCTGTGTGTCTGTGAAACAAGAGTGGTCAGCCTGGGCCTGCCGCCCTCACAGGATCACGACGAGAATCAGATGAAATCAGGTGTGTGAAAGGCTTCACTATGCTCTACGCAGATGGTTAAGTTCTTTCACGAGCACACACACCACTGTTTGGTGGGGATATACAGAGAACCAAGCGCACCAAGCCGACCTACCTGGCAGTCACCCTTCGGGGTGCAGCGGCTCGTTTCCTAAAGCAAGGGGCACAGCACCTGGGTGACTGACTCCCCTCCTCAAGGGTGTGACGGGATTTCAGAGCGTCATCCTGACCACACCCACGGGCACACACCAACCTCAACATTCTCTTCAGGAAAAATCTCCATGAGATGGATGCAAAGCTCCCAATTTGCCCTCCTCCCCCATCGATGGCAAAACCTTTCAGGCAGAGCTAAAGCTATGAGACTCAGCCAGCTGCATTTTTGCATGACAACACTGACCACGAATTCAGCATTCAATTTTTTAAAGACAAATCAGTTTTGCCCGCTGGTGGCGAAGGTGGGGCCGCCACCCCACAGGCAGCCTCACTCCAAGACAAAGGAAATCCAAGTAGAAGAGGTTGGAAGGGTTAGTACTGGCTCTCAGCATCTGCGTTACATTGAAAACTTGAGCCTCATTCAGCATCTCACAGCATATCGACCGAGATGGCTCTTGGGTAGGTACACCAAAACGTTATTTTAAAAAATCTAAATATATATTGCCGATTCTATTGTGTTTTACAACTTATTGAGGCGGATGGGAGGAGGCAACAGGAGAAGGAGGAGGAGAAAACCTAAAAATACGAATGAACATGCCACGCCAAGTCTGCACCCGTCTAGTTGTTAGGAAGGGGCTGGAAAGCAGAGCATGCCGAGCTCATTCCCCAGTACCTGCGGGAGTTCAGGGTTCGGTGGCCACAGGATGATGTTATGCAAGCCGGAGTCCTCTTGCTGAAAGCAAAGGAGTCTTGCTGTTAGGACAGGTCACAGTGAACGGGACCCCCCGCGGCACCAGAGCGACAGTCCTGGCTGGTTTCTATTCCCAGGCCTAAGCTGCTGGGTGTGCTCCCACCCGGCCCACAGCTACCCAGGGGAAATTAGACAACTGAGGGAGAGGAATCTGCAGCCCAAGGGTGTATGAGGAAGGCAAGGGGCAGGACTGGGCAGGTCGGTCCCTCACCCTCTGCACTGGTGACATTGCTGGTCCTCAATGCCTAGCCCTGAATCTGTGGACAGGAGTTTCCTTCCTTCCAAGAGTTCACTTGTAAGCAGGACGTGGGGACCCCCGAGTGCATCCTCACAGAGAAAGACCGTCTGGGAGAAGACTGTGGGCATGGACGGGACGGGGGTGGGGAGTGTGGAGGCAGAGAAGCTAGTTTGCATTGATCCAGGCGTGAGGCAACAAGGCTGTGACAGTGGGAATAGAGAGGGAAAAAAACAACATAATGGAGATGTGCTGTATTTTATCTTTTGAGAAAGTGCTCCAAGCGATATTGATGTGGCCGTCATTAACCTGGGCCCACCTTTCCCCTTTAGGGGAGGGTGCATAACTCAGGCTGGGTAATCAGAGACTCCCACATTCCGGGGCATAAGTGACTGATCCCAGAGAGGGCATGTGACACATCAGGGCCAGTCAGATTCCTAGACGGAGATGATCAGGAGGCTGGACCATTAGCTGGAGGAAGCGTGGAAGCCTGGAGTTGGGGGACTGGGGTGCTGGGAGCACCTCCCCAAGCACCAAGGCATCATGGAGGAAAGGAGAGCAAGATCCAGAAAGGAGAGATCTCCAGTGTCATCTTTTGAACCTCTGGACTCAGTGACCCCTGCAGTGAGACCCTCTCTGTGGACATCTCGGTTCTATAAGCCCAACAAGCTCTTTCTCTGCTATGGTCATTGGAGACGGGCTTCTGTCTCTCACAACTAAAACAAGTCCTAATTAAACAGAAATTTGGAAGGCTAAATGCCCAGGCCATTAGTTAATTAACCAACCATAGAGAGATTTAGTAAATGTGGAGAACGGGAGTGGATGGAGTCAGGGTGGCTCAGACTTCCGTCTTGGATGGTAGGGTAGATCATGGAACCCAGGAGGGGGAATGCAGGAGGAGGGGCAGGTCAGGGGGGGAAGCTGAGTTCGGGTTTGAGGAACTCAGGGTGACGGTGGGTCATCCAGGTGGAGATGCCCATGGGACAGTGGGAACATGTGAGCATCAGCCTCACGGAAGGCCTGAGTCCTGAAGCCAAACACACTCGTGCTTCCTTCTCACTCATTCCTCTAAGGAAGGCAGACCTTATTCCGAGCCTGGAATCATAAAGGTGACCCCATAATGCCCCACTGGGTCAGGGCTGGCTGAGGTCAGAGAAGTGGAAACTGGCAGTGACAGAAAATGCCTCCTGTCTGCTTCCGGGGCGGGGGTGGGGCAGGGACGGTGCAGGGAGAAGGGGGCTGGGGGCTGGCGGGAGGTGAGGGGGGCGTACGTATAGTGGGTGAGGGCTTTTAAATCGCCCGGCATTTTTACCTCTCTAATCAATAAAGATCAGAAACACTAAAATAGTCATTGCTTGCAAGAAATAGTGAGATGGGCCCTCATACCCTGATGAGAGAAGTATATATTGGTATCACCTTTCTGGAAAGCATTTTGGATACAGATACAGATATAGATATGGATGTGGATGTGGATGTGGATATAGAGATATAGCAAAAGCCTTTCAAAAACAGTTACCCCTTATTTGACACAGCTATTCCATTTCTACGAGTCAATCCTAAACAAACCAGCCCCCAGCTGGAACCAGCATCATTTAGTAAAGGTAATGGAAAGAAAATGTAAGCTACTCTGACATTGCCTGTATCCAGGTGGAAAGTCATCTCAGGTTAGAGAAGGTACCAAAAGCACTACCTATAAAAGGAAAAACTGATAAATTGTATCTCATAAAAACTTTTGTTCCCATAAAAGACCCTGTTAAAGGATGAAAAGACAAGCTCCCAGTGGGAGAAAATATTTGCAAACCACAATCAGACAGAGGATTAGTATCCAGACTACATAAAGAATTCTCAAAACAAAGCAATAAAAAAAAAATCTAATGAGAAAATGGGCAAAAGACACGAACAGATATTTCACCAAAGAGAATATAGAGATGGCAATGAGCTCGTGAAAGGTGTGCAACATGATTAGTCATGAGGGAAATGCAAATCAAGACACGGTGAGCTATCACAGCACACGTCAGAACGGCAACACCGAAGAGTGACAGTGCCCAGTGATGGCCAGGGTGCTGAGGAACTGGCTCACTCGTACATTGCTGGTGGGAGTGTAAAATGGGACAGGGATCCTAGAATATAGTTTGGCAGATCCTTGAAAAACCAAACATGCAAATACCATATGACCCAGCAATGGCACTCCTGGGCATTTATCGCAGAGAAACACAAACACATGTTCACAAAAAACCCATATAGAAATGTTCATAGCAGCTTTATTTGTAAAAGCCCCGGCCTGGAAACAACTCAGATGTCCTTCAAGGAGTGAATGGTTCAATGAACTATAGTACATCTATACTGTGGAATACTACTCAGCAAAAAAGGGAATGAATTACTGACACATGCAACAACCTGGAAGAATCTCGAGGAAATTATGCTGAGTGAAAAAAAAAAATTCCAAAAGGTCACATACCGTATGATTCCATTTATATAACATTTTCAGAATGACAAAATTATAGAGATAGAGAACCCATTAGAAGTTGCTGGGGGTTAGGGATGCGGGACAGGAGGGAGGTGGTGTGACTATAGCGACAACAAGAGGAATCTTTCTGGTGATGGAAATGTTCTGTGTATTGAGTGTTTCAATGTCAGTATTTGGGTTTTGGTACTATAGTTTTGCAAGATGTGACCCTTGGGGGAAACTAGGTAGTGGGTACACGGGATCTCTCTGTATTATTTCTTACAACAGTATGCCAATCTACCACTATCTCAAAAAAAAAAGTTTGATTATAAAAACTTTGCGGGCTGGCCCCGTGGCCGAGTGGTTAAGTTCGCACGCTCTGCTGCAAGTGGCCCAGTGTTTCGTTGGTTCGAATCCTGGGCGTGGACATGGCACTGTTCGTCAGACCATGCTGAGGCAGCGTCCCACATGCCACAACTAGAAGGACCCACAATGAAGAATATACAACTATGTACTGGGGGGCTTTGGGGAGAAAAAGGAAAAAATAAAATCTTTAAAAAAAAAACCAAAAACTTTGATTTCATAGAAAAAATACAGGTTTCTGACTTCTCTTGAAGAAATGGGAAGATCTTGTAACACCAGGCCCACATTCCCACAGGGTGACCTTCTGCTGGAGTGGATGGTGGCTGCCTCCTTTAGACAACAGGACAGGAACCCTCCTGGTGGCCACAGTACCCACCTCTCCCTATCGTCTCACACCCAGTCATTTCACACAATTACTGTTTTTTGTCTGCCCCTAAAGATTGCCCCCATTTTTTTTTTTTGATGATGATTCCTGTTTTCCTGCTTGAGAAAAGATTGTAGGGCAGAAAAAGGCAAAGGGAAAACAAATTGCATTATGCTGGTTTTTAGGTCCAATTTTCTCATTCAAAGAACTCAATACCATTAATTCAAAATTTCCATTGTGTGTGGGATAAATGGGGAAATGTCTCCCTGATTTTGTTCACCAGGGCATTGAATTAAAACTCTCAAACTTAGAATAGTTAACTACAAAATTTGAATATATTTTAATATCCCAGCCTTATGCACAATTAAGCAGTTACGGTCAATTCCGCAATTTAATCTGCTCAATGTTGATAGATTTTAAAATCACTTTTTAAGGGCCAAAACTTTATTCTGGGGAGGAGTGTGGAAAAATTTTATTTCTACCTCCTCTGCTGCTTTCATGTAAGTAAGCGGATGGGTGGGCATAAGCCAGGAAAAATGTCCCAAACTCTCAATATGTCAATTTTAAAAGCACAGAATAAAAAGTAAAGCTAGTTTTTATAGTTTATAAAATTAGGGCTTGCCTTAATATGAGAATTCTGAAAACGAAATTAAGACCTATGTGGATACATATACGCCTGTATGTATCCAGGTGTATCTGTGCCTGAGCTTGCTTCTTCCTGGGCAGAGGGGAGATGCTGAAAAAAAGAGTCTGGTCAAGGTCAGTCAAGAGACCCACGTAGGTCGAGGGAGAAGCTCCGACACCCACCTGGTTGTCCGAAGTGCTGTTCTCATTGCCCATGGTGACTCAGGGTGCCCAGCGTCCCTCAGGATTTTATCAGAGGCGACTAGAAGAAAAAGAGGGTATGTACATGTGTAAAACTGAAGGAGATCTGAGGCTTCTTCTGTCTGTTCATCTCCCCAAACTCAAAAGCCAGATGATGGGAAATGTTTATTTCTGCAGTCACATCATGGAAATTGCTTTTGAAGGGTTTTCTTTTGCGATATGCCACCCAGACGTCTCTCCCGATACAGGCTGGTGTTTTTATTCCCCACCCCGGGGTTGGCAGACACTTCTGAGAAACGAGTGTGTTACCAAGCCTCTGAGTTAATGCCAATGTACACATATACACATATACACAAACGGAGTGACAAAAGGGGCCCATTTGCCAAACAGAGCTTGAGGAGTGCCGCTGGTGGAGGGTTTTCTGTTTCTAATTGTGTTCGGTTTGGAAATCCAGAGTATGGCTGGTTTCCCGCTGTCACTGACAGCAGAGCTCCGAGTCGAACATTAGGAGGCGTGAAATCCACTTCTCTTCAACAACATATGGTTTTTATATTTTTTACTCTAAACACTTGTTTCATCAAATCACTTTCACTTCTGCACATATTTTTATGAAGGCAGAACGGTTTTCTTGCTGAGGAAAATGGGTAGTTGGGACCAGACATCGAATAAATAATCATGTAAAGCCGCGCACTGCAGGGACAACCAGAATCATTTCCTCGGGCTCACTTACGGACACTGTTTATTGATCATCATCCTAATAAGGATGCTTCCCACACAGCTCCCGGAGAAACCCAGGACAGGTGCTGACTTTGTCCAACTGGGTTCCCTTAGACTCCAAAACACAAGCAGGACTGGGACTATTACCTTCATGTTTCTCTAGGTGGACAAACTAAGTTACAGAAAACTTTAAAAATCATAGACTTTTAGACCTTAGAGATTACCTGTCTAACCGAGTGGGGAAACTGAGGTAGAGAAGGCAAGGGGCTTGCCCAAGACCCAGTTTGGGAGGCCAAACATGGAAATAGAGCTCAGTCCTCTGCCTTCTAATTCAGGATTTCTTGCACAGCAGTGGACTTACTCAAAATAAAATGTGCGCGTTGATTTGCTTACCGATTCGACCAACATTGATTTAGTAGTACCAAGCACTATGTGTAAAGAACAGTCGCTGGAAAAGAAAACCTAAGTGTTTTGAGCAGGCCCAATTAAAATGCCCCCAGACTGAGAAAACTGTGAGTGACGTCACTGTAGTGATCAATTCTCTCACTCCTAAGCCTTTAATCAAAAGGATACAATTCCTTAATCTTTTCTCGCTGTTTGTAAGATGGACAAAATAAAAAAATCATAGACTCACTTTTACAGAATATAAAAACTTCATTTGCTTAAAATTATCACTTCAGTTTATTTTTTATGCTCCTTTGGGAAATGATGCCTCTTTAGAAAATTACATTGTGTTACAAGCATTATGCCCTCATCAATTACTGTAACTCCTCGACCCGACGGGATGAACCACACGCAGCTGGCATGTCATATGGTTCAATGTAATATTAATTTTGGAAGCTCCTTCACCAAATAAAATTCAGTAATTGTATTAAGAATCAGAACATCCTAACTAGCTTTTTAAACAGGTAATAGACTGAAGACAGTGGCACAGCTACTTCCGGCCCCGTGTAAATTTCAGAACCACAGAGGGAAGGCCTGGCTGCACTGGAGCTCTCCTGGCGACTCCAGACCTGCCCCTCCCTGGGGCTTCCCCAGGACCAGACAGGAGGCCCGCGCGGCTGTGCGTCTACTTACGTTCGGGGGTGGTCTCCGACTTTGGAGGCTGCAGCCCACGAAAGTCTGCTTTTCAGCGATTGGACTTTCTCCTCCTCCATTCAGGAGCGGGTGAGGTCTGAGCCTAGGCACCGACTCACCTCAACCAGTTGGGCAAACAGCCCGTCTCCACCCTCGACACTGATACAAACCAGCTGTGCTTCATACCTGCGCGGGGGCCGTGCAGCCACCGCGGCGACACAACTGTGGACTCAGCGTTTCCCAGCCCATCGCGTCCGGGGCCTTTCAGACAGAGGATTTAGCCAGTTATTACTTTCGCAGGGCTTCTTTCAGAAGAGGCTTATCCAAACTAAAACTGGCCCTGTGATCTGATTGGCTGCACCTAAGGGAGCAGGACTGCTGTCCCGTCCCGGGAGCAGGACGCCGTGAATCATTCGCTCGCCCTTTATGCTTGAGAGCAGGGGACAAACCTTTCTTTCTAGAAAGGAGTGAAATGCTCAAGGGGCTTCCTGTTTGCACCTGGGAAAATTCCGCCGTAAATATGGAAAGTCAAAGAAAACTTGTGGAAATACAATGACGCCAGCAGTCTGGCACCTGTTTATGGGCTGGTGTGGGCAGAATGTACTCACCGAGGCGTGGCTTGAGTTTCAACAAGTGAAGTCATAAAAAGCAGCAGGCTGGCCTGGATCGCTGATAGGCAGACCTGCCCAGCTCGGGTGGAGGAGGCCCTGTGGCCCTAGGGTGGGACTGCAGGGCAGCCACCCCAACTCCTGGGATTTCTCCAGTTATTACCACTTGGCCACTCCTTTGCATGAATGCAGTGAGTTTCTTTCTATAGTGTCAGAGCCTTTCATTCATGCTGCAGAAGCCCCTCGTGCCTACTACAATATGCGGCTCCTCCAGGGGAACGAGTCAGCATTTCAACAAAGGCTTCCTTGAGACCAGGTGTCTCTCCAAGCACAGAGGAGGGTCAGGAGCTCCTTGGAGGGAAAGCTGGATGTGGAGGGGAGCTCAGTGCCCACTTCTGGTTCAAACAGAGGAGAAGTGTGTATGTTCCAACAGTCGAATGGAAAAGCAAATATGGTCTATCCATACCCCGGAATATTACTCAGCCGTAAAAAGGAATGAAATTCTGGTGCATGCTGTAACTCAGACAAACCTCGCAAATATTATGCTAAGTGAAAGAAGCCAGACCCAAAGGGTGCATATTGTGTGATTCCATTGATATGAAATGTTCAGAATAGACAAATCCAGAGAGACAGAAACCAGACTGGTGGTTGTCAGGGGCTGGGGGAAGGGAGAGTAACTATTGACGGGTTCAGCGTTTTGCTTTGGCATGATAAAAATGTTTTGGAACTAGGTAGAGGCACACAGCATTGTGAATGTATTAAATGCCCCTGAATTGCTCCCTTTCAAATGGTTGTGTTATGTGAATTTCACCTCAATTTTTTGAAGTAAACATATGTCACATCTTGGGGTTCTGCCTAAGATATTGTTTGAAAAAAGAATTCCAATACCAGGGCAAAAAATTTGAAAACTATTGCCTTTGTGTTTATTAATATCAGGTTTCTGTATGATTAAGGGTTGGAGGGATAAGAAATAAGGTTTGCCCTCCCATCCCCCTCACCCCCAAATCACAAGAGAATTCTTCCAGGGAAGAGAATCTTCTTAAGCAAAATATCTTGGGTGAGCCAATTGGGAATGAAGCGCGATCCCAGGCAGGTCTTTGACAGGTGGGCAAACACAGAGAAAGAGCTGGTTCCTGAGGACTTTGAGGGTGGAGAAGTTTCGATATTCAATATTCAATTTGCAATGTGAATTCCCTCCATGAGCCACCCTCTCAGGCAACTCTGCAGCTTCACGGGTGGCTGCTGGCCTCCCTGTTGCTGCCACCACTGGCCTCTGAAGCACCACCTTGGCTGTTAGACACGGGGCATCATCACCGACACGTGACACCACTGCTGTCCTGGCCGCCACCTGGCACCAGAAGCTGCCAGTGCCACTAGGGAAGACAGCAAATGAATATAGGGACTTTCCAGCTTCCGTCCTAGGAGCTCTGTGTCTTATAATGACAGATTGCCCAGGCACAGGGGACAGGTCCAGATGCTGGGCACTTTGGAACCCAGAGTGCCCACATTCCTTAGCCACGACCCCCTTTCCCTGAGGCAGTAGTTGGAGGGGACCCCAACTTCAGTCTCCATGACTTACTGTCTTCACATGTCCTTGGCAGATCAACTTCCCTCTCTTGGTGCTGTCTTCCTCCAAACCAGACATCAAGTAACTGAGCAGGTTTCCATCCCCAACCCCCAGATGGCTAAATGCACGTGTATGTGGCTTCCCACGTGTATCTCTGGGACAGCCTCCCGTGGGAGGCAGTAAAGGGCTGTGATCACGAACCAGATCCTGGGGGGCCAGACTACCACCATTTAAATGCCACCTCTACCGCTCACCTGATGTATAAACTCTGCAAATTTTATTTAACTTCTCTGTGTTTGGTTTTGTCATCTCTAAAATGGGAATCAGAACAATTCCGACCTCACGTGGCTGTGGGGAGTGAATTTCTGTAAAGCTCTCGGAATCGATCAAGCCCTAGATAAACCGTTGGCTATTATGTTATTATCGGCAATGGGTCTCTTTGGAGCCTCCAACAGGCAAATCTCTCAGTGAAACAAAGCTTATACTGCCTTCTTATTATCCTTTCAGTAAAATCATGAATTCAGACACTGCTAATTTAGAAATCAGTGCATCTGAATAGCAGCTCAGCTAACTGACTTGTGGACTAGAAGAAACAAACGTTGACTAAGAAAATTTATAACATAGGCTTGAGAAGAAGAAAGTTTCAAGAGCTTTTGACCAAGCCACTTACAATGAAGTATTTGCTGGGCTAGTGGCACGTCATTTCAGTCCTGCCCCTCCGTGTGGCCGATGCTGGGCATCAGATGGACACTTAGGTGGGGCGCCTCTCTGTCCTCGGGGCATGAAACAGCGCTTCTTCAAAAACCATCCTTGGTTGAGGCTTCTCATTAGTTCAAGCCGGCTTGCCACAAGCAAGACTGAATTCACGGAGGTTTCTTCTACCCACTTGCTCTGTGTATGGAGACTAAACAGCCAGCCAAACCTCACCTAGTCTCTTGGAGATTAAAATGTATAATTCGTTTTAAAAGACAGCTGCTTGGGAGAATTTTTATTTTTCAACTGGTATATTGGTGTCACATCGTCACAGCCATAAAAGACCCTAAATATAAACCAGGACAGTCTTTTGATTCATTAATTCACTTATTCATGCATTTTATAAATTTTGAGCTCTTTCCTCGTGCTAAGTGTTGTGAAGTGCTAACAGTATGTCTATGACAGCAAAGCTATGGGGTAGGGGTTTTCTTTTTTTATAGATGAAAAACCAAAGCCCAGAGAGGTCAAGAGGCATGACAAAAGACCAGCAGAGAGTAAGAGGAAGGATGGAGTCTGGTAGGCTCCGAACCTTGCGCACGATGAACGATGCGATGCTGCCACTTTGGAAGATTCTTGTACAGAGTTCAAGGTAATTGACTGCCTCTGTCTGTTGTTCATTTAACTCTGTAGTAAAGTGTGTGTTTTCCAGCTTTTGGCATCTAAATCTGGTTGAGAAGGTCCCAGCTTATGGATTCCCCCTCACTGATCTGGGAAGAGGGTAGCAAGTCCAGGTTTGGGCTGGGTGACTAACCGTCATGGCTGAGGCAGCCCAGCAGGGCTGGGTAGCCAGAAGTATTGCTGAGGGGAGCCAAGAGCATGACTGGGGACATGGGGCCAGGGACCAAGTCTGAAACAGGAAGGGACATGGAAACATGAGGACAGACAGAGCAGTTAAACTATGCAGAAGGAGCATGTGCACAGAGGCCGCAGCTCAGAACCCACATTATGACGTCCAGGCTGGGCTGACGCCCCATTTCACCTACTGGGTGGAGGGTGGGGAGGTGCAGGGAGCTGGGGCGTCGGACACAAGATCATGCAGGCCCCGTTTCATCCATGATAACACGGAGGCTCAAGAGGTTTTGCAGCTAACCTCCCACTGTCCTGTGAGAACAGCCTACTGGGATCTATTGAGGAGTCAGACAGTCGCATCAGGTTTCTAGTCAGGGTTTTTTATTCTCTATTGAAAAAACTCTTTTTTGTATGTAATAGCAATGTATCTGTTTTAAGGGCTTAAGAAATTTTGATTTTTCTCCTGCATTGAATAATTTAGTGCTGGAAAGACCTGGAGGTCATCTTCTCCAACACCTCCTTTCACAGAGGAGGAAGCTGAAGCCCAGAGAGTGGAAGTGATTTGCCCAACATCTCACAGCAAGCAAGGTCTGGAACCAGAACTAGACTCAGACAGGCAGGCTCTGCCTGACCAGGCCTCTGCAGGCTCTGGAGTCACCTCCAGACCAGACCAGCGAGGTCAGATGAGACCTACCTTTCCTGCCGCTCCGGCCGCAGCGGCCTCCAGCCAGTCAGGTCCTGCAGCAGCCAAGGATGTGGGAGGCGCCGACAAGAGGATTCCAGATGCTGTTTGCTCACCGAGGGTGAGCTCAGGTTCACCTGACCCTGCAGCTCCTTTGGCTCCTCCACCAACCCAGCGAGCGACCTGAGCCAGTTGCCATTCCCGCATTTGGCGCCAGCCCCCATCCCAGGCGGCAGGAGACCTCAGCTTCTCCCTCCAGGGGCTGAATTCAGTTGTTCTCTCTACCTTGCACAGCTGAGCACGGAGCTACTTATAGCCCTGTTATCATGTTCCCGTTTTAATATAAACAAACAGCCGTAACCTGGGGAAGAGATTGATTCAGAGACATTGCCTGCTTTCTGCTCTGGCAGGCGACCTTCACGAGCGCCAACTATCTGCCTGCTCTGTGGGTTTGAGCGAAACGACAGCTCTTCCTTCACACTCTGCCCTTAGCCTCCCGTCCCCTTCCCTCCCGCGTCGCTGAGGCCTCCCACATTCTCTGAGAAATTTTGATATGAAAGTCCAGTCGTGGAGCTGTGAGGGCTATGAGGAGCTCAGCAATCACTTGCTCTCAAGACCCGGAGATCCGAGACAAGGCTGACCTCCCGCTCTGCTGGCGAGAGGCTGGGCCAGTTAAGCTATTGTTTCTCAGCTCCAAACCCACCACCTTCAGATGCTGGGGGACTCTGCAAACACCATTTCTGCCTTGCAAACTGCTCCTATAAGGCTCCGCCAGGAAGGGCAGAGACTGGAGGAGGAAGGAGGAAGGAGAGCACAGTCCTTCCTGTCCGCTCCCTGTTTCTGGGAGCATCTCCCGGCCTCCCTGCTTCACCCCCATGGCAGCAGGGAATCCAGTTTGCAGTTTTCCCAACACTTACGGAGCCAGCCTCATGGCCTGGCCTCCGGAGTCTGGAGCCCCCTCGCAGAGGTCTGAGGTTCCCCTCTGGGGGGCCTCCCTCTAAGCTTCTAAATTTTAATAATTTCATCTTCTTCTCTTTGCTCCCCCGGCCTCAAGGGTGGTAGCTGGTTCCTACAGTTGCTTCCTCCCTTTCTACCTTAGACTTCACTATTTGCCTTTGCACTTCGCTAGAGAACAATTCTTTGTATTCAGTTCTCTCTGTTAAAACAACTGGGAGGTTCCTGTTCCTTACTCGGCTCTGGGATCCAAACCCAGGTCTACTTTCTCCTGGTGCAGGACTCTCTGCACTGGAATCCAATCAGTCTGTTCAACTAAATGAAGGAGTAAAGTGAGTTCACGCCATTCATCAGTTCTAACTTTAATACGATGCCGTCTAGGATTCACCACCACCAACAACAGCAACAAATTATCACCTAATCAGAACCTAGACTTCCTGTCAGCCAAACACCAATCTCTACCACAGACCGTTAGAACTAGAAGGGACCGTTGCTCTGGCACAGGGCCTCCCAGCCTTTCACATCCTGGCACAGAATATGACCACGTTTATACAGCCCCTGACCTGGGAAAGGGACAAGGCTGCTTGAGGTCTCACCCACTGCCCAGCCCCCAGCTGGCCACACCAAGAGTTGAGGGAATTGAAGTCTTGGAGCTCCTGTAACCTGCCTGCACACCGGTGAGCCACCAGCTGGCTGTGGAGAGGCTGCCCTGACCTAACGCCCTCATTTCACAGATGACAAACTTAAGGCCAGAGAGTTTAGGTACCTTGCCCAAACCGAAAGAGCTCCAGCTGTTGGCTGGAGCATCTCAGCTCTCCTTCATCCTCCAGCAGGCTAGCCTGGGCGTGCTGACAAGGCTAGCATAGGCTTCCTCTTGGGAAGGAACAGGTTTTGTTTGGGGAAAGAACTTGATTTAATCCGTGCAGGTGTGGAGCATTGACGGGAGCTGATGCTCGGTAAAATGAGGCGGTCACTTCGCTGCCATGTGAAATGAGAGTAATTGAGGTTTGGTTCCCGAGGTGGATGGTCAGAGAGGAGGACATGGGGCAGAGAGAGGAACGGGGGGTGCTCTACCTGGAAGCTGGTGTGAGATAGAGAACGCTGGGATGAAGGGCTGGTGGAACTTCCCCTGAAGTGGAGGGACTGAGGACAGTTGAATAACAAGGATGCCTAATGTCACTTTGAAGTTATTTTCCTTTAGTGTAGGCAAAGCTGTCCTCTCTCTGCCCCTAGATCTTCATTCTACTTTCACGAATGCTTTGTGAGCACTTTGCTTTGTTTTTGGCAGGGGTTGGGGTTGGGGAGGGGGGGACCTTAAAGAAGGGGCTGCACTTTATTCGTGTCTGGGTCAATACAACATGGAACAGAACAGAGACAGCGTAAAGCAGGAGTCTGAAGGCAGAGGGGACCAGGACATATAAGCCTGGTTCCACAGAAACCTTGGGGAGCACTGTGCAGATCCAGCAGTCGTGGACTTCAGCTCAAAGCTAAAAGGGGCAAGGAAACCCCAACTGACATCTGGGCAAGCATATATTTATAAACTTAAATAAAACCCACAAAAACAAAATCCGGGATCATGCATACTGTCTGTACTCTTTTTGATACTTTCTTTTTTTTCATGTAAAGGTAACACATCAAAAACATTTCCCCATGCCTATGACATCATATTTAATAGCTGCAGTGGATACTAAGTTTTTTTCCAAGTTTTAGCCATTTAAAAACACATATCTCATTTTTATCGTTTGTCTCTGCCTGGAATGGCCAATGAGGTTTCAGAATAAGGTGAGTGGGAGTCAGCCTGGACCTGCGGTTGGTTAGATCATGCAGGAAGGTACTGAAACCAGAGAACTGTGATGGGGGATGGACTTAGGGTGCCCGACAGTCAGGTTGGCAGGATCGGAAATGGGGCCAGGGACTGTGCCAGCATAACATTCAGGGTGGAGAGCATGCGGAGGGCCAGGTGAGCAAGGACACGGTGTGGTGGGGGAGGTGGGAAGGCTGCAGTCAATCTGGGGTCAGAGGATCTCTCAAGAAGCAAGGGGATTCTTGAGTGAGGAGAGCTTTGTAGCCCTGTGCTGCCTTTCAGTGGGGAGATCTGGGGTCTCATGTCCTTGATGTCTGAGACAGGTCTTAAAGGGTCTAGCTCATCAGCTGGAATCTGGTTCGTTGAGGACAGATGCCAGGTACCTCTGTTGGTGATGCTGTCTAAGTTTTGAACCTCTACACCAGAAGCTGGAGCTAATCATGGAATCTCTGGATCTGCTTGAATGCCTCTAGTGATGGGAAACTCACTACTTCCTGAGGCATGTCCTCTGGAGAGGTTATACTGGATCACTGGGAAGTAATTTCTATTGCTCCGTAACCTAGATTCTGCCATGATCCAATGAGACATTATCCCAGGGCTCTGGATAATATTGAGGCCACTAGTCATGGGCTGGGCAATGGTCAGAGGTGAGGCCTGAGGACCAAGAAGGGACAATGTAGCTGACTTTATGGACCATCAACTTAGACTGGGCTACAGGCCTTTACTCAAGGGCCCACCTAAATTTGCCCTGTTCTGGGACTGCACTGAATCACCAGCTCTCTCATCTTCGTGGCTGATGAGGGGTGGCCATCAGCTAGCCAGCCCACAGCTCCTGCAGACACATGAAGGACCCCAGCTGAGGCCGCGAGAATACCCAGAGAAGCCACTGAGCCCAGGCCGAATTGCCAATCCACAGAGTCAGAAGCTGAATAAATGGTTATTGTTCTAAACCACCACGTTTTGGGGTGGTTTGTTACATGGCAAAACCTAACTGATAAGATTTCCCCCAGAGGGTCCATTTAACCATCCTTGATACCAGCCTGGACCAAGTCTGGCTGGCCGTCTTGAAGATCTGTGCATTGGGTCACAAAGGATGCCATGTGAGGGAGGATCGATGGATGGATCAAATTCCTCTCTGGTGGTGAAATGACAATTTGCAAACATGGCCCCTTGACTGGGGACCCCGAGAGCCACCTTAGTCTATGCCAGACTGAACCTCATTGCTCACAGCTCTCTGCGGGTGAGGCTCTGCGCATCCTGTGTTATAAACCACTCATAGCCCCTTAGCCCAAAATGGAACATGAAGCTGCATATCGATTTGCAGTGAGGGGTCTCTTTTTTTCCTGCTAAAACAGATACTTGATGACATTCAAATATAAGGTTCCCCTTTCTCCCAATTTCCATATAGTCCTTCTCTGCAGACTGGAGATTAGCAAAACCATATTTTTTATGAAAACAAGCTGTTGAAACCCACAAAAATTCAGACATCAGTTTGAATCCAAAAGCTGAACTGTGCTGTCATTTTTGGAAATCAAATACAGTATCAACATCACTGGGAACTGTGGGCTAAGGGGAGGGTGTGGGGAGAATGGAATGAGGGGGGGGAGGCCGTTTCAATGCAAACAACACCAGAGAGATCTTGAGTGTAGAAGGGGGATCAGGGCTAATTATATCAGAGGCAAAGATATTAATATTGATGAGCCATATGTTAGAGCTGAACTAAGAAAATAAAGATATTTGCCTTCTCTATGACATAATAAGACTTTGCAAATGCAATTATTAGGATTTAGAGTTTCAGCTAACATCAGGCAATTTTATGTAAAACTTCTGTTCCTCAGATAAGTTTATTGTAAATTTATCCTTAAAAAATTAAGGACAGTAATAATCGTTAGAGTCACGCATTGCTTAACAAGAGCGATGTGTTCTGAGAAAAGAGTCCTTAGGCAATTTCGTCATTGCGCGAACATCATAGAGTGAATTTACACAAACCTAGATGGTATGGCTTACCACAAACCCAGGCTACATAGTACTAATCTTATGGGATCACAGTCGCATATGTGGTCCCTCACTGACCGAAACGTTGTTATGCAGCGCATGACTGTGTATAATTTAAGAGTCCTTATCAACAAGACTTTAAGTACCTTTTGATCAGTCTATACTTCTTTCCAGCAAGAACAAAAAAGAACATCTTACTCATATTTGCCTGTTTTCCAAATTAGCATTTGAGGTAGCTGAAAACAACAGAGGCGTCCAGCTACCTGCCTCCCAAAATTCCCTCCCAGAACGGTAGAAAACAATGAAAAGCAGAAAGCAAATGTATGCAAAAACCAGGCCCTCAGTATGACTGAAGACAGGGGAAGAAGACACAGAAGTTTAAGCATCCTTCAAAGTACCTGTGACTGAAAGGAGAGAAGTCAGAGCATCCCCGAGCAGTTTCTCACGTTCCCACCCTCATCCCACCACAAATCTTCGTGGAGACACAGGCAGACTTAGTTTCCCAGGAAAATGGTGGAGAAGACCAGAAGAAGGAAGCTAATGAATGGAGCCTAAGTTGATCTCAAATTATTGTCAGAATGATGAAGTCCATCCTAAATCAGAAGAATACTAAAAAAGGCGTCTGGGCAGGTCAGAGCAGGGACACAGGGGAGGGACCTCAAAGCACAGGGCATTTAAAGGGATAGGCACAACGTAAAGGGGTCATCTTCAAATGCATTGCTCTAGGGGAGGATAAAAAGCAAAAAGGACGGGAGAAGCACACTACGGCAACCGGGTGTTGAATGGGGAAAAGAAAGAAAAAGAGAAAATTTAGAGTCCAGCAAGAAAAAAGAGAACCACAGAATCAGAAGACTCACAAAACCTTCCCACCCCACCCCACCAAACATGGACTCCGCTCTACAGACGGAACAGGGCACTGTTAAACGAGGAACCCTGGGAAGCACCCCAAGGCTATAAAAAGGGACAGGATGAAGGTCAACAAATCCATACAGAGCTATTGCAAAAAACCAAAATGTCAGGAGACAACATTTCACACATATCACTGAGGAAAATCTTTCCCATGCCCCAAAAACAGCTAAGAAGTAGAACAAAAGCACAAGTCAGTACACCCAACAGAATCAAATATTCTCTGAGCGTATGTAAAACACCGTGAATGAGAAATTCCAATATGCAAATAGAAATGGACAAGTCAGGGAGAAATGAAAAGATTGTGGATTGTACTCAGGAAGGAAATAGAAAACAGCTCAATTAACTCAGAAAGAAGTAAATCACAAGGCATCCAAGAAAGAATAGATTTAAATAAAAATTTAATGAAGAGCATTGAAGAATCAGGAAAATAATGAAGAGAATGAGAAATGACAGAAGAAAGCAGCCAAAAGGATGAGAGAGAAAGGATGGAAATGGGAGACAGACAAAGGAGTAAGATTCCTATTATTGAAGTCTCTGAAATAAAAATGAAATAATAGAACAGAGCTAATATTTATTTACTTATTTATTTATTTTGAGGAAGATTAACCCTGAGCTAACATCTGTGCCCATCTTCCTCCATTTTATATGTGGGATACCTACCACAGCGTGGCTTGCCAAGCGGTGCCATGTCCGCACCCGGGATCTGAACCTGTGAACCCTGGGCCGCCAAAGCAGAATGGGCACGCTTAACCGCTGCACCACTGGGCCGGCCCAAGAGCTAATATTTAAAACCTTGATCCAAGAAAACTTTCCAGAAATAGAAAAATACTTGAATCTACACATTGAAAGGATTCACTGGATTCTTGGAAAATTTTACCCAAAATAATCAATTCCAAGATAGATCCTAGTAAAACTATCAGATTTCAAATATAAAAGATAAAATGCTTGTGACCTCCAGAGAGAAATATCAAATAATTTACAAAGCCAAAAGTACTAGACTGGCATCATATTTTTTAAAAAATCAATACACAAAGCAAAGTAACAATGGAGCAGTATTAAAAATGCCCCAATGAACTAAAGTGTGAACCAAGGATTTTACATCCAGCCAAGCTGTCCTTTGTATATTAAGGCTAGAGAAAAACGGTTTTCAACGTATAATAACTTACTGAATTCTGCTCCCATCAGATTCCATCCTGGGGAATCTACTAAATAATGCATTTCATCTAACCAAGTAATGACTGGGAAAACTTTAGTAAAAGGACTGATGATGAGGATTAAAAAATATATAAATGTGCATGTAAGACTAAAACAAAGATGGAAGGGCGAGGATGGAAGACTAATGCATGGACATTATTTCATTTAACAAAGTAGGAAATAATGCACCTAAAAACTGGGAGAAGACAGAGAGGGAAAGAGGAAACCAGAACAAGCTCATTGTTATAGGCAATGAGTGAGTGTTAAAGGAAACTGAGAGGGGACCCTAATATCCTAGATAGTAAAAGGTTAAATAAGAAAATAGGGGATCTATTTAGAGCAGTGGTCAGTAGAAAATTCATTGTACTAAACATATTTATCTTTGAAAATGAAATAAGAAAAATAAATTAAATTCCCAAGTCAAAATACTAGGAAAGGAAAAACAAAACAAACCGGGGAAAGTATAAAGAAGAAAATAATAAAGACGAAAGCAGAAATTAATGAGGTGAAGAATAGAAAAATCAGCAATCTAAAGAACAAAGCAAAATCATAGTTCCTAAGAAAATTAATAAAATAGAAAAATCATTGGCTAACTTGATGAAGAAGAGAAAAGGAGGAAGCACAAATACACAAAACAAAAAATGACAAGAGGGAAATAGCCATTGTCACGGAAGAAATTTTTAAAATTATAAGAGAGAGTTTGGCAGACTTCTATGCAAATAAAAAATGCATGAAATGTACAATTTCCCAGGGAAATTCAGGGTAATTACCAAAATTGACCTCCTTAGAGTTCAAAAATTTGAAACATACCAAAACTGGCAAAACCCAAGCAGAAAGGTGCACTGTTGCTAAGCTGAAGAAACAGAATTTGAGCCTGCCAGAGAGACTGGAATTGAGGGGGGATCCTCATAAAGGAAGGAACCACAGAAAGAGAGTCCCAAAATCTGCACACAAATTCCCCTCAGATCTCTGGCTAATTCCTAAAATGCACATACTCAGGGTGAGCTCCAAGGAATTCAGGAAAAAGCAATGGCTGGAAGCTGAGAGATCTAAGAGTGGTTTCAGCTTCTATTCAGCGCCAAGAAGGCAGTTTGGAGTTAAAGTCCCATTGAGTTAGAGGGGCTTGGTGAATACCTCAAGCTTCTCACTGAAACTCCAGAAGAACCAAGGCTGAAGAATAAGGACTATATCCCAGGACTAAGGATTATGCCCTAAGAATAAGTGCTAAATCAAAATAGACCTACCTTGACAAGGTCTAAAACTAAGCCTCTACAGGCAATCTCCCAGTAATTTAACTGCCTGGTAGAAGAAAATACAAAACTATTTGTTGGAAAAGAACAGAATCCAGCATCTATCTACAATATGCAATATACAATAACAAGCTTCTAGATATATGAAGAAGCAGGAAAATATGACCTATAATGAAGTGAGAGAACCATCAATATAAGCAGACACACAGATGACCGAGAGGTTGGAAGTAGCAGACAAAGACTTAGAAATAATTCTTGGGGCTGGCCCTGTGGCCAAGTGGTTAAGGGTTCTGCATGGTCCACTTTGGTGGCCCAGGTTTGGGGGTTCGAATCCTGGGCACAGACCTACTCCATTCATCAGCCATGCTGTGGCGGCATACCACATACAAAATAGAGGAAGATTGGCACAGATGTTAGCTCAAGGCTAATCTTCCTCAAGCAAAACAAAAGAAAAGGAGGAAGACTGGCAATGGATGTTAGCTCAGGGTGAATCTTCCTCAGCAAACAAAACAAAACAAACCAATAATAATAATAATAACTCTTATAACCCTGACAAAAATAATTTACAGGAAAAGATAGATATAATGGTGGAGGACATAGGAAATTTCTGGACGATATATATAGTGGAGGATATGGAAGAGCTATGAAAACTGGGGGGGAAAAATGGAAAAATGCCTTAAGAGATATATCAACCCAAAGCAATTTGTGGTTCTTGTTTGGATCTTGATTGAAATAAACCAACAGTAAAAAAAAAAAACAGAGAGAGAGAGACAATGAAGGATATTTGAACACTGACAGGACTTTTAATATTAAGGAATTATTTTTTACTTTTTAGGTATGATAATATTATGGTTATACACATACAAAAAAGAGTCCTCATCTTATAGAGATACATACTTAAATATTACTGATTGAATGATGGAATGATTTACTTTAAAACAATATGGCAGTTAGGGGGGACAGACATTAATGGAAAGTGGAGTAATAAATGAATTAAGGCTTGGTGGTGTAGTGGTTAACTTTGCACATTCTGCTTCAGTGACCCGTGGTTTGCCGGTTCAGATCCCGGGTGTGGACCTATGCACCACTTATCAAGCCAAGTTGTGGCAGGCATCCCACATATAAAGTAGAGGAAGATGGGCACAGATGTTAGCTTAGGGCCAGTCTTCCTCAGCAAAAAGAGGAGGATTGGAAGCAGATGTTAGCTGAGGGCTAATCTTCCTCAAAAAAAAAAAAAAGGAATAAATAAAATAATAATAAATGAATTAAGATGGGCCATTGTAGGTAATTATTGAAACCAATAATGGGTATATAAAGATTCTTATAACATTCTCTCTACCTTTGTGCGTGGTCGAAAAGTCCATAATGAAAGATTAAGGAAGGAAAGGAGCGACAGTGGGAGGGAGGAAAAGAAAGCCCTCCTCTTTCATTTGTGACTAGGGTCCACTCCAGTTCCTGAGCCAATCCTGGCTGACTCAACCTTTGCCCTGCAATGGCGAGCTTTGTAATTGGGTCAGCCCTTCCTAAGCATGCATCAAGGTGGTCTGCCAGGAAATTAGCTACTTTAGATTTGCATTTTCTGAACCAAATTTCCTTTTTGAACTTCAGATGTGAGACCCAGCACCTCCAACGGACCTTGAAGTCCAAGTGTTGCTTCCCAAGTCCTAGGTCAGCCCGTCTCTCCCATTCATGATGGTTTGGTTCCTAGTACTATGTGTCTGACTACTACCACCTGGCTTCCAGAACGTGGGCCTGAGGACTGATCTTGCCATGTATGAATACATCTCCCAAAGGATAACTTCCTGAATTCCCTATGACTAGGATCTGCCCATCTGACAAGAAGCTCTGGTACTAAAGACAGATTGCCCGTGGGCATTGTTCCTTCTCTATCTAGTTGCTTCTCCAACATTGGCATCTGTAGTTGCATCATTTCCCTCTATACCTGTTGACCAAGATAAGCCAACCTGAATCTCTTTGTTTATGCTAAATGAGGAGGAGGCATCTGCAAAATCACTGACAGTCCCGGGGCATCCAGCAGGCTGGTGTTGGGGGAGAGGGAAGCACATGCAACAAATGCCAAACAGGAAACTTCCACCAGGCAGTGCAAACAATAACATCACCAAACGCTCTGCAAAGAACTGGAACACATGAGAGGATGGTCTTGTGACTACCGGGATTCAAGGATTGGTTGTCTCATCTGTTTGCTATGAAATATGAGATGCAAAATAACTTTGTCAGATCCTAACTTGAACCTCATTATCAGTGTCAGCAGAAGCACGTCACAGGAATGGCTTTTTGAATGACCGAAAGCGAATACAGAGCCACATTTTTTAAGCTCACAGAGTCACCTACGAAATTTTGTCCCCTCAAAATGAAAGATTTGGCCCCACTTAGAAATGATCACTCCAGCTTCACCCACATCCATACTCTTCACACTTGTTTCACACATAATGTGCACAACCAGAATGAAATCTTCTTTCATGGGCTAAGTCTTGCAACTCGGAATTTGATAAGCATCAAAGGTAACTCTTCTGGGGAGAGTCAGTCCTTGGTAGAGCCTGGATATTTCTTTGGAGCCTCAGAGTACTGAGACACAACCAATTTTAGTAATTCCTGAACTTTACACAGATGTCAGCAGCTTGACTACAGAAAGTTAGCTCTCTTTGCTAGAACACCAGCCTGTGTCGCTGGGTTTAATCTCTTTATAATTCTTTGGCACCAGATCTGGCACAGGTCTCTGCCGAGGCTGTTTCCTGACTTGAGTGTGCAGCAGAATTTCCCCTTTTTAGGTTACAAACTCAGAGCATTCACTCATCCCAGCCACTCTCTCCACCATGTCAATTTTAAACACTCTCATTAACAACATTTATGAAACGTTGGCAAGGTGGCAACTATCGTGAGTTGTTCCTGCTATACACGGGCATTTCATAGGATTGAAACACATGCAGGAACTTGCCACAGCAGCTAGGATTATAAAAACACATTGATATGTACCTCTTCTGAACGCTAAGAATTCTAAGCTGAATTGAGCACCCTGGGACAAGGGTCGTGGTTTGCCCAGTGACCCTCAAAGGTTACAGGCAAGCCCACGAATAACAGTCTTCTTGTGTCAGTGTTTTGGGCAGTGTCAGGCTGCTCTCTTGCTGCCTCACCACGTGGAGTCTTGGTCCCCGTGCTCTGCCTTTGGGGCTGGGATGGACCCTCCTGCGCTGAGATGGACAAATCTCATTTGAGCTTTGTGGTCTCCCTGGGAGTCAGAGCACTGGGCCAGGGTCAGCATCATAGTGAGTTTGGTTTTCTACTGCCCCATAATCCCCAGTCTAGTGAACTGCATTTGTCCTGGCTCTCACCCTTTCCTATTAGCCACGCAGTGCTGTCACCTACCCCCAGCATGCTCCTGGCCATTAAATACACAACTTCGTATGAATTGGTAGCACCGATGTTAGCAACCCAGCTTTCACTTCTCCACTCCCATGAAATCACGCACTTGAGCAGGCAACTTTTGAGGGCCTGCCTTTGTCCTTTACTCTGAAAACTGTTCGTCCTCCATTCTCCCCCTACTCCCCACACCCCCTCACTCACTGACTGAATGGTCTTGGCCCATCACACAAACCCATTTCCTAGACACTGCTAATGGAAATAGCGGTCGATTCCGGCTTCAGCTGGACCATTCAGATTCTCTGGATATTTGATAGGGGCCCTGGAAGTCAGTCGAGGGAGGCCACAAGTCACAAGGCGATGAGGAATGGGAGCTGGAATCAGTGTCAGAGAAACCTGGAGCCTGTGCGTGCTGACCTGAGGGAGGAGTGGGACCTGGGGCCCAGCAGAGGAGACCAGTCCACGCTCAGACCAGAATGAAGCAGAGGTAGCTGAGAAGGAGGGATGAAAAGAGTTGCTACAGCCCAGAGCTGTGTCTTCTCAACTAATTTGTCCTTTTGAGTGGGTTTGTTTCTTACAACCAAACATTCCCTGATAGAAACCACACACCAAAGTTGCCCATGACCCCCAAACTCTGGCTTTTTCTCAGTCCTCATCCTCCTGCAGCATCTCTGTAGCATCTGACACTGTCACTCCCACTTTCCTCAAACCTGTCTCCACTTAACAAGGTGCTACAAAATCCTATTCTCTTTTTTCTTCTCCAGTTGCTCCTCCCGCTCTCTTGGTAAAACCATTTAATGGGATTCAGGATCGGGTCTTCTAGCCTGGTCTCCTGGGAACAGTCCATTGGTTTCCACAACTTCCTCTGTTGAGCCCAGGTAGAAGGCTCTAAAGCTAGCCGCCAGCCCTGACTTCCCTCTCTACCCCAACTGCATTTCTAACTCTCTGATGGCTATCTCTGCTTAGATGACTCACAGCCACTCAACCTCTTGAAATGTCAATTTGATATCTTTCTCCAAGCCACCCCCTCCCTTGACTTTCCCATTTCCGTTCAGAGGACTGTGTTTTTCCAGTCAAATCCCCTGGGACTCTCATGGTGACTCTGCACCCCACGGTGATTTCTTGCTTAGTACCTGCATCCCTACCAGCCCAGAAACTCCAGGAGGGCCCGGATTACATGAGTGTGGTGTACAACCGTACCCTCCTTCCCAGAGTCTGGTACATGGGGGTCACTTAAATGTTTGCTGACTGAATTGGAAGAATGAATGATTATCTTTTATTTTTCCCTCTGCTCCATTCCTCTTGTCTTTCCAATATATACTCACCAAGCCCTCTACATTCTTCCTTCCCAATGTCTCTTTCATTGTCCCCTTCCTTCCCATTTCCTTTGCCTCTGGGCCAGACCTTTATCACTACCCGTTGGAGCTACCAAAGAAGCAAGCTGGTCTCCTTGATTGCAATTAAAAACCTGATAAGTAGAATTCTGGGAAGATGGTGGCAGCAGAGTTTTTAGATCTCCCCAAATCTCCTTATATAAACAGACAGAGCAACTAGATAGAAAAAAAGAAAAAACCCATGGACAATTACAACAAAACTAGATGACAAGGTTTCCCCTGAACCTCAACCACCAACAGCCACAAGACCCACCTTGCACTGGTGTCTGTGCAGGAGGAAGCGGAAGGAAGTACCAGGGTAGTGTCAGCTAGAGCTGAGAGCAGGAAACCCCAGACAGCCCACAGGGATTCACTGGAAAGACAGGGGCCAATGTGGAAGCAGAAGCTAAAACTGGGAGGTGTTTTGCCCCTATACACACACATATGCAGATCTTATGCACTAGATTGTACATGGTGTAAGGGGGATAAGGAATTTCAGTCTGTGCATTTCTGATTCATGGAACATCCTATGACATAGACACACGCACACACACACACTCACACTCTGTGTTTAACTGAACTGCAGGATTCTCTCACGAGGCTTAGAATCCGCCCTCCTTCAGTGTGATCTGATGATTCAGTTTTAACTGACACCGAGTCAGACTCAGAAACACACAGTCTTTGTCAGGATCACAGGGCAGCTCAAGTTGGCAGCCACAAGGTCAGAAACAAGTCTGGAAAGGTACTTTATTGAGTTTAGAGAAACACTGTGTAAACATGTCAAAGTCAACACCATCCAGAGTTTTAAAATAACTTTTCCCATAAAAGAGGGCCTTAAGGGCTCTCTTAAATCATCACCCCACAGACCATAAATACTTGAAAATCCAATTTGCAATGGGCAGAATCATAACAGAGGCCAGAGAAGTTTCAGTAATCTTCTGGCCAACCCTTATTTTAGAAACAAAGAGACTAAGGCTTAGATCAATAGGGACTTGTCCCACCAAAAGTAACCGGCAACTTCTTGGAAAGGAAAAAACACAGTTCGTATGGCTTCGGAGACAGTCGGGGCGGGGGGGGGGGGGGGGGGAACGGAAAGAAGCACAGATGTGCCTTTAATTTCCTTTTGTGAGAAAAAAAGGAAAGAAATGCATTTATCCCTCTAATCTCAGTAGCCAAACCAGTTTAAAGGCACACGTTGCTCAAAAGGAATAAAGCCATCAATCTGAGACTGACTTACCCAGTATCCTCCTAGCACGAGGAGCAGAGGGGGCAGAGGCCCTCTCTTCGTGAGGTTCTGCCTTTTCAGCACTGCTCTCCGCCCGCGCTCTGTCTTCCCCCGGGATCACATGGAAGTGTTCTATAAATGTGCATTGGCTTAAGGCTGGGAACACTGGCCTGGGAGGCGGCAGCGTGTGAGCAATCTGACCCAGGCCAGGCGGCAGCTTTCCAGAAGGCTCTGTAGCCCAGAGGGAGGACAAGGGGCAGGGAGCTTGCAGGTACGAGAGCCTGCCGCTCTCTGCTTTTCTCACTCGAAGATCATTTGGGATCTCAATCCAGGCTCAAGAGCCTTGGGCTGCAACTTAATTTACTTGGGGCAATTCTGTATTTTAGGACCAGCCACTTTTCAAAACACAACAGCCTTAAACAAACAAGCAAACAAACAAACAAAACAGGAAAAGCTAGTGCATCTGGAAAACAGGGACAAGTTATCGTCAGCTTCTACCCACCTCATAAAATCAAGTTGTCCTTTTTGAGAATGTTGATATGCTCCCTTGAGAAAGGGAGCATGAGCAATTACTCTTAGGCCAATTCTAATTGGCAAAGCTACCTAAAAGTCCATCGGTACTGGGGCTGGCCAGGGGTCTGAGTGGTTAAGTTAGCGTGCTCCGCTGCAGGCGGTTCGAATCCTGGGCACGGACATGGCACTGCTCATCAAACCACGCTGAGGCAGCGTCCCACATGCCACAACTAGAAGGACCCACAATGAAGAATATACAGCTATGTGACGGGGAGCTTTGGGGAGAAAAAGGAAAAATAAATAAAATCTTTAAAAAAAGAAAGTCCATCAGTACTTGACAAATTAAATGTGCAACCATACGGTAAAAAACTAGGCAACTGTTAGAAAGCACGTGGAGCTCTTTATGGACCAATACTGAAAACTCTCTAAGAAACACCATTGAATGAGAAAAAATTAAGGTTCAGAACAGTGTGTATGCTACTATTTGTTTAAAAAAAAAAAGGAGGGTATAAATGTATGTGTGCACACTACATTATATTTACTACATAAACTCTATGCTCTGAAAAATCACACCATACCATATATAATATACTATATTGTAATATGTAAATTAATGACTCTTTCTGGAAGTTCACACAAGAAACTAGTGACAGTGGCTGCCTCCAGGGAGGGGAAGGGACAGGGAGGGGTGGAGAGTGAGGGACAGAGAAAGAGGAAGATTGCCTCCTCATGTATTTCCTTTTCTATTCCAGGAGTTTTACGTCATGCGAATAGTAATTTTTCAAAGAAAATTTAAAAGGTAATCTAGTTTACATTTGAAATATTTAATTTTCAAAATTACTATTCAGAGTGCTGAATTCAATGGATCATAACTCATTTTTTTCACATATTTACAAGTTTTGATTGGGTTGGGCAGGAGATTCCTTGAGAAGACAGAGTTTTGCAATCACTAAAATCCTGTAATATCGAAGGACCAACGGGTGAATTCTGAATGGGGGGTCTGAAGGCTGGAGTTTTAGTCCTGACTCCTCTGCTTTCTAGCCATGACTTGGATCAATTGCCCAAACGCTTTCATCGGGTGTAACATGGCCCCACCCGCCACCTTCTGCACAGGCCCAGCGTGACCTAGACAAGACCATGTATATGAAAACCCCCTAAAAACAGAAAACCTTTATTCAGGAATAGAGCTGTTCAGAGTGATCACATTTTATAAGGTTTTCCTGAAGTTCTTGTGTAATTCAACCCCCAATAATTTGAGTCAAATTTTCCCATAAGAACAAGCACAAAAGTAAAGGGAACACGTTCAGAGAGAGGGCCTGTATCTCTGCCCACTGTGGCTTATTTTCCCCTTAGCGCTGTTTTTATGCTCTCAGCATCACTTCTCATCTTGCACAGTTTTCCTCGAAATTAACATCCTGGCACACCATGGGGCACTATGTGGGCTTCCTGCGACGCTTTCTTTCACATCCGTCTGTTCCTAGTTTATTAACCCCAAAGCATTTTTTTAGTCCTCATATTAGTACCAACGCATAATGCTTGGGTGGAATTGCTTTGAGATGTAGAAACGCTTTTTAATCACACTAAAATCACAGGCCGAAGTTCCCATGCCTATAAACAGTGTGGTTCCCACAATCCTGAGAAAAACCGCAGGGAGCTGCTTATGGCGGAAGTGGCGCCACCACGTGGCAATGGTGTCAGTTTGTCTCATTCATTTATCCAGTCAGCTTTGACGTGATTCCTGGCCAAAACACAAATTAATTAATTACCAAAAGCAAAATGTTTTTGTAATTTGGGGAGACTTGAAAAATTTTTAAATTTTCTCATAAAGGGAGGTTTTACTAATATTTTTGTTTCATATTACTTATTTGCCAAATTCAAACTCACGTAAACACAGCCTTGCTGAAAATTACTGGCATATGGCAGAGGACACAGAGAAAATAGAACATTTCCTAGAACTGCTGATTATTTAAAAGTTCTGAGAGGAAAACAAACTCAAAGTAATGTTTAGTATGACAGTAAACAGGCAGAATTATAAAAATAAAAAGATAATGTTTATGGTACATTATCTCCATACGCAGTGAAAAAGAAACTCTTTAATGAAACAAACAGAACACACAAATTTAACTCCTTTCCTTCGAGTTTTCATTAAGGCAATAGTAAAAAATATATATATATTTTTAAGTTTCTTGGGATGAAAATGAAGCAAACTGGGATGGCACATCAGCCAACAAAAGATTGCTCCATGGGACCGGCCTGGTGGCACAGCAGTTAAGTTGGCACATTCCGCTTTGGCGACCTGGGGTTCCCCAGTTGGGATCCTGGGTGCGGACATGGCACTGCTTGGCAAGCCATGCCGTGGCAGGCGTCCCACATATAAAGCAGAGGAAGATGGGCACAGATGTTAGCTCAGGGCCAGTCTTCCTCAGCAAAAAGAGGAGGATTGGCAGATGTTAGCTCAGGACTAATCTTCCTCAAAAAAAAAAAAAGATTGCTCCATGTTTTTGGATAATGGGAAATGGATGGAGGACTGGTCAGGGAGGAATCAGGGCAGAGGGGCCTCAGCCTAGAGTTGGGGAGAGAGTGGGCAGAGGGGGCTTCAGCCCAAACAAGACCAGTCTGCCCCACAGACCCAGGAGAGGCTCTGAAATACCAGGAACAATGGAGGGAGCAGAACTGGGCCTGAAAGTGGAAAATAGATGTAAGCAGAGCCTACCCACCTTGTCCCGCCTTCCCCAGCGCCTACCAAGCAGACAAAAGCAAAATCACAAACAAAAACCAACCCCGCCTTGTATTCTGAAAAAAACATTCAATAGAAGGTTGAAGGCAAGCATAATAAATTATCTCAAAAAAAATGGAATTAAAGAAAGATTTTAAAAATGAAAAAAAGTACTAGAGGCTTAGAGAATCAATCCATGAGGCCCCACATCTGATCAACAGGAGATGCAAACACGGAACAAAAAAGTGGAAGGAAGGAATTGTCAAAGAGTAATTGAAGAATGTTTCCCAAATTTGAAGAAGGGAAATCTCCAGATTGCAAGGGCCCAGCAGGTGCCTGGCACAGTAACATAAGAATGTCCCTCACTGTCCTGTGGGTTGGCTGAGCTCAGCTGGGTGGTTCTCGTGTTGGGGGAGGGCTCTCGTGCAGTCAGACAAAAGCAGGACCAGGAGTCATCTAAAGGCTCAGTGGGGTTGGACATCCGAAACGCTCACACAGGCTCCGAGTCAGGGCTCATCTGTGGCCTGCACATGGCCTCTCCATGTGTCTTGAGCTTCCTGACAGCATGGCGGATGGGTTCCAAGAGTATATGTTCCAAGAGACAGGGAGTAGAATATGCCAATCTCTTAAGGCCTGGATCCAGAAACTGGCAGTGCCACGTCCACTGTACTCTATTGGTCAGAGGTGACGGAGCTCAGATTAATGCGGAGGAGACGTAGATCCCCCATTTCAGTGGGAGGAGTGTCAAAGAATTCACGGCCATCTTCAATTCACCACTGATCCTAAATGTTTCTAGAAACAAAACAAAATAGGTCACTTACAAAGTAATGAGAATCAGAACCAAACTCGTTTTCCAGTGCTCTGTCCCTCGTGTCCACACTGCAACTGCATGTGCCTTCCGGAAGTTTCTTGAATGTGTCAGACTCATTTTATCCTCAAAGACCTTTCTTTGCTGTTGCCGCTGACTAGAACATGATTTCTCTGTATCTTCGCATGACTCATTACTTCTCATGATTCAAGTCTCATCTCAAGTGTCGCCTCGTCAGAGAAGGTGTCCCTGCCCATCATATCTAAAATAGCAGTCCCCAGTCAGCATTTGCGCCCTTGGCCTTATTTAAATTCTTCATAGCACTTATCACCACCAAGTCTGACTTCTTGTTTCGTTTTTGTTTGTTGTTTGTCTCCTCCATGAAGCAGGGACTTTGTCTTATTCAACATTCTATCTCTAGTGCCTAGAGTAGTACCTGGAATGTTTGTTGAGTGACTGTTGAATTAGAACCCATTTCAAGCAGACAATGGAACAATGCCTTTAAATTTCTGGTGAAACCAATATTTTCAACTCAAAATTCTATGTCCAGCCAAATCATCCACCACGTCAAAGGGCAGAATAATGACATTTTTCAGACTCATAAGATTTGCCTCATTTATTCCTCTTCTAAGAAAGTGCCTCAGCACAATCAGAGCATAAACTAAGGAAGGTTTTAAACATGGAATCCAGAAAGCAATGGACTCAACAGAGGAAAGCAGGAAAGTGAAGCCCCATGGTGACAACTGTACAGCTAGACTGGAATTGCAGCTCATCCAAATTGAAGCGGGCAGACAGGGGCCCTGGGATGGAGATCTCCAGAATAAAAGGAGCATTTCCATGGAACAGGGGATTGAATGAAGAGGTTGGGAAACACTGATGATATATTTCTTCAAATAGTATAGTCAAAGCAATCAGAAACTATAGAGGGGGGGCCAGCTCCATGGCATAGTGGTTAAGTTCGGCACACTTCACATTGGCAGCCCAGGTTCACAGGTTCAGATCCCAGGTGTGGACCTATACTACTCATCAGCCATACTGTGGTAGTGACCCACGTACAAAATAGAGGAAGACTGGCACAGATGTTAGCTCAGGGTTAATCTTCCTCACCAAAAAAAAAAAAAGAAGAAGAAGAAGAAATAAAAGAAAAGAAACTGTAGAGGAAAGCAAAAGTATAAGAAAGAGAATGTGATCAATAGTCATATTGATCACTAGCTCTGTATTAAACAATATTCACAGAAATCCAATAATAAAAACATTGCTCATTGATTTTCATATTTGAGAATCAACCTATAGATGAAGCACAGATGGTTCACTTGTGGTTACAAAACAGCTTTGATGACTTTGTGGTGGACCCTGTGCTGCACTGTCCAGATCCTCCTCCAGGGAAAAAAGGACTTATTTATCCCCCAGCTGCTGGAAGTGCTGCCGGCTGACGGGCCTCAGCTGTCTGTCCCTTTGGGGGTGGCCTCAGCCGCAGAGAGATGTGTGGCGTGAAATTCACGTTCTCCGCCTGCCCAGTCCTGCTTCCTTCCCTTCTGCGGTAGATCCCCTAACAGAACTCCTGCATGCTGATCTGTTTCATGGTCTGCTTCCTGGGGAGTCCAACCTGTGACAGTTGGTACAGGAAGTGATGTGTCCCAAAAAACAGATAGTAGGATGGGGTTTTGGAGCTGGGTCACCTGTTACCTGGCTGACAAGGAGGACACCATCACTAGGGGCAGGTGGCACACAGATGGTCCCTGGCACAAGATGGCAGTGCAATTGTTAAGATTTTTGTTGGTGGTGAGCTCAGATGGTACTTCTTGTGAAGGAAATGTACTAGCTGGCATGATATGTCAGGCGTTAGAGACATGAAAGAAATAGTGACTATAAGGCTATTGCCAAGCTTGATGAACAGCCTGAAAAAAGATAACAAATAGGTGAGAGAGATTCATCAGCAATGATAGCTAAGTGTGCAAGCCAGAGGGCCAGGCATGCAGTCAGCATGTCTGGAGATTGGTTGCAGACAGAAGGATTAGGCAAATAAGTAAATAAATTAACGATAATGGTAACCAGGTTTCTCACTGTTGAGAAGGGATTTATAAATATGGAAAGAGGGAAAGCTGGAAAAAAGACAGAAGTACTGGATTGGAATTAAAGGTATTGGTGTAAACTCATGTTTTAAATCTATTATCTATCTATCTATCTAGGCATAAATAAAGATATAAGATAAACACAGATGTATGTGTTTATTAGGCATAAGTATATATATATATATATATATATATATACAACATACATATATTTCCTGGGTCTGTTTCCTGAGAGGGTCTAGAAGCAATGATACCCCAGCAGCAATGAGTATATTGGGCACCAGGTTTTGGTTTCTAAATACCACTCCCCTCTAAAAGAAACCAACTTGGTTGGAGCAATGACTGATTCCAGGGCTGAGGTCAGGAAAGCACAAGATGAGACTACACATCTTGCTGTGCCAGAAAAGTAAGGAAGTGCTCGAAGAATGAAAGGTGTGTGTTAAGAAGACAGAGCAGACACTTGGAAGGGGCTCCCAGTTGCCAAATCGGGGACAGTTTAAGCGTCAAAGTAAACAGTGATAGTGACAAATACAACCCAGATGATACTTATATGAAGGAATAAGCGAGATGGGAAAGCTCTTTCTTGTAGCACAATGTCAATGAATAAATTTGTGAAGAATGATGGCAATAGAAAACACCATTTAGCAGTCATCATAGTGGTGGTTAATTCAGGTAGGAATCAATAACGAAGACTAAGGCTGGTGACTCACAATTTTAAAAAGTAGAAGATATTGACGTAGTCCTGGATTGTGTCCCCACAATATACTCATCAACTACGAAGGGAAAAAGGATTCCTTTATGGTAGAGAAAGCTGACAGGCACCAGCATGACCAGGTGATCAAGATTCATATCATCACTTGGGCAGGTAGACCTCACGTGACCCTGCTATGAAGAACGGATAAGAATGTCACTCCATTTCGGTGGTATTCCTGCCAAGGATGCTTGGCCTGGGTCTGGACATGAGGAAACATCAGACGGACCCAGATTGAGGGAGAACCTCCAGGATATATTCTTGACAGCTGTCAAGATCATGAAGATGATGAAAGACTGAGGCACTCTTCCAGGTCGAAGGAGACAAAAGAGAAAGACAGCTCACGGCAACACGTGATCCTGGATGGAATCTTGGACCAGAGATGTTGGGACATTGGGGGCTGGATTATAGTGTCAATTTCCTGATAGGGATTGTGGTTAAGCAGGAAAGAGTCCTTGCGTGTGTCTGGGACACACTGAGGAAAGATGGACATCATATCTGCAACTTGATCCCAAAAAAGAACAGTGATGAGTATCTATATCTGGGGGGGGGGGCACAAATAAAACATTAACAATTGGGGATATGCGAGGTCTTTGCATTCTTCTTGAAACTTCTCTAAGTTTGAAAATATTTCAAAATGAATTACTTTTTAAAAATGGTGATACTTGTGCTCTCAGACTACCTGACCAAATTGTATTAAAACTAAGTGGGGGGACCAGCCCAATGGCTTAATGGTTAAGTTTGGCATGCTCTGCATTGGCCACTCAGGTTTGCAGGTTTGGATCCTGGGCGCAGACCTACACCACTTGTCAGCCATGTTGTGGCAACGACCCACATATAAAATAGAGGAAGATTGGCATAGATGTTAGCTCAGAGCTAATCTTCCTCAAGCAAAAAAAAGACAAAGATTGGGAACAGATGTTAGCTCAGGGCAAATCTTCCTCAGCAAAAAACAAACAAACAAAAAAACCCCAAAAAACCACCTAAGTGAGGTGAGGAATCAGGAATCAGGATTGGGACATGCACCCTAAAGGTCAATGGCTTCACTGGGCTGATGTAGCCACTTCTCAGACACCACCACCCTTCTCTTTCCAGTTCAGACTGGGGACAGGGCCTGTCCCACCATAGTTCTCAACTCTGTAGAAAGCAAGTATTTCAGGCTGGGTTGCAGTAACTCCTCTTGGCTGAACAAGTGATTGTGACACAAGAATAGGGACCCCTTTGCACTCTTGAAAATGCCAAGGTCATTCATGATATCATGCTCTCATTCATGATAGCAGAAAGGTGGAAGCCATCCAGATGGATAATCAAAATACGGTCTAGCCATACAATGGAATATTACTCAGCCAGAAAAAGGAATGAAGTCCTGATACACGCTACAGCACGGACACATCTTGAAAATGTCATGCTAAATGAAAAAAGACAGACAAAAAAAGACCACATATTGTATGATTCCATTTAAATGAAATGTCCAGAAGAGGCAAATCTGTAGAAACAGAAACTGAGTTAGTGGCTCCAGGGGCTGGGGGAAGGAGTGAGGGATGGAGAGTGACTGCTCATAGGTAGGAGGCTCCTCCTGGGGTGATCAAAATGTTCTAAAATTGACTGGGGTGGTGGTTGCACAACACTGTGACTATGATAAAAACCATTGAATCGTCTACTTTAAAGGTGTGAATTTTATGGTACATGAATTATATCTCAATAGTAACAAAAAACAATCTCACTCTGGCCTTGAGAGGTGAGTCAATGTTTAAATTGTTCTGCGTCTCCCAGGTCTTGCCTTTAGATTGTGGTCCGTGGTCAGCAGCATTGGCATCCCCTGGGAGTTGGAGATGGCCGTTGGACGCCCCTTCCCAGAACTACTGAATCAGAATCAGCATTTTTAACAAATCCCAGGTGATTCAAATGCACGTGAAATTTTGAGAAGCACTGGTCTGGGGCATTATTGACGCGATATAGCCCAGTGTTGGGGTGACAAATACGTAGCTGCTTTGATCACATTAACATTAATTCAGTGACATGAGAGAGATCAGAAAAAATGCTTTTTTAATTTGTTGCCTTTTTAAACTTCTTTGTTTAGAAATTCTCCTTAATGTTTAAAAAAAAAAGAAAGAAAGTATAATCAGGGAAAGGTTTGGAAGCTGGTGTGAAACACAGGGCTCAAGCATGTTACAAAATATCCCCAAGCTGACACCGTATTTTGATTTTGGTTTTTCTGCGGGTTGGAAATGACTTCAGGTGCAGAACTTTTGCTGGCCGGCTGCGGTTTCTGATATAAGTGCTGTTTACGAATACGACGGTTGCTTTCTCAGAAAAATAGGGAAATGCCTGTGGGGTGGAGAGGCTAGCCATCCTCTTCAGACCTTTAGACCCTTAAACCTTTAAATCCTTGAAAATATTTGCACTTTTTGATTAATAATTTGCACTTATTGTTTGACAGTGCAGATGAAAAATTAATGAATTTCATATTAAATTTCTCTCCTGAAATGATAAAATTAACACATCACTGCAGCGGTACAGGTTTAACAATCCCTCGCTTTCTTGTCTCCCCATTCCCACCCAGGTGAGCGCTATTAAGAGTGCAAACACCTTTCTCTGGGTTCTTATGTGAACACAAGCAGCCCCTCAGCTCTCTGGCCCAACTGCAGCGAAGCAGGCGCATCCTTGGCTGTCCGCGCCTGGCATGGGGTCGGAGGGGAGAGCTGAAGAGCTGGGCGCCCTTCCTTCTCACATTGTCCTATGTCTTGCGCACCTTGACCCAGAGGCCTAGACAATAAAGGCAGGTATGTCCCAGTCCTGGGCTCAGCTTCTTCTCAAAACTTTTCAGATCAGTGTCTAGACTTGGGGGAGAATCTTGGGAAAGAGAGAAGTCTCTGGATCTGGAAAGTTCTACCCCCTAGAACTTTGCATGGCTGTCTCCTCCTCATTATTCAGTTCTTAAATGAAATGTCAGCTTTTCAGAGAGGGTTTCCCTGATCACTCCGGCTAAAGTAGCCCCCTGGACCCCTCACTGCCTAATTAGTCCTAACGACAATATGCTTTGTAATTTCATCATATTACCATCGTCTGAAATTTTTGATTTATTTCTTGCTTTTTTTTTTTTTTTGAGGAAGATTAGCCCTGAGCTAACATCTGCCGCCAATCCTTCTCTTTTTGGCTGAGGAAGACTGGCCCTGAGGTAACATCCGTGCCCATCTTCCTCTACTTTATATGTGGGACGGCTGCTACAGCATGGCTTGCCAAGCAGTGCCATGTCCACACCCGGGATCCAAACCGGTGAACCCCGGACCACAGAACGTGCCCACTTAACCGCTGCACGACCAGGCGGGCCCCAAATACTTCTTGCTTATTGTCTCTCTCCTCGATAAGATTGCTGGCTGGCATCTGCCCATGACCTCAGAGATCTTGTCTGTCTTGCTCACTCTGCAGAGCCTGGCATCTAATGGGCACAGAATGCATTTGAGCTGAACAGTCTGTGTGGCAGACCTGCGGATGCCCAGCCCTGCACCTGCTGGCCACCTCTGAGCTCACCTGCAGCAGCCAGGGACAGTTCTCCACTTGTCAACAGCTCCCCACCTGGAGTTCCTGGCATTTTCCCTTTTTATCAGTTTTAGCTCCCTCATGTTTTTGCAGAAAATTCCTTTATTTTCTGTGAGCCCAGCAAGGCCATACAAGTTATGGCGTATACAGGATCCGGTTGTCTAGCGGGAGCCTCTTCAGAGTGTCTAGTCTGATACCCTCCTGCGATTATTTTTCATCTTTCAACGAAGCGGTTCCCAAACATGGAGCATCAGGCTTGGGGTTCTGAGGCCCCAGCTGCCTCATCTGCTGCTCTCCTCGCCTTCACTCTACCCTGACTCCCACCTCATCCTCCTTCTCATCTCAGCTTACCTCGACTCCGCCATCTAGGTCTAAACGCTTGCCTAGTGCCTAATCCTGTACTTCCCAGCACTTAATGTGGCAGGCGTGATATATTCATCTGCGATTTCATTTGCCTGATGTCTGACTCTCTCCAAAAACGGTAAGCTCCATGAGTGTGGAACCCTGTGTGTTGTCTTCGATACTGTATCTCCAGCATCTAGCATGCGGCTTAGCACATAGTGGGCACTCAATAGACATTTATTAATAAATGCCCAGAAAGGGGGCAGATTTTCATCACAGATTCATGTAATCACTAGCACAGCAGGGGCTACCAGAGAACTAGGGTGTTGAAAGTTTTTACTAACTTCTGACTTTTCCTGGAAGCTTGACAGAGTAGGAGAACCGAGACTTCCCTGAGAGGCATGTGGAATATTGAATTACACTGCCATGTTCGTGTTCTTGACACCAGCCACAATAAATGCATTGTTGATGCTCTAACTCAGCCGTGGCTGGACATACACAGCCAAGTCTAGAATTCCTAGCACCAAATCAGATCTGACCAGAAGTTGGCTGCCTTCCCTAGAGGGCATGTTGCCTGAACTATTATAAACTTTGTTTCCCACCTGGGAATTGACAGGTTTTCGCATTTGACTTGCAAGAGGCTGGTAACCAGCTACAGCCTGGTGGAGACTTCGTGACACGAGGGGACCCATTTTCTCCCACTCTGCCCCACTTCCAGCTCTTCTCTCGCACTCTCCTCTCTGCCTGGTGTTCATTAGGTCCTGGTGACAGATATCCCCCTTCGGGTTACTCCTCACTTCACAGTTCCTCAGGGTCATGTCGTGTTAATTAGGAGGTTAATCCAGAGGCTTCATCTCCCAGGAAAGGAGGACGGAGTCCACTCAGTCAGCTCTTCTCACCACACTGCTCTCTACTTCATCATCTTGCAACCCTCTTTGTTCCTAATTAATTGTGCATGACCACCTGTGATAATCAGTCTTTGCTGTTTGGGGTACAGTTCCTACTTTCTGGATGTATCTGGTTGCACAAGTTAGGATTCTTCATTTTTTGATACTAGAAAATCTAAACCAAGTTGGCTTAAGTAGGAAAGAAATGCATTATTCAGATGGTTTTGTCTACAAATAACAGAACATCCGATGAAAAGTGGTTTAAGCAAAGACATTTATTACCTCCCCAAACAAGATGTCCAGAGGAAGGGCAGTTGCAGTGTTGGTTCAGCAGCTTAGTTATGTCACCCAGGACTTAGGTTCTTGCTGCCTTGCAATGTTAATTTGTTAATTTGTTAACTTTTCCTCACATGGTCACAAGATGGCTGCCACATTTTGAGCAACACATGTGGGCATGACAATATTTGGCTAAAGAGGAGCATTTCCTCTTAGTGTCTATTTTTATTGTGGAGAAAACATTTCTGACAAGACCTTCAATGGACTTCTCCTTAGTCCCATTGCTCAAGATGAGGCCACATTCCATGCCACAGATGGAAGGGAAGGAAGGTGAGTACCTGGCACTTTTTTGGCCTCTATAGTGGAAAGTGAGCTCTGACAGTAGGGAAGAAGGGCTGGGGAAACAGACAGTGTGTTTCCCAGGCTCCCTTACAGTTAGGTTGAGGCCACGTGACCAGCTCTGGCCAACAGACTGTGAGCAGCCATGACATGTGCCGCTTCCGGGTTGAGGCAATTAAATCAATGCCCCAACCCTGCACTGCCTACTTCTAGATGTCCAGTTACACAAGAAAAACTGCAGCGATTTTGACTAAGGCACTGCAGTGACGTTTCTATTATACCTGTGTCGGTGCAAATAACTCAGAACCAATCTATCAATCAAGATGGGGGTGATTTCATTATGATGGACACAGCACGTAGCAGGTCTATGGTCTCGAGCTGGGTGTCACAGGTGAGCACAGCAATCAATTCCCAGCCTAGAGAGAGATGCTTATCCTTAAGGAAATGCCAATGTGGGGGAAGCTGCACCTTTATCTTAAGGGCATTTGTTCTTATCTTTGGGACATAGCAAATGCTCAAAGCAGATATACAATGCATGCTCAATGGCCATGTCAGGTCCTTTTGGAAAAAACAAGGTTAGGCAAAATTAGTTTTACACGAAATGGCTTCCTCATATACTCTAATATATCCTATTGCTTGCCATTTATTTATCATTTTACCCCTTTTGATCTATAATCTTTTGATAGAAAGCATCAACGATCAAAATATTGTCCCTGGGCACCAGGGTGGTTGCTGCCTGCCCAGGATCCATCATGTCCCTTGGTGCCAGGCTTTTATCTCATTTATTTTCTCAGTTGTCCCCACTGGCGGAAATAATCAGATGCAGTGGAAAAGCACAGAGGTGTATATATCAACAGAGCATTTCATAGAGTTTTTTAAAATTAATTTTAGGTTGTTACACAAACATTGCATATGATGACTCCTTATGTTTACATTGTTTATAATCATGGAATAAGTACAATAACAATAATTCAATATATTTGAAAAGATTAGTCTAAAATGAACTCTTAGGCATAGTCCCTATCAGAAAAGGACATTTGTCCAGGGTCATAAGATCGATCAACCATCTCAAGCTGCCGAGGAATCATTACTCTAGTTTGCATGCCAGTCTTACAACACTGAGTAAAGAAAACAACAATTGGTTTGAATATTATGATTAGTACAAGAATTCCAAGAAGTAATAGAAATAGGAATTGCAATCCAGATGGGAAACAGGAATTGATACTAGAAGGGAGCCAACCAAACAAATCAAACTGGGTGTAGGATCGCTTAAGGCATTCACCCGTTTCTTCATGTGCTTTAGCAGAGACAACTCAGTGGGAGACTCATCAGGTATAAAAACACAGCATTCTGTTTGAATGATTGCACGTGTCCCACCTTGGGATGTAGTAAGAATATCTAAGGCCATTCTGCTTTGAAGGACAGCCTTTCTCATTAAAGACATTACAGTATTTAATAAAGTTATCCCTTCTTGACTAACATTAACGGTTTGTTGAGTAAATTTAGTCAGAGTCTCTATATGTGATATGACATCTTCTAGCCCCAAGAAAGGGACAAATATAGCTGCTAGGTGATCATATCAGTGGAGCACTGAACAAGCCCATCTGGCCTTAAGGAGAGGGAGATTGGCAACAGATGTTAGCTCTGGGCGAATCTTTCCCTACATCCAAGGGAAGCCCAGAGTGCAGCTCCCTAGCCATCCAAGCAGCAGCCAAGGCCAGCGGTTTGTTCCTCATAACCACTGAGTTCCATTAGGAGTCACCCAATAAATGCCTGGTCTCTCAGACCAGTCTGTTCCAAACCAATCACTTTCTTTAGGTATAATAGGTCTGATATGACTCGGGGGGTATCCAGCCTATCTTTCGAGTATAATCTGGTAGCTTTTGTTTGGAATGATTTCTTTATTTCCAATAGAAAGGTGCTGGTGTGTTTGAAGATCCATGGCTAGGAGTCAGCCAAACATATCCATCCCAAATTTGTGTGAAACCTTCCACAGTTCTTCCTGTAATATCTGGCTTCTTTTGTTCATTTGCAATTTGTTGGCATAACTGGATGGTTTGAGCAACAGAAAAAGAGTAGGGGCCAGCCTGGTGGTGCAGCAGTTAAGTGCGCACGTTCTGCTTCTCAGCAGCCCAGGGTTCGCCAGTTTGGATCCCGGGTGCAGACATGGCACTGCTTGGCAAAAGCCATGCTGTGGTAGGTGTCCCACGTATAAAGTAAAGGAAGATGAGCACGATGTTAGCTCAGGGCCAGCCTTCCTCAGCAAAAAGAGGAGGATTGGCAGTAGTTAGCTCAGGGCTAATCTTCCTCACCAAAAAAAAAAAAGAGTAGCTGTGTCCTGTATCATTAATAATACGGGCTATTATCCATGTTTTAGGATCATAATTAGTAATATCAGATGAACCACAAACACTGGAACCAGATCTTTCCATCACAAGAAATTGCTTCAGAGCTTTCCAATCTATGCCTTGAGAGGGACAGACCCACCACGGCAACTCAGAAGTGCTAGAAAGTGGACGTTGGTCAAATATCCAACAATTGGACTGATTTTTGTGTGTAGCAAAGGAATGTGCCCATTGCAGAGAAACATTGCCATCAGAGGCCCATTCGGATGTAGACTAGAAAAACAAACATAGTATTAGGAAAATCTTAAGTGACATTTTTTTTTGGTAATTAACAATAGTTTTTGTAATTAGGTTCCAATCTATCTTATAAAGTTGGGGAGTAAAGTATCGGGGTAGGAAAAGGGTAAGGCAACCTACAAATTGATTATTTTAGCAATTACATAAAGTTTAAACATTACAAGGGTTTAAATGAGGAGAAATAAGGTTAGGAGTACAGGCCTGGTCTAGAGTCTTGGGACAGCTATCTACAACAGATGTCATCTTCTTCTCATCCTGGTTTGGAGAGATTTGTCTCGGTCAGTCGAAGTTGTGAGAGCCTGGGGTTTGAAGCCCATTCAGGTGGAGAAGCCTTTTTTAAATGAGAAATGTGAATCCATGAATCTACCCCTTTTGATTTTACAGCACATGGGTTGGTTAAAAGCACCTGATATGGTCTTTTCCAACGGGGCTGCAAAGAGTCCTTTATCTGGTGTCTTTTCCAAGAAACAGCATCTCCAGGCTGTAATCCATGATCCTTAAGGTCTTCGTGTCCCGGGAGCTCACTGCGAAAAGAATCAGCTACCAATCTTTCATTTCTTTTAAGTGCCTCCACAAGACCTTGACAATAATGTAAAATGTCTCCTTTGAGTAAAGTCGGTTCATACATTCCTTCGTCAAATTACATAGGCCATCCAGGTATTATCTCGAAAGGAGACAGCCGATGTTTACCAAAGGGTATAGATCTAAGATTGAGGAGCATTAGCAGAAGAGCTGTTGGCCATGAGAGACTAAATGCTTCTGAAAGCTTTGCCAATTGAGTTTTGATTGTGCTGTTAGTTCTTTCCACCAATCCTGAGGACTGGGGATGGTAAGTGCAGTGGAAATGCTGCATTATTGGCCAAATATTACAAATAGATTTAATTCTTTGTCCAGAGAAATGAGTTTCCCCGGTCACTATGTAACTCAGTAGGAATTCCCCAAACAGGAATTATTCTTTCTAACAGTAATTTACCTACAGCTAAAGCTGTTGCTCTTCTGCAAGGAAAGCCTCAATCCAATATGAGAACACACAGATCATTACCAAGACGTATTTATATCCTTGAGACGGTGGCATTTGGACGAAGTCCAAAGGATCCCTTAGGAAGGGGAAAGTGGCCTTGTGATCCATGAAGTGGTTTCCCTGGATTATACTTTGGGCATAAAACAATGAGTATAGGCTTTATGGGCCACTGTGGTGGAAAGTTTCCAAAAGTACTCTTTTCCCCATAAGATCATCTTTTCACGTGCCCAATGGGTTAATTGGTGTATATGCTGGAGCAGTGGTAATTGCGCTCCAATAGGTACTGTGGGTTTTTTATTGGACCTGAATCACATCTGTGAGAGGATGTCAAAAATTCCCCCTTTTGACTGCCATATCTGCTTCTCTTCTTCCATGGCGATTTCTTGAGCCTGTAGAAGGAAGTATAACTGGGTTAGCAGAGTTAATAGGAAGCAGCAGGCATTCTCAAGGCTGGGTGGGGCAAGCCTTCAAGGCTGCTTGTTTAGCAGTTGCATGAGCAATCCAGTTTCCTTTAGCTTCCAAAGCATCAGATATGGAATGCCCTGGTATTTTAATAATTGCTAGTTGTCTCAGTAGTTGTATAGAATTCAATAATTCTGCAACCTGTTTTCCATTCTTTATAGGCTGACCTGAAGAGGTTAAAAACCCTCGTCGTTTCTGCAGCATTCCAAAGTCATGTGCTACCCCGAAAGTATAATGGCTGTCAGTGTAGATATTTGCTACCTGGTCTCTGGCCAATTGACAAGCTTGAGTTAAGGCAATTAACTCGGCTTGCTATGCTCATTTTATTTCTGGCAAATAAGAACTCTCAGTTATGTCTTCCGAGGATGTTACTGCATATCCAGCCCAATGACATCCTTGTACATCCTTTAAGACCCATCTCTAAACCAAATTAGATCAACACTCTCGATGGGAGTTTCTTGCAAAGCATTCCCAGAAGTAAGTAGGTAATCAGTTAATAAAATGCAGTCGTGGGCATCCTCCTCCTGTGATGCTGGTAGTAAAGTTGCAGGTTAACATTATTACTTTGGGGGCCCGCGCTATGGTTTAGTTGGCGCGTTCCGCTCTGGCGACCCAAGGTTTTGCTGGTTCAGATCCTGGGCATGGACATGGCACTGCTCATCAAGCCATGCTGAGGCAGCGTGCCACGTGGCACAGCCAGAAGGATCTATAAGTAGAATATACAACTATGTACTGGGGGTCTTTGGGGAGAAGAACAACAACAAAAAAAGACCATTGGCAACAGATGTTAGCTCAGGTGCCAATCTTTTAAAAAAAGATTATTACATAGGGCTATGGTAATATTAGGAGCAGAGAGCAACAGAACTTCACAGGAGGCTAGTTGGCTTGCAGAGTAATGCTGAGTGTGATGAGAATTTAGGAGAGATTCGACTGAGTGAGGAACGTAGATAGTTAAAGGAGACCCCATCACTGTTTCTTCAGTGGTCTTGCGTAAGAGGGCTACTGCTGAAATGGCTCTCATACAAGGCAGGAGCCCTTTTGCCACGGAGTCTAACTGCCGACTCTAATACCCTATAGGTCGATGTTGATCTCCATGCTTTTAAGTCAAGATACCTAAGGCATTTCCTTATCTTCGTGTATGAAAAGGGAAAATAGCAGGCTGTAATTAGGGTGCCCTAAGGCTGGTGCTCGACCCAAAATAGACTTTCAGGTAGTTTCTGCCTTCTCTCCTTCTGGGGTCCCTTCAATTAAATCAGGCTGGTCAGACTTTAGTCATGTAGATAAAAGCTGGGCAATAAGCGAAAAGTTAGGTACCTAGTTCTTGCAATATCCGGTTAGTCCCAGGAATCCCCTTAACTGTTTCTTTGTCTCAGGGAAAGAAAAAGCCAAGATTCCTTTCAGAATCAATCAACAGTCCATCCTTAGATATTAAGTGCCCTAGATACTTCACAATAGGCAGGCAAAATTGTAGTTTGTCCTTGGACACTTCATGCTCCTTATATGTTAACTATTGTAACAGATAAATTGTGTCCTTCTGAGAATGCAACTTAGTTTTTGAACTAAGAGTAAATCATTCGCATACTGAATTGAAGTGGACTCATTAGGGAACTCACCATTAGCTAAATCAGCCTTGAGTATCTGGGAAAAGTAAGTGGGGCTTTCAGTATAGTCCAGCGGCATAACCGTCCAGGTGTACTGGCGATCCTCCTACGTGGAGGCAAAAAGATGTGGGCTATTCTTTTCTATGGGAATGCTAAAGAAGGCACTGCATAAATCAATGACTGAGAAATAGCAGCTGTCACTTGCAATGGCTGAGAGCAAACTGTGTACATTTGGAACCACAGCGGGTCAGGGAATCACAATGTTATCTATAGCTCTCAGATCTTGAACAAATCTCCTGCCTTCTCCATTAGGCTTTTTTTTACTGGCAAGATAGGTGTATTACAGGTTCTGGTAGAAGGAATTATAAGTCTCTTTTCAAGAAATTCCTGAATGATTGGCCTTATCCCATTCAATGCCTCTGGTTTAAGTGGATATTGCCGAATATTAGGTAGACGCTTAGAGCTGTAAACAGTCACCTTAATAGGAGCGGCCGATTTAATTTTCCCAATATTTGAAGAGGATGATGACCATAATTCTCTAGGCGCTTGTAATAACAGGTCATCAGCTGCCGCTTCTTCCATTTGAGTCATTGATTTTACAATCATCAACCCGTCAGTTAACGACATGTTGGTCAGCATCTTGATTTTCTAAATTCAGAAACATTTCAGCCTTTTGCGAAAAGGCAATATGGGCATTGTATGCTTCTAGAAGATCTCATCCAATCAAATGAATTGGAGCACATTTAACCAGGAGAAACACAAGTTTTTTTGATGGTTCCTAAATGAAAAATTATCAGTTCTGGTTTAAAAACTGGCATTGGAAAACTTGAAACCCCTACCATTTGAACTGTCTGTTTACTCGGAGGGAGAGGGCAATGAATAAGGGTGGGGGTGAGGACAGATAAGGTGGCCCCGTATCCACAAGGGCCTTTAAAGTTTCCCCTGCAAGAGTTACCTCCACTTCCCCTAAGGTATTAGTGAGGAGGAGGGGAAATGCCCTCTGGTAACCCTCGGGGCATCCCTATTCCTGTTCGTTGTTGTCACACCCTAAGTCCCGTTTGAGTTTACGGCAATCTCATTTGACATGACCAGGCTTTTTGCAATAGTAACAGACGTGGTCATTTTGTTTCTGGTTGGATTTTAAAAGGGTGGCCTTTGCTGGGCCACTAAGCTGTTGTAGTTGTATTCTCATAACCTTAGTGACTTTCCCTTTTTGCTGCGGGGTTTAGATAGTTTATCCGCAACAGTGACAAGAGCACTGTGTGCATTAAGGTCCAATCCAGTTCATATCCCTTAACTAACTTTGCTAATTCCTCATCTAATCTGTCTAAGAAAATTGAATTATTTTGGTGATCCTAAAAACTTTCGGGAGCCATCCCAGAATGCTGTTTAAATATTTTCTCAAGACTTTCAAAATAATCAAAGATAGATTCTTCGGATCTATGCTTACATTGGTGCACTTTAGCCCAGTATATTTTTCTGGAGAAAACTACAGGAATGGCTTTATATAAGTCTCGAGCAATATCTGTACTTAAGGTCATGAGGCTCCTGCTTATGGAAATCCTCCAGGGGATCTCTCCAATTTGCCTCTTTTATCCATTCCTTTCCTCTTAGACAGCAGCAAATGCACCCGCTGATATAAATCTGAATATCCTGGTGCATATGTTCTAACAATTAAATCAAATTCTCAAGCAAACCCTAAAGGATCCTGCACAGGCTCTAGGAAGTCCTTTGTCAAATTCTTAAGTTCATTTCTAGGCCAGGGACTATACACAAGAACAGGGTTGCCTCTCCCAGTAACAGATTTCTCCTTAAAGGGAGCCACTCTAACTTTAGGACTCTCAGTTTCGGCTCCCTGAGAGTTGCTCCTTGTTTTCTCTAGGGGCAGAGGAGGAGGAAGAGGTGGAGGAGGAGTAGGAAGACTGGAGAGGTCCAGGTATGGAAGTTTGGAAAGGAAAGGATACACGGGTGCTGAGAGAGAAGAGGCAGATGAGCTCTGAGGCGCCAAAAGGGAAGCGGCAGAGGAGATGGAAGAGATAAGGGGGGGGATGGCTTCTGACTTCTTACTCTCTTTAATTCAGACACAGTCTCTGCCAATTTAGTTAGTCTCCTGTAAAGAAGTCATTTTATCATTATTACTCTTTGAAGCCTCTAAATGCCAATCATAAGCTTCCCATTCTTTTGTTTTAGTTGTATTGCCAACTCTTCCAAATTGCTAGTGCAAATACAGTAGTTGCGAGAGGTCAAATGTTCCCCACTTTGGCCAATTAAGACAAGTTATCCTTAATCTTTCCCATTTTGTTAAAATTCTTGCAAACATTATTTCTGTGTGTATTATACATGAAACCAGCTGGAGTCCCAGTCGGGGATTGTCCATCTGGGAGCTGGCTGGCTTTAGAAGATGGTTTCCCAATTTCTTTTAGTTCGTTGTTGTTTTTAATAAAGTCTGAACAACTTCTAAGGGCAGTGTTGTGGGTCAGAAGTGTGCTGCTTGTGAGTGTTACTCCCTAAAGGAAGGTTGTAAACATTCTCTTGCATGCCTCGGTTTCTCCCGCCAGCAGCCTAAAACTGCCACGGGGGCTCGGCGCTTGGGTGACCAACTCTCATACTGATGCAGGCTCGGCGAGCCGAGGAGTTGAAAGAAAGATTTCTTGGACTCTCAACGTCTGGCAGTAGTGCTCTTTTATTCAGAGAATTGCATGGAGTAGCATGGGGACAGGACCCACGGGCAGTAAGAGCTGCAGGCATGGGGACAGGACCCACGGGCAGTAAGAGCTGCAGGCATGGGGACAGGACCCACGGGCAGTAAGAGCTGCAGGCATGGGTTCAGGGTAGGGCTAAATTTAAGGCATAGGTATGTGAGTTATCTCTTTACAAGACAAAGGAAAGATTATGTAAAAAAGTCATTAAAATGATAGTGCAGGTGGGATCTGGTTATTGGGTGGTCCTATAACTTTAGACAAAAATCAGGTCAGATCAGGTCAGGACGTCCTATGCTTCCTGGAGGATGATATAGATCATATGTAGGGGAGGACAACTTGGCTTCTCTCCCTGGGCAGCCTTGATCTTCATCAATATGAGCTTCCCCAACCGAGCCTTTAATTAATTAACATGAATCATGGTGGAGTTCCCTGTGGGACTGCTGTATGTCGTAAGAGTCAACCCTCCAGCACTCCCACTAAGGTTCCCAGTCACCTGAGAACGCCTTTCGGCCGGGAGGAGTAATGTCCCTTTTTTTTGGAGCTGAACACGTTCAGTCTCTCATTTCTTTATCAAGCAGTTTTTCAGACTTTATAAACACAATTCTTTCCAATTTTAAAGCCAAATTAAAAGGACAACCAAGCCAGTTCACTCTAAGCTCCCCCTAAGCTCCCCTGGCCTAGGAATTCCCTCTAGGTTTCTCTCCACCTAGGAAATGAATCAGTACCCTTCAAAGCCTCTAGTCTTAAGACCTTAAACAGTTCATTTAAACTCTTGGACTGTCAACTCAAGGAGCCTGGGTTTCAGAACTCACCAAGGTCACCTGAAGAATGCAGTGATCCGGGGGGTGCAATGGGCCCCTGTGGTATCAAGTGCCAGTTCAGTGTAGATTCCAGGTGGTCTCCGGTGAGTTACTCTGAAGTCCTGTCGCAACTACTCCAAGAAATGTCTGAGCAAATAATCCATAACTAATCTATAAACGAAAATTGGGGTGAGTTTATTATGAGCCAGACCTGAGGACCATACAGCCTGTGCGAGTCCTTCCACAAAGGACTGGAGCACTCCAAGGAAGTGGGGGTGTACAAAGTGGTTATAAGGGGCCGGCCTGGTGGCGCAGCAGTTAAGTTTGCATGTTCCGCTTCGGTAGCCTGGGGTTCGCTGGTCTGGATCCCGGGTGCGGACGTGGCACCACTTGGCAAAAGCCATGCTGTGGTAGGAGTTCCAGATATAAAGTAGAGGAAGATGGGCATGGACGTTAGCTCAGGGCCAGTCTTCCTCAGCAAACAGAGGAGGATTGGCAGCAGATGTTAGCTCAGGGCTAATCTTCCTCAAAAAACAAACAAAAAACCAAAGTGGTTATATATCATTAAAGAGCATGTATCACATATGACTGAAATGTCCCTTTTACAGTAGTCACGAGATTGCTCTGTCGGCACAGCTATTGATGGACACGGCAGGTAGTAGGTCTGCTGTCTTGATGGACACAGCAGGTAGCAGGTCTGTGGTCTCGAGCTGGGTGGTCACACGTGAGCACAGCAATCAATTCCTAGCCTAGGGAGAGATGCTTATCCTTAAGGAAATGCCAATGTGGGGCAAGTTGCACCTTTATCTTTAGGGCATTTGTTCTTGTCTTTGGGACATAGCAAATGCGTAAAGTAGACATACGATGCATGCTCAATGGCCACATCAGGTCCTTTTAGAAAAAACGAGGTCAGGCCTAATTACGTGTACACCAAATGGCTTCCCTATATATTCCAATATAACTTACTGCTTGCCATTTGTTTATCACTTGGCTGAACAGATGATGATACACCCATACCCACCATGCCGGTTATTCTCCTTTTGTCCTTGCCCTACCTCAAATCCATCTCTACCTTTCTTGGCCAGGTTCTGCTCAGAGATTGATCTATGGACTGTATCACACAGGTTCTCCAGCCCTCTGGCTTCCTGTTGGCCTCAGCCAGTGGGAGGTAAAAGCAGGGGAGGAGATGTTGGGAGACAGAGACCAGGGTATTTCACCCCCACTTCCTCTTTTGTTAGCACCTCCTCTTTTCCTGGCATGGCTGCGTCCCTCAAGGACCACAGCTCCTATCTGGCAGCACCTTCTCCATGGCTTCAGCTCTCATCAGGCTCTGGTAACACTGCTTCTTCCCTCCGACCCTTAAGGACCAGGAGTAGTAATGTCTTCTCACTGCTGCTCATCCTGAGTCCCTGTGCCAGTTTCCCACGGCTGCTATAACAAATTATCACAAAGCTGGGTTCCAATTTATCTATTTTTTCTTAGGTTGCTTGTGCTTTTGGTGTCATATCTAAGAAACCATTACCTAATCCAAAGCCACAAGATTTATACCTAGATTTTCTTCTAAGAGTTTTATAGTATTAGCTCTTACATTTAAGTCTGACCCATTTTGAGTTAGTTTTGTATATACTGTGAGGGGGGGGTCCAACTTCATTCTTTTGCATGTGGATGTCCAATTGTCCCACTACCATTTGTAGCAAAGACTATTCTTTCCCCATTGAATTGTCTTGGCACCTTTGTAGAAAATCAATTGACCATAGATGAATGGGTTTATTTCTGGACTTTTAATTTTATTCCACTGATCTATATATCTATCCTTATGTCAGCAGTCTTGATTACTACAGCTTTGCAGTAAGTTTTGGATTTGAGAAGTATGAGTCCTGCCAACTTTGTCCCTCTTTTTCAAGATGGTTTTGGCTATTCTGGATCCCTTGTATTTCCATATGAATTTTAAGGTGATTTTCATGTCTGTCCATATGACTTTTAGGCTTAGCTTCACATCTCTTCTAGTGAGACCCTGGCAGGCGAAGGCAAGTGTCTGAGCCATTTTTGTGAGCTGCTGTGTTTTGTAAGGTGTATGGCTTATCAGTACACATCAAAAGCTTGTTGAACTGAATGTTGTCTGGAGCTTGGAACACATTTTCACCTAGAAGAATGCTAAGTATTTGTTTCAGTTCCAATGCACTGAGCTGCAAGTGACAACTACAAAACTATTAAACAGTGACAATTGGCTTACTTAACAAGGAGTCTGGAGGTAGGTAGTTGATTCAGCAATTCAGCCATGTCCATCCTTCCTCTCCACTGTCCCCAGCATTCTGGTCTTTCCTCATGCTTGTCACCTCATCAGCAGTAGATGGCTGCCATCATGTCATGCACCACGTTGTCTCAAAGAAGGAATGAGAGTGGGGACAAAGGCTTTCTTTTCTAGTGGCTTTGTGTTTCATTCACATGGGAAGCCCCCTCATATCTCACTGACCAGAAGTGGATCACATGTGTATCCCTAGCCCAGTGTTTGGGGAAGGTGGACAAGATTACCATGACTCATATAGGCCAATCACCCTTCAGCCAATAAAGCAGGCACCAGAGTATATGTTTCCTGAAATCCAGGTAAGTAGGGGCGGGGTGATGTACCAGCCATTGGGCAGCAATGAATAGTGCTTACCTCAAGCTGGGTATGCATGAGGCACAAAATGGTATTTTTGTAGACTTGTGTAGAAAACTCAACTTATACTATTGTTCCTTTGAGAAAATAAAATGTGTCCTCAGCACCAGAGAACTTTTGAGAAAAAACAGTTGCAATACCATCCAAAATACATGGAATAAAATTCATACATTTATCTTTAAAACTATACTGGATATAATTTCATCTTTCTTGCATCCTTTCGAAGGTATTTTACCATTTTTTAGTTTGAGAACCGGTAAAATGCCACGGTGTAGATAGAACAGATGGTTAACAGAGAGTTCATTAGGAGAAAGTCAAGGAACCTTGTTGATTTTTGTTTGTCCTCTGTCCTCACCAAGAGTGGGATTGCCAGATGCGCATAAACCCCATTTGATCCCCCAATGATGGCTCAGGGAAACTAAGGCCGCAGATGGTGAGTGGCAGAACCACATCTCTCGTCTCCAAGTCCAGGGCTCGTCCTGCTCAATCAACCGCCCGAGCCTCTATCAAAAAACGCACTGCGTGCCCATGACGTTGCCAGCCCGTGATTGTGTGCTGGGGAACCAGAGACCCCGGGAAGGGGAAGGACCCTGGGGGACCAGACAACCAAGATTCTAACCCCTGTATAGTGTGAGTAGGGGGATCTTACTCCTGTCTACCAGCAGTCAGCGCCCCGCGGGGTCTCCCGTGCCGGCCCGCTCCGCCGCCCCGCCGCCGGCCTCCCGCCACAGGCGTCGCTGTGCGCTCGCGCGGCCCGGAGCCGCGTTCCGCGGGGAGCAGGCGCTCGCGCCGAGCAGGGCTTTCAGTTTCTGGCGCGAACTTCCGCCGTTCCGAAGTTGCGCGGCGAATTGGCGCGATGTCGGGGGACAGCAACGGCCGTCGGTCCGAGGGCGGGGGCCGGGGCCGGGGCCGCGACCCGCACCGGGATCGCACGCGCTCCCGCTCTCGCTCGCGGTCCCCGCTGTCGCCCGTGTCCCGCCGCGGCGCCGCGCCCGAGCGCAGGGAGGCCCCGAGCTTGGAGGACGCAGAGCCGTCGGATTCCGGGGACGAGCTGGTGGACCCTGCGAGCTTGGAGGCGGAGACCGACCACGGCCTGTGCCGCCAGATCCGCCATCAGTACCGGGCGCTCATCAACTCGGTCCAACGTAAGGCGGGGCGCGGGGGCGGCGCGGGCCGGGCGGCGGCGGGGGCCGGGCGCAGGCCCCGCGCGGCCGGGTGGTCGGCGGCGCCCGAGGGCAGCCACGCGCTGCCCGGCCCCGCCTCGGTTGGCTCGCTGAGTGCTCCCGCCTCCGTCGTGTCGATCGAGCTGCGCGACCTTGGCGGGGCGCGCAGGTTCCCGAGGGGCAGGACGGCACGGCTGGAGGCCAGGCGCGGTCGGCGACTCACCGGAGCCTGGACGGCAGGAAAGGGGAGAGGCGGGACGCAGACCCCTGGCTCCTGTCCTTGCAGTCAGCGGGTGCCAGCCTGTGGTCGCCGGCCCAGCAGCCGCAGCGTGACCCGATAACTAAGAAATGTAAATCCCCGGACTGCACCCCAGACCTACCCACTCTGAAACTGTGAGGGTGAAGCCGCCCATCTGTTGTTGGGGGGCTTCCGTGGCTTGCAGAGTTTGAGGACCCCTCTGTTAGGAGTGGAGCCCTTTGGGTGAAGGTTCCAGGGAGTCGGGTCGCCTTTTAAAGTTCATGCTACTTAAGGGGTGCAGTCACCTTTCTCTTCCCTTGCGGTTTAGTTAAAAAGATAAAGGTGTTTGAAGTAATGACCCAGGGAGCAGGGGGCGGGGCTTGCCTTTCCTGCAGGTGGTCGCTTTGTGAACGACTTGTCCGTGAATGATGCGCGCATTCCCCAAAGCTCCTATTTTTTAAATAGAAAACCGAGAGGATATACTGAATGCCAGCGACAAATTAACGGAGGTTCTTGAAGAGGCCAACACTCTGTTTAATGGAGGTAATTCTTTATTTTATGCATGGAAGCTTTTTGTTATAAGTTTTAGAATAATTTTAATTAGTTTTATGTAAGAGCCAAGTTATTGACATCAAACAATTCCCACGTTTATAAGAGTGCTTTACTAGTTTTGGAAGCTTTTTCTTTGTAGCGATAATCCTGCATATAAGCATATGATGAGAGCTTTACGGGAAATTCTGGGGGTGGGGCTTGCACTCTGTTTTCACAAGCCCCCCGGGTGTTTCTGTTGCTTGTTCAGGTTAGGGAATTGTCAGGTGTTATTTTTTGTATTTACTGCTGTATCCCCAGGATATACGTGTTGAATGGATGAGTTGAAGAACTGAGCTGCTCTCTGACATCCTGTTTCTTTGCCTGTCCTCCTCCCAGTCACCCCTGCCCCCACGCCCCAGCTCCTTGCTGTTGGTCCACCTGTAACCCAGTAGGGGCGGCCATGTCTACAGGTGGACCTGTGTGTGTGTGTGAGAGAGAGAGAAATCTCAGAGCACTGAGCTCTAGACCTTGGTGGGGAGGCTTTAAAAAATCATCTTGGTTTGAATTAAAAGCAGCAGCCATGTTGCTGGTGGCAGTCTGTTCCATGACGGAGGACAAGTCAGGGGTACCACCTGATGTGGGCACTGGGTCACAGAGCCGTAGGACAAGTCTCCAGACCACTTTCCCCTCTGGGCCCCTCCCTAACAGTTGTGGGAACAGAAGCGGGGAATGCAGACAAATGCGGCAGTACGGAGTCAACAGGACTTGCACTGCCGGACCGCAATTCCGCGCGTTCTTCCAGGACCAGAACATTTATTTCTAGTCATTCCCTAGTGTGGCTACTGGTTTAAATGTTGTCCCCTTTTAGCACTTTTCTGTCTGTCTGTTCTCGGGTTTGGGTCTGTCTTGCTCTGGCTGCAGCCTCCTGATCATTCTCCGTCGTGGTCTGCCACATTCGATAAGTCCCATCAAACGCTTCCTGAACGGAGCCCTTCCTTTCACCGGGTTCCAGTCTTCCTCTCCCTGCTTCTGCTTTTTCTTCTCTCCCACGCCTGCGTCCCCAGCCAGTCTCCCCAAGGTTACTCTTGACTCATTCACTCCCATGATGTCTTACTGTGCATCTTATTCGTTCTGGATGTACAGATCGTTTCCCCCTCAGCTTTTTCCCCTGGGCTGACTGGGTCACCTCTTGAAGGCAGAATTATTCACTCAGCTGGGCTGTAAGAGGTGGTCAGCAGACACAGGATTCTAGGTCCTTGGCATTCATGGATTTGATGGTCTCAGTTTTAACTCGTTAGAGGCCTTAAAGCCATCCGTGACAGGTTTGCACTTTCTCACAGTTCGTGCTGTGAGGCTAATGGGTGACGGAGACCGAGGACACCCCGGGAGGGAGTCGTCAGCATCTGCCTCTGCTCCGTTCGCTCACGCAGCGTCACTTCCGCAGTTACTCCTCCAAAATGAACTTGAGGAAAAAAAATAGTGTCTAAAAACAAAACCTGGAGTCAACAAGTTCACCAGCCTGAAGAGTGTTCAGGAAATTGATGATTCAAATAAAATGGCTTCAAGGAGCAAGCCGGCGTCGGCGTTTCTGTACTTGAACTTTGCCGTGTTCGTCTCTTCTTGGCTTCCTTTTCACCTTTGCAGGTGTTCCCAGAGCACTCTTTCACACTCTCTATTCCCTACTGGGTCTGATTGAGCCCGGTCCCCTTAGCCCTGCTGTTTCCTCCAGTGGGCCCTTCCCTCATCTTTCCAAACTTCATCCTCGGTTTTTCTGCCCCATTCTCTTCTTGTCTCTTATTTAAATCTTGTTCTCTTTATAGCTTCTCTTAAATCCCATGTCCTCTGTCAAACCTGTTTTTTTTTTAAAGATTGGCACCTGAGCTAACAACTGTTGCCAGTCTTTTTTTTTTTCCTCCTTTTTCTCCCCAAATCCCCCTAGTACGTAGTTGCATATTTTTTAGTTGTGGGTCCTTCTAGTTGTGGCACGTGGGACGCCACCTCAGCATGGCCTGATGAGTGGTGTCATGTCCGTGCCCAGGATCCGAACTGGTGAAACCCTGAGCCACTGAAGCGGAGCCCACGAACTTACCCACTCGGCCATGGGGCCAGCTCCTCAAACCTGTTTTGATCATCCGTCCTCGGAGGTCACTTTCCTGCTGCCTGGAGACTGCTGATTTCGTGGTTTGTGCTGCCATGTGGAGGCGTGGACCTCCTGCTGCCTGCCTAGCGCATGACCAGCATTTCACTTGAGGCTCCTTGACAGCTGACCTATTGCTGGTCAACAAACTACCAGGCCAGGCACAGTGCCTTACACCGCGTGGGCATTCAGTTTGACTTACCGTGAGCCCAGGTGATAATAGTGACTAGGATGGGTGACAGGAGTCAAGGGCAAAGCCAGTGTTCGAGATGATAGAGGTTTTGTTAAACTGGGGTTAGAAGAGATTGTGGTTTGGTTCACAGGGTAGGAAAGCTGGAGAGGGAGCTGGCTTGGAGGAAGACTGGTCAGCCTCGAGTCCAGGTTTTGGTAAGTTGGGCAGGGAGCCAGTTTTTAGAGGGAGACGGGAATGTTTGCGATTGTTTTTGGAAATTTAGGGAAAATATCTGTGGATAATGTGTGTTTTGTAATGCCTGGATTTTCCTTCTTTTTTGAATAGTGTCCCGAGCAAGAGAAGCAGTCCTAGATGCCCATTTTCTTGTTTTGGCGTCAGATTTGGGCAAAGAGAAAGCAAAGCAGCTGCGTTCTGATCTGAACTCGTTTGATATGTTAAGATATGTTGAAACTCTAGTAAGTTCAAAGCTACAGAATCTTAAAAAATGTTTCATCTGTCACATATCGTATAATTATCTACTTTGCTTATATCCGAATGTCAATGGGTTTTTGATTCGCTTTTCCTTTTTTGTTGGTCTCAGATTCCTCCAAAGGGATTTTACCAAATTAAACAGACAGTAGAGCTGTGTGGGGAAAATAGGGGGGGAGCTCAGAGTACTTTGAAAATCTCAGTGTTCTGAGACTCTGGGTGCTATGTTTATTTACAAATGGCCAGGTTTTCCTGAACTGTCAGTTGATAAGTGTTCTGTGACCTGTGACCTTTGTCCTGGCTGGGCAAAAGCCCACACTGCAGGTGGCAGAGCTCAGCTGAAGATGAGTTGGGCCTGGTGGGGGGAGCGTGTTTTGGTCTGCCTTTGAGAATATTTCAGAAATATACAGATATGATTGGGGTTTTACTTTTTTGGGTTTTTTGTTGTTGTTTTATTTGCCTCTTCATAAGTTTGGTTGTTACCGGAAATTTTTAAAACTTTTCCTTGATGGATTTACCAAAAAAGTACCATGACACTGACCTCGTATCTTACTCTGTTGGCATTTTTTTTCTTGGTTCTACACTGAGCCAACCTCTCTTCTAGCATTTCTGCTAGACATTGAATTTCTGACTGGATGTTTGTTAAATGGTTATTAAAATGATTTAGTACCATGAGGTCTGACCAGATAAATTCATTATTTTGTAAAGGTATGAGGCTGATGAGATTTTTGTTGTTTTTAAAACCTTAAAAATTTTTTAATTTAAATTTAACACCTTAAAATTTTCTATCTTTTTAAAACTTTTTTATTGTGAAGTATAATGCATTTAGAAAAAGGCACACTAATGTACAGCTCAATAAATAAAGTGACTGTATATTGGGTTATCTTTTTTAAAATTACTTTTATTTATCAGGGTAAGTTCTGTACTTTAAATAGCATATCAAAATACATTCCAGAAGTCTTAAAGCATTCAGTGTAAAACCCTAAATTAAAAGCTGTCTAGTCTCTGGGTGGGAAGACCTTTCCAGATGTAACACTAAATATAGAGACTATGGAGAAAAGATTGACAGTTTTGACCAGACAAAAACTGAAATAAGCATGTCATAGGATGGGGCGGCCGGGGAACGGAGCGGGGCTGACCACACCTCTGATTGGGATCTTGTAGCCTCTCTTTTCTTCAAAGTTTGATTACCTTTCATAGGGTTAAGTTCTCTGAGGGCTTTTTGATTATTGTTTATATGTGATACTCCCATTTTAATTTGCTAACTTGTAGGTATTGTATAGTTTTATAATGTAATAAAAGTGTACCTTGCTAAAAGTAAATTTAATAGAATACATTTTCTGTGAGACAGTTTAAGAGAATTATTAGACTTCTGCCACCTCTTCCCAGGAAGGCAATTTTAAGATGAACGATTGTCTCACTGATGCCAGGCCACTGCTCCCTGGATATACTGAGACACAAGCTGACCAGCGGTCTCTGGGAAGTTGGCTGAAAATGGAAACCTGAAAGCTAGCTAAACTTCCCCATTCTGTCTGGAATTTTTGATTTGGGATGTGATTTTATATTTTTATGCTAGTACAGTTTTCCTAATACTTTAAAAATGAACTGCTTGTGATCCAGAAATCCCCAGTGGGCTTGGTTCTTTTGGCTTACCTAAACCCCTCAGCCTGCCGACGGGCTAGAGCAGGGTTTCCCAGCCTCGGCACTATGGACATTTTGGGCTGGGTGAGCTTTGCTGTGGGGGCCTGTACTGTGTGTTGTAGGATGTTGAGCAGCATCCTGGCCTCTACTCACTAGAGGCCAGGAGCACCCTCCTAGCCAGTTGTGACAACCAAAATGTCCCCAGATGTTTCCAGAAGACCCTGGGGAGCAGAATTGGGCTGGATGAGAACCAGTGGTCTAGGTCATCTCAATTTTTCACCAAAAGGTTCTAAGTGCATTGAGGAATATTTTCTGCCAGAAGAAGTTACCTTTGAAAATAGGAATTTATATATAAAATTATCTTTATAATAAGAAATTTAGCCAACATGTTAGGACACTGAAAACTGGCTTTGTCTCCGGTCTGTTAAAGTTTAGTGATACAAATTATTGGATGTGGTGAATGATTGCTTGTGGCTTAACTGGGGTTTTTTGTTTCCCTTCATTTTTGTAGCTGACACATATGGGTGTAAATCCGCTAGAAGCTGAAGAACTCATCCGTGATGAAGATAGTTCTGATTTTGAATTCATAGTCTATGACTCCTGGAAAATATCAGGCAAAACAGCAGAAAACACCTTTAATAAAACCCATACATTCCACTTTCTGTAAGATTATTTTAAAAATCTGACAGACCAGTCATTTGTAAACCTTAAATTGTTCTTTATTATAGGGACAAAAATTATTTGGTGTTGTCAAGGTGACAATCATGATGCCATTGTTTGGAGACTTTCTAAACTTTTAATTCAAAAGTTCATGAAATCTTGATGTAGATGGAACCTCATCCTGCTTAATTTAAGCAGGAAAGGCCATGGGCAAGAACCTCCCTACCAAGGCCCTCTGCTGGCTCCTTTGCTTTCTAGAATGTGAGACTTGGGTCTGTGGCATAAAGTTGGGCTTTGTTTTGTCATCTTTAAAATCCTTATCATGTAGGAGGATGATACCTCCTATGGATGGTATTGTAAGATTCTACCAATAGATGTAAAGTGCCATTTATTATAATTCCCTGTTGGATGGATGATCATTGACCTATACTTGAAGACTACTTGAGTCACTGTCACATAAACTGCCAGTTCATTTTTTGGATACAACTCTAATTTTGAAAAGTTTTTCTTTATACTCAAATGAAACTGGCTTCTGTCTTAATTTCCAAGCTCAGTCCTATGGAGAAACTAAGAACAGCTCTTAGTGGTTCTTTTGTAAGACAGCCTCACACACATTGGTCATATTCCCCAGAAGATTCTTTCTCTAGGGTGACCCCCCAGGTTGCTTCCTCCTCTTCTGATTCGCCCTTCTAAACCTCCTGAGGTTGGTGACATCTCGGTTAGAGGGCTTGGGAAATGCAGATATAGTAGGTCTGTGGCGTGGGGCCAGCCGTCTATTTTTAACAAGGCTTTGGGTAACTCAGATGCCCAGAACCACTAAATATAATACAGCATAGAGATCAGACTTCTTTATTATAGGATAAAGTCCAAATCTTTGGTTTTTTGCTGTTCTAGGCTCTATCATAAACCCTAGGATCTAAAGATAGCCTTTTGTGGTGTGACTTACTAAACTTTGTCTCATCATCCAGCTCCACTTCCAGCCACAGTGAATTACTCACAACTTTGTGCACTTGCACTTGCTGTTCCCTTGGCCTACAATGTCCTTTCCCCTACCTTTTTCCGTCTGGTAAGGGGTACTTGTACATAGGTTCCGACTTGGAAGCCCCCAGTAACTTCCCCAGATAGGTATCAGTGTCGGATCAGATTTCCCAACTAGATCACTCCCGTAGCCAGGTAGCTATCTCCGGCCGAGTCTCTCACAGCACTTGAGTAATACTCTTGGTACAGCACTGTAGGATCTACCATGTTACGCTGAAATGGATCTGTATGCATGAAAATATATCTGTCCCTCTGCACTGTAGACTTTGATCTCCACATGGGTCCATATTTTGGGGGGCCTTGATCTTTACATGATGCGTATATTACTGTAGCTTTAGTCTACGTTAGGGCTTCTTATGAGGGGTGGGGTACAGGAGGTCCAAAAGGGAAAGGAATCCCCTGGCCGCTGCTTGACCTGTAACCCTAAGACAGGTGTGTTCTGTGAGCCTCTGCCCTGGCTCCTCCGGTCAGAAGGCTGTTAACTCCAGTGGAGCTGTTTGTTCCCCTTCCCCACATGCTCATCCTTACTCTGATCTCTGAAGTTGGCTTTGCAAAATAGATAGTAGGCTAGCTGGGGAGACCACAGGCATATTCACTCGCTTACTGTTCAAAGCAAAATATGAAGGTGTTTGAGGAGGTATTTGTGGCTGAGTAAAGCTCCCAGGAGTTCTTTTAGAAACACAAAGGGAGCAGAAACGATGTCACAAACCTGACAAGAGTCTTGGTCTGATGTCAGCTCACACCATAACTGAGGCTTGGTCTGAATTTGCCCATACTATGGTAACTGCTTTCAGGTAGTGAAATTTGTTTAAAAAATAAACAGACATGAAAGCATATTTTTCATTAGGTTGGGCTCAATACAAGGAGAGTTCCCTGTGCCAAAGCCACGAACCGATCGCCCAAGAAAAGTTCCTATGATAGAACAACGTCGGGAAATGCCTGCCCAGGTTTGTTTTTTAAATGTTGCTTTGTAAAACACCTCCAGTTAAAATAGCCATTAATGTAGCGGACATGCAATTTGGCCATCTTTTCTAAGCTGTAGGGTCTGGAGTCAGGATCGGCCACTTCATCATTTCATTTAAGCCTTTAAACATTTTATTGGATTGCCCACTTGTCTTGGTTTTAACTCATTTCTGTAGTTTGGATCAGTTCTCCTAAACCAGGGCTTCTCAGTGCCAGCACTGTCAGCGTTTGGGGCTGGATAACTTGGTTGTGATAGGCTGTCTGGTGCACTGTAGGATGTTTAGCAGCTGGCTTGGCCTCTTCTCACTAGATGCCAGTGGCATCCCCCCTCCCCAAGTTGTGAAAACCAAATATTGGCAGATGTCCCTGGGGGGCAAAATCATTCCCAGTTGAGAACTACTGTTCTAAACTTCCCTTTCTGTATTTTGCTATTTTATGTTTAACCTGAAAATGATTGGTTTGGTAATGTTGCTCTTCTGTTAAAAATTTAACGTAAAAATCTTACTGAAACTAGAATTTTTTTTAACTATAAATTGTTTTCTTTTTGGGGAAGATTAGCCTTGAGCTAACATCTGCCGATCCTCCTCTTTTTGCTGAGGAAGACTGGCCCTGAGCTAACATCCGTGCCCATCTTCCTCTACTTTATATGTGGGACACCTGCCACAGCATGGCTTTTGCCAAGTGGTGCCATGTCCGCACCCGGGATCCGAACTGGCAAACCCCGGGCCGCTGAAGCGGAACGTGCGCACTTAACCGCTGTGCCACTGGCTGGCCCCTAACTATAAATTTTAAGATGAGGATAAAAACTGCTAGCAATCCCCAATGAAAGAGTTTTAGAGGAGTTTGGGTGTGTAAGAGAGCAGAAAAGGTTAACAGGCAAGCAAGTAGGTCAGTCTGCTTGATGACTACTTTATATTTTCAGCTAAAAAGAATGGAAGAATCTCATCAAGAAGCAACAGAAAAAGAAGTAGAAAGAATCTTGGGATTGTTGCAAACATATTTTCGAGAAGATCGTAAGTATGATACCAAGTTCAAAATGGAGAAGTTTGTATTTATCAGTTAGACGTGTCACTTTCAATGATAAATTATTTCTATTTAAAAGGCATTTTCAGGTATATGTGGTGTTTGAATTATTTTGGTTCTTTCTTGGCATATGTATTTAGTGAGCCTTCTCCCCGTTAGAAATCCCATGTGAGAACATTGGTGAAGTAACTTTGCATTGTTAGTTTTAAAAGATGGGGTACTTTGTCTGTTACAAAATAAAACAAGCCATAGAAGTGAGAAAAGTAAAAAGTCAAGTACCTATTCCACCTCGCCTCACTCCCCAGAGGTAGCCACTTGTAAAACGTGTATATTTGCAGATTATCTTATGTTTATGTCAGTCGCATAAGTATATAAGTACTTGGGATTCCTTGTTTTTTTAAATGCTTCTTTGAAAGCTAATCATAATACACATTTAAGAAATCTATTAGTCGATGACGAAGTTCTTTATAGCATTTTACTCTTGTATAAACGGCTGAAGTGAAAAATCTCATACACAGCTTTGTGCACTTGTATCGATACTTCTGGAGGACAGCTTTTAGAAGAGGGTTGCAGGTCAGTGGGCACACGTATTTTTAATAGACATGCCAAATTGCCCTCCACAAGGGTTGTATTGGCTTACATTCCCACAACAGGATAAGTCCCATTACCTTTCTCTGGCTAACACTAGAGAGTATTGGTCTTATTGATAAGCAAAAATTGCCTTTCCCGTTTTGAAGAATTTCTTCCTCTTTCGTCCATAGCGGATACTCCTATGTCCTTCTTTGACTTTGTGATTGATCCACATTCTTTCCCCCGCACAGTGGAGAACATCTTTCATGTTTCCTTCATTATAAGGGTAAGATTTAAGATTATTTCTTTGTTTTTATATGCGTTTAAAAGGATAAATAATAAATCTATAGATGGGAGCTGGCAAAGGTGTTTGTCCTAACCAGTATATATTTTAGACCCATTGTGGCAAAACATTAATTGACGTGTAGGCAGAAGAAATGAGCTAAAACAAGAAACAAGCGAAAAAATTGTGTGCTTGCTTTTATGTTTTAGAAATTATTTAGTGAAAGAATTGGCAAAATTTGAATATGGAACTATAGATTAGCTAACTATCTGGTATAAATGTTAAATTTCCTGGATTTAATAGTTGTCATGTTATGTAAGAGAATATCCCTGTTCTCAAGAAACAGACACTGAGGTATCAGGGGACAGGGACAGGTTGCCTGTGGTTACCCTCATACAAATTAATAGTATAATTTATTTATAGAGAGAGTGGTAAAGTAATGTGGCAAACTCGAACAATTGGTGAAGTTGGGTGAAGGATGTATAACAGGTCTTTACAGTAGTCTTGTAACTCTTGAAGTTTGAAATGATTTCTTAATAGAAGTTTCAGAAAAAATGTACTATGGAAATTTGCTCTGTCTTTAGTCATATATCAGGTTGCATTCCTGCACACGTAAGATGAATTTGATTTTACACTTAGGCAAAAATCTTATATTGACCGAAGTATTTTCCTAGAAATGATAAAAAGGCATATTTTGCCAACAGTAAATGATATAATTATGCATAATAAAATGTGGAGTATTCAGAAATATGTCTGAATCAGTTAAAGAGGCAAAACATTTAGAGATCTCAGGATGGAGGCTATGTCTGGGTGAAAAGCTGATTTAGAAACCTGATAGATAAAGAAAGTAAAGATGTTAGAGAAGTCTTGTCCTTGTAATCTCCTCATTATTGTTATGATACATCCTGATTGTCTGAAATATAGAATTTTCTAATTAAGTAATATGTTTCATCCCATGGCAATAGGTTTTGAATCTAAATTTTAGTCTTCTCCTAAAATCATGTCTGTGTTTTAGGATGGTTTTGCAAGAATAAGACTTGACCAAGACCGACTGCCAATCATAGGTAAATGATACTATGTTCAGAAAAATTACTTTTAGAGAAAATATATTTGTTTTTAGAGTTTCTGAAATGTTTTTTACTAAATGTAAATAAGCTTTCATTTTAGGTAACAAACTTTTACAATGCTGTGCCTTGCTCAGCTGAAAATACTGAAAATGTGGTCATAGTTTAAAACCAATGGATTCATCTATGTCATTGACTCAACATCTACTGCTGTAAAGATTAATAAGAAATAATATAATTTCCCTCAAATGTTAATATAGAAAGTTTGTAATTGCAGTTATTTTTGTAGTTTCCTTCTTTCTGTTTTTCCTGAAGACAGCTCTGTCTCCTCTCCCTGAGAGAATCTTTAATTCTTAGTTAATAGTTTCACACTCTCCATCACTCTTTTCCTTCTAAGGTCTCCTGCAGAGAATGAAATATTGCATTGCCATTCTTGTTACTTTAAAAATCCTCAATTTCATATTGGACTCACTAAGGCATAGCTAGTGCAGAGGTTTTCAAATGATTAGAATGCGTTACTCTCCTACAACAACTCAGTGATGCATGAAATCCTGATAAGTATGTCATATGATAAGTATCGTTTCGATACAGGTTTCATTCCTATTATCAGTTTCTGTTCAGATTACCTCTTCCGATTTGATAACCTTTGAAAATTTGTCTTTTAAACAGAGCCTGTTAATATTAACGAAGAAAGTGAGGGCATTGACCAAAACACCCAAATTAGGAATCAAGGAATTATAGCTTTGAGTTATCGAGACTGGGAGGTAAAGCTCTGCTTGTTGCTCCGGGCTAGTTCTGTCCCTGACGTCATTTGCTGTAACCCAGTGCCCACATCTTCTTTGTTGTCTTCCAGGAGATTGTGAAGACCTTTGAGATCTCGGAGCCTGTGATTGCTTCAGGCCAGAGCCAGCAGAGGCTAAGTGCTTGACGCTAGCTGAAGGTAACATTTCCTATGGGACAGCTGCACATTTTTATTAAACTTGACTTGGCATTCCAAACCATCCTACTTTTTCACATTCTGGTGAAATTTGGATTTTGCCTCCCTCTAGTGCCCCATTCTTAGAACTGTGTGTACTGGTGAGAAAGGCAGAGCAGGACCTAGTGGTTGCAAATTTCCTTCTTTGGATTAATTACCTTGGAGTTATTAAGATTTGCCGTTGATAGAGGCAGAGCAGGAGTTTGTTCTTGGTTTGGCTCCCCCCACCCAACAAAGTGATAAATTAGATAAGTGGAATATTGAATCCTCCCATCAATTTTGTTCTCTGTCCTATTAGATTTGCTTATTTTATAGGTACAAAGTGGAAAAGGAGGATTAGGACAGAATTACCTTGGAATGATGTTACTAAATGGGCAATTCCGAAACTTGAGTTATGCTATGAAATAATGCTTCATTTTTGTGAAGGAGAACATTGCTAAAAGAAAATCTTAGTAATGGTCTGGCATTCTCTACTACACACAGCTATGGATGGGAATCAGGAGCCCTGGATTCTGTTGGCTCTGCCCCTGACTTTAAAACATTGGGCAAGGCACCTAATTTCACTTAGCTTCATTTTCTTTATCTATAAATCTACCTATAAAATGGGGGGCTTTTGAATTAGATTATTGCTAAGGGTTTTTTTCTTTTTCCTAGCTTAAATTTTCTATGATTTTGATATTAAAATTAGCTTTTTAGTACTTAATGTAAACGCTTAACGTGCCTCACTTAATTGAGCTTCTTTTGTCCCAAGATAATTGAGGGAAAGAGAACAGACATAAGATACGTAATGTGGGTTAACCTGGGCCCTACTCCCTAAGGAAGGACTAGTTAGATTTCATTTATGTATATTAAATGAACTTTTGATTTATCATTTATAAACTGTTAACCAGCTATTTTTTTTTCCCTTTTTAGGACTCAAATGGATAGTGAGATCCAAAAAGGAAAGCAGCATGTATTGTATATATTGTATGATTAAACATTTTTAAAGACAGATTGTTTTTAGTAAAATGTAGCTTTTGATAGTTAATCAATTTGTCCTGGTTGTCTTTGATTAAAGGAAATTCACTGCCATATTCACAAATAATTGTAGTTACTCTTTATTTTCTGATCATGGGAGGGTTTCTCCTTTCCCTAGTCGTGTCCCATTGGAAGTTTTTTAGTTAGGTTGTTAATGGTTTATAGATTATCGTTCTTTTGACATCTCTTTAGTTGTAAAGTAGTCAAGTCAACAAATTATGGTTACGTTGAACCACATGAAATTGTTGTTTTTCTAAGTAAAACATCAAATATCAGCAATTTCCTATGACTCAGCCTGTGATTTACACACCGGAAAGTATTGAGTCCTCTGCCGAGCCAGGCTGGACTACTTTCCTAGCAGCGCCCCCTGGATCCATTTCACCAGCAGTCCTCTCTTTGCACACAGAGCTGCTCATCGCCACAGAGGAAACCATATAACGGAGTGGAGCAATGCTACACCCATACTTCTCGTCTTTGCTGAGCCTTCAGGTCTGTCCTTGATGTTTTCTGAGTCCCTAGTTGCTTCCTTTTCCCATTCCGCAACTTTCTACATCCATCTTTTCTCACTCCTCCTCTCTGGGATCAAGAGGTGGAGATGTCTCTTGTGTGGAAGGCTCTGGATTCTAGCTCTTCCTGCATCCTCAGGTCTCTGCTCTGTCAGTCATCCCCCCTCCATATCTATTGCTTTCCCTTCAACTATGCTCATTTCTCATCTGAAAACAATCGTTGTGACCCTTCTCAAGTGACTGTTCTGTCTTTTCTTGAACAAAGAATCACATGCTATCTCCCCTTTTGTCAGTCCTGAAACCATGCAGTGCAGCGCCTTCTTTGCCACCATTCTGCTGAGGCTGTTTTATGCCAAATTTATTAGCAGTTCTTTTGCGACCTGTTAAATCCAATGGATAAATGCTGTGCATTAGAAAATTTACTCCTTGAAAACTGTACATCCTGATGTCCTATGCTTTCCCTGGTTCGTCTTCCACCATCTTACTCATGATTTATACTACATCTGTATCCTGAACATTCCTAAAACTCTGACTAAACTTCTCTAAGAGGCTCCAGATATATGGAACCAATGGCTTATTTGACAGCGTATTAAACATATGTGTAACTCAGCCCCCAAATCTGTCCTCCCTGTAATCCCTATGCTGGTACTTTTACTACTTTATATTGCTCAGAAAGAAACCTAGGATTTCTTTTCTCTTTTCCCTTCAACAACCTCTACCTTAATCAGTCACTGATTCCTATTTGGTCTTGATTCTTTCCATTTTTCCTGGGTTTCTGCCACAGACCCATTTGGTGCCCCCACTTCCTGTGCTTCAGATCTCTTCCACATCTTCAACAGTCTCTCAGTGATTCCCCGCTGCCTTCGAGATCTGAAAAGCCTGAGCTCTTCAGTGACTCAAAGCCTTGCATGATCAGGCGCTTTGCTTACATTTCTAGGCTCACTCTGTCCCCTCTAAACTCCAGCCATTTCTTTCATTTTGGTTAAACAACTTTATTGAGATGTACTTCACAGACCGTACTCTTCACCCATTTGCAGTGTACAACTCATTGTTTTTTAGTCTATTCACAGGGTTGTGCAACCGTCACCACAATCTAATCTTAGAACATTCTTGCCTCCCCCAACCCCATACCCAGTAGCAGCCACTCACCCTTACCTACTCCCCTCACCCTTAGCCCTAACCAACCGATAACCTACTTTCTAAATTTGCCTGTTTCTATCTCTATAAATTGCCTCTTCTGGACATTTCACATAAATGGAATCACACAACATGTGGTCTTAACATTAAGTTTTCAAGCTTGTGTGTTTAACAGAGTGCCTTCCTCTTTCATTTGTCTACTTTCTTCTTGTGTCAGTTTCTCCTTATGTAAGAAACTTAAAAGTGGTTACCTTTTACAAACCAAGGTGACAAAGCTGTTACTTTGCATTTTGTACCTTTCTGTAATTATTTGAATTTTCTAATCGTGCACTTTTTCATTATTTTTAAAAATTGTCAACAGAAGTTATCTGGACAGGGAGATCATGGGCCACTTTTTCTTTAAACTTTTCCATAATAAAAAAAAGTACCTAATACATGTTATCTTTAAAAAATCAAACTCATGTCACATCCCCAAGCCTTTCTTCTCTTCCAAAACTTTGTGTTTTCATAGCACCTTGTTCTTACCACAGTCATCCTGTGTGTGCTCCTCACGTTGTTTACTTGCTCGTGTTTTCCTGTAGAGTCCCCCCAGGGCCAGGTTGTGCCTCATTTCCCGTGCTGATGGTGGCTGGCAGGAGGTAGGCATTAGTGTTGAGTTTGGGCCATGCTTTCCTCCTAACTGCTCTGCCTGCCTAAGGAGTTATCCTCTGAGGTGCCTCCTCGGGCTCCACATCCCCCATAAATTGCCACCCTGCTCTCTAGTCCGTACTCTCAATATTGCTTTTATCCTATGGAATTGGACATGTGCTGCTTTGTTTTATTTCTTCCATTGTTCTTTTCCCCTTGAGGGGCTACATGCTAGAGTCCTGGATCTCTAGCAGGGCTAGAGCTTAGGCTTAGGTCTCTGACGTCTGTTACATTTTAGGTGAACTGGAGACAACACAAGACAATGTGTTCTTTGCATAATAGTGGTAACAGGCTTTCACATCCTCTGTCTATGTTTACCTCTGCAGAGAGGCAGCCAGGCTCTGTAGTCAAGATCAATTCAGGAGCTGTGAAACTGCAGGCTTTGTTCCTTATAAAAATACTTTAGTTTTTAAGAGCAGTTTTAACATAAAAGAACAATGAAAATTATAATGAAGGATAGAGGTGTGTGATAGACTTTTCAGAGTCTTGGAGTGCTAGATTAAAAAATGGCTGCAAACGTTTTTGAAAGGAAGAGTGTTGAATTTGCGCTGTCTTGGTGACTTGTTTGAGCGATAGAATGTGGCAGCAGTGATGTTGGCTAGGGACTTCTGAGGCGAGGTCATAAGAAGCCTTGTGGTGTCTGACAGGTCTCTTGAAGCCCTGAGTCACCATGTAATAAGTCCAACTACCACATGGCTCTGAAACCACATGGAGAGGGGAGGCAGAGAGAGGGACCAGCTAAGTCCAGCCTTTAGTCCACGCTGTCAAGGGCATGTAGGGGAGGAGATCTTTGGACTCTCCAGAATAGCCCAGCCATCACCTGAATATCCCCAAGCAGCTCCACTGGTGCCACGTGGGGCAGAAAAATTGCCCAGCTGAGTTCTGCCTGAATTCCTGGCACAGAATTGTGAGATATAATAAAAAGGTGGTAGTTTTAAGCCACTAAGTTTTGAGGTAGTTACACAGGTAGGTGAAATACTTCTGAACGCTGTGCTTGTGGTTTAACTTTTTTTCTTTCCAGTTTGATGTACTGAGAAAGAAAATTAGGGGGTGTAGGATTTTACTGCACTAACAACTATGAAAGTATGCTAAAAAAGAAATACAATAATCTAGAAAACAATTTAAACTTTATTTTTTTCTAGTTGACTTCTCAAAAACGGTGGCATACTCAAGACCTCTCTTCGGAGTGGTTTTTTAATTTGATCCTCTTCTTTTGACTTTTCCATCAGAACGGTCACTTCTAGAAGTTCTTCCTGGTAAGGCTGGGCAATTGGATAGGCTGTGACCCATTCAAATTCTTTCACTTCCTCTTTCTCTGCTTGAGATTTTCAGAAAGGAGGACCCCAGGTAGAGAGTTTCTGAGCGGCTCCTTTATCATTTCTTTGCTCTGTGAGTTCTCTCCCTCGAATCATTCGCTCTCGATGTCCCTTTATCTGTTTCTTTGCCCACGCTATCTTGTGCTTTTTGATTTTAGTTTTGGGTGTTTTCTGGATAGTTTCAGTCTTTTTGTCCTTCTCCAGTGTTAAGATTTTGGGGAGAAGTGTTTCACTTGGAATTCTTTGAGGGAGTAGTCGATACTTGTGGTCCCTGAGGCCTCTGGCTCGTTCGGCTCGGTGTATGTGTTTCTCTATCTGGTTCAGCTCCCTCTCAGGCACTACATTGTCCCATTTTTTAGCATCTTTTGTTTTTTTACTTTGTGGTCTCTTTTCCTCTTTTTTAATTTCCCATTTTGGAATCATGTTGTATTTCCATGGGTTTTCCAGCATCATTTCTTGGTATCGTTGATAGTAGTATGCCTCTGCTCTGGCAAACCGGAAGTCAAAAGACATGGCCTTAAGTTTATGAAGTGTTTCATTCTCCTTTTGAAACTTTTGGGCTAACAGTTTCCTCACTTCTGAAGAATGGACACCACCTAAACTCTTGTCAAAGGAAAGTATTAGAACTTTTTAAGTTGGACGTCCTTTATTATATATAGTCCATGGCACAGATATCAAGTGGCTGTCAGCCCTGCCTGGCACCCCTGCACCATGCCCCACTTTGGGTCTCTTAACAGTGTTTCATGTCTTCCTTTTCAACCCTCCTGCAGTCCCTCCCCCCAGCACTCCCTCCTTGTTGAAGACTTTGCCTTAGGTCTCCTTGAGAAAACAGAAGCAGTCACTCAGGGGCACCCTCCTCGTCCCACTGCCAGGACAACCACGGTGCGTCATCCTGGACTCTGCCTTCCTGCCTTTAGGAGGGAAACGTTGCCCCTTCATCTATCAAAAGCTGATTTTTCCACCTGTGCTTTTTGAGCTTTAAGAACGTCAGTTTGCAATGATCAGATTCCCTTTCCTGCTTCATCACAATTCCGTCTGCTGGATCCACTCCATCAGCATAAATATGTGCTTCAGTATATGTCATCTTTAAAGAGAAAAGGAAAACTCTTCCTTTACTGCACATCCCTCTCTAGCTTCTAGCCATTTTTCGCTCCCATTCACAGTATAACTTGAAGCAGTTACCCATAACTCCACTCTACTTTCTCCCCTCACATTTTCCCCTCAATCCTCTTCTATTGGGTTTCTGTCCCCCCTCCTTCTCTGAGAGTGCTCTTGTGTAGGTCATGAGTGATCTCCATAGTGACAGATGCAGTGGTCTCATCTCTGTCCCTGTCATACTTGACCTCTCAACATCCTACAGAGGTGACCACTCTCTCCTCTTTGAAATAACTTTACTTCTGGCTTCCAGGCTATGGCCAGGGGCATGTGACTAAGGCTATCTTGGAACCCCTAGACTATTCCAGCCACTAGCTGAATATCCAAAGTGAATGAATATCCCCTCATTCTCTTCCTACCTCACGCCCACAACCTTCACCTGCTTTGCTGGTTCTGTCTTTTAAATATAATGCAGAAAATATTGCAGAGAAATTGTCACTTAAGATAGAGTGCAGTTACATTTAGGCTTCCTTGGACACCGACAGTCTCAATCATTCAACAAGGTGACCTCCCATGTGCCAGCACTGCTCTAGAGAGTGGGAATAAGAGATGAGCAAGACAGTCGAGGCACACAAGGCTACCCTGTGCACACCTCTCAAATTCAGACCTAGATACTGTCTACCAGACAGCTCCACTTGGCTCTTGCTCCTAAGTGTTTTCTTCAGTTTCCTCCTTCTCAATCCTGTCACTTCTAACTTCAAAATGCCCCGACCCTAGGGGAGCAGCCTAACCAGCTTCCCTGAATCCACACTTTTCTCCCTTTGCCCTCAGCCCCATCAGACCAGTCACACAGCAGCCAGAGTGATCTTTGTATTACATAAATCTGAGCACATCACTTTCCTGTATGGAAACTTGGGATAGCATCCTATCGCTTTTAGAAGAAAATCCCAAATTCCAGTATGGCATACATAATGTGGTTCCTGATTGCCTCTTCAGATAACCTTCTCAGCTCCACTGCTTGCTCACCCTGCTGCAGCCACACTGACTTCTGTTCCTCAAAAACCATATTCTCTTCCCCACCTGAGTATTTTCATGTGCTCTTCCTTCAAATACTCCCAAACACACAATGTAGCAGCTCTATGGTCCTTATGTATATAATTTTTAGGTTTCAGCTTAAACATCACTTCCTCAGACCTTCCATATACTCATTAAAAAAAATCCCATCCTTTCATGACACTGTCACAATCTCTGGTAATTGTTTAATGTCCAGGTCCTTCAGTGGACTAAGCCCTGTGAGGGCACGGGCTGTGTTTATTTTGTTCAGTGCTATCCGGCCAGCACCACTGGTGGTCAGTGAACCAAATGCTGAACTAAACATAACAGGCAAAGCACTCTCCCTTGAAACACTCAGGCCCTTTACACCTTGGTGGTAAACTTTTTATGACTGTATTACTGGCTCCAAAGTTCATGGTAAATGTATTTCCTCACCTGAATCTTCTTTTCTAGTGGGGACTGGGAACCTACTGCAATCCGAGGGTCTTGAGTCTTTTTGGCCCAGGCCAGTCTGGAAGGTCAAAAAGAGAAATGATACTAGGATTTGGACAAAAGTTGCAGGAAACATGCTCTGGTGTGAATTGTATTAGGGAGGTGCTTTGGGACTCACTTTTCATATGTAGAAAAGGCGTTTCTCTGTGCCAATTGGCAGGACCCTACGATGTGTTTAACGTCCTCCATCTTTCCTTGAAGCAAAGAAGGAATGCTCTCTGATACAAGTATAAACGAAGAGCCACACTGCGTTTGAGGTTGAGACTGTCAGAAGCACCTTTATTTTAACACTGGAGAGGGGAGGCTGAGTTGCTATTTCAAATTCCACAAACCGCTGTTTGTGTATATTGTTGGTAGAACAAAGAACTTTGATGAGAAAATAAGTTTTCAAAGTTGGTAAGTCCATTTTAAGTTGTTATCCATAAAATTATTAACAATAAATATAATTTATAAGCTATCAATTTCCAACAACTATAACATGTTTCATGATTCTTCTCAAAGCCTTACATTGTAGATAATGAAACAATTTGATAGCAAAAAAGTTCCTTTTTTGTGTGTGTATGAGGAAGACTTGCCTTGAGCTAACATCTATGGCCAATCTTTCTCTATTTTATGTGGGATGCCACCACAGCATTGCCTGATGAGTGGTACTAGGTCCGCACCTGGGATCTGAACTTGTGAACCCCAGGCCACCGAAGCGGAGCGTGCAGACTCAACCACTACAACACTGGGCCAGCCCCAAAAGTTTCTTTGTTATTTAACTTAGAGAAATTTGTCACTTAAGATAGAGCACAGTCCCATTTAGGCATCCACAAAACTTCTTATTTCTTAACCTGCTTAGTTAGCAAATAGGTTCTATGTTTAGCAATTTAGGTTGTAAATACTCTTTCTCTGACTTTCCTTAGCAGCAAAAGAGAAGGATTTTTACAACAGAACTGGAAAAAACAAAACTATATTTGCCTTTTAAATAATTTTTAAGCTAATTTCTTTAAAAGACATTTCTGCTTTTATATTTTTCTTCCCTACAATGTTCTTACATTATTTCCATAGCAACATTTATTGAGTTTACTATCCACTAGGCACTGTGCTAGGAACTTAAATGGATTCTTTTACATAATCTTCTGAACAAGCATTTCAGGCAGTTACTCATTAGCTCCCATTTCTTGGCAACAAGGACTGAGGCCAAGAGAGGTTCAGTGATTTGTCAAAGGTCCCAGGGTTAGTTTCAGCGGCAGGATATGTGCCTGCATGACTCCAAAGCACAGAGTTTTCATTCCTGTGCTACACTTGTTCCAGATACATGAACATTCTCCTGCCTTTACAAAAAATGGAAAGAAAATAATACCTACTGTTCTTCTGCACTCGGATCCAACCATTCTGAGTCTGTCACCGAAGGAGGGTGTGAGGGTGGGGTCTGGACTGCTGGTTGATCCTTCCATAGACCCCCACTGCCTCCTCTCCTCACAGCACTTTTGGTCACTTCCACTGTTCTTGTAGCCTCCTGCTGTTTCTCTTCGGTGTCTTTTGTTTTAGCCATTGCCCTATCTATTGCCAGCTTTATGAACAACATCGTTGCCGTTCACTCTTTTCCTTTGATCATCTGCTCTCGGTTCTACCCTCTAATCTCTCATTCTCAGAACTGCAAAGTACTGTTTTCCAGCCATTAAGCTTTCTGGCCTTCTTTCAGACTTTCAACTATCTACTGTTGAGCCTCTGGGATGCCTTGGTTGATTTCTAGGGCAACGAGAAGCAGTCACAAGCTTTTCTGTGTCATCACTGTCCTAGATTAAGACTACTGTGAGGTGGTAGGTGAAGACATCGTCTGGTTGGCAGGGAATGAACTTCAGTGTAAGCTCAGCTGAATGGCCACAGACAGAAGGTAGAAGGAGCTATGTTTCACAGACATAGGCATCCCATCTCAGTGCGGTTAGAAGCACCGTTCAAGGCAAAGGAGCATCTTTTTCATTTTTGTTCTTTTTTGGAATATATATTGAATATCTTCCATGGAAATGCAATCGGTGAACCTCACAGTGGACCCGGCACACACACTCACAGTAGTTGGTGGAGGTCTGACAAGTGTGTGGATGGCCCAGTCACGTGATCTCCTCCTCATTTAGCTGGTGTGTCATAGCTAAATACTGCTGCTGCTATGGAGGTATTGAGCTTTAATACTGTTCAATAGACTTTTAGTTACATATTGTTTAATTATGTTCATTACTGGTCATTAGTTAAAGAAGGAGAAAATACACCAAGGTTGAAATACAAATTAATGAAAATGATTCTGTATATTCACTTCAAGATACTCTTTACCCTATATGTAAGCTGCGTCCATCCAAAGTCCTCATGTAGCCCACTAAGATGTCTTGGGTTCTTTAAAAAAATGTGAAAAGGAGACAATATAATGATTAATTACAACCTGGCTTCTTATTTATTAGAAATAAAATCTATCCTTTCCAAAATGTGCTGTTTGTAAAGATGTGCTTGAAACTGTAGCCCCAAACATATTCAGAAATAAAACAGAATTATAAAAGTAAATACGGGTATTTTATGGTTAAAAAAAATCAGAATATCAAACAGCAAGTCGTGATAGTTTCTATTTTCATAACAAAGCACTTAATCAAATTTCAGTCTAGACTTTAATATTCATTTTCTTCCCAAACCAAACAAGATACCATTTTAAAACCAACAAAAAGTCATGCTGCTCAGATGTCAAACTCATGTGATATTAATTCAGGCAAAATTTTTATAGCATCTGTGACCTGACAGCATTGTATTACCACTACAAATTCCTAATATTTATTGAATATGAACCAGGCACTGTGTGAAGTGCTAAAAGGCAATATCTATTTATCCCACTGTGAAAAAAGAATAATAGAAGACTCTTTTTGGATAAAGAAAAATATGCAATTCTTAATATGAGCCTCTCTTTAAGTAAGCAGTCAATTAAAATAAAACATAAAGACAATCATGTGGACCTAAAAGTACTTTTAATTTAAGTACTATGTTGTAAATTATTTCTCTTTCCTGATAAGAGAAACTGGGGGGATAAAGAATATTTATAAGCCAGGGAGATAGAACCTTTTTGATAGCAAATCATTTTGAAACAACCTATGAGCAAGACTAGATTTTGCCCTAACATAAGCAAAAGATGGCCTGAGTTGGGTTTTTCTGTGATAAATATAAAAACAAAAGGACTTTGCTAATGAGTATTTTATCATATAGCTAAATTTTAATCCTTTGTCAAAATCATGAAATATGTTCAAATAGTTATGAGAATTCCTAGCTGGGGAAGGAGATGATGATGTTTCCTGAACCAAAATTATTGTTAACCACTTAGGTCACTGAACTTGAAATAAACTTCATAGTGTTATCACAGGTCAACTTCTGGCATTGGAAACAGCACATTGCCTGCTGTCTCCATTTTGCAGGAGTTTGAAAACAAACAAAAGTGCCTCTGAGAGTATCTAAACATAGAACACTGACACTCCAACCACCCTATGAGGTATTGTTATTACTCTCCCCATTTTCCGTATGAGGCAATGGCGGCTAAGAGAGTTAAGTGATTTGTTCAAGGTCACATAGCTGCCAAGTGGGAGACTGAAAATTGAACACGGATGTCTAAAAGCAAAGCTTGTGATCTTAAGCACGTGCCATCTCACCTAACCTTGGAATACTGGAGGAGTGGAAGCATTGTCCTTACCTTTGAGGAGCTTAGTACTACTAGGGAGACAAGAAATGTATGCAGGTGCACACATGACATAAAGGTACAAATGGGATGCTTAAGTATGGGGGCGGGGAAACAAAGGGCAGGAGTCATTAGTGTGAGGTGGGACTGAACAAGGAGGACATCTTGGGGAGCACATTTTGAGCAGAGTGGCCGAAACGTCAGAGACGCCCCTGAGACCAGCCAAACAAGAGGTAACTCAATCAGAGTAGTTGTTAACTAGAGAAGTTGCACATGCGGAGTACTATACAGAGGGAGGGATGCTGGAGGCCAGAATATAGAGTACAGTATGTGAGGAAGGACACTGGAGACAGAATGTGACCTAGAGGAATTTCTATGACTTCCCCAAACAAACAGAGAACCATGAAATGTTGTTAATAGGAAACTGATTAAAAAGAAGTGGCACTAGAGAAAAGATCCCAAAACTGTAGGGCCTAGAAGAGAGATAAGTAGAGAACTGGAGTTGTAAGAATTTGGTTCTAGACCAGCATTGTTCCACAAAAATATAGTGTGAGTCACAGATGTAATTTAAATTTTTCTAAGAGCTACATTTAAAAAACTAAAAACCAAATCAGGTCATATTAATTTTAGTGATATATTTTATCAGGACAAATTATATCCAGGATATACAAAATATTATCATTCCAACATGTAATCAATTAAAAAATTTCACACTTTTTAAATAAATAATTTTTTAAGAGCAGCTATAGGTTTATAGAAATATTGATCAAAAAGTACTCTCTCCCTCAAAGTTCCCCTACTTATATTTTGTATTAGTGTGGTACATTTGTTATAATTGATGAACGAATATTAATACATTACTATTAACCAAAGTCCATAGTTTACATTGTTTCACTCTTTCACTGTTGTACATTCCATGGGTCTTCACAAATGTATGACAGGTGTTAATCATTACTACATCATACAGAATGGTATCACTGCCCTGAAAAACCCACATATTCTGGCTATTTGTCCCTCCCTCACTCTGTGCCCTAAACCCCTAGCAACCACTGCTCTTTTTACTGTCTCCATAGTTCTGCCATTTTCAGAATGTCATATGGTTGGAATCATACAGTATGGCTTTTTCATACTGAAAAGCCTTTTTCAGATTGGCTTACTTCACTCAGTAAATATGCTTTTAATGTTCCCTATGTCTTTTCATGGCTTAATAGGTCATTTCTCCTTATTGCTGAATAATACTCCATTGTCTGGATGTCCCACTATTGGTCTATCCATTCACCAATTGAAGCCATCTTGGTTGCTTCCAACTTTTGGCAATTATGAATAAAGCTAGTATAAACATTTGTGTGCAGGTTTTTGTGTGGACCTAAGTTTTCAAGTCATTTGGGTATATACCAAGGAGCACAATTACTGGACAGTATGGTAAGAGATATTTAGTTTTGTTAAGAAACCACCAAACTGTCTTCCAAATCGGCTGTACATTTTGCATTCCCACTAGCAATGAATGAGTTCCTATTGTTCCACATCCTTGATAGTATTTTGTGTTGTCAGTGTTATAAATTTTAACCATCCTAATAGGTGTGTAACGGTATTTTATTATTGTTTTAATTTGCAATGCACTAATGACATATGATGCTGAGCATCTTTTTGTAGGCTTATTTGCCATCTGCTTATCTTATTTGGGAGGCATCTGTTCAGATTTTTTGCTCATTTTTACTGGGTTGTTTTTCTTATTGCTGAAAAATTTAAGAGTTCTTTGTATGTTTTAGATAGTAGTCCTTTATTAGATATGTTTTGCTAAGATTTTCTTCCAGTCTGTGTCTTGTCTTGTCTTTTCATTCTTGTGTCTTTGGCATAACAGAAGTTTTTTTTTGTTTCGGGTTTTTTTTTTGGCCCTGAGCTAACATCTGTGCCAATCTTCCTCTATTTTATGTGGGATGCCGCCACAGCATGGCCCGACGAGCAGTGCTAGGCCCACACCTGGATCCGAACCTGCGAACCTCAGGCTACCAAAGTGGAGTGGGTGAACTTAACCACTATGCCAGTGGGCTGGCCCCAGAAGTTTTAAATTTCAATTAAGTACAACTCAATTTTTTATTTCATAGATCATGCTTTTAGTGTGCTACCTAAAAAGTCATTGCTAAACCCAAGATCATCTAGATTTTCTACATTATCTTCTCAGAGTTTTTAGTTTTGTGTTTTACATTTAGGCTTAGGATCCATTTTGAGTTAGTTTCTGTGAAAGGCATAAGGTCTGTGTCTAGATTTATGTGTTTTGAACGTGGATGCCCAGTTCCAGAACCCTTTGTTGGAAAGACTATCCTTTCTCCATTGAATTGCCTTTGTTCCTTTGTCAAAGGTCAGTTGACTGTATTTGTGTGAGTCTACTTCTGGGCTTTCTACTCTGTTCTATTGATCTTTTTGTTTGTTCTTTAGCCAATACCACATTGTCTTGACTGCTGTAGCTTTATAGTAAGTCTGAAAGTCTGGGAGTGTCAGTGCTCTGACTTTGTTGTTCTCCTTTAATACTGTTTAGTTTATTCTGAGTCTTTTGCCTTGCCATATAAACTTTAGAATTAGTTTGTTGATATCAACAAAACAACCTGCTGGGATTTTGACTGGGATTACATTGAATCTAAAGTTGGGAAGAAATATCTTAAGAATATTCATCTTCCCATCAATGAACATGCATCATCTCTCCACTAACTTAGATCTTCTTTCATTTTTTTGATCTGAGGTTTGTTTTCCTCATATAGATCTTGAACATATTTTGTTAGATTTATACCTAAGTATTTTACTTTTTTTTTCATGGTGCTAATGTAAATGGTATTGTGTTTTTAACTTCAAATTCCAATTGTTCACTTCTTGTATATAGGAAAGCGATGGACTCTTGCCTAGTAATCTTATGTCCTGCAACCTTGCTACTATTGGTTATTAATTCCAGGAGATTTTTGTTGTTGTTATTGATTCTTTGGAATTTTCCATTTGGCCAATCACATCCTTTGAGAACAAAGACAGTTTTACTTACGCCTTCCCAATCTGTATACTTTTTATTCCTTTTCTTTTTTATTGCATTAGCTAGGATTTCCAGTATCATCTTGAATAGGAGTGGTGAGACAGGACATCCTTGCTTGTTGCTGATTTTATTGAGAAAGCATCTGGTTTCTCATCAAGTACAATGTTAGTTGTAAATTTTTTTAGACATTCTTTATCAAGTTGAGGAAGTTCTTCTCTACTCCTAGTCTGCTGAGTTTTTATCATGAGTGGGTGTTAGATTTTGTCAAATGCTTTTCCTGCATCTATTGATATGATCACCTGATTTTTCTTCTTTAGCTGGTTGATGTGATGAATTACATTAATTGCTTTTGTAATGTTGAACCAGCCTTGCATACTTGGAATAAATCTTAGTTGTTGGTGGTGTATAATTCTTTTTATACATTGTTGGATTCCATTTACTAGTAGTTTGTTCAGGATTTTCCCATCTATGTTTATTAGAGAAGTTGATCTGTACTTTTCCTTTCTTGTAATGTCTTTGTCTGGTTTTGGTATATAGGTAATGCTGGCCTCATAGAATGAGTTACAAAATTCCCTTTGCTTCTATTTTCTGGAAGAGACTTTTGAGAGTTGGTATAATTTCTTCCTTAAACATTTGGTAAAATTCACCAGTAAACTCATCTGGGCCTGGTGCTTTCTAGTTTCAAAGCTCATTAATTATTGATTCTATTTCTTTACATATAGGCTTATTCAGATGACCTATTTCTTGAGTTTTGGTATTTGTGTCTTTCAAAGAATCAATGCATTTTCTCTAGGCTATCAGATTTGTTCACAACATTCCTTTATTATCCTTTTAATGTCCATGGGATCAGTAGTGATGATCCTTCTTTCATTTCTGATATTGGTAATTTGTCTTCTTTTTTTCTTAATTAGTCTCACTAGAGGTTTAGCTCTTTTATTAATCTTTTCAAAGAACTAGCTTTTAGGTTTGTTTTTTCTATTGATTTCTTATATTCAATTTCATTTATTTTTGCTTTAATTTTTGTTATTCCCTCTTTCTCCTTATTGTGGATTTAATGTGCTCCTCTTTTTCTAGTTTCTTGAGGTAGCAGCTTAGATTATTGATTAAAGAGCTTTTTTCTAATATATGCATTCAATGCTATAAATTTCCCTCTAAGCACTGCTTTTGCTGCATCCCACAAATTTTAATAAACTGTATTTTCACTTAGTTCAAAATATTTCTAAATTTCTCTTAAAATGTCTTCTTTGACCCAAGTGCTATTTAGAAGTGTGTAGTTGGGGCTGGCCCAGAGGCACAGTGGTCAAGTTCAGCACACTCCACTTTGGCTGCCCAAGGTTCGCAGGTTTGGATCCAGGGCATGGACCTAGACCACTCATCAAACCATGCTGTGGTGGTGTCCCACATACAAACTAGAGGAAGATGGGCACAGATGTTAGCTCAGGGCCACTCTTCCTCAAGCCAAAAAAAAAAAAAAAAAAAGAGGAAGATTAGCAACAGGTGTTAGCTCAGGGCCAATATTCCTTACCAAGAAAATAAAATAAAAGTGTGATGTTTAATCTCTGAGTATTTTTGAATTCTCCAGCTACCTTTCTGTCATTGATTTCTAGTTTAATTCCACTGTGGTTTGAGAGAATACTTTGCATGACTCCTATTCTTTTAAATTTGTTAAGGTGTTTTTTAATGGCCCAAAATGTTGTCTGTTTTGTGAATGTTCCATGTGAGCTTCAAAGAATGTGTATTCTGCCACTGTTGAATGTATTCTATACATATCACTTAGATCCAGTTGATTGATGGTGTTGAGTTAAATTATGTCCTTTCTGATTTTCTGCCTGATGGATCTGTCAATTACTGATAAAGGGGTGTTGAAGTCTCTAACTATAATAGTTTATTCATCTATTTCTCTTTGCAGTTCTCAGTGTTTACCTCATATATTTTACCACTCTGTGCCAGATCCATACACATTAAGGACTGTTATGTCTTCTTGGAGAACTGACCCTTTTATCACTAAGTAATGCCCCTCTTTATCCCTAATTTTCCTCACTCTGAAGTTTACTTTGTCTGAAATTAATGTAGCTACTCCAGCTTTCTTTTGATTAGTGCTATCAACAACACACCTTTCTCCATCCCTTTAATCTGTTTTTATATTTAAAGTGGGGTTTGGGGGTAGATAATATAAAGTTAGGTTTTATTTTTTTTATCCAGTCTGACAGTCTCTGTCCTCCAATTGGTATATTTAGACCACTGACACTTAAAGAGATTATTGATACAACTGGATGAATATCTACCATATTTGTTATTGCTTTCTAGTCATTGCTTATGTCTTTGTTTGTCTTCCACTCTTTTTCTGCCTTCTCTGGTTTTTTTTTTTTTAATTGAGTTATTGATAGGTTACAATCTTGTGAAATTTCAATTGCACATTAACGTTTGTCAGTCATGTTGTAGGTGCACCACTTCACCCTTTGTGCCCACCCCCCACCCCACCTTTCCCCTGGTATCCACTAAACTGTTCTTAGTCCATAATTTTAAATTCCTCATATGAGTGGAGTCATACACAGATTATCTTTCTCTCGCTGGCTTATTTCACTTAACATAATTTTCTCAAGGTCCATCCATGTTATTGCAAATGGAATGATTTTGTTCTGTTTTGCAGCTGAGTAGTATTCCATTGTATATATGTACCACATCTTCTTTATCCATTCGTCTGTTGCTGGACACTTAGGTTGCTTCCACGTCTTAGCTATTGTAAACAGTGCTGCAATAAACATTGGGGTGCATAGGACTTTGGGGATTGCTTACTTCAAGCTCTTTGGATAAATACCCAGTAGTGGGATGGCTGGATCATATGGTAGTTCTATTTTTAATTTTTTGAGGAATCTCCATACTGTTTTCCATAGTGGCTGCACCAGTTTGCATTCCCACCAGCAGTGTATGAGGGTTCCTTTTTCTCCACAACCTCTCCAACATTTGTTGCTATTAGTTTTAGATATTTTTGTCATATACAGGTGTAAGGTGATATCTTAGCGTAGTTTTGACTTGCATTTCCCTGATGATCAGCGATGATGAGCATCTTTTCATGTGCCTATTGGCCATCAGTATATCTTCTTTGGAGAAATGTTTGTTCATGTCTCCAGCCCATTTTTTGATTGGGTTGCTTGATGTTTTGTTGTTGAGTTGTGAGAGTTCTTTATATATTATGGATATTAAGCCTTTCTCAGATATATGACTTGCAAATATTTTTTCCCATTTAGTGGGTTGTTTTTTCGTTTCAATCCTGTTTTCATTTGCCTTGAAGAAGCTCTTTAATCTGATGAAGTCCCATTTGTTTATTCTTTCTATTGTTTCCCTTCTCTGAGAAGGCATGGTGTCTGAAAAGATCCTTTTAACACTGATGTCAAAGAGTGTACTGCCTACGTTTTCTTCCCGAAGCCTTATGGTTTCAGGTCTCACCTTTAGGTCTTTAATCCATTTTGAGTTTATTTTGGTGAATGGTGAAAAAGAATGGTCAATTTTCATTCTTTTACATGTGGCTTTCCAGTTTTCCCAGCACCATTTGTTGAAAAGACTTTCTTTTCTCCATTGTATGCCCTCAGCTCCTTTGTCAAAGATAAGCTGTCCATAGATGTGTGGTTTTATTTCTGGGCTTTCAATTCTGTTCTATTGATATGTGCACCTGTTTTTGTACCAGTACCATGCTGTTTTGATTACTGTAGCTTTGTAGTATGTTTTGAAGTCAGGGATTGTGATGCCTCCCGTTTTGTTCTTTCTTCTCAGGATTGCTTTAGAAATTCGGGGTCTTTTGTTGCCCCAGATGAATTTTAGGATTCTTTGTTCTAATTCTGTAAAGAATGTCATTGGGATTCTGATTGGGATGGCGTTGAATCTGTAGATTGCTTTAGGTAGAATGGACATTTTAACTATGTTTATTCTTCCAATCCATGTACATGGAATGTCTTTCCATCTCCTTATGTCGTCATCCAATTCTCTCAGAAAGGCCTTGTAATTTTCATTATATAGGTCCTTCACTTCCTTAGTTAAATTTACCCCAAGGTATTTTATTCTTTTTGTTGCGATTGCGAATGGTATTGTATTCTTGAGTTCTTTTTCTGTTGATTCATTACTGGAGTATAGAAACGCTACTGATTTATGCAAATTGATTTTATACCCTGCAACTTTGCTGTAGTTGTTGATTACTTCTAACAGTTTTCCAATGGATTCTTTGGGGTTTTCTATATATAAGATCATGTCGTCTGCAAACAGCGAGAGTTTCACTTCTTCCCTCCCTATTTGGATTCCTTTTATTCCTTTTTCTTGCCTGACTGCTCTGGCCAGGACCTCCAGTACTATGTTAAATAAGAGTGGTGATAGAGGGCATCCTTGTCTCGTTCCTGTTTTCAGGGGGATGGGGTTCAGTTTTTGCCCATTGAGTATGATGTTGGCTATGGGTTTGTCGTCTATGGCCTTTATTATGTTGAGGTAGTTTCCTTCTATGCCCATTTTCTTCCGAGTTTTTATCATAAATGGCTGTTGGATCTTGTCAAATGCCTTCTCTGCATCTATTGAGATGATCATGTGGTTTTTATTCCTCAGTTTGTTGATGTGGTGTATCACGTTGATTGATTTGCGGATGTTGAACCATCCCTGTGTCCCTGGTATGAATCCCACCTGATCCTGATGTATGATTCTTTTGATGAATTGCTGAATTCTGGTTGCCAAAATTTTGTTTAGAATTTTTGCATCTATGTTCATCAGTGATACTGGCCTGTAGTTCTCTTTTTTCGTGGTGTCCTTGTCAGGTTTTGGGATCAGCGTGATGTTGGCCTCATAGAATGTGTTAGGAAGTGTTCCATCTTCCCTAAATTTTTGGAATAGCTTGAAAAGGATAGGTATTAAATCCTCTCTGAAAGTTTGGTAGAATTCCCCAGGAAAGCCATCTGGTCCTGGGGTTTTATTCTTTGGGATGTTTTTGATTGCTGTTTCAATCTCTTTCCTTGTGATTGGTCTGTTCAAATTGTCTGCCTCTTCTTGAGTGAGCTTTGGGAGATTGTAGGAGTCCAAGAATTTATCCATTTCCTCTAGGTTATCCATTCTGTTCGCATATAGTTTTTTGTAGTATTCTCTTATAATCTGTTGTATTTCTGCAGAGTCTGTTGTTATTTCTCCTCGCTCATTTCTGATTTTGTTTATTTGAGCTTTCTCCCTCTTTTTCTTTGTAAGTCTGGCTAGTGGTTTGTCAATTTTATTTATCTTCTCAGAAAACCAGCTCTTTGTCTCATTGATCCTTTCTACTGCCTTTTTCGTTTCAGCAGTATTTATTTCTGCTCTGATTTTTATTATTTCTCTCCTTCTGCTGACTTTGGGCTTCATTTGTTCTTTTTTCTCTAGTTCAGTTAGGTGTGCTTTAAGGTTGCTTATTTGGGATTTTTCTTGTTTGTTAAGATGTGCCTGTATTGCGATGAATTTTCCTCTTAATACAGCTTTTGCTGTATCCCATATGAGTTGGTATGGCATGATATCATTTTCATTTGTTTCCAGGTATTTTTTTATTTCTTCAATGATCCATTGCTTGTTCAGTAGTGTGTTGTTTCGTTTCCACATCTTTGTGCCTTTCTCAGCTTTTTTCTTGTAATTAACTTCTAGCCTTATAGCACTATGATCTGAGAAGATGCTTGTTATTATTTCAATTTTTTTAAATTTGTAGAGGCTTGCCTTGTTTCCCAACATATGGTCTATCCTAGAGAATGTTCCATGTGCACTTGAGAAGAATGTGTATTCAGCTCTTTCAGGGTGGAGTGATCTATATATGTCTATTAAGTCCAATTGTTTTAGTTTTTCATTTAGCTCCACTATTTCCTTGTTGATTTTCTGTCTGGATGATCTGTCCATTGATGTGAGTGGGGTGTTGAGGTCCCCTACTATTATTGTGTTGTTTTCAACATCTTCCTTTAGGTCTGTTAATAGTTGCTTTATGAATCTTGGTGCTCCTGTGTTGGGTGCATAGATATTTATAAGCGTTATTTCTTCTTGATGGAGTGTCCCTTTGATCATTATATATTGTCCCTCTGTGTCTCTCTTTACCTGTCTTATTTTGAAATCCACTTGGTCTGATATGAGAATTGCAACACCTGCCTTTTTTTCCTTGCTATTTGCTTGAATTATTGTCCTCCACCCCTTCACCCTGAGTCTGTGTTTGTCCTTGGGGCTGAGGTGTGTTTCCTGGAGGCAACAAATTGTTGGATCATGTTCTTTAATCCATTTTGCCACTCTGTGTCTTTTTATTGGAGAGTTCAATCCGTTCACATTGAGGGTGATTATTGATGCATGTGGACTTAATGCTGTTAATCTGTCGCTCATTATCTTGTTTTCCCGTGTTTCTTTTCCTGTGTGCTTTAGACTACCCATTTAATACTGCAATTTCTTATGCTGGGTTTCTTAGATTTTTCCTTATTTATGATTTGTGATTCTGTTCTGTACTTTATTTTAGTGTCTACCTTGAAGTTTGTATTTAGAATCTCGTGTATAATATAGTCTATTCTCTGGTGGTCTCTTACCTACTTGACCAATACTGATTTAGACCCTTTGCTCTTCCCCTCCTAAATAATTATTTTCATTTTTTATTCCAACTCATCTTATTCATTTATAGTTAGAGTGCTAAGATCGTCCTTGTTTTGGTAGTTTCCTTACCTTTACCCTAATGCTATAATTGAATATTTGCTATCCTTTTCTGGTTCTATCCATCGGTCTCCCTAGTCTGTGGATTGTCTCCCCTTTCTCCCTTTTTTCTTTTTTCAAGTATGAGAGCCTTCTTGAGGATTTCTTGTAATGGAGGGCTTTTAGTTACAAATTCCCTTAACTTTTGTTTGTCTGGAAAACATTTAATTTCTCCCTCATATCTGAAGGAAATTCTTCCTGGATAGAGTATTCTTGGCTGAAGGTTTTTATCCTTTAAAGCTTTGAATATATCACTCCATTCTCTCCTAGCTTGCAGGGTTTCTGTAGAGAAATCTGCTGACAGTCTGATAGGGGCCCCTTTATAGGTTATTCTCTTTGTTTTCCTTACTTCCCTGAGTATTCTCTCCTTATCATTCCTATTTGCCAACTTTACTACTATGTGCCTTGCAGTAGGTCTTTTTACATTGACAAATCTAGGAGATCTAAAGCCCTCCTCTACACACATTTCTCCGTTGATCCCTAGATTTGGGAAGTTCTCTTCAATAATTTCGTTAAGCACACTTTCTGCTCCATTTTCCTTTTCCATATTCTCGGGAATTCCTATGATCCTTATGTTCTTACTCCTCATTGAATCCATTATCTCTCGGAGATTTTCCTCATTTTTTTTTTTTTAATAATGTTATGCTAGATTACAACCTTGTGAGATTTCAGTTGTACATTATTGTTAGTCATGTTGTGGGTACACCACTTCCCCCTTTGTGCCCTCCCCCCACCCCCCCTTTTCCCTGGTAACCACCGATCAGCTCTCCTTGTCAATATATTAACTTCCACCTATGAGTGGAGTCATATAGAGTTCGTCTTTCTCTGACTGGCTTATTTTGCTTAACATAATACCCTTGAGGTCCATCCACGTTGCTGCGAATGGGCCAACTTTGTCTTTTTTTATGGCTGAGTAGTATTCCATTGTGTATATATGCCATATCTTCTTTATCCAATCATCAGTTTCTGGGCATGTAGGTTGGTTCCACGTCTTGGCTATTGGAAATAATGCTGCGATGAACATAGGGGTGCAAGGGACTCTTGGGATTTCTGATTTCAGGTTCTTAGGATAGATTCCCAGTGATGAGATGGCTGGGTCATAGGGTATTTCTATTTTTAACTTTTTGAGAAATCTCCATACTGTTTTCCATAGTGGCTGTACCAGTTTGCATTCCCACCAACAGTGTATGAGGGTTCCTTTTTCTCCACAACCTCTCCAACATTTGTCGCTCTTGGTTTTGGATGTTTTTGCCAATTTAACGGTTGTAAGGTGATATCTTAGTGTAGTTTTGATTTTCATTTCCCTGATGATTAGCGATGATGAATATCTTTTCATGTGTCTATTGGCCATATTTATATCTTCTTTTGAGAAATGTCTGTTCATGTCCTCTGCCCATTTTTTGATCGGGTTGTTTGTTTTTTTGTTGTTAAGCCGTGTGAGTTCTTTGTATATTATGGAGATTAACCCTTTGTCGGATAAGTGGCTTGTAAATATTTTTTCCCAATTAGTGAGCTGTTTTTTTGTTTCAATCCTGTTTTCCCTTGCCTTAAAGAAGCTCTTTAGTCTGATGAAGTCCCATTTGTTTATTCTTTCTATTGTTTCCCTCAACTGAGGAGATATAGTGTCCGAAAAGATTCTTTTGAAACTGATGTCAAAGAGTGTACTGCCTATATTCTCTTCTAGAAGACTTATTGTCTCAGGCCTAATCTTTAGGTCTTTGATCCATTTTGAGTTTATTTTGGTGTGTGGTGAAAAAGACTGGTCAATTTTCAATCTTTTGCATGTGGCTGTCCAGTTTTCCCAGCACCATTTGTTGAAGAGACTTTCTTTTCTCCATTGTAGGCCCTCTGCTCCTTTGTCGAAGATTAGCTGACCATAGATGTGTGGTTTTATCTCTGGGCTTTCAATTCTGTTCCATTGATCTGTGGACCTGTTTTTGTACCACTACCATGCTGTTTTGATGACTGTGGCTTTGTAGTATGTTTTGAAATTGGGGATTGTGATTCCGCCAGCTTTGTTTTTCTTGCTCAGGATTGCTTTAGCAATTCGCAGTCTTTTGTTGCCCCATATGAATTTTAGGATTCTTTGTTCAATTTCTTTGAAGAATGTTCTTGGGATTCTGATTGGGATAGCATTGAATCTGTAGATTGCTTTAGGTAGTATGGACATTTTAACTATGTTTATTCTTCCAATCCATGTGCATGGAATGTCTTTCCATCTCTTTATGTTGTCATCAATTTCTTTCAAGAAAGTCTTGTAGTTTTCAATGTATAGATCCTTCACTTCCTTGGTTAAGTTTATCCCAAGGTATTTTATTCTTTTCGTTGCGATTGTGAATGGGATTGAGTTCTTGAGTTCTTTTTCTGTTAGTTCATTGTTAGTGTATAGAAATGCTACCCACTGATTTATGTATGTTGATTTTATACCCTTCTATTTTGCTGTAGCTGTTGATTATTTCTAATAGTTTTTCTATGGATTCTTTGGGGTTTTCTATATATAAGATCATGTCGTCTGCAAACAGCGAGAGTTTTACTTCTTCATTACCTATTTGGATTCCTTTTATTTCTTTTTCCTGCCGAATTGCTCTGGCCAACGCCTCCAGTACTATGTTGAATAGGAGTGGTGAAAGTGGGCACCCTTGTCTTGTTCCTGTCCTCAGAGGGATGGCTTTCAGTTTTTGTCCATTGAGTATGATGTTGGCTGTAGGTCTGTCATATATGGCCTTTATTATGTTGAGGTACTTTCCTTCTATACCCATTTTATTGAGGGTTTTTATCATAAATGGGTTTTGGATCTTGTCGAATGCTTTCTCTGCATCTATTGAGATGATCATGTGGTTTCTGTTTTTCATTTTGATTTTCCTCATTTTTTTAAATTCTTAGTTCTCTTTCTTTCTCTGTCTGGCGCCATTCAGCCTGTCCGTCCTTGATTATGCTAATTTTCTCCTCTATGTTGTCTACACGGGCATTCAGGGAATCCATATTCTGTTTTATCTGGTCCATTGTGTTTTTCATCTCAAGTGATTCTGTTTGATTCTTCTTTATGATTTCAATCTCTTTTGTGAAGTAACTCCAGAACTCGGCTTGTTTCTCTATCTTTCTCTCTACCTCATTAAGTTTTTTGATTATAGCTGCTCTGAATTCATTATCACTTAGTTTACCTAATTCCAAGTCCTCAGGACTTAATTCTGTGTTTTTATTGTTTTCCTTCTGGTCTGGGGCTTTTATAAATTGCTGGATGGTAGAGGAGCGGTGTTTTCTCATGGTGGTAGAATTCAGTTGCAGTTACAGCCTGTCGCCACTAGATGGGGGTCGAGAGCGGCATGTTATGAGCTCTCCCCTTGGGGCAAGATGGCTGCGCCCACTGGCTTCGCTGGGGGGAGGGGCTGTTACACACGCCGGTCTGGGTTCAGATCAGTTCTGTTCTCTGGTCTCCCAAGGCCCTTGATTTATAGGGTCCCCACGGACAGAAGCTTTCCCCCAGTCAGCGGGTCTCCACTGAATCAGCGGCAGGAGTCCTGGATGATCCCTCCGTTGCGCGGCCCCTCCCCAACTCCTTCCTGACCCCGTGCCGCAGCGATCACAGACTCTAGAGGAGGGAGCGATGTTCTCTCCTACCGTTCCAGCGCCTCCGGAGGTGTAAGCAAGGTTATGATCTCCGCCTTCTTGGTATTGTAGGTCTCTAACGAGCTGGCATTATGTTTGTTCTCTGAAATTCAGTTCTTCCAATCTTTTGCTGTATTTTGGAGGGGAGAGAATCCCGGGTCAGCTCACCCTGCCATTTTGCTCTGCCCCCTCTCCTGCCTTCTCTGGTTTTAATTAAGCATTTCATGATTCTACTTGTTTTCTCCTCTCTTAGCCCAGCAATTATACTTCTTTTTTTGCTTTTTTAAATGGTTGTTCTTCACTTTGCAGTATACATATACAACTAACCCAAGTTCTTTCAAATAACACTATACCACTTCACAGGCAGTGCAAGTATCTTATAACAGAGAATTTCCAGCTCAGTTCCTCTCTCCCATCCCTTATAACATTGCTGTTATTCATGTCAATTATCCATAAACTATAATTACCCTATACAAGTTGCTATTATTATTTGGAACCATCTGTTATCTGTTAGATCAATTAAGACTTTAAAAAACAAAAAATTTGATTTTACCTCCATTTATTCCTTCTCTAACACTCTTCCTTCTTTATGCAGCTCTGAGTTACAGACCTATATTATTTTCCTTCTTTCTGAAGAATTTCTTTAACATTTCTTGAAAAGCAGAATTACTGGCAACAAATTCCCTCCGTTTTTATTTGTCTGAGTCCTCTCTTTCACTTTTGAAGGATAATTTAGCTGGATACAGAATTCCAGGTTGGTGGTTTTCTTCCTTGCAACACTTTAAATATTTCACTTCCGGGGCTGTCCTGGTGGCGCAGTGGTTAAGTTCACACGTTCTGCTTCTCAGTGGCCCGGGGTTCGCCAGTTTGGATCCTGGGTGTGGACATGGTACTGCTTGGCACACCATGCTGTGGTAGGCGTCCCATGTATAAAGTAGAGGAAGATGGGCACAGATGTTAGCTCAGGGCCAGGATTCCTCAGCAAAAAGAGGAGGACTGGCAGTAGTTGGCTCAGGTCTAATCTTCCTCAAAAAAAAAAAAAAATTAAATATTTCACTTCCCTCTCTTGCTTGCATGGTTTTTAAAGAGAAATCTGATGTAATTCTTATCTTTGCTCCTCTATAGGTAGTGCTTTTTTTCCCTCTGGCTTTTTCTCAAGATCTTCCTGTTGGTCTTTGATTTTCTGCAGGCTGAATATGATATGCCTACAAGTAGATTTTTTGGCATTTATCTTGCATGGTGTTCTATACTGCTGCAATTAAAAAATTCAAATACACTTAAAGAAAATAAAATAAAAAGTACAGCACCCCTGTAGCACTAACCACATTTTAGGTGCTCAATAGGTACATGTGGCTAGTAGCTACTAAACTGGAGAGTGCAGGTCTAGATGGTGGAAGGTAGGGGTCTAACCTGAGGCCTCTTGGCAGTGAGTGGCCCACCTTCTAGGAAAACATCTTCTAGGACTCCATCACCACCAGCACCTGAGAACACTGGTGTTCCTATCCACCTCCTTGCCTCTGCTCATACCATACCTCCTCTCTAAACTGCCCCTCTTCTCTGTATTTTACTTTTTTCCCTGGCTTAACTGAGGTCCTAGCTACTCACAACACTTTCTTTGGAAGGAAAGAATAATGTGTTTCACTTCATTCCCTTTAATTCAAGAAACATGACTGGGCATATCACCATACAGATTCTTTCACATCATCAGGGCCTAGTATTGAGCCTCACTCTTAGGCTTTGCAGATTGATTTCACATTCAGTGATACAAAAAGATGTTAATGGGACCAAACATGCTAGTGTTGTCAGCATTTTATTCCGTCAAGTAAGAAAATTAAAAAAGACAACTCTCTATTGTTGGCAATTTCACAACTAAAAGCACATTCTAATAGCGCTCTCCCTTCCATCTTCCTCACAAAGTGGGCAATTAAATGAAGCTTTGCATTATTTTTCTGATTTGGGCCTGGAACATGAAAACTTTGTCTCTGACCGTCAGCAAAGTAAAGACATCTAGGAACCACTGCCCTACATAAGTCCAAACCTGATCCAAACTTGATCTCTTTTCCTCTTCAATTTATCTGATTTTTGTCACCTTTTCCCGTTCCTATATGTCTCTTACTAGTTGTGTGACCTCTGGCATGCTATTTAGCCTCTCTGGTCTTTGTTTCCTATGTTGTGAAGTTGCTGTAAGGATTAAATGAGTTAACCCATATGCCCAGAACTTTGGACATCCTCATTGTTGTTCAAGGCGGGTATGCCCTGGAGTGTCCTGGCTGCAGTTGGTCTAGGGCTTGGGATAGGGTTGGGGCTTCAAAGGGACAGAAGTGAAGTGTGACAAGGCTATAAGACTGAAAAGCCTCCTACTCTCTGTCCTGAGAATAGCATTCTGCTGTCTCATTTCACAGGCCCTTATTTTCATCCAAAATGAGAACCCGGCTGGGGTAAAGACCACGAACGGTCAAATCTGCCACAATAAACAAAATGGATGAAATCTGTGTTAAGGACATGAGTACTGAGATCTACCAAGGATTCTTCAGGTCTAAGGAGTTGGAGGAGCTGGAGAAACCTACAGGGGCCCTAAAAACCTCCTGCATGTTACATAGTTATCCTTTAGGTTCTTTCCCATCCTGTGAGGCACTTAACTAGGCACACCTCCAGAGCAGTCGACCTTGGGGTCAAGAATGTTGAACTTGACCTCAAAAGTTTACCTCTGTTTCTCCAAGTTTCATGATTTCACTTTTTTTAAACACTGCAAAAAGATAATCAGCTTTATTGTTGCCTGGTAAAGACAGGCTTAAATTATGTGTGCACACAGAAGTAAAGGTTAAGGAATATTACCTTGATGCAGGTATCCATTTTTGTACTTTGCCTCAGACTATTACTCTCTAAGAAATCCTCTTAAAATTAGTGCTCACAAACTGGAGGCTCATGGGCTGAATTCAGCCTATATAAATGTTTTGTTTGGACTGTACATTAAAAAAATTCTTTCAAAGTAACGTTTAAAAATGATACTTTAAAAAACAAGAGCTTCTCTTTAAACGTTATAAGATATGACGGCACCGGGTTCACAGTGGCACGAGGCAGCAACTGGCTCTGACAGTTGTTTCGTTCAAAAGCGTTAAATGGTCTTCAATTCGCCAATGCCAGCCATGCACAGAGGACCTGCACGTGCACTTGAACCTCTGGGCACTTAAGTGAGCGCTTGCTGGTTTGGAAGAAACCTGAGCTGGCTACCCACAAGGGGGTCAGGGGCGGCCTGAGATGGTAACTTTTAAACTGAGACCTGCAGAAATGAGTGAGTGATCACAACCTCCGTGCCTCAGTTTCCTTGTCTGTAAAATGGGGCTGACAACATGCAGTTGAGGGAAGAGCTGGCCCTAACTCGGGGCCCGGGGGCACCATTACCATCCATGCTAACGTTCTGGGAAGTCCCCGACCCCAACGCGGCCCCGGCCCGGGGCCCGAGCAGGGGCTGGGGGCTGCGGCCTCGCTCTCCACTCCTCCCATCCATGGGCCCCGCGCTCCGCCGAGGTCGGCCCCCGGGCGCCGAGAGGCGTGGCCGGCCCGCGCGGACCCGGCGGCGGCCATGGGCTCGGTGGTGGAGTACAAGGGGCTCAAGGCCGGCTACCACTGCGGCTACTGCGACTGCGAGGAGGGCAAGGCGTCCTGCGGTGAGTGTCCCGGTCGACGGGGCCGCCGCCGCCGCCCGCGTCCACCCCCAGCCAGTCCGCCCGCCCGGCACGGCCGGGCCAGCCACTCGCGGGAAGCCCCCAAGCCCTGCTCCCCTGCTCCCGCTTCCCTTTCCCACTCGTTTCTTCCCCGACCGTTTCCCTTCACGCTCAGTCTCGGCGCCTCCCCCTCACCGAACATGGTGGTCCCTCTTGGAGAAGGAGCGGAAATAGCGGAAGGCTGCCCTCGGTCAAGATGGCGCGGGCGGCGTCGGCGCCGGGGACTCGCGGCGAGGCCCGGCTGGCGGGCGCCGAGCGGCTTCGCGCGCGCCTCAGGGCGCCCGGGCGGCGCGGGGCATTGTGGGGTGGCGGCGGCGGCAGCGGCGGTGGTGGTCTCGGGCTGGGCCGCGTTGTTTTTAGGGCCGGGGCCATGGCTTGCTGGGCCGCTCTCTCGCCTAGCATCGTGGAGTATTTCGAGGGCGAGGACTTCTACCGGTGCGGCTACTGCAAGAACGAGTCGGGCAGTCGCTCCAATGGTGAGCGGGCCGGGCCGGGCCGGCGGGCGGGGAGGGCGCCGCGGCCTCGGGGGCTCCGCGCAGGGCCGGCTGCCTTGGGGGTCGCGGCGCCCGGCCCGGGCCGACCGGCTCGAGGGACCGCGGCGGCTGGAGCCCCTGCCCGGCCCCTGTCTCGCGGAGAGAGTGCGGAACGGGGCTCCCCCGCAGGGGCGGTGACTGACAGACTCAAAGCGGACCTCACCTCTGATTCAGCAGGGAAGCTTCTAGGCGCTTATTCCTCACACAGGTGTAGTGAGGGTCCTGCAGTCGCTAAAGGTGTGGAAGCAGGTGTCCATCATCAATGGGAGACGATAAATAGATGATGGCATGCCGAGCCGGGGAGCACTGTAGTGTGGTCCTTCGCGGCTGGGGTTGATCTATAAGTGCTGATGGTGTTGTAGGAGCATCCCCGATAAGAAGTACGGAACGAGGGATGTAGGACTGAGTGTCGGGTGGTGTTATTTATGTAGGAAAAGGTAGGTGTGCACGTGGGCATGGGCATCCTTGGATAAAACGTCTCTGAAAGAGTATACAAGAGCCTGGTGACCATAGTCGCTGCTGGCGAGGGAGCCTGTTTGTATTGATGTGTTTGAGAATTTTACCAGGTGCTTATATGCCCTGTCATTCCTCCACCCACCTCGATGACGACGACAACAAAGCCAGCCTACAACCCCTCCTGCCCCCGCATCATGATTCAGGGTTCTTTCGGAAGATTTGTTGCTTTAAACAAAACTGTGTTTATTTTCTGCTGTCATTCATTGGCAAATGTAGAATTTCTTCTTTTAAAGAATAAGGCAGCATTGTGGAAAATGGGATATCCATTGAAGATATAAATTTAGGTAGTTTCCATTTAAAAAAAAATTTCACATGCCCTGCAGTAGGGGAATGATTTGGACGATTATGGTGTGTCCATTTACTCGTTAATTAAAAGTGTTTATTAGGTGTTTTTGTGGCTAAGAGGGAGTAGAATGTAATATGCAATTACATTAGGAGTGAGGATTACAAAGACGAGGTAAGCGGAGAAATGTTTAGAGGGTAGAGTTAAAGGGAGAAAATAAAGAGGATGCAATTGACATTTGTGACATGATTACAGGTCTGGGAGGGAAAAAAAAGCCTGGTGAAACACACCAGATGGTGACATTGGTTGCCTTAGGGTGGTAGATATTCCTCTCCTATTTTTGGAATTTTAGCATTGTGAAAAATGCTAATATGTAAGTAAGTAATAAATTATATTAAACATTTCTAAAATTAATATTTGCGTAGATCTGTAATTATTTTTTCCGGTAATTTTAGTAAGAGAAAATTGATTAATATAGATATCTTTTGTCTAAAGTCGTGTAAAAGAAACCTGTTTTCAACCTTTTCATCTAAAGAGAGAACTGAATTTCTATCATCTTTAATTCTAATAATAATCTTTGCTGTAGGGCACCCACCTATTGGGTGTGTAGGTTTTATTATGCCTATTGTACCGATGATGAAATTGAGTGTCATTGAGAAACTTGGTGTTAATGGCCCCCACCAGGCTTCTGGACTTTTCTATTATACTCTAGTGTTTGTGCTTTTCTCACTACATCCTGCTCTGCCAAGCCCACCTCTATCTTTACATACCTCTGCTGCAGTTTACTGTTTATCAGAGGAAGAAATCATTTTTCTTTTAACATTAACTCAAATATACCTTTTAATGTTTTCCCATAGGCTTCATTTTTTTCATGGTTGCATAATTATTCCATCATATTGATAAATGATAGTCCCTGTAATCACTTGTCTGTTCCTGAGTATTTGGGTAACTTTCAGTTTTTATGGGTAACTTTTAAAACTGAAAAAGAATATTGCTGTATACTTTTGTCCTATTTTCACTGTTCAAGACTATGCTGTAAACATGTATTAAAATCAGGAGAATTTATATGCACAGGAAAACATGTGCTTCCTAATTCTGTTGAAGAGACTAACTTATTAAATTATTGGAGATATTATGGTTTAAAGATGCAATGTAATCCAATTGCAGCGAGGACCTAAATTTATGATGTCATAGAGACTATGGACTAATCCTGAATTAAATGTAATCACTTTGATGTGTTTGGTTTTTTTGAACTAAGATAAATATCTCTCTCTTCATTTGTGTTGTGTATTATGTGAAACTAACAAGTGTGAAGTATGTGCAAACTTTCGTTTCTCCAATGTGAATTAAATTTTTTTTTGCCTCAATATTCACATTTAAAAAATAATGCTTTGCGTTAAAAAAAAGTGAAAAGTTAAACCTGCTATAGTTAACATGGCAGTTATTTTTTCAGGCATGTGGGCACATTCCATGACAGTACAGGATTATCAGGATCTTATCGACCGAGGATGGCGAAGGTAAAGCTCTGATACAAAAGCACTTTTCTTATTACTCAGGTGCTTCTTATAATGGAAAAATATTATTTGCCTTTAAAATGTTTTCCTGTTGTTGGAAAGGGGTTTAAGAAATTTTTTATTATATTCTTTTGTATAGTGATTTTGCGCTCTCTCCTTTTCAAGATATTTACTAGGAAAACTTCAAATATGCACAAATGTAGAGAGTACATTATAATAAACCTCATGTACCTATTACTAAGCTTTAACAGTTGTTAACATTTCGCCAGTCTTGTTTCATCAGTTCTCCTTGCTCCTTGTGATGGGTTGAATGTTGTGTCCCCCCAAAGTTCGTATGTTAAATCCTAATTCCCAGTATGATGGTATTTGGAAGGGGGGTCTTTAGGAGATGATTTAGTTATGAAGATGGAGCCTTGGTGAATGGGATTAGTGCCCTTATAAAAGAGACCATAGGGAGCTCCCTTGGCCCTTTTGCATGTGAGAATACAAGGAAGAGATGAACCAGGAACCTTGTCTTCACCCAACACCAAATCTGCCAGCGCCTTGATCTTGGACTCTCCAGCCTCCAGAACGAAGAGGAATAAGTTTCTGTTGTTTATAAGCCCCTTAGTCTATTGCCTTTTGTTATAGCACATGAACAGACTAAGATACTCCTTTTCTCCCCCCCAAAATAATTTAAAGCAAATTTCAGATATCATGTCAGTATACCTGTAATAAGTATATGTTTCTAAGAGAGAAGGATTCTTTTTTCCTTTTTAGCATATCCGTAATACCATCATCATACTTTACAAAATCAATAATAATTTTTTGATGTCACCTGTTACCTAGCTTTGATTAGGTTTTCTGTTTTTCTCAAAAAAAAGTCTTTGTCGTCTTGTTATTTTTATAGTTGGTTTATTTGAATCAGGATTCCATTAAGGTTCATACATAGCCTTTGATGGCTAAGTTTTTTTGGTAGTTATTTTTATGTAGATGATTTAAAAGTAACTATTGGGTTAAATTCCTTACGTAAATATAAGCATTGTTGAGTACCCTGTGCCAATACTCCCCGAAAGACATGGGATTGAGCATAACAAATGAATCTTCATAACTTTCCTTAAACTTAATAATGAGGCCTGAGAGGTAGATAGAGGTGAGATGTTGAAGGACTTCGTATGCCATGATAGGGACTTCTGTTTTTTAAAGGCAGAGGCGAGCTGTTAAAGGCTTCTATGTTAGAGAGAAATGTGATGGAATTTGTGTTTTGGAAATAATCATTCAGGCAGCAGAGAGGTATTTGAGGGGGTGATCCTGGAGGCAGGAGCCTAGTTCCGGAGATTATTGCAGTGTCCAAACGTGAGGTGGTGAGGACTACTGTCATAGGCAGTAGCAGTGGTGGTAGGTTAGGCGATAGACAGGAGGGGACAGATTGAAGATACATTTTAGAAGTAGAAAGCTTGCTGACAGGATATGGAGGTGCATTAGAGAGAGGAGTTTGAGAGGACTTCCAGGTTTCTGGCTTGGGAACTGAACTCGTGTATGTTTGCTTGGGTGCCATAAAATGCTATAGATTGGGTGGTTTAAACAACAGAAATGTGTTTTCTTACTGTCTGAGGCTGGAAATCCAAAATCAAGGTGTCGGCAGCTTTGGCTTCTTCTGAGGCCTCTCTCCTTGGCTTGCACGCAGCTGCCTTCTCACTTTGTCCTCACGTGGTCCTTCCCCTTTGTGTGCACATCCCTAGTGCCCAGTGTCTCATTGTGTGTATCATTTCCTTTTCTTATAAAGACACTGGTCAGATTTGATTAGGGCTCAACAGCTTCGTTTTAACTTAATCACCTCTTTAAAGGGCTTATTTCCAAATGTCACATCTTGAAGTACTGGGGATTAGGGCTTCAACATATGAATTTTGGGGGAACAAAATTCATCCCATAATATCATGTTCTGCCATTAACTGAGATCCAGAAAGCATGGAAAGGATCAGGTTAGTTTTGGGGTACTTTGTGCTGGTGCAAGTGGAACTCCCAAGTGTGAATGTCTAGGCAGCAGCATACGTTAGTCCCACAGCATCGGGGCATTTTTTTCTGATGGTCTTTGTGGTATTGAGGATTGGTGGTAGGTTGAGGGATTGCAGATCCTGATGCGAGGGTAATTGAGATGATTCACCTTGGGGTACATATGTAAAGGTTTAGGAGAGAAAGCTGGGCGCTGGTCCTTGGTACACCCCCATTTCAAGATTACTTAGTTTACGAAGAGTAGCTAAACCTGAACGCATTATTACACAATTGATTAGATTTTACTGTAATTAATTTTGTGCTCTTGTACTAATCTACTTTGGCACATGTGAAAAATGTGTAAGAAATTAACAAAACTATTTTATAATTTTAGAAGCGGGAAATATGTGTACAAACCTGTCATGAACCAAACATGTTGTCCTCAGTACACAATACGGTAAGAATTTTGATTTCTAGAAAGAGTTTTAGTATTTTAGAAAGAGTATTTAGTATTTAGTATTAATGTTTTAGTAGAAACTTGCTTTTCTTAAATGCTAATTTTTGTTCTAGGTCAACATGTTTTATAGGGAAGAGCAAATGAGTTATGTCTTTCTACATACTGATGCTAATTCGTTTGTTGACCGGTAGCTTTTAATAATGTTTAATTGGTTTGGATATAAATAGTGATATGAAAAAATGCCCTTTTTACTTAGCAGTCTAGTCAATGATACCATGAAATGTTCAGAAAATATTGGAAAATACTCAAATTACTTTTAGATATCAAATTTTTATAAGTTTTAGCTTGGGGCTTTCCCCATTCTGGTGTGTTACTTGGCACAGTGCTTACATTCAGACAATGCTGTAGGATCCTGTATGGGGAGGAGGAGGGCTGACACTTAACTGGCTATGTGTATTGTGTCCAGTTTTCTTCATTGGAAAAACACGCTAAAAAGTCTATTTTCCTACAAAGTGTTTGCTTAATTTTTCGTGATCTTTTGGGTTTCCCTTGTGCCCGGCTCACCCCGCCCTAACATGAAAGGACTTTCCCTCCTTCTTTGATTATAAAGGTTCTCCTCCCCTTCCCCCTTGTCCTCTTCCTTCTCATTGTTGTCCTCCTCTTCCTCCTCATTGTTCTCTTCCCCCCCTCCCCTTCTTCTGGTAGAAAATAAGGAAATTAACATTGTGAAGCATTTGTCTACAGTTTCAATGTATATATATACTCTAGATAAAAAAGGAAACATCGCTTTTTGGCTGGTCCACACAGCTGTCTCCTTTAGTTGATCTTAACTTGTTTTTGGGTTGTAGACTCTTTTGAGAATTTGATGAAAGTTATAGATCCTCTCTGCAACAAAACAACACAACAAGGGAGGGGGCATATAGACAAAAATATGTAACATTTTACGTGTTAATTTTAGAATAATCACAGACTCCCAAAGTTGCACTGATTCCTGGTTAAGAGTCTCTTATGTAACTGGTCGTAGGACTGGGACAGTAAGGAGAAAAGATGGGTGTCTGGTTTGGTGACACCATCTTATTAATTATACAAAGAGTAAAATGAGAGAGCAGCTGTGCTGTCCTCTTTCAGCTTTAGTGGTTATGAAGTGGTGACATCTTCAAAGGCACAAGTCATTTTCCTTCAGATGGTAATTTATTATTGGATTATGGTCAGGATTCTGTTCAGATAAGTCTGAAGTTGATTGGCCTGAACCCTGAGAATCTCTGATCAGGAAAGACCTATTTGAGTGCGTTAAAGGAAAAGTTAAAGTATCTATAATTTATTGGTTGCCTGTTACATGCAAAGCATTGTTCCAGGTATATTGCTTTGAAGAAAAGGGATTCAGTTAATACTGCAAATCAAAGTAATTATAAAATGTGGTTTTTTTGCATTTTGTAATTTTGCATGGAATCAAATGTTTCCTGAGTTGTTATTCTTTCCACAACTTCATTATATATATTGGTCTTAGGGAGTCATTTTGCATATATATACTCTTTTGGTTATTTCACTTTGTTTATTGTGGTAGTTATAATGAGACCTAATGTAAAGGCAGGGCCAGTATAGCCTACAGTTTAGCTTCTTGTTAGGCAGACGTTAGGGGCCGCCCAGTACATGAGTGTAAATGAGGATGAACTTCGCTGGCTATGATTTTTTTTTTTTAGTTTTAATTTTTATATAGAATTATTTATGCTAATAATTTAAAGAACCAAAGAGTTGTGTAAAGCTTATTTTGCAAGATAGCAGTCTCCCGAACCCCCATCCCATTTCCTCTTACCCGGTGCAGTCGCTTTCAAATCTTTTAACTGATTCTTTTGCTTTTTCATCTCCCTATCTTTAAGTAACGTGCTTATATTATTATAATCCTTTTTGTTTGTTTGTTTTCTCCATTATCTCAGCTTCTTTCTTTGAAAGATAAAGATTTAGCTTTATTTCTCCCCAGTTCCCCCATCACATTCAAGTTCCTTTTTGTCCTCATTCTTAACTTTACAACTTAGTATTGTTATTTTGGATACATATAACCGCATGATTATGACCATCTAACTGTGCTTCACAACTGAGTCATATTGTAAAGCTGTGATTACTTTTTCTTTTCTGCACAAGTTTTTGCTTTCCTTGGAGTTCATAATTGTCTTTTGTTTGCATAGTCTTCTAAGTACCTATCCCCACCTTATTTAGAAATGTTCCCCTAGCTGTGTAAATTTCCTCTTGGTATGTTTAGATGCTTCCGATACTCTTATCACTTTTATCTTCTTAATGAAGAGCTCTTGTGGAGTCTTCTGACCTGCTCTCATCTGGACAGGTTGCCTCTAGACCTGATGCATCACTGTCATCCTGGGATCTCTTTTCATTGTCATCTTGGGGGTTTTCTTTGGCTCTCAAGTTGGATCCCTTTTCCTCTCTCCTTTGCCCTCTTTCTTGGATCATTCCCTCATTTTAATGAAGCACATCTTCTAAGAGCTTCCTGAGAAAAAGTGCATGAGAGGTAAATTTTGCCAGTTTGGATCCTGGAGACAGACATGGCACTGCTTGCTCATCAGGCCATGCTGAGGTGGTGTCCTGCATGCTACAACTAGAAGGACCCACAACTAAAAATATACAACTATGTATTGGGGGGTTTTGGGGAGAAAAAGGAAAAATAAAAAAAAAGAGGCTCGTTTTTGCCTCTTTCCTGAAAGTTTGCATTTTTCTGTTGGGTTGTGTGGGAGTCATCTTTGCAGAGTTGGGGAGGGTATCTGACATTCAACTGCTTCCAAAACAGACTTTCAAGGGATCTTGCTGTTTTTAGACCTGCCTTCACTCATATCTCTCGAGGTATCAGATATCACCAATCCTTAAGACTTTTAGGGGGGATGTAGAGAAAGTTGGATTTCTTTTTGGCTTGTCTCACTGTTGGCTTAGGATTCAGCTTTCTTTGGTTGGTCTGCTAAGTCAATTACCACTTGTACATCTGCTTTCTAGCTTCTAACATTTCTCCCATTCTCTTTTTCCAATTGGTTTACGTGTTTTTCTTTTTTTCTAATCCCTTAAGTGTAGTTTTTGCGAGATTTGGGGTGGGATTAGAGGCTACATTAAGCTCCATCCTCACCCAGAAATCCCGGACGTGAGCTTTGCCTCGTTGTAATAAATACTATTCAGAACTGAGTTTATTTCTTCAAAGTTTGAGTTTACTTTTTAAATATTTATTTTGCTTTTCTAGGTGTCGACCTTTACAGTTTCAACCATCAAAATCTCACAAGAAGGTTTTGAAAAAAATGTTGAAATTTCTGGCTAAAGGGGAAATTTCCAGAGGAAATTGTGAGGGTAAGATGAGATGAGGGTCTAAAAACTATTTACCTTAAATTGATGTATCTTTCCAAGGTTCTCACTTTCAACCATTTCTTAAGTTAGCTGGGAGAAGGGGTCCTTACTGCATCATACTCCTGTTACTACAGTGATGACAATTGCTCTTGGCACTCCTGTTACTGTTACCACTGGCCCCCAAATCCAGGATATGGGGAATATATGTCAGGGAAAATCTAGTTTGGGAAGAAGATTGAGGACTGTTTTAAAGATGCTGTGATTTCCTGGAGTTTTTTGAAATTTTAGTTTTCACAGTGCTTTGACAACTCTTATCTTATGTCATCCTAATAATATCCTTATGAAGTAAATAGAAAGTGGTATCATCTCTGGAGAAACAGATGCTTATATGCAGCCTACACAAGATTGCACAATCGCTTTTAATGCTGAGTAAAGCTCAGATTTTTCTGTGTTTGGTAAGGCTTACTTCAGTAAATTATATTGCCTGAAATTCTATTTCTTCTTTGATAAATTTTGAATTATGAGTGAATTTCCTAAAAGATAATTAGTCATATTTAATTTGGTTACAGATACTTTGCTTTTTCAGTTTTTCAGTATTTTTACTTTTTTCTTTTTAAAGTTGTCCTGTAAGCAGTGCCTAATACATGCACATAAGAATTGGGAATGCCACCAGTTTTTAGAGCTCTCCCTCACTTCTGCCGTAGGAAACGCCAAATCCTGGGAGCCTCCCACCCCAGTCTTAGCTTGTTACTTCATTCCCTAAGTATGTTTTGAGTGCCTGTAATGTCCCAGTCCCTGTTTTAAGCACTGGAGATACAGTGGCCAGCAAGACAGGTAAGTTCTTTGCCCTCATGCACTGTCTTTAACCGACCAGGACTCAGGACAGCTTGGCACAGACTTGGCAGAACTGAGGACAACAAAGAGGCTGGAATGCTCAGGATCATAGAGGTTCATGGGCAGTTGGAGCATTGGGAACATCAGAATTTTGGTGCAGCTCTGATTAGTATTGTTGGTACATAGTCTTTTTTTTGTTTTTGTTTAAGTGAGGAATATTGGCCCTGAGCTGACATCTGTTGCCAATCTTCCTCTTTTTACTTGAGGAAGATTGTCCGTGAGCTAACATTTGTGCCAGTCTTCCTTTATTTTGTATGTGGGACGCCACCACAGCATGGCTTGATGAGTGGTGTGTAGGTCCTCCCCCCAGGATCTGATGCTGTGAACCCTGGTCCACCAAAGCAAAGCATGTGAACTTAACCACTACATCACCAGGCCAGCCCCTGTTGGTACATAATCTTAAAAGTTAAATAGATTTTTTTGGTTAGTATAAAATGTTGTAGGTTTTTTTTGGCGTGTGTGAGGAAGATTCGCCCTGAGCTAACATCAGTGCCAACCTTCCTCTACATTTTATGTGTGATGCCTCCACAGCATTGGCTGATAAGTGGAGTAGGTCTGTATCTGGGATCCGAATCCACAAACCCCGGGCCACCAAAGTGGAGCCTGTGGAACTTTAACCACTTGGCCACAGGGCCAGCCCCAATATAAATTTGTTTTCCATGGCCAGGAATCATGTTTTGAGTTTCAGAAATTAATGTTCAGATCAGCTTCGAGGATGCTGTCCATTTGTAAATTGACAGTTGCCTGTCTTTTTATGTAGCTTTTACTTTTGGTTCTTTGACTTAGTACAGTGTTCTGAATTGTTTATGTCTGCAACTGAATTCATAGCAGCGATGTACTTGTTAGCATAAAAGGCTAAAATAGCTGTAAATGAGAGACACCAAAATGCAATGACTAGAAAAGTGATAGAAGTCTGTTTCTTTCCTCATGTGACAGTCCAGTGTGGGTGCTCCAGGTCGGCCTGCAGCACTGCTCCCTCCAAGTCTTTCTGGGACTCTCTTCAACATGTGATTTCCAAGGTTGCTCTGGTTATTACTGATCTAGCCAGTAGGGAGGGGGAAAGGGTAGAAGTTCAGGGTCACAAATTTCCTTTAAGACGAGAGGCAAAATTGGGCATACCAGTTTGGTTATATTCCATTAGTGGGAGCTTGGTCACAGCTTGCAAAGGGACTGGCAGCGCATTCCCTTGCATGGGGGCCACAGTCTCAAGTCTCAACTGCAGCTCTGTGACTTTGGCAGACGGAGAATGGATTTGGTGGACACACAGTAGTCTCTGCCACATTGGATAAAAGGGACCTTTTTTTACCTTTATATATCTTCACTGTGTCAGTTGGCCTGGCTGATGGACTTTGATTTCTTCTGATTTGTAGATGAGCCCATGGAGCCCGCCATGGAGGACGCTGTTGCTGGTGACTTTGGGTTAATAAATAAATTGGATATCCAATGTGACCTTAAAACGCTCAGTGATGACCTCAAAGAGAGCTTAGAGAGTGAAGAGAAGAAGAAAGGAAAGAGCTCAAAGAAAGAAGAATCTAATGAATTAAGTCGGTCACAAGACATAGAAGAGAAGTTGGGCTCTGGTGAACCATCGCATTCAGTTAAAGTGCATACAGCACCTAAGCCAGGTAGTGAGAGTTTGTCATCATGCCGTGGTAAAGTCATATTAAGTTATTTCTTTGTGCCTGAGACCTTGTAACCCTGGGCCCTCTCATCAGCTAAAAAGCTGAATTACTTATGAAATCTGTAAAATAGGTCCCTGTTTTATACAACTTATTATTACCTGGATTTAGATGGTCAAATCACCTTTTTTAAAAACTGTTATATTTAAAAATCCTGAAATAATAGTCTTATTATCCCCAAATACGGACATTTTAAAATAGTTCCATTTCTTCTTACTACCTTAGGGCCCTAGAAGTTTGAGAACCAAATTTTTGTCGGTGAAAATGTATGGTGGTAAACATTTTTATTTTTGGTGTTAAGTGAGATAAAGTAAATTTTAGGTATTATGTCCCAAAATACAGACATTGTAAAATTCTTTAGTTTATTATCAGATTTCTTTCTGTAATCATAATAAATTTTAGTTTAAAATTTACAGATTTTGATGTTTAACTTTACCTTTAATAAGGTAAGATTTTTTCCTATATTTTCACTTATAAAAGAATTAGGTTGAAAAAATTTGTTCAGCATTAAATGGATTTGTTATATATACGTATGTGTGTGTGCATGTGTGTGTATGATTCTTTTAAAATTATTTCATAAGATATCAGTTTGGATGGTTCATATGCTTCAGTTCTTGAATTTCTTCTTAGATTTATTTATACAAAATGATCCAAAGGAGAGATTTTTAGTACAAAACTATTTGTTTTCTTGTTTGTGTTACATGTGTTAAAGCACAGAAAACTTTCTGTTTGCATTTTTATTGAATAGGTTTTTTTCATAGAGCTTTCATGGCATTTAAATTGATGTTGGTCTGAGATTTCGTCCTAGTTAATAAGAATAGTCCAATAAAATATTTTGAGGGGCTGGCCCCGTGGCTGACTGGTTAAGTTCGCACGTTCTGCTTCAGCAGCCCAGGGTTCTGCTGGTTTGGATCCTGGGTGCGGACATGGCACTGCTCATCAGCCCACGTTGAGGTGGTGTCCCACATGCCACAACTAGAAGGACCCACAACTAAAGTATACAACTATATACTTGGGGGATTTGGGGAGAAAAAAGCAGGAAAAAAATATTTTGAATGATTTAGATAATTTCTTTCAACTCTTACTTTCTTGGGTGATAGAATCAGTTCCTTTACTACTTTTATTTTTTATTATAAAAATTACTTGCAGTTTATCAAATCTAAAAAAACCTTTAAATTCTCATTTTGGAGAGTTTGAAACATAGACAAATAGAGACTGAATATTATAATGAACTTCTATGTACCCTACCTTCATTTGAAACAATTGTTGACTCACATGGGCACTCTTGTTTCATCTATATTCATGTCTAGTTCCCCACTTCAAGTGTTATACTGAAGCTAATTCCAGGCATTGTATCATCCTGTATTTCAGAATGCATCTCTAAAAGATAAGAACTTTAAAAAGCATATTCACAATATCATTATTACATCTAAATAAAATTCCTTAATGTTACTGAATATTAGGTGTCTAAATTTCCAGGTTTTTTTTTTTAAAGATTTTATTTTTCCTTTTTCTCCCCTAAGCCCCCCGGTACATAGTTGTATATTTTTAGTTGTGGGTCCTTCCAGTTGTGGCATTTGGGATGCCGCCCCAGCATGGCTTGACGAGTGGTGCCATGTCTGTGCCCAGGATCCGAACCGGCAAAACCCTGGGTGGCCAAAGCAGAGCACATGAACCCAACCACTCGGCCACGGGGCTGGCCCCATAAGTTTCCAGGTTTTAAAGATTTTATTTTTTTCCTTTTTCTCCCCAAAGCCCCCCGGTACATAGTTGTGTATTCTCCGTTGTGGGTTCCTCTAGTTGTGGCATGTGGGACGCTGCCTCAGCGTGGTCTGACGAGCAGTGCCATGTCCGCGCCCAGGATTCGAACCGATGAAACACTGGGCCGCCTGCAGCGGAGCGCACGAACTTAACCACTCGGCCACAGGGCCAGCCCCAGTTTCCAGGTTTTAAACATTTGTTTGCATCAGGATCCAAATAATGTCCACGTACTGCAGTTGGTTGATATATTTAAAGAATCTCTAGATTTATAGGTTCCCCTTTCATCACTCTCACACTTTTATTTGCAGTTTATTTTGTTGAAGGAACTGGATGGGTGGTTCTGAGTTGTTGGTCTTGCTCTCTCTGTTTGACCAGTAACATCTGCAGTGCAGTTTAATGTGTTTTCTGCCCACCTGTAAGTTGATGGTTGATCTAGAGCCTTGATCAGATTCAGAATTAATCTTTTTTTTTTTTTTTTTTTGCATTTTGGAGAGGAGCAAGTCTTAATCAGATTTAGGTTCAAATTATTTATTTGAGGATGGGTAAGGTTACTTTGTGCATGGTGGGGTCTTCTTTCAGTGGACACACAAAATGTGGTGCGTGTCTTTTAGTGCCAGTAGCCACGGATGCTCGATGCCTAAATCCGTTGATCCATGAGATATTCTATCATTCATTGACTGGAATACTTCTCTAAAGAGAACTTCCCCCTCATCTGTGTTTCCCTTAAGAACTTATAGCACAAGCAGGATAAATTCTTGATTCTTGCATTTTATTTTCCATTCTTCAAAATAACATCTTCTAACACTGACCAATTTATTCTTTTTTCGTTTGATACCGTTGTGAACTCATGGATCTAAACACATTTGCTGTTACAGTTCTTTGCTCCTGTGGGAGCCTCTATAAGTTGGCTTCTGAGCCCTCTTGATACAATTGTAGTAGTCTTTTTTTTTTTTTTTAAAGATTGGCACCTGAGCTAACAACTGTTGCCAATCTTTTTTTTTTCCCCTGCTTTTTCTCCCCAAATCCCCCCAGTACATAGTTGCATATTTAGTTGTGGGTCTTTCTAGTTGTGGCATGTGGGACACCTCCTCAGCATGGCCTGATGAGCAGTGCTGTGTCTGCACCCAGAATCCAAACTGCCGAAATCCTGGGCCGCCGGAGTGGAGCGTGGGAACTTAACCACTCGGCCACGGGGCCCACCCCTGCAATAGTCTTGATGACTTCTTTGCTATCTGATCTGACATGATGCTCCTGGATTATCTTGTCCAGCCATTTCTCCAAGGAATCCTGGTTCCTTTTAGTGGGAAATGGTATTTGGAGACCACAAACTAGAGGCCATTATTGCTGCTGGCTTGGTCATTGTTTTCTAGGCCTTTTCAATAAACGGACTTAAGGGATCATGAGGTCATATTGATAGTTTCAATTTAAATTCAGACTGTGGTATTTTTACCTTTTATTTGTTTTACATTTGTATCTTCTTTCTTCCACACTGAGAAACCTGGTTCTTGGGGACATCGGGGATGGTAGAATTAGATTAGAACATCACAGTTACCCACTGGCTTTATCCCACATTGCACAGCAGTTTTGGAATGATGATACTGACCTTACCCCCAGCAGTATGACTACTGAAATGTTAAACAATTTGTTTTGGTTTTTTTTTCCCTTAGTATATCTCTCACTAAGAGTGCGAAACTATTCTTTTAACATGTGGGAATCTTTGGATTTTCTCTGGAAACCTGTATTTCCACTTTATTTTAAAAAATACTAAAAGTATATTCCTGGGGCAAGCCCAGTGGTGCAGTGGTTAAGTTCTCACTTTCTGCTTTGGCAGCCCAGGGTTCACCGGTTCGGATCCCAGATGTGGACATGGCGCCGCTCAGAATGCCATGCTGTGGTAGGCGTCCCACATAGAAAGTAGAGGAAGATGGGCACGGATATTAGCTCAGGGCCAGTCTTCCTCAGCAAAAAGAGGAGGATTGGCAGCAGATGTTAGCTCAGGGCTAATCTCCCCATCCCCCCAAAAGTATATTCCCTTGAACTTAATTAGAACTGAAATGAATTCTATTCAAAACACTTGGACCTAAGACTTCTTGAGTGAGTGACTTCTTGAACCTCTGAGGGTGCAGTCTAGGTGTGGTGTACTGATTTTATATTGGTGATCTGTTTTCATTCTGCTGAAGGAATTTATTGATCTGAATATTTATTATATCCCCTAAATAAGCTGATTAAATCCCCTAATTTGCTGTCCATTGCAGTTGGTAATGTGATAGTACATAAATGTAGAGTAAAACAACCATGATAAAGGATTGCTCAGTCCAATGAATTAATTGGTGTAAAGATGACATAGGTAGTCTTTCATAAAAATACTGAGAAGTTGTTTCTCTGCTCACTCTGGTTTTGTAATTTATTCATAATTTTAAAACTTTGGTAGGGAATGTAAATTTGAGTAACTATTAGAAAGTACAGTTTTTTTTTTCTTACTACCATTTATGGAATACCTCTATAGGTAAAACGTTATTTTAGGTATTAGTGATACATATAATAGCTGATAATAATAGATAACCCTAGTTGAATGTAGATACTGTTTTATGAGTTTCACATGCATGAACTCATTTACTCCTTACAGGAGCTCTGTAGGTAGGACTGGTTATTATCTTTCTTGTACAGACAAGGAAACTTGCCCAAAGTCATCTAGCCAAGTGACAGAGCTGACCTCAGGCAGCCTACGTCAGAGTGTGTGCTCTTAACCAATATTCTGTTGTGCCTCTAGAATAAATTTGAGAAAAGACACATTTCCTGGCCAAAGAAAATGAATTCTCTGAGGCAGTAGAGTAATGGCTGATTATAGAATCAGTCTTCTGTTACCTAGTTATTAGCCTTATTCAAAGTCTTTTTTTATAGGTAAACTATTTTTAGTTGGAAAAAGTGTTAGTGAGTATTAGTAATATGGTCTCCGTATTAGTGAACTCATTATTTTCTCATCAAGTATGTTTTGTTTTGACAAGCTCTTGGTCTCTGGCAAGTCCCTTAACACCCTAGGTCTTAATTTTCTTCTCTATACAATTGAACTTGCTAGTGTTATAAACCTTCCTATTGCTGACTTTTATATAACTTGTGAATACTATGTTTCAGCATCTTAAAAAAAAGCGTATTTCTTTATTTCATTAATAGCTTTTTAAAAAGAATTACAAAGTTATGTTCGTTGTTAGAAAATTTGGAGAAAAGAGAATACTACAAAAAAGAGGAAGATTCTCTGTTTCTAAACCCAAGTAAAATGACTGTTAACATGGTGGTATATTTCTTTCCAGGCTTCTTTCTAAATATTTTTGAGGTGTATGTTTATACATGATTGGAATTATTTTTTTAATATTGGATAATGACAAATCCCCTAAAATTTCTAAAGCATTTTTAATGACTGTATGCTATTGTCGCTTAGTTGTTTTAAAAATTGTATAATTATTCTTTTATTGGGCATTTAGATTATTTTGAGGTTTTCATTTGTTATTTGCCTCTATCTCATGATTTTCTCAGGATAGATTCTTTGATGATAACTTACTAGATTAAAGGATACTAACGGTAATTTGTGGTTTATAATAATAGTTAACATTTTTATATTTCAAAGGGCTGTTTGATATTTGCTGTTTAATTAAAGTAAAACTGATTAACTAGAGCTGAACTAATGGGGCTCCTCAGTTAGATGGAGAGAGACACAAATCTTTCAACTAAGCAACCATATTTTTTTATTAAAAAACGTGTCAGAGTATGTTCTGAGATCAATACTCATTTACACTCAATTCCTAAGCTTATATCTATGTCACCACTGCTTTCAGAGAAATGTCCCTCAGAAATACGGGTTGGAGACAGCAGTGTCCTGAAGCAGCAGATATTTGATTATGTTCTTTCTACTTACAAAAGCAGAGAAGTAGATGAATATTTAAAAAAAGAAAGAGATTTTCAACAATAAGAGCTGTCTGAAAAGTTCGGTGGCTTACTTTCTCTGGCAGTTCCTGCTTCTAAGGTAGAATTTTAAGGTCAACTTGGGGTTCTAAACCAGGAACCTCTGAAACATCTACCCAAAAGCTAACCTAACAGAACACTTTGGACTTATTCTGTAAAATCTTTGAGAGCTTTGAAAAAATATTTCTAGAGCCAAATGTGACTGGTCTAATATTTTGAAATTCTTTTTAGGCAAAGGGGCAGATTTGAGTAAGCCTCCGTGTCGAAAAGCAAAGGAGATCCGGAAAGAAAGGAAGAGGTTAAAACTCATGCAGCAGAACCCAGATGGAGAACTTGGGGGTTTGCAGGCTCGACGGGAACCATCTTTCTGCCCACCGAAGGCTAAATCCAACCAGCCCAAATCCCTTGAAGATTTGATTTTTGAATCTTTACCAGAGAACGCATCACACAAGCTAGAGGTACTTTGGAGGGGGTTGGTTGGTTTTATTTTTTGTTGAGTACCTTATGTATTTTCATTTGAGGTTATACTAATCAGTTGATGTGTTGCTGTTTAAATAATGGGAAATTAAAGTAAACTGGGATTGATAATGTTCGTATTTACTAAATTAAATGCTACGTGAGAGAAACTTTTCTCTTTTGGAGATTAAAAAAAATAGGCAGTTTGACTACTAAAGTTCTGAAAACAGTTCCAGTTTTAGCCTGTTATTATGTAAGTTACTCTGATTTTTTGGTATCCCTTGATTGAAATTTATTAGTTAAAGTGAAAGAGAAAAAATACTATTTAAAATTTCACTTTTGGCAGTTTTGGTTTAGATGGAGAATAGATCACACTAGGCAAATCACTGTTTTATTCATCCTAATATTCTGATCTTGATCAAGGCAGCAGATGGTATTACATATGTAAGCCAGCTGTTAGGAATTAACTAAATAGTACTAAATTATACTACTGCAATCCTCTTATTAATTCCACCAAACCAATTTAGGCATAGTATTATTTTTCCAAATTTAATTTACCTTCCAGATAAGGTCTAGAGTTTTCAGTATTAGTTTGATATTATAAAATTTTTTTCTAAAACATTAGCCATAATGATTTTATCATATACTCATACCTGATTAGTAACTGGTCAGCCTTTGAATTTATAGCTTAATATCATCTGAGATCATCACTTATCATGAAAGACTTGATTTTAAAAATTGACTTTGACACAGTCTGAATCTGAGACTATATAAATATACATTATCAGACATAAGTTTTAATAACTTTGACTATTATAATTTCTTGGCTACTCGGATTTTGCTGTTGCCTTTCTCCTTCCTAAATTATAAAGAGAATTGAACACACTACTTAAAATATTTTATGAGGAGTCTTTTATCATTTGATCATAAATAGTAATGTATCCAGGGCACCGGGCACAGCTAACATAACACTTCTACAGTTGGCAGCTTTTCCTTTTTAGTGTAGTGATATCTAGGTGGATAGAGATTTGTTGTCCACTGGGTGTCACTCTTTCTTCATGGAAGAATCACTTCCCATGGCATACATGAAAAGTTTCCAATTATGCCTTTTTATTATATTGCATTTGATTTCCTGTTACTGTTCTATTTTGCTAACACATTTTAACTGGCTAGTAACTAATTAATGTTAAAAGAAATATTAGCCGTTACTGTGTGCAATTACTCTCTTTAACTCTTCTTCATTTTGCATATGAGGAAACTAAGGCACAGAAAGGTTAATTTATTTACTTGACCAAGGTAGTGACATTGAGATGTGAGTAAAGGAAATCTCACTTTAGAGTCTTCATTCTTAACTATGCTATGAAGTAGGAACACTTTGTGAGGGTTGTCTTTTATACTTATAGAAAAAGTTGTAAGTTTAGAGTTAGTAGTAATGCATGAAAGAGTATCCAAGAAATATATTCACATTTTTAGTCCTTCTGACTTACTGAGGGTGAGTTGCATACAACTAAAAATAAAGAACATTTATTTGTGTTTGTGTCTTGAGTGTCAGAAGTATTCTGCATTTTACGATAGAGGCAGGCTTACATAATTTGTTCATAGAGCTTAGTCTTAGAATTTAGACAGGATCCTCTGCCTTCATAATGTTGGAGAAATAATTTTTTTCTTTATTAACTGGTTGATTTTTAATGTTAAAATATGTTTATGCTTTAACATTTGTATCGAAACTTTTGGTTCTTTTTGGGTGGGAGTAACTGTTAATGCATATTCCATAGAATAATTAAATGAATTAATGAATATTGTTTTTTAACTCCTTCTGAAGGTGAGGGTGGTGAGATCATCTCCACCAAGTTCTCAGTTCAAAGCCACATTTCAGGAGTCTTACCAGGTCTATAAACGTTACCAGATGGTTATTCACAAGGACCCACCTGATAAACCAACTGTGAGCCAGGTCAGCAGGCCGAGTGTCATTTTCCTGTGCAATTGGAACTTCCCCTCCATTTAATATCATTGTATGGATTCTTGGTTTATTTGTGGTACCTTTTATTTATATTCAGTTTGCAGCATGTCTGCAAAGAGATAGGACTGTGGATTAATGGACATTCTGAAAGTGCAGATTTTACCTAGTGCCGTGTTAAGTGCCAGTACTGTATAATTTCAATGTGGAAAGTAACACAAAAAAGAAATTATCTTTGTTTAAAGTCACTCTGTTTAGATGCATTTATCTAAAAGTTAGTAATAAGTAAAGCTTTAAGTTAAAATATTTGGGAGGAAAAAGCAAAAAACCTATATTTTCATGGTAGGCGTACTTTGCATAACATGGTTATTATGCTTTATTCCCATTTAAAAGTCATGTATAGAGAGTTCATAACAGCTAAATCACTCTGTTGATGTATTACCCATACACAACTGAGTGGAACTAGAAAAGTAAGACAGTAGAATGCTTTCATAGAAGTGCTTGTATGCTTGTAATTTTATAGATCAAATTACCCAAGAAAAATCTGGAAGGGGAGGAGGTTATAAGACTTAATTGAAGTAGAGGGGACAAAAGTAGTGGCCTAATGGCCGTTAGCAACAATATTGACTCTAGTCTATGCAGAGAACCACAGTAGGTAGATAGAGAAAAAACCAAAATAAAAATCAATTGTCCTGGCCCATATGAGTTTAAAATTTTCATATTAGTATAAAGTTAGCACTCCGGGCTCTGCCAGTCAGCCTGTTCCAGGGTTTATTCATTTCGTGAGAAATCCCAGTTCTGAGCTTTGGAAGTGGATTTGCGGAGATCTTACTCTAGCCTCACCTTCAGAAGCCTGTCGTCAGGTGGAGATGTTTCACTAGCATTTGCTTGTATTTTCCTTGCTCTGAAGGTGAGGTTAGTGCCTGTCTCCTTTGAGGACCCAGAGTTCAAGTCGTCCTTCAGCCAGTCATTTTCTTTATATGTCAAGTATCAAATGGCCATACACCAGGATCCGCCTGATGAATGTGGGAAGACTGAGGTACCTTTTGTTAAACGTTCTTTCCTATGTTGATGAGCTTGTCGATGAAGAAGCATAATACATAACTTTCTTATACCGTTTTCTTATCTATTAAGTAGAGCTCATGATCCTTTCAGTGTGTATTACTGAACTTTTGTGAAAACAAGTCATACATGTGAGCATTTTAAATCCCTCAGAAAAAGGTTATGTTCTTATTCAGTGTTCTCTCCAGGAATCTGAATGTAGTGTGTTTATATGTTCAGCCGTGGGGCTAAGTCAGCAGACATCACTAATGTCTGCTTGTTATGTGCCATCCTGTGTGCCATAGCACAAAGGAAACAGTCTGTCTTCAAGGAATTGATAATCAAATAGGAAGGATGGACCAATAAACAAGCGTATCTAAACAAGAAGCAAATGAGAAAGAATAAGTTGAGGTTATATAGAGCATCATTTAACAAGCATTTATTGATTTTCCCAGGCTGCAGTTATTTAGATGAACAAGAGATTGCATGGATGTCACAATGGGACAGTGATGTGTTGGAAGAAAGATGCCAACAGATACAGAAGAATTAAAGATTTGATTTTTTGTTTTTTTAATGACACAGAATGTGTTTGCTTAAAACAGATGGTCAGTAAGGCAGGAGTTAAGGCTGCATGTTCCGTAAGAGAGGGGTGACTTCCAGGTCTCCCGGAGCCATTCTGGTTAAAGTGTGGTCTGCTGACCAACAGCATCTCGAACGCAGAATGTCAGGCCCCACCTCAGACCTACTGAATCAGAATCTGCCTTTTGAACGAGGTCTGCAGGCGATTCATGTGCACATTCTCATTTGAGAAGCGCTTCCATAAGTTCTCGTTAAGACATGCAGCTGTGGATGATAGTATTTACAGATAGGATTCTGCCAGGTGCAAGAAGCTCCCTTTGATATTCTCGGGGAATCTTATTCCTTTCTGAATGGTACTCTTTCCTGCTACCCTGGAGATTCTGGTTTTGTGCCTGCTTGCTTACCAGGTATGAGTACCTGGGCCAAAACACTCTGACATGATCTGGTATGTTTACTGGGTAAAGTAGAGATCACTTTCCCAGGAAGTGCACCCTCCGAGCCCCGCCTTAGGCTTCGGGCCTCTATGGAGTCTGTTCCTGCAGACTTAGTTCATTGCTGTGGGGACTCACAGTCTAACTGGGGTGACAGGTGGGTGAACAGTTCCAGCGCTCTTGGAGTTAGCTATTGGATTAGTATGGAAAGCATCTAAGTGTGGGACTGGAGGTTAGGAAGGTTCTTCTGAAGGAGGTGATACCTGAGCCAAGTCTGAAAAGATGAGGAAGTGTTAGGGCAAAAAGGGAGAAGGGCATTCTTGGTAACGAGACTATAGTTATGTGTTGCTTAACGATGAGGATACGTTCTGAGAAATGCATCCTTAGGTGATTTCATGGTTGTGGGGACATCATAGAGTATACCTAGATGGTAGAGCCTACCACACATCTAGACTATATGGTACTAATCTTCTGGGACCACCGTCATAGACGCCGTCTGTCACTGACTGAAATGTTGTTACGTGGCACATGACTGTAAATGTGAGAAGTATAAAGCACCACCTATGGAATATTCTTGCTGGAAAAGTTGAACCTGAATCTACAAGCTTCTAGATGTAATAATCAGTTTACAAAAAAATATGAGAGAGAAAGGAATATATTAAAATAACACCTGGGCAATTCTATAAGACAAATGACTTCATTTCTTTAGTAAACAAACCCCGTTTAAAACAAGAGAGGGAAATCTACTCTAGACTAAAAGTTATAAACTTTAAAAAAATATATAACTATAATAGTATAATCACACTCAGCAAAATTAACAGTAATTATGTTATCTAATGCCTAGTGCATGTTTGATTTTGTTTTGTTGTCTTCAATATGTCTTTAAAGTTGGTTTGTTTGAATCAGGATTCCTGTAAGGTCTGTACATCATAGTTGATTGATATTCTCTTGAACATCTTTTAATTTAGAACAGATTTCCCTCGTTTTTAATAGCATTTTTTAAAAGAACCTGGGTCGTTTATCTTGGAATTAATTTTGCTTCCTGTTGATTCTTTTTGAAAATGTAAGCAAATATGTGTGTGGTATCTGTGGGTGTGTGATGTTTCTCTATATATGATATGTGTGTGTATATATGTGTGTATATATCTCTGTATATGCATGTTTATACTACATATACGTATAGGTACATGTACATGAACACGTTTCGCCCTCTTTCGTATAAAGAGGTGCTATATCAGACTTGTTTATATCTTGGCGATCACTGCATAACAATATATGGAGAGATCCTCATCATTCCATTTTCTAGCTGCATAGTACTCTTTTCATGGAATTAATCATAATTTTTTTAGTCATATCTTTATTGATGGCCATTTGGCTATTTCCAGGTTTTACTCTTGCATAGTGTTGCAGTGAGTACCCTGGTGCGTAGAATTTTTAAAATTTTTGTCAATGTGTCTTTGTTATAGGTTTCCAGGTTACTCGGTCAAAGGTAAATTCCTCTCCAGAGAGGCTCCTCACCGTAGGGATTGTACCCTTTTGTAGGTAGCAAACTATGAGAATGCCTGTTCCACCATGGCCTTGGTCACAGAGGATTTTGTAAGAATTTTTAATTTTTGCCATGTACGTAGGAACAAAATTTCTGCGTGGTTTTAATTTTCATTTTTTTAATCATAAGTGACGTCGAGCATATTTTCTTATGTTTAAAATCCATTTGAATTTTTTCTTCTATGAACCATTTGGTCATATTTTTGCTTGCTTTTCCAGGGGTACTGGGTTTTTTCTTTTCGTTTTAGAAACTCTATGTTAAGGACATTAGCTCTTTGTGATAAAAGCTGCAGGTATTCTCTTCTAGTTTGACATGTATCTTTTTACTTAGCTTATGATATTTTGCAATGCAAATATTGATTTTTATGCCATGAAATAATTGAGGGGCCAGAATTTGTAGGCCTCTATATGCAAGGTCTTTGGATTTTAACCTTAGTGTAATAGGGAATTATTGAAGGATTTTAAACAATGGAGCTATAGAATTCAGTTTTGTTGTTAAGAAATATATTAGTTGTGACTTGATAGGCAACAGAAACCAAAGTTGAATTGATTTTTTTAAAGAAAGGATTTATTTGCATATGTAATAAAGAAGTTCTGACTTGTTAGATCCTGGGCAGATACTGTCAGGGCTGTGTCTCCTGCTTGTTGTCTCCCAGCTCCACTTTTTCTCTGTAATCATTTAATCTCAGGTAGGCACATGATGGCAGAGATGAATACTGCCAGTTTAAGGTATATCATTCTCGTAGCTAGTGATCTTAGCAGAAAATATCGTATGCTTCTTTTCTGATGGTTTCAGTAAAAAGTCCCAAGGAAGGTACTGATGGGCCCAACTTGAGATACATCCTTATCCCTGAACCATTCGCTGTGGCTGGGGCTGGAGAACTCTGGTCATGTCTGGATCACATGCCCCACCCGGGAGCTTAGGTGGAGGAGGGTCCTTATCTCAACTGCATGTTTTGAAAAGAGTAGAGGAGTGATTCCCACAGTAATATTCGACATTCCAAAATCTTGCATGGTACTGAATGTTGCTTTGATGGCAGGGTTGTGCGGGAGGTTTTTAATCACAAGTGATGATACTTGAGGCAGAGCCCAGGTTGAGTTATGATGGACCTTGAAGTAAGCCATGGTAGGAGGAGGATGGTAAGGATACACCAGATACTTTGGAGGTAAAATTGATGAGTATTTGCTGTTTGACTTGAAGGGTATTTGGGGAGTTGGAAATGGAGGAGAGGGAAGAGTCCAGAGTGATTTTTCAACTTTCTGGCTTGGGTGACTGGATAGATCGTGGCAACTCTATCTGAGATAAGAAATACAAGGGGAAGAAGAAACTGTGTACTTAGGAACAGAAAATGAGTTCTGTGTTGGATAGGTTGAGTTTGTGAAGCTTGTGGGACAACAGAAGATGTGAAGATAACAAATCAGAAATCAGCACCTGGGACTTAGCGTCTGCAGAAGGTCTAGGGCAGTGTTCTATGTTTAGACACAAGGTGTGATTGAGGCTTTTAAAAAAAGGCTTTGTATTCTTCTGTCTTGGTGCTAGGTTGCATATTCTCGGTTTTATTTTAGATTATGGTACAACTCTAATGTGTTACTTAAATGATGATCGTATTGTAGATTAGTAATCTATACTATAAAAGTGGTTTTTTTTTTTTTTGAGGAAGATTAGCCCTGAGCTAACTGCTGCCAATCCTTCTCTTTTTGCTGAGGAAGACTGGCCCTGAGCTAACATCCGTGCCCATCTTCCTCTACTTTATATGTGGGATGCTTGCCACAGCATGGCTTGCCGAGCAGTGCCGTGTCCGTACCTGAGATCCGAACTGGTGAACCCCGGGCCCGCGAAGTGGAATGTGCACACTTAACCGCTGTGCCACCAGGCTGGCCCCTGAAAGTGGTTTTTTTTTTAAAGAAAGGTGAACATAGCATTTAATTAAAACTCTTTTACATTAAATTTTATTGTGAGCCATTCAGATTTTTATTTCCTTTTGTATGCAGTTACTGTACATTTTTTATTTACATTCATTACCATCAGTAGTACTGAACTCGGAACTCAGGACTGAAATCAGTACTGATTTGACCTTGTGTTTAAATAGAAATGTATAATGGATTTCTTTGTTGTAGCCAAATAGTTTTTTCTTAGTGATCCATTTCATAGGGTCACGTACTTAGAGTAAATTTGTACTGGTGAAAAAGTTTTTGACAGTACGGTAGTCCCCACCATCTGTGATTTTGCTTTCCACAGTTTCAATTACCTGTAGTCAACCCCATTCCAAAAATATTAAATGGAAAATTTCAGAAATAAACGACTTGTAAGTTTTAAGTTCTGTGCCATTTTGAGTAGTGTGATGACGTCTCACACTACCCTGCTCCATCCCACCCTGGGCTGAATCATCCCTTTGTTCAGCCGTATCCACACTGTGTACTGCTACCCACCTGTTAGTCATTTAGTAGTCATCTCGGTTATCAGGTTATCAGATTGACTGTCGTGGTATCACAGTGTTTGCTTAAGTAACCCTTGTTTTACTTAATAATGGCCATAAGTGCAAGAGTAGTGATGCTAGCAATTCACACATACCAAAGAGAAGCTGTCAGGTGCTTCCTTTAAGTGAAAAGGTGAAAGTTCTAGACTTAATAGGGAAAGAGAAAAAAATTGTGTACTGAGGCTGCTAAGATCTATGGTAACTTTTATTACAGTATATTGTTATAATTATTCTATTTTATTATTATTGTTGTTACTCTCTTACTATGCCTAATTTATAAATTAAGCTTTATCATAAGTATGTACGTATAAGAAAAAACATACTAGTAATACATAGGGTTCTGTACAATTTGAGGTTTCAGGACTCCACTGGAGGTCTTGGAACATATGCCCCAGATAAGATGAGACTACTGTATAGTATTATGATTTTGTACTAATGGATATATTTGGCTTTGATAAATCCTCTGACTTCAAGATCACTCTTAGCATTTTATTTACCTGACATCTAACTGAATTCATATGGAGTTTTCAGAGACGTTTGGAACAGTATTGTTTTTTGTGTGGGCTAGTTTGTCATCTCTCTCAAGATAGTTTAAAGAAATAACATGAAATAACATTTTGCAAGTCAGGTCTGCGCTGTGCTTTTTTCTTTAATAGCTTTGTTAAGATTTAATTCACACGTCATACAATTCACCCATTTAAAGTATATGATTCAGTAGTTTTTAGTATATTTACAGTCTTGTGCAAACGTCATCAGTAATTCTGGGACATTCTTTTCACCCCAGAATAAACTCCATACCCATTAGTAGTCACTCCTCATTTTCCCCCAAACACACCAGCCCTAGGCAAGCACTACTCTACTTTCTGTCTCTGGATTTACCTAATCTGGACTTTTTTTCTTTTTGAGGAAGATTAGCCCTGAGCTGACATCTGCTGCCAATCCTCCTCTTTTTGCTGAGGAAGACTGGCCCTGAGCTAACATCCGTGCCATCTTCCTTTACTTTATATGTGGGATGCCTACCACAGCATGGCTTGACAAGCGGAGCATGGCTTGACAAGCGGAGCATGGGTCCACACCTGGGATCTGAACTGGCAAACCCCGGGCTGCCGAAGCAGAATGTGTGAACTTAACTGCTGTGCCACCAGGCGAGCCCCCTGGACATTTCATGTAAATGAAGTCATACAGTATGTGTATGTATAGGATGTTCATTGCAGCATTATTTACAATAGCCAAGATATGGAAGCCACCTAAGTGTCCATTGATAGATGAATGAATAAAGAAATTGTGTGTCTATATACATAGACACACACACACACACAATGGAATATTACCCAGCCATAAAAAATAATGAAATCTTGCCGTTTGTGACAACATGGATGGACCTTAAGGACATTATGCTAAGTGAAATAAGTCAGAGAAAGACAAATGCAGGCATCCCTCTGTATCCAAGAAAGAATGGTTCTGGGACCCTCTGCTCATACCAGGATCCAGGGATGCTCAAGCCTTTAGTTGGCCCTCTGTATCCGTGGATGCAGAACCCATGGATACGGAGGGCCAACTGTACTGTATGATCTCTCTTATATGTGGAATCTAAAAAAACCATATGTATACACCCACACATACACACACACCCCCCCACACCCCCACACCCACTCCCACCCCCCCCCCAACTCATAGATATGGAGAACAGATTGGTGGTTGCCAGAGGCAATGGGTAGAGAGGGAGAGAAATGAGTGAACTGTTTTTTTTTTTTTTAGTTTAAGTAAATAGAAAAATCATTATTGCTTTATATAATTTTATGTCTTTTTGAAGCTGAGAAGAGGAATAAGAACGGTATCTATTTATAATTTATTATAATTAGCCTTCTTATTTAACATTGCTGGTTCTATTCATTTGTTCCTGTGGATTTGAGTTACCATCTAGTATAATTTTCTTACAGTAACACAGCTTTGTCTCATCCACCTTCTTTATGATGTTGTTGTCAAATATATTACTTTTCTATGTTATAGTCCCAACAATCCAATTATATACATATTGTTTTATACAGTTGTTTTTAAAATCAGTCAAGAGAAGAAAGGAGAATATGCATTTTCATATGAGAAGCCTCTGATGTCACTCCCAGGGCCCAGCCTTGGGTGTTGCAGTTACCCTGGATGACAGTGGTCTTAGAAGTGTCCTCTTTGTCTCCTTCCCTGATCTCCCTGGAAAGATGTTTGCCTCTGTGCGTATCCCTGTCTCTTAGGCCCCACTAATTGCTGGCTGATTGCTCTGTTGTTTTCAACAGTGCCCTGGGACATAAATTGCTCCATAGTCTGATTTAATTAAATTTGGGCCTTTTTGCAGGATCATTTTTTGAGGCCAGTTTTTGAGGTTTGTTTTGACCCCAAGAGGGCTCTTTTTAGCTGTCTCTTTTCCTGTTGCTCTCTGGTAAACCAACTGGCCTACAGTTTAGCTTGTCCTCATGGAACTGCTGGCCTCCTCTTTGTTTCTTCCCACCAAAATCTCCATTGTTTTTAAGAGCACCCTTTGGCAAGCTCTGTTCTGAATACAGTCACTTCCCTTGGGGGCTGCTGAGGAGCTCTTGTCCTTCGGGCCTGCCCCTTCGGCCCCGTCTGCCACTGCTGTGCTGCTCATTTCTCTTTGAGGTCCCCCCTGCTTTATTAGCAGGGCACTTGTCAGGAGCAGTGCCTCTGGTCTTCTCTAGGTAAGGAAATTAAATTTTTGGCTCATTAACAGGGATTTCAAGCCTGTGAACTGCCCTGGCAATGCTTCTGTGTAAGGAGCTGGTCACTGCTGCGGATGAGCTTCTTCACCTGCTGTGTTCTCATCTGGAAATTCTTACTTCCCTTGGCAAACCGTTGCCTGCAGAGAGAGAGTAAGCACACTCTACCTGTGGGGCTAGCTGCCTGGAGAAACTGATTTGGACATACCACCTTGCTTCCCAGTCTTAAAGTGTGGCGTTTTATATTGAAGGAACCGAATTCCTGTCATCGAGTGCAGAAGTGATTTCCCTTTGGACACAGCTAGTTTTCAACATGAGCAAATGGCCAGTGTTCCTGTGCTCAGAGGCAGCAGGAGAAGCCAGAAAAGCTCTCCTTAAAAGAGTGTTGTGTTCTCCTGACCGGCTTCAGGGGCTCCTGCAGCAGCTCACTGTGCTGTGGTTTTGTTAATTTATTGGGCGAAGCTGATTTAATTATATTCAAGAAAATACATTTTTTGCTCTTGTTGTAAGACATTTAGAGTAAATAACATACTAACTTGGGCACTTGAAGCAGCCATAGCAGTTTATAAAATCCACTTTGCCTCTGTTGGTAACTGTAAAACAATCATTTAAACAGTCTGAAAAGTAGGTTATTTTTTGAGAGATTTGATGAGAAGATAAATAAATGTAGATTGCTTTGATATCCAAAATAGCAAGTCAATTCTTTTTAGTAACATCTTTAGAAAAGTAGCACATAATTGAAGATAGTGAGATTGTATAGGACTTCATGAATTACTCCAGTATGTTTGTTTCCATTATTATTTTCAATCATTCAGGTGAATACCAGATTTTCAGAAAATAGTACAATATAAATAAAACGGGAGTTATTTGTGGCTTATCTTTTGTATAATACAATATAAGACCAGCCTTTAAGAATCTTTGTTTTTCAAAATACCAGTAATTCCATATGATATAAACACAGAACTTAGCTGAAATTGTATTAATGTTATATTATAGAAAATACCATTATCTAGTAATATTTAATATGTACCATTGCTTCCTTAGAATAACTAAAGTTGCTCTCAGCTCTTTTAAACTATTTGAACAATATACTGTAGTCATAGCCCTAGCAGTCTCCTCATGCTTCTGAGGCACTCACTAAATTATTTTCCCAATTTTGTGAACTTTCAAACAAAGGAAAATTGAAAGAATAAATATTGATCACCTGCATACCCATCATCTAGACTCAACAATGGTTAGTTTCTCTGCCTTTTTTGTGTGTGAGTCATTTTAACTTACATTATACATCATGACCTTTTACTCCTAAATTCTTTAGCATGCATCTCTGAAAAACACAGTGTGCTTCTTCAAAACACAGTGTCATTATCACATAAGAAAATTAACAATTATTTATAAATATCATTTAATATCTAGTCCTTATGTACATTTTCTGTTTTTTTAAAAATTAGTATCCATTCTGGGTTCATATGTTATATTTATTTTTTAAATTCTAGAATAGCTTCTATCTTTTAAATAGTTTCTGTGATATTCGCTTCTTTTCCTTGACTTTTTACTTTGAAACTTTTGAAATTTATGAATAGAAAAGTTGAAAGAATATAGTGGACAGCCACAAAATGTTCACCAAGGTTCACCAGTTGTTGACGACTTTGTCAGACTTGCTTTCTTTCTCTCCTTTACTTACCTGAACCATTTGAAGGTAGTTTGTGAATAACATTTCATCTGCAAATACTAAGTGTGCTTCTCCTAAGAGAAAATATATTCTCCTACATAACCACAATATTTATCATTCCTAAAAAGTTAACAGAAGTTCTGTAACATCACAATCCATGTTCAAAAGTTCCAAATTATACCAGAAATACCTTTTATAGCTTTTTTCCTTTTAATATAGGATCCAGTCAAGATTCATGCATTGCATGAGCTATTACGTTTATGCTGTCTTGATAATACTGCCAAGTTTCCTTAGTCTTTTTTGATTTTCTTCTTGCTTGTGACTGACGTTTTTAGTGTCTAAACTCGTTGTCTTTAGAATGTCCTATATTCAGGATTTGTGTGTTTCCTAATGATTATTCAGCTTCACTATTGTTAGATGTAGGTGATGTGTACTGTTTAAGAAAACTTTTTATTGAAGTATGATGTTCATACAGAAAAATACACATTAGCTTTCAGATAGATGAATATTCATGAATTGAACTCGCTCGGTGACTGGCTGTCAGATGCAGAAATTTACTACTACCGGCCAGCCCCCAGAAGTCCCCTCTCATCCTTTTCCAGTCACTGCCACTGCTCTCTTGACTTGTAAGAGTGCATCTTAGCTTGCCTGTTTCGTACTTTATGGAAGTAGCATCGTCTGTGTACTCTTTTGCTTGTGGTGTCTTTTGCTCAACATTATGTTAGTGCAATTCATCTATATTAGTGTGTGTTGTAGATTGTTCAATCTCAAGGCTGTGTAGTATTCTACTTATGAACATAACATAATTTATCCGTTTCTACTGTTGATGGGAATTTGATTAGTTCCTGGTTTGGGGCTGCCGTGGCTAGTGCTGCGTCCGTACATCCTTGTACATGTCCTTCGTTAAGCACACGGGCACGTTTTTGTTGGGTGTATGCTTAGGGTAGAATTGCTGTATCGTAGGGTGTGCAGATGTTCAGCTTTTAGATATTGCCAAACAGTTTTCTCTCGGGATTGTGAGTTTTTTTGTTCTGCTGTATCACATCAGGCAGCACATGATATCAGGTTATCCCTTATTTGTGATGCTAGGTCTGCTCACGTGGTTGGATGGCCATCAGATCTCTTTATTGTTAAGTGACATTTTTACCTCTGTAATTAGATTTTTCCAATGTAAAGGCACATTATACCCTTAGTGTTTAAAAAGTAACCTGTGGGATGATAGTTTTGAGATATTTTGAATAACCTCTTCCCCAACACCCTGTCATTCATCCTTTGGTGTTCCTTACCTGAATCAGTTACTATGGGAAAGTAGGAGGGGCTGCAAAATGGTAATTTATATCATTGTATTATTTTCTTCTATATTTATTATCTGAAATTGCATATCTTCTATAAAGAAGAGCTTTCTCTCTCCATTCACCTCCCATCCACCACCTTTTTTTCCTTTTGGTATCACTATGGGCCCATGGACCTAAAAAATTTTCGAAGTATTATAATCCATTGCCAATTTTTTTTACATGCTTAAATTGTCCCAAATTTGGCCAGTAGGAGTCCCTTCAAACAAGCTTCTATGTCGTCTTTTTTTTTTTTTTTTTTTTGCTGAGGAAAATTCACCAGTCGTCCTCTTTTTTTTTTAAACTTGAGGAAGATGTGCCCTGAACTAACATCTGTGCCAGTCTTCCTCTGTTTTGTATGTGGGTTGCCACCACAGCATGGCTGCCGACAAATGGTGTAAGTCTGTGCCTGGGAACTGAACCTGGGCTGCTGAAGTGGAGTGTATCGAACTTAACCACTAGGCCACAGGGCCGGCCCCTTCTATATCCTTTTGATACGACCCCATTAGTCTTTAAATTTTCCCTTTTTATCTGGCACGAAATGATGTTCCAGACTAATGTTATATTTTTCTTTTTCCAGATTTGGAATCAGCCTTTTGTCCAAGGAGTCCTGATTTCTTTTAGTAGAGGGTGGTATTTTGTGCTTAAACAGGATGCTAGTTAGGCTCATTACTCCTGTGGTACGTGACATTGGCCTTTGAAAGTTCAGGCCAGTTGCCGTATAGAATATTCCACATTGTGTATTTGTCTGAATCTTTCTTCCTAGTCTACTTTAACTTACTCATCTGTTCCCCAGATTTCCTGTAGACTGAAAATTAAGTCTAAATCTTAGTAAGGTTCAGGTTAAACAATTCTTGGCAAATATGCTTCATAGTTGATTTTGTCTACATCGTATCGTAGTATGACAAGATATATAATAATGGGTTTTCCCAGTATTGGTGATGCTAACTTTGAACACTGTTAAAGTGGTGACCTCAGTATTTCTTCACTGTAAGGATGAGAGTTTCCCCTTGTGATTAGCATGTAATCTGCAGAGGTGCTTCAGCACAGATGAACAGCCCTTTCCTCAGCAGCCTTACCTCTAGTGGTTTTAGTGTCCACTGATGATCTTTGGATCACTCATTTCACTGGTGGTTGTGGAATAATGATTTGTTTAGCTTTTCTTTTTTAAGAAAATACATTTTTAATAGCCATTCTTTGTTAAGGAGGCAAGGTAAATGCTGAATTTTTTCCCCTTAGTTACAAATTTTAGAGTAAGGAGTTGGTGGCAAATTAATATCCCTCCCCTTCTTTGTTTTGTACTGTCACTGTGAAGCTCATGGATGTTTTTTATTCAGTACTTTATAATCACACTCATAATTGTTTTTGGTGCTCAGATTGTCCCAAATTTGGCCAGTGCAAAATCCTTCAAGATGTCCCTTCTGCCTTTTGATAGTCTCCTTTTAGTCTTGAGAGCCTTCCTGCTTTGCGGAACGGAAAGATGCCTCAGTCTCATCTTGTGCATTTCCCAGCCCAGTCTTGGAACCTGCCAGCTATTTTTCCAGGAAGCCTTGGGTCCTTATAATGGAGATTGAATTTAGAGACCAAGAGGAGTTGGGCAATATGAGTTTATGTTGATATTTCCAGTTCAAATTTAGCATTGTGGAGTTGTCTTAACTTTTCTGATTTTACGTTTGTTTCTCTTTGTGTGTTTCTTGGTCACATTAGCATCTTTATGAACTTACTTTATATTGTGATATACATAGAACAGATTCAGTATTACAATGTCACTAACAATAGTGACAACTGATGAATGAAATGTATGATTCTTTTTTGTCCCTAGAATATATCCCACAGAATACTATGTTCAGAAGTCATGTGGAATAATTATTTTTTCTTATGTAGTTATGTTACTAAATTGACTTACGTTCAGTTATTTCAGTTTGTTTTCAGTTTTGGGGTTTGCTTCTTAATTTAATTTAGTTTTTAGTAGGTGATTCATTTATGTAGTTCAAAAGTCAAAACTATGTCAAGCCAGCCTCAGTGGCCTAGTGGTTAAGTTTGGCATCCTCTGCTTTGGTGGCCTGGGTTCGGTTTCTGGGCACAGACCTACACCACTTGTTGGTGGCCATGCTGTGGTGGCAGCTCGCATACAAAAAAAGAGAAGATTGGCATCAGGTATTAGTTCAGAGTGAATCTCCCTCAGCAAAAAAAAAAAAAAAAGTCAAACCTATGTAAAAAGAGATACACTCGGAGAAGCCTCCTTTCTGTATCTCCTCCACCCTGTTCCCTGCCCTCTATTAACCATTTGATTGTTGTCGGGTTTATCCTTCTAAGAGTTTTGTTTGTTTTTGCAAAAATAAGCAAATATGCATAATCTTATTTTTATTCCTTTTTTTTGTGAAGAGAAACATTCTGCTTTGGTAGCTGTCTTTTTTTTCCCCTAAAAACATATCCTGGGGATTACTCTTGTATCATATCAGAGAGATCTTTCTCATTCTTTGTTTTTTCAGCCACATGTTCTTCTTTGAGTGGACATACTGTAGTTATTCAAGCAGTGTCCTATTCATGAGCATTCGGGGTGTTTCTAACCTTTTGCTGTTACAGGAAGTATAATTTTGTCACTTTGCATTTGTGGGAAGATAAACTTTTATGGTTGATTTCAGATAGTGCATCAAAGGGCAAAAGTTCATCTAATTTTGTTACATAATGCGAAATTCCCTTCGTAGATTTTGTACCTTTTGCACTCCAGTATGTGAGTGCCTTTCTCCACAGCATTCCCAAAAGAGTGTGGTATCAAACGTTTGGTTTTTTGACAGTGGGTGAGAAATGTATCCCTGATTAATTTTTAAATTATTGACAAGATATTAGGAAGAAGTGTCTTATTTTGAATAACTTCTATCATCATAGACTGAAATGTTTAGAAAGAATTTTGTTTTGCATTGCAACTTTAGATACTTTTATGAAACAAGTGAGAGACTGATGCTGATGGCAACAGTAAAATGAAAGGGAGCAAGCAATAGCAATCTAGGGATGATGAAAATGATGATACAGTTATTGTCCCTAATAACTAGGAATGTTATTAACTATGTAAATTATGAGGTTTAAAAATTCTAACAAACGCCGTCTTTGATGACTCACAACATTTTTCTCAGAGAGAATATGAATCTGCCCTGTTAAATTTAGTAATTGAATCCCGGTTATTGCCTTAATAAAATACTTAAGCAGCAAGAAATTAGACCTTGTCCAACTGGTCCCATAAAAAGTGTTCTTTTTGCACTAACGAAGAAGATTTACATTGTGCCCCCATCTCCCCTCATTGTAGGATAAGCATATGATGTCATTTTTATATATATATATGTGTATGTATATAATATCATAGTTGCATTATTATAGAATTAAAGGAAATTTTATTTAAATTTTTGAAAGGAATATATATTCCTCTCCCTCCTTTTTTGTGAGGTCAAGTCTTTTACCTGAAGTACGGTTATGTGGATAGAAAGTAAACCTGGCCTGAGTGGTTTGCTTATAAGTCATTGTGTGGCTGTGAATTGGGGCATATCCAGTGTCAAGCAGGGAAGGCTCCCTGGTGGCATCATTGTCATGTACCACTCGTCATTGCCTACAATCCCTGGGGTGGAGTCGGAGGTTGGGCAGCTGCTTCCCTTGGATTGTGACTCCTCTGACTCTTCTCCTCCCATGGTGTTGACCAGAACCCTTCTTGAACTTTTGGTCCCATGGCTTTGTTATCCACAGTGGACACCTGCCTGCTTTTGATAAGTTCCTATTAAACATCTGTACTACAGAAGGATTTCCTTTTGTGAGCCTGCCGTTCCCTGTCTAATTAAACAGAGGAAGGTTCTCAGACTTCGTGGTCATCCCTGTTCCATGTTTTCGTTCTTCCTTCTACTATGTCACACATTCACAAGTTAGTAACAAGTAAAACATAGTAGTGGAAGATGCAAATGGCTGATCATCAGCTGGCTGTCTCCGTCAGCACCAGAGCCGCTCTGCTGTGTGGATTACAGAGCACATCAGCTGTGCTTCTGTTCAGATTGTTTAAAGCACAGCGCTCTTTGAATCCATGCATGAAGCTAGTGGAAATGTTATGCTAGGCCACAACGACTCAATTGAATAACGTCAGGACAGTTGTCTCTATTTGTAGATAATCATGAGGTTCACAATGTTTCTTATCATTTATTGTTTTTTAAAGAAATCTTTAAAAGCCTCTTTAAAAAAATGATTAATCAACTTTTTAGAGAAGTTTTACGCTTTTTTAGAAAGAAGTTCACTTATTATTTGATGTGTGGATTAATAAGTCTGAATCATATATTTTTACTTTAATTTAAAAAATCTTTGAAAATGTCAGCCATGCACAGGGTAAAGGTAATGGTGTAGTGAACTCCTGTGTGCCCATTGCTCAGCTTCACCACTGTCCGCACTTGGGCAGCCTCGTTTCCCCTTGCCACTTCGGGGGTTATCTAAAGACAAGTCCCTGAAGTTATGCCCTTTTACCTGTAAATATTTCTTGTTCTTTCCTGATTCTGTTAGATGATCTTGTATAAATTGAAACCTATGATAATTGAAATTATTTCAGACTATTGTACTTTCCCAGAAAGCGCTGTTTTCTAAATTAGTTCAAAGGACTTCCTATGAGAGACTCAAATGTAAGGAGACCTCCACTTCTGACGGAGGCTTGTTTTGGGGAAAGTTACGTTATATTTCAGTTGTATATGATTAGACAGTAAGTGTGGGGAAGAAAAGGGGAAAAGGACGCGATGGCTCCATTCTGACCCTGTGGAGCAATGGAAGGAGATGGCAGAGCGCTGCATGGTTGTCCTGCTCCAGCCACCAGGTGGTGGTCTAGATGGAGAGCAGCTCTGCTCTGCCCTCCTGGCTCGGCTCTGTCCCTGTGTGGGAGGTGGGAGGTGTGTGTGCTCAGCCCATGAAGGACGGATAAATGCTTTTCTTCTGCCCCTGGTTACAAGTAATTTGCTTTGAGACATTGAATATGATAATTACGAATGATTCTTGTTAAAGATAAATATTTTCTGGAACTTAACCTAGAGAACCTTTCAGCTTCATTTTTCTTTCTTAATAGTGTTACTCTTTGTATATGAAAATAATAGCATATTTAGAAAATTGTTCACTGTATCAGACTGACATTTTCCTTCAATTATGCAAAGAAACCAATCTCATACACATGTACTATTTTATAAATACCTAACTTTAGTATATAATTAGTAGAATTTGAATGATGGCAAGCTCTGAGCATTTGGAAATATTTTTTAGTCCAGGTTTAACTTACTTGAATAAAGTAGAGTGCTTAGGCAATTATTTGTAAAATTCAATCAACAAAGCCACTTTTTATGAGTAGCCCCTGAGTTAGGGCACTTTTATATTGTAGTCTGTCATAAGGTGTGTTGCAAGATATTTGTTACTAATAGTAGTTAAATTACCCAAGTTCTTGAATCATTTACTTAAATAAGAGTGGAAGCATGATTGTATCCCTAGCTGTGAGATAATAGACAATGTGTATATTGGTCTCTGCCACCCGGTTCCTGGCACGAGCTCCTGAGACCCTTGTAATTTCCTAAGTGAGAAGAGCACTGGGAGCATCTCTTGCTCTCATGAGGCGACTCTAGATGAGCCCCTGGATGGGGCTCCTCACCAGAAAGACCAAGCCATGATTAGAAGCTTGGAATTTTCAGCCCCACCCCTGATTCTCCAGACAGGGGAGAGGGGTGAGGGGCTGGAAATGGAGTTAATAGTTAATTATACCTATGTGAGGAAGCTTCCAAGTGGGCAAACATATCCACCCTGGGAGGATGACGTACCTCAATTCCATGGGGACAGAAGCTCCTGGTCTTGGGACCCTCCCAGACCTCACCCTATGGATCTCTTCATCTGACTGTTCATGTCTATCCTTTACCATATCGTTTAATAAAATGGTAATCATAAGTAAGTGTTTCACTGAGTTCTGTGAGCCGCTCTAGCAAATTAATTGAACCTGAGGAGGAAGAGCTTGTTGGAACCTCTCATTTATAACTGGTAGGTCAGAAGCACAGATAATAACCTGGGCTTGCCACTGGTCTCTGAAGCACGTGTGTGTATGAAGGGATCAATCCTGTGGGACTGAGCCCTTAACCTGTGGGATCTGATGCTGTCTCTAGGTAGACAGTGTCAGAACTGAGTTAAATTATGGGACACCCAGCTGGTGTCACAGAATTGTTTGTGGGGAGAAGCCTCCACATTTGGTGACCAGAAGTGTCAGAAGTGAAGTGTTCTCTGTGAGTAGTAAAGGAGACTCACAGAGAAGAAAGACATAGTAAAGAAGAACTGGCTTTTTCCCTACACAGGTGGAAAATTGAGTTTTTCCATTACACTGGCACGATGTTAATTTTGGGGGAGAGGCAAAGCGGTAGAATGAAAGCTAGCACTTGGAATGTTTTTCCTTAAAGTTTCTTTTGGTCAATAATTTCCAAAAACTTAAAATATGAAGTCATAGCATCATACAATGTTAGAGATGGAAAGACTGTAGTGATTGTGTAAATTAACTTCTCTTATTTAGAGAATTAAAGTAATTTGTCCAAGATAACATGGTGGTTAGTGGCAGAAAATATCTACAAATTTCAGTGCTTTTTATGCTAGGCCGCAGTGTTGCTGTATGAAAAAGTTAAAGAGGGCCTAAATGATTGACGTAGAATAAGTGACATCACTGTGAAATGTTCAACAGAAGCAAATTTTCCAGATAATTGAAACATTTTTATTGCTAAGATTTTATGTGCTGTAATGATTTAAAATGACAGGCTTTCTCAAATGTATTGTGTTCTTCCCTGCCTTCTCAAACAGAATACCGAGCAGGACTTGCCTGTTGATAGTGGCGCTCATGTCCCTCAGGAGTGTTTGCTCTTGCTGTATTTCGGTGTGCCACGTGCCCTCAACTACTGCTTTTTTCTCTAAAGTTGCTCTATTTTAATCTTTTTTCCTTTGTCTTTTTGCTGTCAATTCTTGCTATGTTATTCCTTTCTCTTTTTGCTGTCAATTCTTGCTATGTTAATTGTCTAGTTTTGGCATTCTTTCCCTTTCTAATTTGTGGTTTCTTATGTTTGTTAAAATATTTATTTAGCACCATACTATGTGCCAGGTACTGTTCGAGAGGCATTTGGTACAGTTAACGAATGAGAGAGTAAGTCAGATAAAGATCCCTTGCTCTTGTGGAGCTCCCATCCTGGGGTGGGAGGGAGCGGTCAGAGATAGTCATTAAAGGATAAGCATAATAAATTTGTGAATTATGTAATAGGTTAGCAGGGGCTAAGTGTTAAGGAAAAGTAGAGCAGGTGTAAGGGAGGAGTGGAAGTATTAGTCATTGGCTTGAAAACTAGATCACCAAGTTTATTGTTAGTAAAGTAACAGTGAAGAGGAACATGGGAAAAGGAGCTTGAGCAATTCTCCTGTGAGTTGGAGACATAAGCATTAGGAAATGCCATTTAATTGATTAAATGCCTGAAATTCTGGAGTAACTTGATAATTGACCTCTAGTTAAGGTATAACTCAATACAGGAATGACTATTATAATTAATATGTACATATATTTTCTGAAAGCTGAGAAATGAGACAATGAAATGAAAAGTTAGCTGTCGAATGGAATGTTTGGCATGAAGTAGATGTTGATTCTTGATTCACCACCTGTGTTAGGACACATGTGCCCAGTGATAAATTATTTGGGTTGAATGGTGTGAAGATAATGCCAGTACTTCTCAACAGCATTTGTTATGTTTATAGTTCCGTAGATTTTGGGTAAAAATATTGATGCCACAAGGCTGAAGAGCATCAGGGGTGGCAGTGAGCTCTGATCAGACCTTGCTGCCTTAAAGCTCGGCTTCCCCATTTGTTATGTGTGGCTGTGAGCCAGTTCTGATTCCTCAGCTTTCTTCTTCAGGTTCCTCGTTTTTGAACGTGGGGGGAAAATAGTACAGCAGGGTTTTTGTGAGGATTCAATAAAAGTGAAGGTGCTTGGCTAAAGAACCGTTGACTCAGCTTTAGAGCTGGGATGTGGGTGATGATAAACTGTGAGGAACCATCAGAGATTCTGAGGTCAGGGGCAGATTAGTGATTCTTCTGGTCTATCCAGCCAGCGTTTGCCAATAAAATTGTATTTTTTTCTTGTTGTTTTTTGTTTTAATTCAAATATTTGTTTGACTTAAAAGATCACATTTTAAATTTTCATACTAGTACTAGTCCTTTCAAAGGAAAAAAGTAATAATGTTCAAAACCATTCAGTTTGGTTCATCAAGATGTCTTTAGAATCCTGTTATACCACATAACACTTACAAAAGGTATCATTGAGTGAGGATTTCTGTTTCTTAATTGTTACTTAGAACTGGACACAAAGTAACTGGGTCTTCTTTTACTCTGGCGATAGAGCTTCTTGCCTATTCTTAGAGTAGGTCTCTCCATTTGAAAAATTAGCTGTATTAGACTACCGTAACCTATAGCATTCTTTGTGCTGTTACACCAACTTACAAAGATACTTTTCCAGTCAGAAGGAGTCTACAATGACCAGCAGAGTGCCTGGAATGGAGTAGAAGCCCAGGAAACATTCATTGATGAGTGAGCAGCTGAGCTGACTATGCTTAAGAAACAGCTGGATGGAGAACTCACTTGTTGACAAATGGGAAACTACTCAGAAAGAAAATAGTGTTGTTGAAACTTGTGACATGAAGCAAAAAAGAAAATTCAATGATGTCAAAAGCTCTTGACAGTTGTCCTTCTATGATAAGTAAAAGCTGCTTTTAATTTCCTCAGAAGGAGTGTTGATAAATTTACCCACGAGTTAAGCACATTTTAGTGGATGCAAAGCTCATGTGATAGGAATAATCTTGTTGTGAGCGCCATTAGTCTTTAGTTTTGTGTTTTAGGTCTGCTTTTTCCATTAAATCTGAGGAGCCTCAAGTTTTACGACCTCCTGGTAATGACTTGACAGTGAACAATACTACCTATTGATGACTAGTCTAAAGGAGGAAAGTTTGTGGTTTTGCTGTGGTAATTCATTTGATATGCCAAATAATTTTAGGTAACTGCTTGCATGATTAAAAAGCAGTTCATTTTTTTCTAGTCAATAGTTATAAAAGTAAAATATATCTATTATATACATGATTATTTATCCAGAGCGTAATTCTGCCTTTAAGAATGTGTAAAACTTGGGAATATATTTGTGTAGGTCTGTAAATATTGATAAATACATATATGTTAGCTTTTCTATGACAGTCATTCTAGAAATAGCTCAAAATTTTATACTTAGAAAGGCTTCCATTTTTTTCTCCTGTGCTCTGGAGAAGTATGATTCTTCTATTCAACCGGTCATATAAATATTTAATTCCTAGCCTGTTGCAGTCACTGTGGTAGGTCCTTGGGATGCATAAATGAATAAGATACAGTCCTTTGCACATTTTAGCTAACAAATAAAATGAATTATAAAATACTTGTAAAAACTTCTTTTCATAGGTGTGTGTTAATGTTGAAAATGTTAAAATACTACTGCTAATAAAAATTATTGGACATATATATGCCTGGCGTGTTTGGAGGTTGATCTTGCTTGCAGTCAGTTGGTCTGATAAGTATGCAAGCAGTATCTTTAATCATTGTTAATATGTTTGTTAATATAATCAAATATTAGTTTTTAGTGTTAACTAAATTGCCAGTAATAGATTCTATTTCTTAGTTCTTTGACTAGAGGGCTTTTAAAATAAATTTTGTCTTGACTGTAGTTTCCTGCTAATATTTTTTTTGCCAGCCTTGTTTCATCCATTGTCTGCATCCCTCCCCACCCCTTCACTTTTTCCCTGGAATTTTTTTTTTCAATTGAATTCATAATAGTTTACATCATTGTGAAATTTCAATTGTACGTTATTTCTTGTCCGTCACCATATGTGTGCTCCCCTTCACCCCCTGTGCCCACCCCCGACCCTTCTTCCCCTGGTAACCACTGAACTGTTTTCTTTGTCCATGTGTTTGTTTATATTCCACGTATGAGTGAAATCATATGATGTTTCTCTTTCTCAGTCTGGTTTATTTTGCTTAGCATGATACCCTCCAGGTCCATCCATGTTGTTGCAAATGGAATGATTTTATCTTTTTTTGTGGCTGAGTGTTGTTCCATTGTATATATATACCACATCTTCTTTATCCATTTGTCTGTCGGTGGGCACTTGGGTTGCTTCCATGTCTTGGCTGTTGTGAATAGTGTTGCAATGAACATAGGGGTGCATGTGTTACTTTGGATTATTGATTTCAAGTTGTTTGGGTGGATACTCAGTAGTGGGATAGCTGGGTCATATGGTATTTCTATTTTTAGTTTTTTGAGGAATCTCCATACTGTTTTCTATAGTGGCTGCCCCAGTTTGCATTCCCACCGGCAATGTATGAGGGTTCCCTTTTCTCCACGCCCTCTCCAATGTTTGTTATTTTTAGTCTTAGTGATTATAGCCATTTTTAACGGATGTTATGTGGTATCTTAGTGTAGTTTTTATTGGTAAATTTGTGGTATTTTTTGCTTGTTGCTAATTCATGTCATTCAGATTTTTGGAAGACATCCAGTTTCTCAAGGTCAATTTGAATTCTTTTACCCAACTTAGTGTTATTTAGATGATACCTAGTTTTGTCCTCAGAATCTCTTTGTAGTTGCTCCTCAAAAATAAGACTTACTGGAAGTTTCCCTGCAGGAAATTAAAGGTGTGCCTGGAGGACACGGGTTTTCCTAAGAGGATCTAACAAGAAGCGCACAGGTTGTTACTTCAGTAATACCAGCTCTTGGTCACTGGTGACTGCTTCTCTCTGTTCATGGCATCTCACCTTGACCAGATGACCCAGTTCTACAAAGTAACCAGGGACCATGAAGAGACATAGGGACAAAGAACAGAATATGATATTCATTTATTTGTTTATGAATTGATTAATTCCATTCACAAATGAATGAATGCATCTAGTCATTTAAGCAGCAAATATCTGAGTCCCTACTATGTGCCAGGCATTATTTTAAACTCGGGATACAGCATTGTGAGCAAGACAGAAAAGTTCTTGACCTTAGGGAAATGATCTGCTAGTGAGGAAGAGAACTAATAAACAACTAAGTATTCAGTATATTATTAGAATAATATGTGCTAACAAGAAAAATGAAGAGAGACTGGCCTGGTGGTGTAGCAGTTAAGTTCGTGTGCTCTGCTTCAGCGGCCTGGGGTTCTGTGTTCAGATCCTGGGCACAGACCTACACACTGCTTATCAAGCCATGCTGTGGTGGCATCCCACATATAAAATTGAGGAAGCTGGGTACAGATGTGAGCTCAGGGCCAGTCTTCCTCATCAAAAAGAGGAGGATTGGTGACAGATGTTAGCTCAGGGCTAATCTTCCTCAAAAAAAAAAAAAATGAAGAGGAGGTGAGAGATGGAGAGCAGGGTTGGGGAAGGGTGATGATTAGATAAGGATATTGGAAAGATATCTGACGAGAGGGGCTCCTTGGCAGACACCTGGATGAAGAGCATGCACCTGTGCATATCTGGGAGAGGCATGTTTCAGGTCCGTGGGAGAGTGCATGTCATGTTCACAGAACAGCAGTGATACTGGTGAGGCTGGAAAACAAAGCGTGGGGCATCTCCTTTCTTATCTATGTCACTCATGAAAGATTTTCTTTAATTCTTCCCCCTTTTTGCCATTCGTTGGCAAAATTTGTCATCATAAAACTTACATATTTTGTTGTATACTTGTTAATTACTTTGTTTCCTTGCTACCTGAACACCTATTTATCACCATGTTTTCGTGTTATTTTAGAACACTGAGGCTTGGTATCTGTGGGTTTTATTGCCTTCTTGGTGAGTTCTGATGAAGGATAGTGTTAAGTCCTTTGTATAATGAAGGGAACCATGGATTGGAAAAGGCTTCTAGGTTTTAACCCCAGTTTTCCTGCCAACTGTAACATAATGAAAGATTTCTGGACGTCAGCTTATCTAGATGTAAACTAAAGAAATTGGACTAGATAATTGCCAAGATTGCTTTTAGCTATGAAATTCTGTGCTTTCAATGATTTTAGGAAAAATCCCCAGGAGGAACTCAGTAGTTTTTTTCTCCTTTTTTAAAATTAATTTTTGTATTTATGTATAGTAAAGTACACAGATCTTAGGTATACAGCTTGTTGAATTTTTTTTAATGTGTATTTTTTTCCCCAAGATTTCTTTTTTTCTTTTTTGCAGAAGATCTTTAGCTCTGAGCTAACATCTGTTGCCAATCTTCTGGTTTTCTTGCTTGAGGAAGATTAGCCCTGAGCTAACATCTGTTCCAGTCTTCCTCTACTTTATACGTGGGTTGCCACCACAGCATGGCTGACAAATGGTGTAGGTCCGTGCCTGGGATCTGAACCTGTGAACCCAGGCTGCTGAAGTGGGGTGCTCTGGACTTAACCACTATGCCATGGGGCTGGCGCAAGCTTTTTGAATTTTTACATGTGTATATACTCTTTATGGTCATTACTCAGATTAAGAGGTAGAACATTTTCAGCAGGCTAGAAGGCTCTGTCATGCCCCTTCCCAGTCAGTACTCTCCCACCCAGAGGGAACTATTGTTCTGACTTCTATCACCATAGATTAATTTTGCCTGTTCTTGAGCTTCATATAAATGTGTTCATACAGTTTATACTCTTCAGTTTTTTCCTTATACTCAACATTCTGCCTTTGAGAGTTATCCACATTGCATGCAGTAGTAGTTTCCTTTCAGTCCTGTGTCACATTCCATTATATGCGTATGGCTCAGGTGGTTCCTTTTCCTACTGATGGGCATGGGAGTTGTTTCTAGTTTTTGGCTATTATGAATAAAGCTACTGTGAACATTCTTGTACATGTCTTTTGACAGACATAACACACATTTCTCTTGGATATATACCTAGGAGTTACCTAGGGTAAACATATCTTAGCTTTTGTAAATACTGCCACTTTTCCATATTGGTTGCACCATATGAAAATTCTCACTATCCCACATCCTTACTAACACTTAGTAGTGTCTGACATTTTAATTTTAGCTGTTCTGGTAGGTATATAGTGGTATCATGTTGGGGTTTTGATGCGTTTCTGAACCCTCAGCTTGGAGATTAAGAAAGTCAGAAAAAGATTTAAAGATTTCTCTTACATGAAATTTAGGTCCCTATGTTGACTTAAAAAAAGTCTTAAGGTATTGTATTATTTCCACATTTCTTATGAGATATTTTAGTATGTTGTGCTAGTCCTTAACTTACTTAATGTTGTAAACAAGCATGTCTTTAGGTCGGCAGGGTCCTGTGGCAAAATGACTCTCCCATTAGTGAAGCAAAGATTCTGGACTCAGCACATCATGTCACCAGCACTTGAGACTTTCTTTAGTGGTTGTTCCTTTTGGTCACTTTGCCAAGAACTTCTTTTTCTTTGCATTTTGATGGGAACTCTATTTAAGGTAGTATTGTTTCCTGCTGGTAATGTTGAAAAGCAACAAAATTCTTTTAGACTCCATTCTCTTTGAGTATAGCTCTTCAGGCTATAGTTATTATATTCTTATCTGGATTTGTAGATTCATGTTGCAAAATTAACCATTTAATTTTAGAAATAAAACCGCCAGAATTGGAAGTAGTAAATAGTAAATGAACTTTTAATAAGTTCAGATTATACTATTTATGTTAATAGATAAAAAGCCACTGTTTATAAAACATGCAGCTGTTATTGTGGAGAACACATGAGGTAGGTGTTAGTGATTGGCTTAATGATAACCCAAATCCATGTTGCTCTTAGAAATTGGGGAGGGAGTTGCAAGTAGTAAAAAGATATGCATAGAAGTAGCTCACTAATTAGGATGTGTATTAGCAAACTGTGGACAAATGTTTGAAGGAAAACATTTATATCTAGCTCTGTGTATTAGTGTTACAGGCTCTTGTGATTCTGGGTAGATATCACAATCTTTTAGGAGGCATTTTATTACAGTTCCTTCCATGGTGTTGGGGTGAGCATTAACTCATTCACCAATCCAAAGTGCTAAATCTTGCAAAGATCTCCTTGAGGGGTGTTATAGGATAGGAACCATAACTCTTAAAGGGGGAGAAAAGAGCCAGTGATTTTTCTGACTGTGTAAACAGCCATACTGAGTATTTTCAGTGAGCATTTTTATTAAGTACAGATTGGGGAAAATGAGTCAGAGCTGGCAGGGATTGGTGTTTCCTAGAATGAATTTTGTAGAGAACTGGTTTTGTGGAACGTTAATCAATGTTAAGTGAAATTAAAAACAAGCAAAACTCCCTGACCGTGTAACTTTGGAAGGCACTAGATTGAGTGAAGTTGAAGGGTTTTTTGTTTTTCTGCCTTTACTCAGATATAATTGGCATACATAAGGTCTACAACATGTTGATTTGATAGACTCATGTATTGCAGTATAGTTACCACCATGGCGTTGGCTAACACCTCCATCATATCACAAAATTACCGTTTCTCTTGTGTGGTAAGAACATTTAAGATCTGTCTCTGCAACTGTCCAGTACACAGTACAGTATTGTTATCTGTAATCGTGGCACTGTGCTTTAGATCCCCAGAACTGATTCATCTTCTAGGGTTTTTTGTTTTTAACTGTAGGAATTCTCTGAGCCTTTAATTTACCAGTGTACCTTGTAATTCTCTAAGATGAGGAAGGAGAAGTGAGATAGCAACAGTCTGCAGCATTTCCCAAGCTTATTTGGCCATGGAGTCAGTTTTTAGAGGGTTTCTCAGGAGCCTGGCATTTGGCCATGGAATAATTTTATAGAGAGTGTCTCAGGAACCTGGTGTACGACAGAATACTAATTGGTGAAAGTAGCTAGGCTGAAATCATTTTACAGATAGAAAACTAAGGCCCAAATACTTGGTTACTGAAGTAGATAGAGCTAGTGAGATTCCAGACTGTCTCTTAGATCACCGTTCTTTCCCACGGCAAAAAAGGAGACTTAATGGCTCAGAAGACAGGATTAAGTATATTAGAATGGAAATAAGATCTTCCTTGTCGTCAAGCTTAACATCTTATCCAGGGTTCTAGCTCTAAATAAAAGAGGCAGTGCGAGTGGTTAGTCCTTTCAGCTACATTGCTAACAAATGGAACAGAGAGTAGCTGTAAAAATAAATTTCAAGAAGTACCTGAAATTGCTCTTTTCTCTCCCATTAAAATTAGGATACACAGGATCTTAGTTCTCCTTAGTTCTCAAACTTTAGTTTTGACCCGCTGTTAAGAACAGATTTAATTTTCATTGTATTGATGACATCATTTTAGATGGGAGTTAGCTGTGTTTTTAGGCTGCTTTTGAAGGTTCCATTTTTCTACAGTGAAATATGAAATAATGACTCTTTTGTGGAATCAATTTCTAAGAATTGTAGATTTATGAGAGACATTCTTAACATAAAACTTAGTTTTTACACCGCCTTAAAACAGTCAATTTAAAATAGTGTAAATTTATGTACCAGAAATTGTGGGGGGATGGGAAGGGAGTCTGAAACGTTATTTACCTTAACACAGTTCAGACGCTTAGCTGAATGAAAGCTTCCAGATTCCTGATAGGGAACTTAGTATTTTACACTGAGGTATGATTTAGATTGATAATTGCAAAATTTTAAATAAAGATTTTATTAGAGTATAGCCTAAAATGGTGAGACCTGTCCCCTGACAATTATGTAAGATAGTATGTACTATGTGCTAGGGTGACAGACCAGAAAAATAGGACCAGAAGAGGAATTTTGTTAATACGGGAAAATTTTGGATAATCTTTATGACCACTTATAACACTTGGAATTCCACTTTGAGAAATAGATACACCTCATTGATTTTCCTTGGTTTAGAAAAAAATTTTGTGGCTTATCTTGCAAAAATTGCTGTTCACTGTACCTTTTTTCTTTAAAATGTAGGAATTTAACATTGTTCCTTGTTAAACAGAAAAGCCCTTTCCAGAACATAGTAGTCAAAATTACTTATGTGTTGAATTGTATTACAAAGATAAATAATTAATTATAGTTTTGCTGGGATATTTTGACAAAATTAGTAGTATGTATTCTTCTCTACTTTTCTCTGCCGGCCCCCCCCCCCCCCCCCCCCCCCCACTTCGTGCCCCCTACAAGTAACTGGCATGGCTAGTAAGAAGTCTTGAAAACAGAAAGAATTTACTAATCATAACTGACAGGTGGTTTAACTACAATTTTGTGTGCGTAGAAAACTGTTTAGAAAATTTTGGTAAGCATTAAGCGCTTCCTGGAAGGAATGAGAAGGTGTTAAGAGACAGGCTACCAGTGAGGAATAGAGTAATGGCACTAGGAGTGCTAAGTAAGATGCTTAAGACAAGCAAGGTCAGTACATAGCTATGAAACACAAGCACTGACCTGTGTGTATTCTTTTTCTCTTTTTAGAGGTCCAAAAGATTTTGAAAATGGTACTGATGCCCTTTATGCCTGGATTCTAAATATAGAACATATAATCCTTGTGTTTTTTAAAAATTCAAGACTGCACAGAATATTTGACATTTAAAATTTTTATGAATTTTATCAAGTGAATCAGATTAATAATGTTATTAATATTGTTGTTGACAAGAAACTTACCTGTTTAAGTTTGAAAAGACAAATGTCAGGCAGGTTGTCCCATTTTCAACTATGTTAAATTGAGATATTTCCTAGAAGTAATCTTTAAAATAAATACATAGAAAGATAGAGACTATGGCTATGTTTACCTCCAGTTGTTTCTAGAATAAGTATATTCCTATCTATAAAATCAATAAGATATTTTGTTAAAACATACTAAATTCTTTTCTCAATATTAGCCCTAAATATCTAGAATAAGATCTTTCTCTTAAACCTATTAATTAACTATACCCATTACACAGTATTTTTGAGCAGCCACATTAAAAAAGTGATATTAATGTGGGCTACCAGCTGTGGCCATAGTCTTTTTTGTTGTTATTATAATAGACTTTATTTTTTAGGGTAATTTTAGATTGACAGCAAAATTGAGCCATTTTTTATACTGAGCAGACATCATGGGGGTATTTGTTAAAAGGAATCTGTTTCTACTGTCAATTTCAGTGTATATGCAAAATGTATTTTGCAATTACATTTGCTTTTTTTATAATTGTTCTTTTTTAAAGTGTTAGCATTTGTACTGAATATGTGTAATTTCATTACAAAAGAATTTACTAAGTAATTAAGTGAAGGGAAATAGCAGTGAGTTTTTCTGGTGCAATAATTGAGAAGCAGCAATTTTGGACCTTTTTCGTGTCCTGTGAATAGGAGCATGAATGTGTGTCTTATGGTTTGTTATTCTGTTTTTACTGCTCAGGGAATTGAGAACTTTTATTTATGTGTTTCATGTTTTGGCAGCTTCAAACAGGACAAGAATTTTTAGGTCTATTGAAAAAGCTGTGACAGGAGTGTTACGTATACACATGACAAAGACGTATGTAAATTATTGGAGCTTAAAGGAGACATTAGTTTTCTTGGAAAGTGTTGATATGCTTCTCTTTATTGTTATTTAAAGTAACTTCCATTCTACTTGACACATCAATTATTACTGAATCAGAACTACTTCTAAATTCCAAAGTATAATGTGTGTAATATGGTTAACATGTACCTGCTGGGGAAAAGCATAGGAACTCTACAACAGCAAATTTCTTACTTTAAAATAAAAATTCACCATGCCTCATTTTTCTCCACTGTTAAAACTGGCTAGTATTTCAACTATCACTTTTTACTCTTGGGAGGAAGGGTAGGGATTGTCTTATCTTGGCCTACTGTAAAAAGAATCTAAGGGGACAGCCCCATGGTGTAGTAGTTAAGTTCGGTGCACTCCACTTCTGCCACCCAGGTTCTCAGGTTTGGATCCCTGGCACGGACCTATAGTACTTGTCAGCCATGCTGTGGCAGCAACATACATATAAGATAGAGGAAGACTGGCACTGATATTACTCAGGGCGAATCTTCCTCAGCAGAAACAAAAAAAAGAATCCAAGACCACAAAGGTTGAACTTTAAATTTTAATAGAATTACTTGTTTCCTATTAGCATTATGAAAATTTTGGTATATCTTGCACTTTCAGAAAGTTCTCTTGACAGTTAATATCATTGAATTGCATATTGATATCATTTAAATGAAGAAAAAATCTTACGGTTTTTGTATTTTAGTACACTTCCATCATCTAGGGCCTAGATGATGCTAGTTAATTATGTGGCTTTCGTGTGCACTGGTAATATTTTAGGATTGTATTTGCTTTAGTTTTGGGGGAGGAAGTGTCTGATATCTTTTTTAAACTATAAACATTCACAAAGTAGAGAGAATGGTATAATGAATCCACATCTATCCACCTCCTCCTCTCACTAATTTAATCTAATGGCCAGTCTCACTTTATTTACACACTTCCCTCCTGACCCCCCAGTGATTTTGAAAGAAATCCCAGACATCATGTAACTTCATTGAGAAATACTTCAATGTGTATCTCTAAAAGAGAGTCAAATTATTTGTATTCCCTGTGAGTACTAGTTGGCTTTGTTGTGGAGAGGAAGTTTAAGAGTTTGGAAACAGGCCTGCTGTTGCCTTTTATTCTAGTTACTTTGCATTTAGGAAGAACAAGAGTTTATACTCCTTGGGTATTTTATTATTACAGTGACACTCAAAGGATTTGAAATGTTGATTTTGTAAATAACATCTAAGAACACATTATGAATTGCCATCATGAATATGTGTGAAGTTACGTGGACAGTCCTCATTTCAGAGCTAACCTGCGATTTGATTTGCCATTTTTTCATGGCTCCTCCTTCCACAAAATTTATGTTTATTTAAATACTGAGAAACAGCATATAACACTTAGTTCTAGATGAAATTCTGTAAGTCTCCATGTGTGTCAAAGAAACAGAAAGCAGAGAGAAAAAATAATGCATATGAGGCTGAGAGAAAGAGAAAGGGCAGAGCAGGGTAAACACCACAGCGCAGGTGCCACATGTGGAGGTGTGAGCTCCCTCACTGTCACCCAACCTCCTCTCTGGGTCTTGACTTTTATTTCTCTCTCCTCAGTTCCCCCTTGGGTTTATATCATTTTCTTCTTTGGCATTTACTTAACTTGGCCTGTGGCATTTCTGGTCAGGAAGATTGCTGATTCCTCCCTTAGAGGTTTTATTATATGGGGTCGTGAGATAAAATTTTAAAAAATGAAATATTTCAGGACTAATTTGTTGTGCCTTACTTACTTTTATCCAACTTTTAAAAAATGTTTGTTTAAACTAATTCAAATAGTTGGGTACCTACTATGGGCTAGATTGAACTTTTCTATACTCTGTGGATGAATTATACAATGTATGAAACATTTGTTTTATACAGACTTTTAGGTTTACTTAGATGCTCTTATTGAAAAATTATGTAATAATTTTTCCTTTTTCTGTGTGTTCCCTTTTGCTGCCCATTTATTGGATGAAACTGATTCTATTCAAATGTGACTGCAGTTCACAAGATTCCTTTGCAACTCACCTTTGGAGGTAAGAGTTTACTCACTGACCTTAACATTAGAATTGCTAAGTTAACATCACTATTGGTATCTTTTGTGAGGCATTTATTTGATAATTTAAGAGTGATCATTTTGTTGTGACATATATATTCTTCAATAATAGTAGTGAGTTGAATGCAGACCTTTTTTTGTTAAGAATTCTTGTAAGTTAGAGAGCTATACACCTTCATAACAGGTCATTGCCTCTTTTTAAGTACATTTCTTTTTTAATCGGTAGAGTGAAATCAGTCTTTCATTTTGAAGAGCCTTCTTGTATCTCCATTACTCTCATAACTGTTTAGCATCAGTCTTGTTCTCTATAAACTGCCCTGGTGTATGAAAAGAGCTAGAGAAGTCATAGGCAGAAGCTGTCATCAAGAAAGTTTCATTTGGTGCAAGAGATCGTTTTAAAATTGGTGGATTGATTAGGGAAAACCGAAGGACTTACCTTTACTGAGCTTCTTTGATAACAAAGGCACTACTGTAGGTACTTCGTTCACTTTCTCATTTCACCTTCATAGCGGTTCTGCAGTACAGAACTGGGAATCCAGGGATAAAACTGTGAGATAAAGAAAAAATGTTAGGTATTCAGAGAAGCAGATATCATTGTGAGCCGCTGTTGATGCGGAACCACTTGTAGAAGATGGGCAGGACTTTGAGAAAGGAGTAGGAAAGGGGAAGCCGCGGAGTGTGTGGAGACAATGGGACCTGGGTTCCAGATCACGTCTTCACTTGTTAGCCACTTAACGCTGGGCAAATCACCAATTTCCTTGAGCCTCAGTTTTCTTTTTTTTTTTTCTCTGCTTTTTCTCCCCAAATCCCCCCCCCCCCCCTGCAGTACATAGCTGAATATTTTAGTTGTGGGTCCTCCTTGTTGTGGCATGTGGGATGCTACCTCAACATGGCCTAATAAGTTGTGCGATGTCCGCGCCCAGGATCTGAACCCTGGGCCGCCGAAGCGGAGCGCGCAAACTTAACCACTCGGCCACGGGGCCGGTCCCCAGCCTCAGTTTTCTTATCTTTAAAATGCAAGTAATTCCTACCTCTCAAATGGGGCAGTGGACATGGGAACAGTAGATAAAGTGCTATTCAAATCTTAGTAATATTTTGTACTTAGGGTATACTTCAGCCGCACACAGTAAGACTGTTCCCGCCCTTTTGGTTGTCCTTCCTTTTGTCTCTGTTGTTTACTTCACTAATTTATATTCTCGTTCCTGTTCCCACCATATTCAAATCATATCCCTCTTGAGGTTGAGCCTAGATACTATGTCCTCCGCGAGGCCCTCTCTGACCTGTCCACATGGAGGCAGTTGCTTCTTTTTCTGCTCCTACAACATTGTGTTCATGCTGTTAGGGAAACTATCATTGTTATGTAGTATAGCCCAGCCTGGCACAGCAAATACTCCTCATGGCCAGTTGGCCAGGTTAAATGATTGTCAGGGGAAACTGACCAGACCAGAGAGGCTAGTACCATGCAGGCTTGGTTACATTTTTTAACTATCCAGGATCAAGGCGGAAACAGAGCTATATAGTAGAAAGATTCTGGGCTTTGAAATGAGAGAGGCTTGGGTGGCCCATGAGCAAGTCTTTATAATAATCTAAAAATGGAGATAAAAATACTTACTTACAGGAGTATTACAATGAAATGAGTAATATGTGGCAAACACTGAACACAATGACTGTCACACAGAATTTTAAATAAAGTTTAGTGTAAAAACAATAAAAAACCAAGCCATAGAAACTTGAAGAAATATAAATTATATAACCAACTCTTTAGCTGATGAAGCAATTCTGGAGCATAGAAGAATGGGAAGTATCACAAGGAAAGGATGGGAAATTAGATTTGATTTTGTAAAAAATCCTGAATTTGTTCATGAAAACACGTATAGTTAGAAGGCAATTTTGGGAAAGTGTGATAAAAAGGTTATTATACTTAATATAATGATCTCCTAGAATCAATTTAAAAATGTACTATTTTCTTTTACATAATATTTGGTGGATTTTATCATAGTTGATGAGATGAAATACAAATGGTGTAATAAATGTTTTAAAAGTTTAACCTTCTAAGTAATCAAAGAAATGCAGTTTAAGACAGTAGTGATACACAGTTTTTTAGCTATCAAGATATCTTTTTTTTAAGTGAATGCTTGGGAAGATGTGATGAGATCAGATGTTTTTAAACTTCATCCTTTTCAGAAATCAGTTTGGTCATGTGTATTAAAGACCTTATATAAATTCATACCTTGTAGTTGAGTAATTCTAGTCTAAGGATCACTGCCAGAGAAATAATCAAAGATGGGAACAAAACTTGCATAAATATGTTTGTTACTGCACAAAGGGCACGATCTACTCGCCACGGGACAAAAGCCAATCGTAAAGAGACAATATAGTGGCAGAGAAAGGGCATTTTGTTACAGCTTGCTAGCAAGAGGGAGGATGGCCGACTAATGTCTAAAAGAACCATCTTCAGGGGGGCACAGAATCTTGAAGCAGTTATATAAGCCTGTGGGTTACAGGGGAGGGGGTTAGGAACGTTGACCCTCTGGTGTTACAGACTGGGAGTTGCCATACCAGGTCTTTCACTTGTCACTGATGATGGCTATCAGCATACACTCTGTTTGGGAGGGTCATCACATTCCTAAGGAACTCAGTGAAGTTATCATCTTATCGCAGCTGGGAGGTATATGCCCTAGCCGGGGCGGGTGGGGGGGTGTCATAAAATCTACAGAACAGGTGGATCTCCTGGAGGGTGCAAATCTAGCTGGGTTAGTTAGTCAGAGGTCATTCAAAGTTACGACATGGTATCTTTTCTACAATATGGCTTCCCTATGTCAACCTTGTGTTGAACCGGTTGCATGTTTATTATAGCATTCTTATTAATGGCAAAAAATTTATAAATAACCTAATGTCCAACAATAGGAAAAGGTCAAATAAGTCATGGTACACCAGCCATGATAGAACACCCTATGGCCGTTAAAATGGGGATCATGCGTATATGTTCATGAGTACATATTGATGAACGGTAGCAGTGTAAAATACTTTTGCTATATTAAGAGAGAAAAGCAGGATGCAAAATTAAACATGCAGATCTCAATTTGTAAAGAATTTGAGCTTACAGAAATTAGTTAGGAAGGAGATACACAAAATGTTAACATTAACGACAAATTGTTAAATTGTTTAACCCCTTGCTCTTCCATGAAGGAGCCACAATGGGGAGAAGAGGTACCTTGGTAGTTTTTTGGTGATGGCTCTTGTAGTCAGTGTTTGAATAGGATGTACATCAGGGAAATCTCTGATTGATGTGGAAACAGAGTCTAGTCTTGAAAAAAAAAAAAAAGACTGGCAGGAGCCTAGATGAAGAGATAATGTTGATAATATTTAAGGCTGGACTCTCCTTTCAGCAAGAGCTTAGAGGATTAAACAGGAGTAAGTGTGCTGAGCAGAAGGCAGTTAGATTGGCGTGGTTTACCTGCAAAGGGGTAAATATGGCGGCTGGAGTTTGATGTCCGCTTCACTGTAGCAATTATCAATTTGAAGATGCTACTAAACAATGGCAAAGATGCTTTTAAATAGACCTCACTGATAGACTTCTCTCAAACGTAAGCTCAGTGAGGGAAGATCCTGTTTTTACTGCTTCCTTGTGTTTCCATTCTTAGTATAGTAAGTAGTACGTAGGAGGCACCGAATAAATATTTTTTGAATGAATGAATGAACAAACAAATGAATCAGCTAGGTGAGACTGATGCTGAGAGTGGTAGGCTTTTATTCCTAATTTAGCAGGACTCAGCTAAAAGCACACAGGTCTAAAATTTATGTTTCCCTGTGGTTAACTGTCTGTCTTCCCAGCTAGACTGTAGCTACTTAAGATCAGGAGCTTTGTCTTTTTCATTTTTGGATGCTCTCAGATGTAGCCAGGACTTGGAGTGTACCAACCATATACCTAGAGTTGTACCAAACAAATATGTATTTTTTAAATTACATCTTGCTACTCTGGTTGAATTGGGAATTGGTGTATGGAAGGTTTAATCTTTGGGGAAGAACAGAAGGGAAAGTCTCATGATCAAAGTTTAGTGATAGTTTTGTCATTTTCTGTATGATATGCTTTCTCCACTTAATGATCTGGAGTTGTATTTTTCCTGGGCTAAGCTGATTTTTTTCTGCTGGGCTTGTTGACATGAAGAGGGAAAAATCACAATTAAAGATGACCAATATGCTTTGCTTTTCTTGAAATATTTGGGAAATATTTTGAGGAACTTCTTTTGATATTTTTCTAGCCCAGAATTTCCTGGGGGTGGTCACCTGATGGTGTAGTTAGTGGCTGCTACTCCTAAATCTCCAGCAGCACTGAGCCCATTTCAATTCCTTTGCCACTGCACAGAGCCTGAGATCCGGAGCAAAGCCAAGGCAAGAGAATACTGGGAGTCTCGAAATGTTTGATGTTGCCATTAAACTTATGTTTTAGCTGGAGAAGGAAGATTACAAATATGGTAAATACCCAAACACCTTCCCTAATTTTGAATAAAAGAAACATAATTTGGTAGAGATAATAAAATACCCGAGACTAGCAGTTGGAAATGAAGGAGACTTTAAATTTCACTTTATCCACAAAACTACTGTGAGTGAACCATGTCCCTTTGTTGTAAGTCCTAAACAGTTAACTGCCACATGAATCTAACAAAATTGTCAGGTTATAGTAATTACATCAGTAATTTGATCTGCTGTCATTTGAATGGAGCCATGTGTGGAGAGTCAGTTACTTCCCTCTGTGGGGCTGACCCTTTTACATTCCTGTAAGCTGAAGACTAATAGAGCTCATTAAGCTTTATGGGAAAAGAGCTTTTATCACCTCGTCAAGTCAGGCAACATATTTTCACTATATTCCTTATTTCGTGTGGCTCTGTAGCTGCCGATGTGCACTCCCCTGCTAGGTTTACATCAGACCTCTCCCTTACAGACATTTTTATTGACATTTCTAAGTCTGAATTACATTTGGTGTGGCACCATCTACAGATGTCTTCAATTAAATGTAGGTAAATAAAAGGGATTACATATCAGAGGCTAAAAGATTCTTGAAATTCTCTTCTGAGTCAAACTTTGCCAGCCAGTCCAGTAGGGTACAATCTCATCATCATTTTGGAGGTGGGAGCTGCAGGAGACGCATTTGTAAGAAAAGTTAAGCCATGTGGGCATGTAGGTTACTTTGGTTTCTCTTCAGGTATATCCTTCTATTTCATTTCAGATCAATTAAAATCTGCATTAACAGTTGTCATAATAACTTATCAAGAAGTTAGCACCTGTAGTGTCTGTAGGTGCTATGCTAAGCTCTTTGCTTGCATTATTTTAATTCTCACAGAATATCCATAAGGTAAATATTCCCAATTTTCTTATGAAGAAAATTGAGCTTAGAGAGGTGGATTTGTTGAGCTCAGTATTATAGCTACTGGTATGTGACCATAATATGCTGTAGGATTCTTACCTTACTTGAAGTGATAATATTATTTGAAGGAAGGCAGTGATAAGTTTGAGATGTCTTTTGTAAACCCAGAGTGTAGTTGCTCAACCTTGGCACTATTGACATTTTGGGTCAGTTAAATCTTTTTTGTGAGTGCTATCCTGTGCATTGTGTGATGGTTAGCAACATCTCTGGCCCTTACCTGATAGATGCAAGTGGCACCCTCCCCCTTGAGTTCAAACAAAATGTCTCCAGACGTTGCCAAATATTCAGAGGGGGTAAAATGGCTTCCTGTTGAAAACTACTGCCTGAGAGCAGCCTTAAAATAAAAGAAGAAAGAGATAGAGTTAATAATCCAATAGTGAAGACAGTAGCAATGGTAACATATTTTCAGTCCCACAAAAGGTGGGCAAAAGAAGGAAAGGTGAACAAAGAACGAGTGAGACAAATAGAAAAGAAATAGCCAGATGGTCCACTTAAATCTAATCATATTGATTATTACATCAAATATAAATGATCTAAAGCAAAACTCTGCTGTATGGAAATGTTCTACATCTGCACTGTCCAAAACACATATAAACAATTGTCGTACATAGCTACTGAGCTCTTTAGGAACTGAATTATTTTTTTAATTTTGGTTAACTTATGTAGCCACGTGTGGCCAGTGGCTATCCTATTGGACGGTACAGGTCTAAACACTCCAATTAAAAGACACAGATTGTCAGACTAGATAAAAGAAAAAAAGCAAGATCCACCATAAATATGAAAATATGGATAGGTTAAAAGTAAAAGGCCAGAGTAAGACATACCATGTAAATATTAATCAGAAGAAAGTTTGGGTGGATGTATTCATATCTAGCAAAATAGACCAGGCAAAGAGTATTACTGGAACGAGAGACATTTCATAATGATAAAATAGTTATAGGAATAAATTAATATAATTATTAATTATAATAGGAATATAATATAATATAATTTTATGTGTCCTCATAGGAAGACACAGTAATCTGAAATGTGATACACTTAGAAATAGAGCCTCAAAATACATGAAGCGAAAACTAATGGAACTGAAAGGAGAAATACTCAAATTCACAGTTATAGTTGGAGACTTTAGGACTACTTTCTCAATGATTAATAGAAAAATTAGGTGAAATATAGTTTTGAACAATACTATCACACAATTTTACTTAGTTGACATCTATTGAACACTATACCCAATGACCCAAAATACGTATTTTTTCAAGCACACCAAGACAGATCATATGCTGTACAAAAGGACTGAAGTCATCTCTGCTCCAAACGGAATTAAATTCGCATCAATAACAAAAAGAACTCTTACAACTCAGTAGTAATAAGACAACCTGGATAAAAAAATGGATAAAAGACCTGAAATTATATATTTCACCGGAGAAGACATACAAATGGCTAATAAGCATATGAAAAGATGTTCACCATCAGTAAGGGAAATGTGAATTAAAACCAAAATGAGATACCACCATAAACCCACTAGAATGTCTGTAATCAAAAGACAATACCAAGGGTTGGCGAGATGTGGAGAAAAGGGAACCCTCATACTTTGCTGGTGGAAATATAAAATGGTATAGCCACAGGCTGGCAGTTCCTCAAAATATTAAAGATAGAATTACTGTATGGCTGAGAAATTCCACTTTTAAGAATATACCCAAGCAAAATGAGAACATACGTCCAAAGACTTGTATGTGAATGCTCATAGTAGCATTATTCATCATGGCCAAAAGCTGGAAACAATTCAAATGTCCATAAACTGGTGAATGGATAAGCAAAATGTAGTATTTCCATACTATGTAATACTATTCAGCAATAAGAAGGAACAAACTATGATACGTGCTGCCCGTGGATGAACCTTAAAGACGTTATGCTAGGTCAGCAAAGCCAGACACAGAAGACTACATGTTGTGTGTTTCCATTTGTATGCATTATCCAGAAAGGAAATTTATAGAGTCAGAGAGCAGATCAGTCTTTGCCTGGGATAAGAGGCAGGAGTAGAGAACTGACTGCAGATGGGCTTGTGGGAATTTTTGGGGTGATAGAAGTGTTCCCAAATTAGATTGTGGTGATGGTTTCACAATTCTATAAATTGTTAAAAATCACAGAATCCTACACTTACTTTAATTTCCCCAAATACTGTAGAAAAGATCTGACTCAGCTTGACATCTTGCTTCTCTACTACATCCCTAGTTGTGATATAGGTATTTGCAGAGTCTAACTGTTCACCAAGATAATATTGTGTATTGAAATAGGTGTATTTTAATTAATATTCAAATAGTAACTTTTTAATATTTAGATAATACTCAATATTAATGTTAGCCATTAGGATTTTTTGCTAGCTTGTAAAACAAATCTTTCCAAGGTTTTTTTGGGAGTTGGGAACTTCTTGCTTTTCTCTTGAAGCTGTGTGATAGCCTGGAATAAAATGTGTTTGGTTGTGTGTTTGTGTGTGCCCTGGATTTCAAGCTGAGGTAGCAGGAATGGGGAGCTACCGTGGTCGCTGGCTTTATAGCCAGTGGTACCATTCAGTTTGCTGTCAGGAAAAAAAAAAAAGGACCATAAGAACTTAACCATCTCATCTCTTCAGTCTGTTGGCATATGAAATATCCTTGCTTGGGTGGCTCTCAGAGATCAAGATAGCTCCAATGGCCAGAATTTGGAAGAGAGAATGGCTGTTACTGAAACTGAGTCTTTTTTCTTTTTTTTTTTGCAGTAACATTGGTTTATAATATTATATAAAATCAGGTGTACATCATTATATTTTGATTTCTGTGTAGATTACATCATGGTCACCACCCAAAGACTAATTACAATCCATCACCATACCCTTGTGCCTCATCACCCCTTTCCCCCTTGTTCCTCCCTTTTTCCCCTCTGGTAACCACCAGTCCAATGTCTGTCTCTCTGTGATTGTTTGTTGTTGTTTTTATCTTCTATTTTGAGTAAGATGATACAGTATTTGACTTTCACCCTCTGACTTATTTCACTTAGCATAATACCCTCAAGGTGCATCCATGTTGTCACAAATGGCCAGATTTCATAATTTCTTATGGCTGAGTAGTATTCCATTGTGTATAAATGCCACATCTTCTTTATCCATTCGTCCCTTCATGGGCACCTATGTTGCTTCCAAGTCTTGGCTATTGTACATAATGCTGCAGTGAACATAGGGGTGCATATGTCTTTATGCATTTGTGTTTTCATATTCTTTGGATAAATACCCAGAAGTGGAAGAGCTGGATTGTATGGTTAATTCTATTCTTAATTTTTTTGAGGAATTTCCATACTGTTTTCCATAGGACTGCACCAGTTTGCACTCCCACCAGCAGCGTATGAGAGTTCCCTTCTCTCCATATCCTCTCCAACATTTGTTGTTTCCTGTGTTCTTAATTATAGCCATTCTGACGGGTGTGACGTGGCATCTCATTATAGTTTTGATTTACATTTCCCTGATAGTTAATGATATTGAACATCTTTTCATTGGCCATCTGTATATCTTCTTTGGAGAAATGTCTATTCAGATCTTTTGCCCATTTTTTGTTTGTTAGTTTTTTTGTTCTTGAGATGTTGTTCTTTACATATTTTGGATATTAACCCCTTATTAGATATATGGCTTGCAAATATCTTCTCTCAGTTGTTAGATTGTCTTCTCATTTTGTTGATGGTTTCCTTTGCTGTACAGAAGCTTTTTAGTTTGATGGAGTCCCATTTGTTTATTTTTTTTTGTTTCCCTTGCCTGGTCAGACATGGTACTTAAAAATATGCTACTAAGACTGATGTCAAGGAGCATACTGCCTATGTTTTCTTCTAGAAGTTTCGAGGTTTCAGGTTTTACATTCAAATCTTTAATCCATTTTGAGTTAATTTTTGTGTATGGTGTAAGATAATGGTCTGCTTTCATTCTTTTTCATGTGGCTGTCCAGTTTTCCCAGCACCATTTATTAAAGAGACTTTCCTTTCTCCACTGTATGTTCTTGGCCCCCTTGTCAAAAATTAGCTGTCCATAGATGTGTGGGTTTATTTCTGGGCTCTCAGTTCTGTTCCATTAATCTTTGTGTCTGTTTTTGTGCCAGTACTGTGCTGTTTTGCTTACCTTTGTTTTGTAGTATATTTTGAAATCAAAGAGTGTGGTACCTCCAGCTTTATTCTTTTTCCTCAGGATTCCATTGGATATTCAGGGTCTTTTCTTGTTCCATATAAATTTTAGGATTCCTTGTTCTATTTATTTTTGTTGGAACCCTGGTAGGGATTACATTGAATCTAGATTGCTTTAGGAAGTATAGACATTTTAGCTATGTTAATTGTTCCAATCCAAGAGCATGGAATATCTTTCCATTTCTTTGTGTCTTCTTCAATTTCTTTAAACAGTGTTTTATAGTCTTCAGTGTACAGTCTTTCACCTCTTTGGTTAAATTTATTCTTAGGTATTTTATTCTTTTTGCTGCAATTGTAAATGGGATGATATTCTTAATTTCTCTTTCTGCTACTTCATTGTTAGTGTATAGAAATGCAACTGATTTTTGTATGTTGATTTTGTATCCTGCAACTTTACCGTATTCATTTATTATTTTTAAAAGTTTTTTGGTGGATTGTTTAGGATTTTATATAGGATTTCTATATGTTAGGATTTATATAGATGATATATAAAATCATGTCGTCTGCAAATAGTGACAGTTTTACTTTTTCCTTTCCAATTTGGGTCTCTTTTATTTCTTTTACTTCCCTGATTGCTCTGGCTAGGACTTCCAGTACTGTGTTAAATATGAGTGGTGAGAATGGGCATCCTTGTCTGGTTACTGTTCTAAGAGGGATAGCTTTCAGTTTTTCTCCTTTGAGAATGATATTAGCTGTGGGTTGGTCATGTATGGCCTTTATTATGTTGAGGTACCTTCCTTCTATACCCATTTTTATTCATAGTTATTATCATAAATGGATGCTCCATCTTGTCAGATGCTTTCTCTGCATCTATAGAGATGATCAGGTGATTTTTAATCTTCATTTTGTTAATGTGGTATATCACATTGATTGATTTGCAGATATTGAACCATCCCTGAATCCCTGGAGCAAGTACCATTTGATCGTGGTGTATCATCTTTTTAATGTATTGTTGTGTTCAGTTTGCTAGTATTTTGTTGAAGATTTTTGCATCGACGTTCATCAGTGATATCGGTCTGTAGTTTTCTTTTCTGTGTTGTCCTTGTCTGATTTTGGTATCGGGTAATGTTGGCTTTGTAGAATGAATTAGGAAGCTTCTCCTCTTCAGTTTTTTGGAAGAGTTTGAAAAGGATAGGTATTAAGTTTTCTTTGCATGTTTGGTAGAATTCACCAGGGAAGCCATCTGGTCCTGGACTGTTATTTTTTGGGAGGGTTTTGATTACTGTTTCGATCTCCTTACAGGTAATTGGTCTATTCAAATTCTCTGTTTCTTCTTGATTCAGTTTTAGAAGGTTATATGAGTCTAAGAATTTATCCATTTCTTCTAGATTGTCCAGTTTGTTGGTGTATGGCTTTTTGTAGTATTCTCTTATAATCTTTTGTATTTCTGAGGTGTCTGTTGTAATTTCTGCTCTTTCATTTCTGATTTTATTTATTTGAGACTTCTCTCTTTTTCCTTGGTGAGTCTGGCTAATGATTTGTCAATTTTGTTTATCTTTTCAAAGAACCAGCTCTTGGTTTCATTGATTTTTTTTCTATTGTTTTTTAGTCTCTAGTTCATTTATTTCTGCTCTGACTTGTATTATTTTCTTCCTTCTACTGATTTTCTTTTTCCACTTCCTTTAGGTGCACTGTTAGATTGTTTAATTGAGATTTTTTTGTTTATTGAGGTAGGCCTGTATTGCTATAAACCTCTTAGAACCACTTTTTCTGTATGCCATAAATTTTGAGGTGTTGTATTTTCATTTTCACTTGTCTCCAGGTATTTTTTGATTTCTCCTTTGATTTCTTCCTTGATCCAGTCATTGTTCAGTAGCATTTTTTTTTAATCTCCACATATTTGTGGCTTTTCCAATTTTCTTCCTGCAGTTGATTTTTAGTTTCATACTGTTGTGGTCAGAAAAGATGCTTGGTATTATTTCAGTCTCCTTAAATTTATTAAGACTTGTTTGGTGGCCTAACGTGTGATCTGTCCTGGAGAATGTTCCATGTTCATTTGAAAAGACTGTGTATTCTGCGGTTTTTGGATGGAATGTTCTGTATATATCTACTAAGTCCATCTGGTCTAATGTGTCATTTAAGGCCAGTGTTTCCTTATTGATCTTCTCTTTGGATGATCTGTCCATTGGTGTAAGTGGAATTTTAAAGTCCCCTACTATTATTGTGTTGCTGTCTATTTATCCTGTTATGTCTGTTAATAATTGCTTTATATATTTAGATGCTTCTATGTTGGGTGCATAGATATTTATAATCCTACAAGCATAGATATAACAATCCTCTTGGATTGTTCCCTTTATCATTATGTAGTGTCCTTCTTTGTCTCTTGTTACAGTTTTTGTTTTAAAGTCTGTTTTTTCTGATATAAGTATTGCTACTCCAGTTTTGCGTCATTTCCATTTGCTTGGAGTATCTTCTTCCATCCCTTCACTTTCAGTTTGTGAGTGTCTTTAGGTCTGAAGTGTGTCTCTTGTATGCAGCATATACATGGGTCTTGTTTTTTTAATCCAATCAGCCACCCTCTGCCTTTTGATTGGAGTATTTATTCCATTGACATTTAAAGTAGTTACTGATAAGAATGTACTTATTGCCATTTTGTTACTTTTTTTCTGGATGTTTTAGTAGTTCTTCTTTGTCCCTTTCTTCTTCTCTTGCTCTCTTCCCTTGTGCTTGATGACTTTCTTTCTTTTGTATTATGTTTGGGTTCCTTTCTCTGAATTTTTTGTGTATTTATTATAGGTTTCTTGTTTGTGATTACTATGAGGTTCATATATAATAGCCTATGTGTATAGAAATCTGTATTAAATTGATGGTCTCTTTAGTCTGACCTCTTGCTAAAAGCTCTGCTCTTTTGCTCCCCTTCTCTCACATTTTATGTTTTGGTTTTTTGTAATATTGGTACCTGAACTAACATCTGTTGCCAATCTTCTTTTTTCTCCTTCTTCTTCTCTCCAACCCCTCCAGTACATAGTTGTATATTCTAGTATTAGGTCCTTCTGGTTGTGCTATGTAGGCTGCCACTTCAGCATGGCTTGATGAGCATGCCATGTCTGCACCCAGGATCCGAATTGCTGATACCCTGGGCTGCCAAAGCAGAGTGCGCAAACTTAACCACTGGGCCATGGGGCCGGCTCCACATTTTATGTTTTTGATATCAAAACTAACCTCTTTTTTGTGTGTGTCTGTATCTGTTACCCTCTTATCATGAAGAGATCATTTTAGTACTTTTGTCTTTTGACTTTCTTGTTAGCTTCATATGTGGTTGATCTGCTTCCTTTAATGTATACTTGCTTTTACCAGTGATTATTGTTGCCATCTTGACACCACCCTCCAAAACTGGGTCTCATAGAAATAAAGGGGACTTGCAGAGGTAGCAGTAGAGGGGTGAGGTGGGCAGAAGGTTGTGTTGCTAAACTTGGGAAGGGAGTCCAAACAACTTTACTGAACAAGGAGAACACTGAGAATCAAGTCCCAAGAGCTGGCCTGAATTGGAGTGCTGTGAGAGAAGGTCAGAAGAGGTTGAGCTGGTGAGTTGGGGGAGGCTTTTACCTGTTCTCTGGTATAATACTTGGGAGGACCAGATATGTTTAAAGGGCCAGAACAGACAGGTAAGTAAAGGGGGGCTATATCCCCTCAGAGAATGGTTGTCAGTCTGTTATTGGTACTGAGTAATCAGAAGTGGAAAGCTAGACAGTGGCTTGACCCATTGAGCAAAAGTTGGATTAGGTTGCTGTTCTTCTAGTTATGTGGTTTGGGAAACAGTCATGTGGTTTTCAGGCTGAGCCCCATACTGTGGAGTCACAGGTTGAGTAGGCAAGGTATTGTTGGCCAGAGGCACCAGTTAGGATCTGGAGCCAAATCTCCCAGATCATTGGGATTGTCATTTGATTGTTCTCCCCTCCATTTGGGTCTCAGGGCTCTTGGGCAGTTCTGGCAGGGGTGGGGCTGCCGACAAACTAGCAGTTTAACTGAAGACATTATTCCTTGCCCTCAATTCAGTTCAATAATACTTGAATGTCTTTTATATGGTTGTCAGGATGGTATTTCCTGGGCTCATAGAGGCACTCAGTAAATCTTGGTTGAGTTGATGAATCAACTTACTTCCAATTAATTTCTGAATATCATATAATAGTTGAGCCCATGTAAGTTGAAACCTTATGTTTCATAGTGAAATTATATCAACTGGAAGTCTTTTCCTGGAAACATTTCATATGATAAAAAATATTAAAACTGATTGGAAATAAAAGAAAGCACACTAGAACAGAAAACCAAACATTAAATAGAACAATGCCATAAATTTCCTTGCTAAAAAGTGTTTTGTATGGGGTTGGGTTAGCTTAGGCATCTTAAAATCTAAGTCCATTCAAGGTATCTTTTTGTCAAGTTAGTCCTCCTTTAGGAAGTAGTTGTATTCAGCATTACTCCAAGGATCTTTCATCTGTGTTCAAAATTAGGGTCATCTGCCTCGACAGTCCTCATTACCCATTAGATGTGCATGAATGCTTCAGAAAATGTTTGAATGGTAAATCCTGGGGTGGATTAGTTTCCATGGGGATGTCAGTCTTGTTTGATGTTGGCAGTCATTGAGTTCTAAATAAAAATATCAGTTTGGGTTGTCGCTGTGGGATGTTTTCCCCTCATAAGAAAGACTGGGAAAGTAGGAGTCTTAAATTGAACTGACATTAAGTAAGGGTTCACATTAGGACAGTCATTCTTCATTCTCAGGTGTTTGTTGCAGTGCAATAAATGCTGACTGCTTGGTAGGAGTTTTGGGATTCTGTTACTTTTCCTTATGAGCTTCTAGATAATGCCTCACTAACAGTTGTTTTGTTGGATAACTAGGATTTAAAATATGGGGAAGCATCAAAGTAAAGTAAACATTAACATCTAATTGGCAGGTTAACATCTTAATTCTTATCTATTCTGTAGTAAAAATGCAGAAATAAATTCCTTTCTTACTCTAATCACACTTAGTAAAAACATTTACTATAAATCTTTCCTCAATTACCTAGGCTTTGTAAAGTTCAAAGTTTTATCATTACTGTGCTTCTAGTTTTAAGTTGTAAATGTTAGGGTAAACTTTTTAGCTTTCTTTGAATCATTTCAGTTTCTAAGAAATTTGTTGACTTATGTTAACGCAAATTTTAAAATTATGTAAGAATGTTAGAAATTATGTTTAAGCCAACACAAAACATAATAATATAAAAAAAGTTTGTCAGTTGCTCAACTTTACTAATCATTAGGGAAATGCTTATCAAAACCATAAGCAGTTATCACCTTCATATCCATTAGGATGGCTGTTATCAAAAAAACAAAACAATAAATGTTGTCGTGGATGTAGAGAAATTGGAAGCCTTGTGTATTGCTGTCAGGCGTGTAAAATGATACAGCCTCTATGGAAAACAGTGTGATAGTTCCTCAAAAAAATTAAAAATAGAATTACCATATGATCCAGCAGTTCCCCTCTTCTGGGTATACACACAAAGGAATTGAAGGTAGGGACTCAAACAGATATTGTACACCAGTGTTCATAGAAGCATTAGTCACAATGGCCGAAGTGTAGAAGCAACCCAGGCGTCCATGGACAGGTGAACGGATAAACAAAATGTGGTATATACATACGATGGAATATTATTCAGCTGTAAAAAGGAAGGAAACTGACACATGCTACAGCATGGTTGAACCTTGAGGACATTATGCTAAGTGAAATAAACCAGTCATGAAAGGGCAAATACTGTGTGATTCCACTTATCTGAAGTACCTAGTGCTGTCAGATTCGTGGAGATGGAAAGTAATGTTGCTTGGGACTAGAGTGGCTCGAGGAAGGAAATAATGGAGAGTTATTATTTAACAGATACAAAGTTGCAGTATGAGGTGATGAAAACGTTCTGGGGATGGAGAGTGTTGATGGTTGCACAACTATGTAAATGTACTTAATGCTGCTGAGTTGATTACTCAGCAGTGGTTAAAGTGGTAAATTTTGTGTTATGTATAGTTTACCATGATTTAAAAAATATTTTAAAATGATGTCAGAATGATAATTCAATTTGGTTGAACACAAATTTACGTTTTTCAAAATCTTAAGCGTTATGTAGAAATAATGTAAACTTTTTGATTAGTTAAACCAATGAGTAGTTTTGAAAGTTTAAACTATTCTCTTCTTTAGGAAACGTATACTATTTTTAAAATCCCTTCATGTATTATACTTAATACTAGAGAAAAGACATGACTTTTTTCCTTTCTTAAATCAAAATTATTAAACCAGTTTGATTTATCTTTAAAATATTTCTAAGCTAGCTATTTCTGTAAGGAGTTTATTTTCTGTGAATTTTTGAGAATATTTGATTTATATAAATGCTTACTTATCACTAAGTCAAATTTACAGAGCCCCTCTAATTAAGAGATGTAATAGTGTGATTTATTAATACCCTCTGGAGGCAGGAAAATATTTCACATAACAATGAGAGGTAAAGAACTTTTCTGAATTATAGATTCACAAACATGTATCGAGCTCTTGACTTCGGTTCTACAACTTCAGCTACACATTAGACGTAAACACAGAAACTCATTGCTTCGGATCTCAAAGAGCTATTCTCCTTAATTGATGGAATTCACAAAAAAAAAACCAGACCAAAAAAACCTAACAAACCAGATTCTCTGTCTTCTCTCATCCAGCAGATAAAGCTCTCCATCATCTATCCAAAGAGACCATAAACCAAATCCAACCATTGCTGCCTCTGATGGGGATAACTAACTGGTTTTAAGAGAACCAGAAACAAAAACAAAGCACAAACTTAGTAGGGAGGGAGAAAAAGACAGAAATAGAGCAAAGTGAGAGCTGTGTTGCCACGCGAGACCCTCTTTGAGAATCAAGAAAAGACATGCTAGGCTTGACAGACTGTGAGGGCACTTCTAAGTTACTTAGCTCCGTTGAGTGAGTTCACTTGAGCTTCTTGGTGGATTACCTCAAAAACCGTTAAACTATAATTTTCAAAAAGGTAAAATCATGACTTTCATGCAAATAATGCTTGAACACATGTCATATCTTATTTGATACATTAATTGATGCATGAACCAGTAAGACATTAAAACTAGTGCAAGGAGCATTGAGAAAATATGGAGATATATCTATATCATAATCTATAGATTTATAGATATCTATGTATATATATTGGGGGTGTGTGTGTGTGTATATATATATGCGTGCGGCTTAGTAAAAGGTTGAGATGAGATAGCTAAGTTAGATAAAAACAACTGGTTATTGTCTTACAGGGCATTAAACTATAACCATTTGGGTTATTTATTCCACTGGACAGAAATCTCTCAATTAACCTCTGCCCCAACCAAATTGTAAAATAACCCAGTCAATAGAAAATCAAGCCAAGAACTGCACTGAAAGAACACCCAGTAATTATTTGTCCTTTGTCAAATTTCAGATACCTCCTATTTTATTTAATACTTACTAGTAATTCTTCAACCTTGGCTTTTAAAACTCTACTTTGATTAAACCTTAATGCATGTTTATTTAAAAATATGGGAAATAGAGAAAAGAATAAGAAAAAAATCACTTGTAAACTCTCTACTGACAATATTAGATGTTTTTCCCCATCTTTACAGGTTTATATGTATGTGTACATATCTCTATATATACAGAGAGAAATTTTTCGTATGGTTGGGGGTCATACATCCCATTTTATGTTGTTTATTTTTACTTAACTTGGAGAAATGTTTATGTTATTAAAAAGTCTTGGTAAGAATAGTTTTTTAATTGCTACATAATAGTTCCTCATTTGAATGTACTGTAATTAGCTTATTTTATTTCACAATTTTGTATAATTTGTTTTTTCTTACTAATTTTGCAAGTGAGTAGAAGTTGTCATGCTGTCGATGTCATGGCCTTATTTAATATGAGCTGATTAAAATTTTTAAGTCAGACACTACTGACTTAAAATTTTTTATTGAGATTCTCAGCAGAAAGTGAGGCAGATGGTATAGTTTGTTCCTCTCTAATGACTAAACAATCTTCATCGACTCAGTGATCCTGATGAAATTGAGGCATTTCGATGCTTACCCAGCATAGAGTACTGTGTAGCAACTTGAGAGAATTGTGTGAATAGGAACATTGAATGAATTCTTCCTTATCTTCAGGCTATAAAAATTGTCATTTATATTAGGTAGTAAAGTTAACATATATATTTTCTGCGAGCAGAGAAAATGTTGCTTGAAATAGAATAACAGAAATTATTGTTACTTTTACATGTACTGTTTTTTTCTTTTATTAGGATTATTTAAACTTAATTGTCTTTGGATTGAAATATAGGTGGTAATTGGAAATAATCACATAGAATAACCTGCATAGACTAATAATTTTGGTGCAGTCTTGTTACAGAGTTAACATTATTTAATTTGTAAATATATATAACTAAGTTAATTGAATGTTTTGAAAACTGTGATCAATAAATTTGGCCCCTGTAGTATCAAATGGGCTATAAAATGCATGATATCAAATCAGAGTACTCACAATTTTTGTTACTATTAGAATAAGCAAAGAAAAAAGTAACCTTGAAATGTAAAATATCTCTTGTTGGTGGAGATTATAGTGAATATTGGAAGCTAAACCCATCAGGTAATGTTCCCAGCCTAGTTCAAGGTTATAGTTGTCTTTTCAGGAGGGGAGTTTCACAGGAGAACAAGGACTCTTTGAGTAGCAGACCTTGTGGTAAGAACCATTCTCTCACCACCGGAAGACTTGCCCTGCTGTCGTCTCAGTGAACAGAAGTGCATGGTTACGCAGATGTTCTTTTTGTGGACATTTAGAGGATTCTGATTAGAGCAAAATGGAATGTTCTTTGGGTGGAACTACATGTCCAACCACTTATTTCCTCAGAATTGGCCCTTAAAGTATTGTAATTTCATATACTGTGGACATTAACTGTAAACAGGGTTGGTGTCTTTTTCTGGGTAGATTGTCATTATATCTACCATGCAGTATAGCAGTGCAGCAGAAAGTGTGATAATCTGATGGCCATCTTTGGTGTACTGATTGTCTGCCAGAAAATTAGGAATTGGTTGCATTAGATTTTTAAATCACTATACAAAACTATGTGATATGTTAACCATGGGTATTGCTGTTTGCGTTTTCCATATTAAATTTGTTTTCTTTTTCTTAATTATAGACTATATTATTTCAAGTTTTCAAGTTTAGTTTTTGAGGTTTTTTTTTAAGAAATCATGTAGAATTTGATGCAGAGTGGGTTTAGCACACCTTTGGGGTTCAGTTTTTAAAATGAATCTGAACTTTAGTGCAGTGTTTCATGAAACTGTTAATAAAAGGCAAAACAGTTGCAGCAATAAGTTATTTTAAAACAATGCAGACTTTAATCAGGTGCTTAAAATGATTGCCTTTGGGGTCTCCATAAACTTGTTTAAAAAAAATTCAGCACACCAGTTGTCTACTAGTAGATTTTTGTGTGAACAAGTGATTTGAGAGGGACACTTTTGGATGCGTTGGAAGGGAGGAGAACACAGCTTCTGCTCTCTCCAGGCCCCTGAAGACGTCCCCTGTTGCTGTCTTTGAACCCCTGGTTAGGTCCCCCAAGTGCCACCCCTGGTGCCTGGGATATGACTCCCTCTTTATCTCTTGCTTTGAGTCTTAACAATGTTTGTTTTAAGCATAACTGAGGTACGTGGGGGCAGGTGGGTCAGAAGACAGGTGTACTTTATCAGAGTAAATATACACGCATTTTGGGAGCAGTTTGGCTGGAAGCCTAAATTGGCCTATTAATATCAATGTCGTTCTATGTAGTGCCTTTGGTATTGTACTGCATAGCTCATTAATCACAGAAGCCGTGCCATCCTTTCCCAACATTTAAGACGTTTTTTTCCTTTTGTATGCCTGGCAGTGAGCTTTATTATATTTTTCCTGTTATCAGCTAAATCCTTGAAATTGAGGAACTTCTGAAGAATAACTTTACTTATTAATTGTTTCACATATCCAAAGCTGCAAACTGCAGGCATGAGAAAGATAAACTATTAAATATTGCTAATCACATCACTGACTTATTTATGAGGAAATTAAACATAGCTGCTGTTAAAGTAACTTTGCTATTCAGTGAGCCACTGATGTAATTTCATAGACATAAAATGAAAATCAAAAGCAAAAACCAACCCAAATTTGCCCACAGTCTGCAAGGTGCTTTTGTTTGTACATTGTTTGTTTCTCACAACTACCTTCGAAGGTGAGTAGTAGTATGATTCCTGCTTTAAAAATGCAGAAATTGATTCTTTTAAAAGAGGTTAAATTATTGTCCTGCTAAGGTAAAATAGTGAGAAAGTGTACAGTGGAGTTAGAGCGCGAATCCAGATGCTTTGATTCTGAATTCTGGACTCAAGTCTTTATAACCTGCTCGCTTTCTGTGGCAGCGTGTGGTTTATAGACTCTTCCTCTAACTATATTTTAAAAATACATCTGTGTGAGTGGTTCTCAAATGTGTGGTCCTACAACCCCTGGTGGTCTCTGAGGCCTTTTCTCGGGGTCCTCAAGGTAAAAATTATTTTATTAGCCTTTTTCACTCTCATTCTCTTATGAGTGTATGGGGATGTCTTCCAGAGGCTGCATACTGGCAACAAATTAAATGCAGAGGCAAATATGAAAATTCACGTGTCCTCTGTTAAGCCAGATGTTCAAGAGATTTGCAAAAATATAAAACAGTGCCATTTTTCTCACTAGATCTTTTTGGGGCTTGGAAAATACAGTTTTTTTTAACAAAGTATATTAACGTGTAGTGGGTTTGTTTTTATTTTTAAGTGAATTACCAAATACATATTGTTAAAAGTCTCAGCTTTAATATCTAATACAATAAATATGTACAGATACAGTTGAATAAGCAGAACCTCTTTGGGGTCCTCAATAACTTTTTTAAGCATAAAGGGATTTTAAGACCAAGAAGTTGATTTACACTGTGCCGCTGATTTACACTGTGTCGTTGAGGCAGCACCTCTGTTACTTTCTCTTTCCCAAATAGTGTATTTTCCTGCATAATCTGTAATTATATCACCTTCTGTGTTTGTGACAGTTGAAGAGTGTTAGCGATTAAAAGGCCTTAACTAAATAAGAAGTTTAAGAAATGCAACAATCCCAAGTATTGAAGTAGGATTCTCAAGGCAGTAAGCAGAGACTAGTCAGTGACTTGAGGCCTCTGTAATACTGTGGGACTGAGCCTTTTGGAGAATTAAGATGCGGCCCTTTTTGACCTAGTGGAGGTGAGGGTGACAAATCTATGTAAGCTGATAGTTAATACATAAATTTGCAATAAAGATACTTTCTGGTTGCTGTTCATTTACGCATTTGTAATCAATGGGTATCCAAATAATAGCATATTGAGGCATTTAGTATGATAAAATTCAATGAGTCTGTGTTTCAGGGATGTTACTGAACGACTGGGGAGCCATACCAAGAGTTCGGTTGACTTCTGATTTCACAGATTTAATTATTGTTCTTTCTGTTTTTTTCTCCTATGCTGTGTCCCTCAAACTCCTGTGTTCTTTCTATGTTTTAAAGTGTTAAATAATTTGAATTAAGGGATTGTGTTTGAGGGAACGAAATTCTGTTTTGGCAGTTTTGTGTCAGGTGGAAGGATAGACCTGATTTAACAAATGTGTGTGTGTATATAGACAAAAATCGGGGACGTTATGGTATTGGAAACATGTAGGCACTGAATTTTTTCCATCCAGCTGCATGGAGGGCCAAGAGA